>NW_024070187.1:7150230-8350230 GCF_014754425.2 Oryx dammah
CTTTATTGACTATGCCAAAGCCTTTGACTGTGTGGATCACAATAAACTGTGGAAAATTCTGAAAGAGATGGGAATACCAGACCACCTGACCTGCCTCTTGAGGAATCTGTATGCAGGCCAGGAAGCAACAGTTAGAACTGGACATGGAACAACAGACTGGTTTCAAATAGGAAAAGGAGTACATCAAGGCTGTATATTGTCACCCTGCTTATTTAACTTATATGCAGAGTACATCATGAGAAACGCTGGGCTGGAAGAAGCACAAGCTGGAAGCAAGATTGCCGGGAGAAATATCAATAACGTCAGATATGCAGATGACACCACCCTTATGGCAGAAAGTGAAGAGGAACTAAAAAGCCTCATGATGAATGTGAAAGAGGAGGGTGAAAAAGTTGGCTTAAAGCTCAAGATTCAGAAAATGAAGATCATGGCATCTGGTCCCATCACTTCATGGGAAATAGATGGGGAAACAGTGGAAACAGTGTCAGACTTTATTTTTTGGGCTCCAAAATCACTGCAGATGGTGACTGCAGCCATGAAATTAAAAGACTCTTGGAAGAAAAGTTATGACCAACCTAGATAGCATATTCAAAAGCAGAGACATTACTTTGCTGCCTAAGGTCCGTCTAGTCAAGGCCATGGTTTTTCTGTGGTCAGGTATGGATGTGAGAGTTGGACTGTGAAGAAGGCTGAGCACTGAAGAATTGATGCTTTTGAACTGTGATGCTGGAGAAGACTGTTGAGAGTCCCTTGGACTGCAAGGAGATCCAACCAGTCCATTCTGAAGGAGATCAACCCTCGGTGTTCTTTGGAAGGAATGAAGCTGAAACTCTGTTACTTTGGCCACCTCATGCAAAGAGTTGCCTCATTGAAAAAGACTGTGATGCTGGGAAGGATTGGGGGCAGGAGGAGAAGGGGACTACAGAGGATGAGATGGCTGGATGGCATCACTGACTCAATGAACGTGAGTCTGAGTGAACTCCGGGAGTTGGTGATGGACAAGGAGGCCTGGCCTGCTGCAATTCATGGGGTCGCAAAAAGTCGGACACAACTGAGCGAGTAAACTGAACTGAGTAGTGGAAAACAATAGGTGTTACTTCTCATTGGAAATAGTGAAAATGTAACATACAGTACACAGGAGAGGATCTGTTTGTTAAGGTTCCAGAGGAACTCTTTTTTTAATCAAATAGGATAGCAGAGCCTTGACCAACAATTTCTGCAGCAGCTAGTCCAGGAGCAACAACTTCTGCAATAGTCAGCCCAGATCAAAATGGACTTGGCCAATGATCGCCAGCTTCCCCGTTTCCAAATTAGGAACAATCAAGGGGTGGGGCGGGCAAATACACTCCCTAATGAATCGCATAAGATGACCCATTTTGAGTTACCCTATGCCCATCTTTCGCCAACAGCCTTTAATCAAAGTATAATTAAAGCCTCCCTCTTTGTTCACTGTAAAACCTTCTAACTTTGCTGCCTGCCTTTGAGGTTATGTCAAATGCAACTTGTTTTATTTTCCTATGGCTGCATAACAAATTACCGCACATTTGCTGGCTTAAAACAGCACACATTTTTTATTTTAGCATTCTGGAAGTCAGAAGTCCAAAATGTCTCTTATGAGCCTAAAATCAAGGTGTCAGTAGAGTAGTAGTCCTGCTAGAGTTTCTAAGGAAGAATCCATTCCTTGTCTTTATTAGCTCTTGCAGGCTGTCAACGACTTGTGGTTGCGTATCTCTGACCTTTGCTTCTGCTGTCACATCTCTTCTGACTCTGAGTCTCTTATGAAGACCCTTGTGATTATATTCAGTCCCTTTTATTATCTAAGGTAATTTATTCATCTCAAGTTCCTTAAGTTAAACATATCTGCAAAGTCCATTTTTCCATGAAAGGCAACATACTTGTAGGTCTCAGGTATTAGCTGTGAACATCTGTGATGGTTAATTTCTGTGTCAGTTTTATTGGGCCACAGGGTTGCCAGATATGTGGCCAAACATTATTTTGTGTGTGTTCATTAGAGTGTTTTTGGATGAGATTAACATTTGAATCAGCAGATTTAGTAAAATAGATTGCCCTTCCTAATGTGGATGTTCCTAATCCATTCAGTAGGAAATCTGAATCAAACAAGGAGCCCAGTAAGGAACTTTGCTGGCCTTATTGTCTGGCTGGGACATTGGCCTTCTGTCTTTGGACTAAAAGTTTTGCCGTTGGCTCTCTTGGGCTTCTAGCTTGCCAGCTACAGATCTTGAGGCTTCTTAGCCAAATTTTTATAGTAATCTCATGTTTACTGAGTGATCCAACTCCTTATTATAAAATCTCTCTGTCTGTGTAAATATATATATATTTGTGTGTGTGTGTGTATATACTTATATACCTATCTATGTGCCTTTATACTTCTCCATCTAGCTAGATCTGTATCTTCTATTGGTTTTGTTTCTGTGGAAGACCTTGCTACTTTAAGATCTTTTTAGGGGTCATTATTTGGCCTAACATGCAAGTTATGGTGGCTGACTCCCTTGTTATAGCCAGCTCTGAAAATAGTCTCTGATTGTTCTCATTTGGTAGTCTTTGCTTATTTCCACATTGCAGATAGAATTTCTACATCATGTTGAGTGCCTAGTGCAAGGGGTATTAAAAGAGATCTATAGCAGCACCGCTGCAATTCATGGGGTCGCAAAGAGTCGGACACGACTGAGCGACTGAACTGAACTGAACTGATAGCAGCGCCGAAAGTATTACTTTTTACAGATTAAGGCAGAACTGGTAGCAAGTAATGTCAACGTTGTAACGTTTCTCTGACTAGCTTTATCAACACATTTCAAGGAGCAAGCCCGTGCTGTTTAGCCCTGAATTCAAGAAGCACAAAAAAGGATTGATTCTCTGATCTGGGAAGACACTGACGATTGCCAACATCAAAGAAAGAAATATGTGCAGATGAGTTTCTTTTTCTTTCACGTATTAAGTTATCATAATATCATTTATATGGTTTAAATATCCATTTCTACTGGGCTGAGTCTATTTGTCTCTCTCTCTCACACACACACAAAACGTTTGTCTGTGTGTACGTGTGTGTGTGTGTATATATACACACATACATGTATATATATGGTGGTTTAGTTAATTCATTTCTGACTCTTGTAACCCCATGGACAGTAGCCTGCCAGGCTCCTCTGTCCATGGGATTCTCCGGGCAAGAATACTGGAGTGGGTTGCCATTTCCTTCCCTAACCAGGATCTTCCCTAACCAGGGATTGAACCTGGGTCTCCTGCACTGTAGGCAGACTCTTTACTGACTGAGCTACAAGGGAAGCCCCCGTGTGTGTGTGTGTGTGTGTGTGTGTGTGTCTGTATACTCATATATATACACGTACACATATATGATGTGCTTAGTTGCTGTGTGTGTATAAATATATGTATACACACACACACACACACACACATATATATATGCTGTGCTTAGTGGCTCAGTGGTGTCTGACTCTTTGCAACTCCATGGACTGTAGCCCACCAGGCTGTCAGGGGTTTCTCCAGGCAAGAATATTGGAGTGGGTTGCTATGCTCTCCTCCAGGGGATCTTCCCAACCCAGGGATTGAACCCAGGCTTCCCACATTGCAGGCTAATTCTTGCTGTCTGAGCCACTAGGGGAGAACATATATATATATATGGAGAGAGAGAGAGAGAGAATGTGTATACTATAAACATACAATATCAGTTGTATATATGTGTATGTGTGTATATACAGCTGTATCTGATTATTTGTGACCTTATGGATCGTAGCCCACCAGGCTCCTCTGTCCACAGACTTTTCCAGACAGGAATACTGGAGTGCGTTCCCATTTCCTACTCCAGAGGATCTTCCAGATTCAGGGATTGGACCCACATCTCCATATCTCCGCACTAGTAGGCATGTTCTTTACCACTGAGCCACCTGGGAAGCCCTGTATATATCTACATGGACACACACTTCTATTTATTAATGGTAGTTAAGTTCTATAAAATTGTCATGAACATTGACTAAACTGGCATGGGATATAGAGGATCAAGTTCCGTGAACCTCTGGTCACAAAATTTTTATCAATTAAACAATATATAACCTTGTTTTATGTGTGCTTCTGTTTACAGATACCTTATTTAATATACATCTCTCACAAATAATTCATTGCATATTTTTGAATGATTAAAAGCCAGAGGATTTGGAAGCCATTTGTGTTATATAGGTTAATTTGCCAGTATCCTTGTAAGTCTTATCAGCCTTGAAAATCTACTATTCTGTAAATCACTTGCAGATACTTTAAAATTTCTTCTGTACTCTCCTGATTGGAACCTGTTTTATCTGTGTATTTAACACTTTCCTTACCATATAACTATTTGAAATATGAGACAGTCAGCACTAGCAGAGAACTTACCATTTTCCTGGGTAACATGACTATAATTTTCTTTTGCTTTGAGCCTCACAAAGGCTGTCCACCCTGCTTTTTTTTTTTCCCCTTTAAATTCAGTTATTAGCTCACAAATTCACAAATTTATCTGTTTTTCCGTAGTTTCATCACACATATAGATGTTATCTTAGCACTTTCTGGAACATCTTACATACAAATGGGCAAATTTCTGCTTCCTTTTTCTGAATGCACTGTATTGTTGGTTCATTAACATTGAACTCACGGTTAAGAACACTATAATTCATACCTGAATGAAGTTTATCCCACACGTAGATTTTCTCTGTAAGGCACATCACAGCTTTCTTGCACTTATGGACACTAGACAATGCTTAAGCACTATACTATAGGGCCATTTTAAACAGAAAACTCATCAACAAAGTCACATCATCAAAAAACCTTGAAAAAATGTGGTTCTAAATAAGCCGTGAGTAAGCTACTTGTTTACACATGATCTGAAACAAAATGGCAGAGTGTCACCTTGTTTGATCTCAGCTGGAACTAAGCAGATCAGGCAAGCCAAATTTTTTGTAGCTCTCTACATGTCTATGAAAGTACTTCAAGTATTGCTTTAGGGGTTCTAGAAAAATTTTAGCGCGTAGACAAATTTGCAAATACAGAATACACAGTAATTAGAATTGGCTGTTGAAGAGGTGTATGTGTGTCTTTCTGAATTATTCTTGAAATTTGTATGTAAATGAACGCACAGTGTCATTGAGGTCAACTCGTGATTATTTCTGCATTTCTGAGAGGACCTCTACCTTTCCATCTAAGTAGTAAGCAAAATAGACAAAATTCTCCAATCTTATGGAGTTTGCATTGGTGGTATATTAATTATTGACATATTGTATGAAACGTATTATGCCTAGATATGAATAGATTAACTTTAATTGTAACAGTTCCTATGATATTTTGCAATTTATTTTTATTACCTTCCTAAATTTCAATATATACTTCCTAACCCTGCCTCAGTAAAGCCTGTCCCTCACGACTGACTACATAGACTTTGAAGATCTAATCAATCTTGGACCTGCTGATGGGGAATAGCTTCCCAAGGACTAAACCCTGCTGAGAAGTGGCATCCTGTTTCCTCCCCTAGGGACACTTCAGCCTGTCCTTAAGCCTGTGCAGAGCTGACTGCTGACAAGGTGGCTTGTAAGAGCTGATCCTAGGTACGGCTTGCTATCTTCAAAAAAACTTGAACTTTCTTTCATTGGGAAGAAGTCCTATCGCCAGTTAGGTTGGCAGTCAGCTTATTCCATTTCGTCCAGTGCTCTCAGGTGTGATTTGCTATTTTTAGTATTACTCATCACATATCTGTTAAATTCTTCCTCAGGCCAAACACAAAGATTAGAATTATACATGAAAGTTTATGTTTTAAAATTTCTCTTTTTTTATGGGCATAATTTGTAGCTGGTATGTAGGGATGGGAAAAGCAAGCCAAAATTTAAAAACATCAATGGTCAACCAAGTATATCTAGTCAAGTAATTTGCACTGGGAAAATGATACCTTTTATACTGTGTTTCACGTAAATTTAATGTGGAGAACGTTTATGCACTGCTAGGTCTTCAGTGAAATATTTGTATGCTTAGTGAAACCAACCCAATCAAAACATTTTCTACTTTCATCTCTTCTTTGAATTAAATCCACATCTGATCTGATGTTTATAAAAAAAAAAAACAACAAAGCTGTGTTGTACAGTGACAAGATTTCAGATTTCCATTTTATAGTTTCATTCAGTTACCAGAAAGAGGTGTTGAAAATTGATGACTATGTAAAGATAGCGAGCAGTTGGATAATACTGGAAACATGAGTATTTTCTGCTAAAACACCTAATAAACCATTTTATTCAGCTTAATTATCTATAATTATGCTGTGTTTAAAAATAAGAATATTTTCTAGTAAACATTATAATCTTTTAAAAATCCCTGTGTAGATATGTAATCTTTTCAAATTAATAGTGATGAATCTTGACAGAATATGATAGCAATGTTAGAACCTCTTCTTTTATAATAGCTGCTACATTGATTTGGTTTGGAGTAGTAGTGAATCAGAATAATGGTGCTGCATTTTCCTGACTGTATTTTGCAATCTCTTAAATTATTAGTATTTTTATTGCCCCTAATAAAAACTAAACAGATCTTAAATTCATTAGCCAGGAAATCAGCATAAGTCACAGTGTCCTGTTATTAAGCTCTTTGTCAGTAATGATCCTTTTCACACATTAGGATTTCAGAATTCTTTCACATATACAATTTACCACATTGTAGGTTTCAGATGAAATAAACTATGAAAAGCTAATTAAAAGTTAAAGTACAGTTAATTAATCATATGGATAACATAGCACAATCTAATAGAGATATTAGGTTGCCATGACAAAGGACCAGGAACTCTTGGACAACTGCTTTGATTTCAGTATGCCCTTTTCAACAAAAAAAAGTTATTGTGTGTGTGTTTTTTCCCTCAACATCCTAATTCACATGGACATAGTGAATCCTAGCTAAAACATTCATGTGAAGTGTTTAGATTTCCTTTTATGAAACATAAAAAATGTACATCTTTGTTATGGTCATCGCCAAATACTTTGGTTTATCTCCAGCTTTACCTCCTGGTAACACATGTGTCTAGTTTAGAGCAGCATCTCAAATCATGTTAATCTGAGTTCTCCTCACTTATATACTTGGCAGAAGTTCTAGGCGTTTCTCAGGATCCCCTGTAAAATATTTTAAATAGTTCCCACACACATTAACACGTGGCCCAGATTCCTGTTAGGCACCCTAGTTTTGGGGTTTAGGCAAGTTCATTTTCCCTTAATGGTGGATGGTGGATGGTGGATGAGGTGGTCTCATAAGAGTTGCTCCTGCACTTCCATAATGGTCTCACTATCAAAGTCATTTGCCCTCACCACCCTTCTGCTTTCTCTAGTGCCTGCTCTTGGCTCCTTTTCATCCTTTTAAGGCGGCAGGGAAATTCCCTCCACTACTTTTTATTTATTTATTTTGAATTGGAGGAGAATTGCTTTACAGTGTCGAGTTGGTTTCTACCATACATATGGTGCTCCCACTGCAGAACTGTTGACGTGAATGCCTCTGATACTTGAGGACGTGGGTACAATTGATGGAGGATGACATGGCAAGCCACGGCAGTTGATTGCCTGGAGAATCCCACGGGCAGAGGAGCCTGGCGGGCTATAGTCCCTGGGGTCAGAAAGAGTTGGACATGACCAAAGCAGCTTAGCATGCCCAAATGGAGACCCACATACCATTGTCTAGATTTTTAATAATCACAAAATTCAACTTAAATATGATCTATTCTTCTTCCTCAACAGATGCCTTATAACAAATAAATAGCACATGATCTGGAATTGCATGGAATTACTCTCAAATAGTGTAAAGCTATTGTACTCGAAAATGAAATCACATCCTGTCTTTACTTCCCGAACTCAATCAGTTCAGTTCAGTTCAGTCACTCAGACATGTCCAACGCTTTGAAACCCCATGGACTCCAGCACACTAGTCCTCCCTGTCCATCACCAACTCCTGGAGTTTACTCAAACTCATGTCCATTGAGTTGGTGATGCCAGCCAACCATCTCATCCTCTGACATCCCCTTCTCCTCCTGCCTTCAATCCTTCCCAGTATCAGGGTCTTTTCAAATGAGTCAGTCCTTTACATCAGCTGGCCAAAGTTTCAGCTTCAGCATCAGTCCTTCCAGTAAATATTAAGGAATGATTTCCTTTAGAATGAATTGGTTTGATCTCCTTGCAGTCCAAGGGACTCTCAAGAGTCTTCTCCAACACCACAGTTCAAAAGCATCAATTCTTTGGCACTCAGCTTTCTTTATA
The DNA here is from genome assembly GCF_014754425.2 of Oryx dammah. Taxonomy (NCBI): domain Eukaryota; kingdom Metazoa; phylum Chordata; class Mammalia; order Artiodactyla; family Bovidae; genus Oryx; species Oryx dammah. Next base: position 7,158,507 of record NW_024070187.1, read on the forward strand.
GTCCAACTCTCACAGCCGTACATGACTACTGGAAAAACCATAGCCTTGACTAGCTGAACCTTTCTTGGCAAAGTAATGTCTCTTATTTTTAATATGCTGCCTAGGTTGGTCATAACTTTTCTTCCAAGGAGGAAGCGTCTTTTAATTTCATGGCTGAATCACCATCTGCAGTGATTTTGGAGCCCAAAAGAAGAAAGTCTGCCATTGTTTCCCCATCTATTTGCCATGAAGTGATGGGATCAGATCTTAGTTTTCTGAATGTTGAGCTTTAAGCCAACTTTTTCACTCTCCTCTTTCACTTTCATCAGGAAGCTCTTTAGTTCCTCTTCACTTTCTGCCATAAGGGTGGTGTCATCTGTGTATCTGAGGTTATTGATATTTCTCCCAGCAATCTTGATTCCAGCTTGTGTTTCATCCAGCCCAGCATTTCTCATGATGTACTCTGCATATAAGTTAAATAAACATTGTGACAATATACAGCTTTGATGTACTCCTTTTCCTATTTGGAACCAGTCTTTCTTTCCATGTCCAGTTCTAACTGTTGCTTCCTGACCTGCATACAGATTTCACAAGAGGCAGGTCAGGTGGTCTGGTATTCCCATTTCTTTCAGAATTTTCCACAGTTTGTTTTCCACAGTTCCACACAATCAAAGGCTTTGGCATATTCAATATAGCAGAAGTAGATGTTTTTCTGGAACTCTCTTGCTGTTTGGATAATCCAGTGGTTGTCTGCAATTTTATCTCTGGTTCCTCTGCTTTTCCCAAAACCAGCTGAAACATCTGGAAGTTCATGGTTCACATATTGTTGAAGCCTGGCTTGCAGAATTTTGAGCATTACTTTACTAGTGTGCGAGATGAGTGCAATTGTGTGGTAGTTTGAGCATTCTTTGGCATTGCCTTTGGGATTGCAATGAAAACTGACCTTTTCCCATCCTGTGGCCCCTGCTGAGTTTTCCAAATTTGCTGGCATATTGAGTGCAGCACTTTTACAGCATCATCTTTTAGGATTTGATAGCTCAACTGGAATTCCATCACCTCCACTAGCTTTGTTCATAGTGATGCTTCCTAAGGCCCACTTGACTTTACATTCCAGCATATCTGGCTCTAGGTGAGTGATCACACCATCATGATTATCTGGGTCGTTAAGATCTTTTTTGTACAAATCTTCTTTGTGTGCTTGCCACCTCTTCCTGAACTCAATAGTACTCTATTTCAATCTAGTCAGATCTATATAGGTAATTGCAATTATTATTAGTGTTAGTGAAGAATGGTCCCAATATGCTAAACATTTTGAGAAAAGTACTGTTTGGCTTAGGTCAATGACTCTAATGTTATTGTATTATGTTTGGCCTCAGACTCACTGTAACTCAATTGGTAACATTTTTAGATTAAAATAACCTAAAGTTTCAGTTCAGTTCAGTTCAGTCGCTCAGTCATGTCCAACTCTTTGCTACCCCATGAATCGCAGCATGCCCGGCCTCCCTGTCCATCACCAACTCCCGGAGTTCACTCAGACTCACTTCCGTCAAGTCAGTGATGCCATCCACCCATCTCATCCTCTGTCGTCCCCTTCTCCTCCTGCCCCCAATCCCTCCCAGGACCTTGATTTTTCTTTAAACAGCTGTCTACATAGATTCCTGGGAATAGAAATGTATATAATACAAGGGAAAGGAAAAATGATATCAATGATTTAATAGTTTAAAAAAGTGATTAAAAATGTTATCAAGAGTTTTTTTGTTTGTTTGTTTCCAGACACTGAGTTAGAAAGTATTATTTAGAAATTAACCCACAGGGAGACATCTTTATGAGATGCTCATAGAAAAATGATTACTGAAATGTTAAGTGGTAACTGGGCTTCCCAGGGGGCTTAGTGTTAAAAATCTGCCTGCCATTGCAGGAGGCACAGGTTCAGCCCCTGGGTGGGGGAGATCCTCTGGAGAAGGAAATAGCAATGCACTCCAGTATTCTTGCCTGGAAAATTCCATGGATAGAGGAGCCTGGCTGACTACAGTCCATGGGGTCATAAAGAGTTGGACATGACTTAGCAACTAAACAACAAGTGATAACTGCTACCTTAAAAGTCAAAATAAGTTCTGGATCTTAGAAATAGTAAGACCACTATTCTTATCTGCATTTGTCATTCAGTTTCTTGACCTCTACCCACTTTACAGAGGATGTTTCTAAGAATGGAGGTGATGATTCAGAAAAGTAAAACAAATGGCATTCCATATACTCATTTCACGTTTTGGAGGGCATAAGTAGTGACAGCTGATCCCTCTCTGTTTTGGTATTTTATGTGTAATAATTGACAGGGTGCTATGATTTCCACTCAGTACTACTCTACGCAAACAATAACTATCTGATGAGGATGTAACAGATATTATCAAGCAACTGTGTCTTTCTAAAATAAATGATACAGCTTTTTGTGTTAGGTGAGGATGGGAATGATATTTGGCTGTTGATAGGACATTGTTTTATTCCTCTTGTAGGACAACTGTTCCAAGTGTGGACCAAGTGATGGGAATGAATGTCTTTCACAGGCTGATCATTATCTTCTGAATTGAACTGATGAGTGACTCATAAGAGGCACATCTTAAATATAAGAATACATAAAGTTTGATGTATGGTTTTTTTTTTTTTTTTCCCTTGAGGAGAAACCCAGGAGAGGACTGGCTAAGTCATATGGTAGTTGCATACTGGCATTTTTGTGACCCTGTCAAATTATTTTTCAATGTGATTGCACCATTTTACATCCCCACTACTGAGTATGAGAGTTCCCGTTGATTCACGTCCTTGCAACAGTTGGTATTGCTAGTCTTTTTAGCTATTTTAATAGATGCTTGGTGGTATATTATTGAAGTCTTAATTTACATTTGAAAGTGAAAGTGTTAGTAGTTCAGTGGTTTCTGACTCTTTGAGATGCCATGGGCTGTAGCCTGCAGGCTCCTCTATCCATGGAATTCTCCAGGTGAGAATACTGGTGTTGGTTGCCATTCCTTTCTCCAGGAGATCCTCCCAACCCAGTGATTCAACCCTGGTCTCTTGCATTGCAGGCAGTTTCCATACTATCAGAGCCACTATGGAAGTGACTTAATTTCTATTTCAGTTCAGTTCAGTGGCTCAGTTGTGTCCGACTCTTTGTGACCCCATGGACTGCAGCACACCAGGCTTTCCCGTCCATCACCAACTCCCAGAGCTTACTGAGACTCATGTCCATCGAGTTGGTGATGCCATCCAACCATCTCATCCTGTGTCCTCCCCTTCTCCTTCCACCTTCAATCTTGCCCAGCATCAGGGTCTTTTCCAATGAGTCAGTTCTTCGCATCAGGTGGCCAAAGTATTGGAGTTTCAGCTTCAGCATCAGTCCTTTCAATGAAAATTCAGGACTGTTTTCTTTTAGCATTGACTGGTTTGATCTCCTTGCAGTCCAAGGGACTCTCAAGAATCTTCTCCAACACCACAGTTGAAAAGTATCAATTCTTCACCATTCAGCTTTCTTTATAATCCAACTCTCATATCCATACATGAGTACCGGGAAAACTATAGTCCTGACTAGACGAATCTTTGTTGTCAAAGTAACGTCTCTGATTTTTAATATGCTGTCAAGGTTGGCCACAGCTTTTCTTCCAAGGAGCAAGTGTCTTTTAATTTCATGGCTGTACTCACAATCTGCAGTGATTGTGGAACCCAAGAAAATAAAGTCTGTCACTGTTTCCATTGTTTCCCATCTATTTGCCATGAAGTGATGGGACCAGATGCCATGATGTTAGTTTTCTGAATGTTGAATTTTAAGCCAACGTTTTTACTCTCCTCTGTCACTTTCATCAAGAGGCTCTTTAGCTCCTTTTCACTTTCTGTCATGAGGGTGGTGTCATCTGCGTATCTGAGGTTATTGGTATTTGTCCCTGCAATCTTGATTCCAGCTTGTGCTTCTTCCAGCCCAGCATTTTGCATGATGTACTCTGCATTTAAGTTATAAAAGCTGGGTGACAATGTACAGCCTTGATGTACTCCTTTCCTAATTTGGTACCATTTTGTTGTTCCATGTCCGGTTCTAACTGTTGCTTCTTAACCTGCATACATATTTCTCAAGAGGCAGGTCAGGTGGTCTGGTATTCCCATCTTTTTCAGAATTTTCCAGTTTGTTGTGTTCCACACAGTCAAAGGCTTTGGTGCAGTCAGTAAAGCAGAAGTAATTGTTTTTCTGGAACTCTCTTTCTTTTTTGATGATCCAACAGATGTTGGCATTTTGATCTCTGGTTCCTCTGCCTTTTCTAAATCCAGCTTGAATATCTGGAAGTTCATGGGTACTGTTGAAGTCTGGCTTAAGGAATTTTGAGCATTACTTTGCTAGCATGTGAGATGAGTGCAATTTGCATTTACCCAATGAATAATGATATCTTGAGTATCTTTCTTATATGCTTATTTGCTGTCTATATGTCATTTTTTGGGAAGTATCTTTTCAAATATTTTGTCCAGTTTTTATTAGGTGGTTTATTTTCTTCTTATGGAGTCATAGAGAGTTCCTTAAATATTGTCAGTACAAATTCCTGATTAAATATGTGATTTGCCAGTAGGGTCTCTTGTCTGTGTATTGTCTTTTCATTCTTTTAACAGTATCTTTCAAAGAAAAGATGTTCTACATTTTTATGAAGTAGGTAACTTTTGAAACTAAATTATACTTTTGTGTTTTTTTCCTAGAAGTTTATAGTTTTAGGCTGTACATATTTGTCTGTGACCCACTTTGATTGATTTTTGTACATGGTGTGTAATATGGGTTAAATTTTGCTTTATGATTTTCCATATGGCTATGGGTCTTTTTCCAGAACTATTTTTTGAAAATACTATTCTTTCTCCATTGAATGGCCTCTGCTAAAAATCAATGGTTAATGTATGTTTCAGTATATTTCTGAAATCTCATTGCTGTTCAATTAGTCTGTTTATCTTAGCACTACTGTATTGATTACTGTAGCTTATAATGAATCTTGAAGTAAGGTAGTGTGACTCTTCAATGTTTTTTTCTTTCTCAAAGTTGTTTTGGCTTTTTTGGTCCTTTGCATTTCCATATAAATTTTAGAATAAGCTAGTCAATTCTACAAAACAAAAACAAAAACAAAAACCCAACAACAAACCTGCAGAGATTATGATTGGGATTGCTTTGTATCTACAGTTCAATTTTGAGGAGAGTAACAGCTTAATGAAATCGAGCCTTTTAACCCATGGACACAGTATATTTCCCAATTTATTTTTGACTTCTTTAATTTCCATTGGCTAAATTCTGTAGATTTCAGTACACATATCTTACATAGTTTTTTTCAGAGGTATTGTGTCATTTTTTGAAGCTTTGTAAACGAAAACTTCAAAATTTAAATTTGTGATTATTTCTTGTTATACAGATATGCAGTAGATTTTTATATGATCTTGTGTTCCATAGTTTTTTAAATTAACTTTTTAATTCTTGTGGCATTTTTTTAGATGTTATAGCAGTTTTATATAATAATGTTATCTGCGAGTCGGATTTTTATTTTGCTTTCTAATCTGTCTGCCTTTTATTTTATTTTCTTGCTTAGGTGCACTAATTAGGACTCTAGAACAGCTGAATTGAAGTGATGATTTTGGAGATGCTTGCCTTATTCTAGATTTTGGGGGGTACAAGTTCAGTCTTTTACCATTAAGTGTATTAGATGTAGAGTTTTCATAAATAACGCTTATCAAGTTTGGGAAGTTCTTTTCTTGGTTTGTTTAGTGTTCTTTTAAGAAGTATACCCATGGCTGATTTGTGTCAATGTATGGAGAAAGCCATTACAATATTGTAAATTAATTATCCTCCAATTAAAATAAATAAATAAATTTTAAAAGTAATATATATTGAATTAAAAAAATTTTCTGCATCTGTTGAAATGGTCATGTAATTCTCCTTCTTTACTACATTAATTTAATACATTAAATTTTATTGCTTTTAAAATTTTAAACCAAGCTTATATTTCTGGAATAAAAGCTAGCTTTATCCTTTCAGGTCTTACCTAAGATTTACTCGGCAGCCCAGAACAGCATTTAGTCTAATTTTCCCTCCACTGAGATAAAACTCTTCTAAGTACTCCTCCCCTAAGTCCATCAGCTGTGTTCTACTCTGGATGGTGAGGACAGGAAATATTTTTAGCTGTGTGCAGTCTCCAAGTAATGTTCTTTGTTCCCTCTTATCCTTTCCAGTGTTTCCTTTCCCAGAATAAGGTGATTTCTTTTAAGTGTATGTGATGAGCAGTACTCAGCTCAGACTTGAGAAGGCCCCTGCACAGACCTCTGGGGTGTCCTCTCTGTGCTGTCATCTGCTCTCCGACACCCTTTCTTATGAACTCTAGCTGCGTTGGCTCCTCCAAGCTTCTATGTCTATCTTTTTCATTTCTGATCTCTCCTCCTCGCACACTGTGTGGAAACATCCGGAAGTCACGTCATGCGTGTGTGCTAACTCGCTTCCGCCATGTCCAGCTCTGTGCGACCCTGGGGACTGTAGCCTACCAGGCTCATTCAGACAATTTTGGTGTTCACCTGTGTTGTGTTCTTTGCCTCAGGGATCGTTGTCATTGTTGCCTGGGCCCATTTCTTGGAAAGGTATTTTTCATGTATTTTTGCTTGTTTCAGGTAGAAGGGTTTAGGGGAACAGAATTTGTTACCCTAAATATGTCTCTCTGGTATAGTATTTATTTTAAGCTGGTTATTTTCTAAGAAACAGCAGACTTGGGAAAACTCTAAAAAAAGAGTTTTTGTTTATTGTTGTTGTTTGGTTGCTCAGTTGTGTCTGACTCTTTGCAACCCCCTGGTCTATAGCCTACCAGGCTTCTCTGTCCATGGGATTTCCCAGGCAAAAATAGTGGAGTGGGTTGCCATTTCCTCCTCCAAAAATGAGTAGGAGTTGTGAAACATTTATTTTGTAAGAGAAATCTCCATTTGTAAGGTTGTTTCCCCTATTATACCTGGAAGTAGAGGAAGAACAAATCTTATCAATGGAGAAGGCAATGACTTTATGTCATAATCTTACCCTTGTTTTCTGTGCATTTCCTGATTACTTCCTATATCTGACTTTCTCCACACTCAATATCCTCTTTTTGTCTTTAGCTGAGGCTGGAATTGAAGCTGAGGGCTTTGGTCTTTTTGGTGTTACCTGGTTTTCTTGGGTCTCTCCTCTGTATACAATGTATTAACTTTTGTGTGGTTTTTCTCCTATTAATCTGCATCCTGTTCAGATCAATCAGAAGAAGCTAGAAGTCTAGAGGAAAATCTCTTCCTGCCCCCAACATGGGTAAATGTAGTTCCATGTTGACCAGAAGAAGCCTCCATTGCCATTTTTAAACAGTTGGCCCTACATATCTAAAGGTTCCATATTCATGGATTTAGCTGACTGTGGATAGAAAATATTAAAAAATAAATTCCAGAAAATTTCAAAAAGCCAAATTTGAATTTGCCACATGCTAGCAACTGTTTATCTGGCATTTCATTGTACTTACAATAATTATTTACATATAATTACATTGTGTTAGATATTACAAGTAATCTAGTGATGGTTTAAAGTACTTGAGACGATTAACAGAGGTTATTGGAGAAGGAAATGGCAACCCACTCCAATATTCTTGCCTGGCGAATCCCATGAACAGAGGAACCTGGCGGGTTACAGTCCATGGGGTTGCAAGAGTCAGACATGCCTGAGTGACTTTCACTACTACTACAACTACAGAGGTTACATGCAAATACTATGCTATTTGATGTAAGGAACTGTCACTGAACACAAGTTCATGTGCCCGAGGCACAGTGAGGCCAAGCAAACTGAAACATCAGAGTCTGGAGCAGAGAAAGGTTTACTGCAGGGTTGAGCAAGGAGAACAGGTGCTGAGAAATATATGTAATCAAGCATACATCTTGGTGAAAGATTGATACCAGTCACAAACATAGCTTCTCTGTTGACTCAGTGGTAAAGAATCTGCCTGCAGTGCAGGAGATGCAGGGTCAATCCGTGGATCAAGAAGAGTCCCTGGAAAGAGAAGTGGTGACCCACTCTAGTATTCTTGCCAGGGAAATCCCATGGACAGAGGAGCCTTGCAGACTACAGTCCATGGGGTCCCACATGAGTATGAAACATCTTAGCAACAAAACAACAACAATAAAGTCACAAAACACAGATCAAGTTAAGGATTTTGGTGCCTATCTGTGTATGGGAGGATGCAAGAAACTGGAGTCATTGAAATTCTTCCTTGGATGTGCATTTTAATTACCTAAGGCCTATATATCCAAAACACAAAGCACTTCAACCTGATTTTTATCCTGAATTCCTTTCAGGGTCTACTGCGCCAGTGACTGCAGTAGCTAATGACTTGATCTTTGTGGAACTGGATTGGTTTTTTTTCCATCCTAGGTTTTCTAAATTTTTTTTTATAATCTAGGTACTTTTCAGTAAGATTAGTTAATTTCTATTTTTTAATATTAAATTTCATCAAATTAAAAGGAATTTTCCTCAATTTTTAAAATTTGAAAATCTGGATTTTTTTTTTTTTGCAGTTCTCAGAAACTTTCATAACAATGATTTGATAGTATGATTTGGAACCAGTTTTCCCACCTGCCAGTGGAGGCGATGCAAGGGACACAGGTTCGATCCCTGGTCCCAGAAGACCCCCTGGGTAGGAAATGGCATGTCATTCCAGTATTCTTGTTTGTAAAATCCCATGGACAGAGAAACCTGGTGTGCTACAGTCCATGGAGTCACAAAGAGTCAGATATGACTGAGCAACTGAGCATAACAATAACAGTGGTAATATGACTTGAAACCAGCAAAATGTCTTTGAAATTTGTGACTCCACACATTTCGTATGCTTGTTGTCTTCATAGCATCAATTGCTCCAATTCCCTTGAAGAGTTTTACTATCCCCATTTACTCAGTCACTAAATATATGACAAGCTTGAGGAATGAAGTGACAAATCAAACACAAGTCTTGGTGCTGTAGTAGAGGAAAGCCATGCTATTAACAAGTGAATGTAATAAAATGCTAATTCTCAGGCAGTTAAACACAACTTCTTTGCTAGTCATTGCAGTGTTTGGTGATCAAATATAAAATGCAGTGACATCCAAAGAAACTGAAGCCCTGGTAAGGCCATAGTCTATGAGGATAAATGCTGTTCACTCATTTTCGCTGAACAAAACCACTGTAAGTGAAATAATTACCTATATCTAATTTTATTTTGTATATTTTCTCCTCTCAGTTTATATATAATTCTGTAATCAGCATCCATTTTTGAGAGAGGAGAGAGAAGCATAAATATATTCTTTAAAATAGATAGAGGAGCATGGAGAGTTTTTAAATGTGAAACTATTTTTTAAAATAAAATTCATTTTTCATAATTTTATTTATATTATCATATTTTGTAATTTTATTTATTTATGGGTACATGCTAGTAAAGTAATGCTCAAAATTCTCCAAGCCAGGCTTCAGCAATACGTGAATTGCGAACTTCCAGATATTCAAGCTGGTTTTAGAAAAGGCAGAGGAACCAGAGATCCAATTGCCAACATCCACTGGATCATCAAAAAAGCAAAAGAGTTCCAGAAAAACATCTATTTCTGCTTTAATTGACTATGCCAAAGCCTTTGACTGTGTGGATCACAATCAACTGTGAAACATTCTGAAAGAGATGGGCATACCAGACCACCTGACCTGCCTCTTGAGAAACCTGTATGCAGGTCAGGAAGCAACAGTTAGAACTGGACATGGAACAACAGACTGGTTCCAAATAGGAAAAGGAGAACATCAAGGCTGTATATTGTCACCCTGCTTATTTAACTTCTATGCAGAGTACATCATGAGAAATGGTGGGCTGGAAGAAGCACAAGCTGAAATCAAGATTGCAGGGAGAAATATCAATAACCTCAGATATGCAAATGATACCACCCTTATGGCAGAAAGTGAAGAGGAAATAAAGAGCTTCTTGATGAAAGTGAAAGAAGAGAGTGAAAAAGTTGGCTTAAAGCTCAACATTCAGAAAACGAAGATCATGGCATCCGGTCCCATCACTTCATGGGAAATAGATGGGGAAACACTGGAAACAGTGTCAGACTTTATTTTGGGGGCTCCAAAATCACTGCAGATGGTGACTGCAGCCATGAAATTAAAAGACACTTACTCCATGGAAGTAAAGTTATGACCAACCTAGATAGCATATTCAAAAGCAGAGACATTACTCTGCCAACAAAGGTCCGTCTAGTCAAGGCTATGGTTTTTCCAGTGGTCATGTATGGATGTGAGATTTGGACTGTGAAGAAAGCTGAGCACCGAAGAACTGATGCTTTTGAACTGTGATTTTGGAGGACTCTTGAGAGTCCCTTGGACTGCAAGGAGATCCAACCAGTCCATTCTAAAGGAGATCAGTCCTGGGTGTTCTTTGGAAGGAATGATGCTAATGCTGAAACTCCAGTACTTTGGCCACCTCATGTGAAGAATTGACTCATTGGAAAAGACTCTGATGCTGGGAGGGATTGGGGGCAGGAGGAGAAGGGGACAACAGAAGATGAGATGGCTGGATGGCATCACTGACTCGAAGGACATGAGTTTGGGTGAACTCCGGGAGTTGGTGATGGACAGGGAGGTCTGGCGTGCTGCGATTCATGGGGTCGCAAATAGTCGGACATGACTGAGCGATTGAACTGAACTGATGCTGGGCCTTCACTGGGCTTTTCTCTACTTGCAGAGGGTTGGGGCCACTTTCTAGTTAGAGAGCTGCACAGCCTTCTCATTGCAGTAGCTTCTCTTATTGCTGGGCACGGGCTCTAGGGTGTGAGGGCTTCCAAAGTTGTAGTGTGTGGCCTCAGTAGCTGCTATTTCCAGGCTCTAGAGCACAGGCTTAGTAGTTGTGGTGCTTGGGCTTGGTTCCTCCAAGGCATGTGGGATCTTCCTGATCCAGGAATCAAACCCATGTCTCCTACACTGGCAGGTAGATTCTTTACCACTGAGCCACCAGGGAAGCCCTGAAACTTTAATAAGATGGAATTTTTAAAAGCGCATGCTGAAAACTAAATGCATATTCTGAAATATTAAAGACATTCATTTTGTAGCAAATTTTGGTACAAATATATTTAATATGTGAAAAGACATCTAGCAGTATTCTGGTATCAACTTCTAAATCATGTATATTAAAAAGGAACAACCTGTGATCTCAACCTGTTGAGATCTCAACCTGACCTGTTGATCTCTACTTAGTTTTTTTCTGACTGTCATCCATCCCTTACAAATTAGGATTCCTGTTTCTCACTTCAATGTGTTTAAATATCAAAGGACATCCTTACTTTTTCCTTAACCATTTTTTTTTCACGTTAAATGTTTATGTACCTAGTATTTATCAGTTGCTCTCTGTGAAAATCTTTCTTTTACCCTGTGAGGCTCTGTAACCCAAAGGCTATCTGATTATTTTACTTCTGCCCTTTATAATTGCTTTTTTGCTTTTGCTTCTTCTTTTAATTTTTTCTTTTCTTTTCCATTTTTCTCCATCAACTGTGTCTTTCTGCGATTAGCAGCTGTCTCTCATGGCTGAAGTGAAGTGAAGTGAAGTGAAGTGAAGTGAAGTCGCTCAGTCGTGTCCGACTCTTTGCGATCCCATGGACAGTAGCCTACCAGGCTCCTCCCTCCATGGGATTCTCCAGGCAAGAGTACTGGAGTGAATTACCAGGTTTTTCCAGCATATAGGGACAAATGTAAGGGCTTCCCAGGTGGCGCTAGTGGTAAAGAACTTGCCTGCCAATGCAGGTTGATGTAAAAGATGTGGGTTCGAACGCTGGTTCAGGAAGATCCCCTGGCAACTCACTCCAGTATTTCTTGCCTGGGGAACCCCATGGACAGAGGAGCCTGGTCGGCTCCAGTCCATAGGCTTGCAAAGAGTCAGACACTGCTGAAGTGACTTAGTACGCATGCATGCAGGGGCACATGTAACTTTGTACCTTTTCACTTGTCCATTTTTGGGTTAAAAACTAATCATCTGGTATAATAAGTGCTAAAAATAGGTCCCCCCCTTTGCTCACCATGACTCATCCTATTCATTGCAAAGTAAAAATGCTGGGATGATTTACTAAGAATTTCAGAATATGTACCTGGCGATACATGGGCAGCCAGGGGACAGAGAAGAGAGGAGCAGAACTGCCCTGTGGTCAAGTGCAAACAGTGCAATTAGAGGGAAGTTAGGGTTCTTGGTGCTAATCTTGTTCTATCACTTACCCGGTTACTTTAGAAAGTCAAACTCCCTATTGTTCCTTGTTTAGTAACATAAAGGATGTCAGTTCACTTTAACATACATTAGGCCTCAGAAATGGAAAGAAAGATGGACTATTTCAGATAATATGTATTTAAGGCAAGTAATTTTCTAAGCCTCAGAGTTTGTGATTGGGATGGTCGAGGATTAAAATCTCAGACAGCTAAAATGTGAACCGCATGGAAACAAAACTTTACAGCTATTTCTAACCGTCATGCTCTGTATCTGTGACACATGCTTAAGGATAAAACTGCAAAGTCACAAAGAACTTCTTTTAATTATTAATAAAAAATATTAATGAAAAGCCAAAATAGATTATCATGGGTTTCTATTCAGGAGAAAGTGTAGTAATGATTTTGCAATATGTGGAAGTGACTTAAATAAATAAAAATACTCAGACCTTTATTCCTCCTGGGTCAGATAAATCTTCTTAGATAGGCTACAGATTCTTTGAGGGATTTTCTGTTTCAGTATATTAATATTGTAAAAAATGAACACTGTGCATTATTCCTAGAAGGTGTCTATAGTGTCTGTTGGATGATTTTATTAAATGTAGAAATTAGGACACTTCTAACAGGTTTTATTGGTACAAATCTCCCTTCTGAAGTGTTCCTATTTAACCATTGTGTACCAGAATGAACACTGCTTATTACAGAAGATAATATCCATCATAGATTTCCTCAAAGTTGAAATAGTTGAAATAGCTAGTTGGGGGCTAGTGTTCATCCATATCCAAAAATCAGTTAAGTGTTAACTCTCTTTCATTTTATAACCACCTATGTTTTCTTATACCATTATTTTCAGAAATACCTTGCATATCTTCTACTTGCTCTCTGGTCAGTTTTCATTGCAATCCCAAAGAAAGGCAATGTCAAAGAATGTTCAAACTACTGCACATTTTCACTCATCTCACACGCTAGTAAAGTAATGCTCAAAATTCTCCAAGCCAGGCTTCAGCAATACGTGAACCGTGAACTTCCTGATGTTCAAGCTGGTTTTAGAAAAGGCAGAGGAACCAGAGATCAAATTGCCAACATCCGCTGGATCATGGAAAAAGCAAGAGAGTTCCAGCAAAACATCTATTTCTGCTTTATTGACTATGCCAAAGCCTTTGACTGTGTGGATCTCAATAAACTGTGGAAAATTCTGAAAGAGATGGGAATACCAGACCACCTGACCTGCCTCTTGAGAAACCTATATGCAGGTCAGGAAGCAACAGTTAGAACTGGACATGGAACAACAGACTGGTTTCAAATAGGAAAAGGAGTACATCAAGGCTGTATATTGTCACCCTGATTATTTAACTTATATGCAGAGTACATCATGAGAAACGCTGGGCTGGAAGAAGCACAAGCTGGAATCAAGATTGCCGGGAGAAATATCAATAACCTCAGATATGCAGAAGACACCACCCTTATGGCAGAAAGTGAAGAGGAACTCAAAAGCCTCTTGATGGAAGTAAAAGTGAAAAAGTTGGCTTAAAGCTCAAGATTCAGAAAATGAAGATCATGGCATCTGGTCCCATCATTTCATGGCAAATAGATAGGAAAGAGTGGAAACAGTGGCTGACTTTATTTTGGGGGGCTCCAAAATCACTGCAGGTGGTGATTGCAGCCATGAAATTAAAAGACACTTACTCCTTGGAAGTAAAGTTATGACCAACCTAGACAGCATATTAAAAAGCAGAGACATTACTTTGCCAAGAAAGGTCGATCTAGTCAAGGCTATGGTTTTTCCTGTGGTCATGTATGGATATGAGAGTTGGACATAAAAGAAAGCTGAGTGCTGAAGAATTAATGCTTTTGAACTGTGGTGTTGGAGATGACTCTTGAGAGTCCGTTGGACTGCAAGGAGATCCAACCAGTCCATCCTAAAGGAGATCAGTCCTGAGTGTTTATTGGAGGGACTGATGTTGAAGCTGAAACTCCAATACTTTGGCCACCTGGTGTGAAGAGCTGACCCATTTGAAAAGACCCTGATGCTGGGGAGATCGAAGGCAGGAGGAGAAGGGGATGACAGAGGATGAGATGGTTTGATGGTATCACCGACACAATTTACATAGGTTCGACTGGACTCCAGGAGTTGGTGATGGACAGGGAGGCCTGGCATGCTGTGGTTCATGGGGTCGGAAAGAGTCGGACATTACTCAGTTACTGATCTGAACTGAACTTGCGTATCTTCTATTATACTTTGACTCACCATAGGAAAGGAAAGATGCCCCCCACTCACACCTAGTTATCGGCCCCTAGTGAATTATATTGTTTAATTATAGGCCTTTAGTGAACTTATTGCTCTTATGTTAAATAATATTATAATTAATTGCTATTAATAGCAATATTTATTTATGTTTAAATTTTATTTATTTATTTATATTTTACTTTACACTACTGTATTGGTTTTGCCATAAGAATCTAGTTTATTTAGAATTTAACCTTTTTTTGTTCTGCGTATTTGGGAACAAAATGACTAGGAAGAAAGAGAGCTAACTACTGCAGAAATGCTATTTGCTATTTGGTTTTCATCTATCAGTGCAGTTCAGTTCAGTCGCTCAGTCATGTCCGACTCTTTGCAACCCCATGAATCGCAGCACGTCAGGTCTCCCTGTCCATCACCACCTCCCGGAGTTCACTCAGACTCACGTCCACTGAGTCAGTGATGCCATCCAGCCATCTCATCCTCTGTTATCCCCTTTGCCTACTACACCCAATCCTTCCCAGCATCAGAGTCTTTTCCAATGAGTCAACTCTTCGCATGAGGTGGCCAAAGTACTGGAGTTTCAGCTTCAGCATCATTCCCTCCAAAGAATTCCTAAGGCTGATCTCCTTCAGAATGGACTCATTGGATCTCCTTGCAGTCCAAGGGACTCTCAAGAGTCTTCTCCAACACCACAGTTCAAAAGCATCAATTCTTCAGCGCTCAGCTTTCTTCACAGACCAACTCTCACATCTATACATGACCACTGGAAAAACCATAGCCTTGACTAGATGGACCTTAGTTGGCAAAGTAATGTCTCTGCTTTTCAATATGCTATCTAGGTTGGTCATAAATTTCCTTCCAAGGAGTAAGTGTCTTTTAATTTCATGGCTGCAGTCACCATCTGCAGTGATTTTGGAGCCCCCAAAACTAAAGTCTGACACTGTTTCCAGTGTTTCCCCATCTATGTCCCATAAACTGATGGGACCAGATGCCATGATCTTCGTTTTCTGAATGTTGAGCTTTAAGCGAAAATTTTCACTCCCCTCTTTCACTTTCATCAAGAGGCTTTTTAATTCCTCTTCCCTTTCTGCCATAAGGGTGGTGTCTTCTGCATATCTGATGTTATTGATATTTCTCCTGGCAATCTTGATTCCAGCTTGTGCTTCTTCCAGCCCAACGTTTACATGATGTACTCTGCATATAAGTTAAATAAGCAGGGTGACAATATACAGCCTTGACATACTGCTTTTCCGATTAGGAACCAGTCTGTTGTTCCATGTCCAGTTCTAACTGTTGCTTCCTGATCTGCATACAGATTTCTCAAGAGGCAGGTTAGGTAGCCTGGTATTCCCATCTCTTTCAGAATTTTCCACAGTTTATTGTGATCCACACAGTCAAAGGCTTTGGCATAGTCAAGAAAGCAGAAATAGATGTTTTTCTGGAACTCTCTTGCTTTTTCCATGATCCAACAGGTTTTGGCAATTGGATCTCTGGTTCCTCTGCCTTTTCTAAACAGCTTGAACATCAGGAAGTTCACGGTTCACATATTGCTGAAGCCTGGCTTGGAGAATTTTGAGCATTACTTTACTAGCATATGAGATGAGTGAAATTGTGTGGTAGTTTGAGCATTCTTTGGCATTGCCTTTCTTTGGAATTGGAGTGAAAACTGACCTTTTCCAGTCCTGTGGCCACTGCTGAGTTTTCCACATTTGCTGGCATATTGAGTGCAGCACTTTCACAGCATCATCTTTTAGGATTTAAAAGAGCTCAACTGGAATTCCATCACCTCCACTAGCTCTCTTCATAGAGATGTCTGCTAAGTCCCACTTGACTTCACATTCCAGGTTGTCTCGCTCTAGGTGAGTGATCACATCATCGTGAATATCTGGGTCAGGAAGATCTTTTTTGTACAGTTCTTCTGTGTATATTTGCCACATCTTCTCAATATTTTCTGCTTCTGTTAGGTCCATACCATTTCTGTCCTTTATTGAGTCCATCTTTGCATGAAATATTCCCTTGGTATCTCTAAATTTTCTTGAAGAGATCTCCAGTCTTTCCCATTTTATTGTTTTCCTCTGTTGTTTGCACTGATCACTGAGGAAGACTTTCTTATCTCTCCTTGCTATTCAGAACTCTGTATTCAAGTGGGTATATCTTTCCTTTTCTCTTTTGCTTTTCACTTCTCTTCTTTTCACAGCTATTTGTAAGGCCTCTCTGGACAGCCATTTTGCTTTTTTCCACTTCTTTTTCTTGGGGATGATCTTGATCCTGGCCTCCTATACAATGTCAAGAACCTCTGTCCATAGTTCATCAGGCACTCTGTCTATCAGATCTAGTCCCTTCATTCTATTTCTCACTTCCACTATATAATCATAAGGGATTTGATTTAGGTCATACCTGCATTTTCTAGTGGTTTCCCCTTCTTTCTTCAATTTAAGTCTGAATTTGGCAATAAGGAGTTCATGATCTGAGCCATAGTCAGCTCCCAGTCTTGTTTTTGCTGACTGTATAGAACTTCTCCATCTTTGGCTGCAAAGAATATAATCAATCTGATTTCAGTGTTGACCACCTGCTGATATCCATATGTAAAGTCTTCTCTTGCGTTGTTGAAAGAGGGTGTTTTCTATGACCAGTGTGTGAGGCTCTTGCAGAACTCTATTAGCTTTTGCCCTGTTTCATTCTGTATTCCAAGGCCAAATTTGCCTGTTACTCCAGGTTTTTCTTGACTTTCTACTTTTGCATTTCAGTCCTCTGTAATGAAAAGGACATCTTTTTTGGGGTGTTTGTTCTAAAAGATCTTGTAAGTCTTCATAGAACCATTCAACTTCAGCTTCTTCAGCATTACTGGTTGCATCATAGACTTGGATTACCGTGATATTGAATGGTTTGCCTTGGAAAAGAACAGAGATCATTCTGTCATTTTTGAGATTGCATCCAAGTACTGCATTTCAGATTCTTTTCTTGACTATGATAATTCTTGCCCACTGTAGTAGATATAATGGTCATCTGAGTTAGATGACCAACAGGTACATAAAAAGATGCTCAACCATCAGGGAATTGAAAATCAAAACCACAATAATATTATCACCTCACACCAGTTAGAATGGCTATCACCAAAAAGACATATAATAATAGGAGAGGATATGGACTGCAGTGTTGGAGAGAATGTAAATCAGTGCTTCCTTTTTTGAAAAAGAGATTGGATGGTCCTCAAAATATTAAAAATAGAACTACCTATGGTTCAACAATTCTACTTTTGGGTATTTTTTCCAAAGACAAAAACACTAACTTGAAAACATATCTGCTCCCCCATGTTCACTGTTATTTACATTAACCAAGATATATAAACAACTTGTGTATTCATCAAGAGATGAATGGATAAACAAAATGTGAGATATATATATTTCAAAGTATGATACACACTTGTATACACACAACTGAATATTATTCAGCCATGAAACATCATGAAAATTTGAAGTTGGGAACTAGATGGATGAATCTTGAGGGATTTATGCTAAGTGCAATAAGTCAAACATAGAAAGATAAATACCATATAATCTCATTTATTGTAGAATCTTAAAACAAACAAACAAAAAGAAAACCAAGCTTATAGATACAGAGAACAGATCAATGGATATCAGAGGCAGGTGAAATGGGTAAAGGGAATTAAAAGATACAAACTTCCAAGCATCAAACAATCACAGATATAATGCACAGTGTAGAAACCATAGTTAATAAAACTGTATTGTGTACTTGAAAGCTGCTAAGAGAGCAAATATTAAAGTTCTCTTCACAAGGAAAAAAAATTCTGTAATTTATGTATGTTGATGGATGTCAACTAGACTTCTGGGGGTGATCATTTTGCAACATATACAAATATTGAATTGTTACATTGTACACCTGAAACTAACATAGTGTTTGTCAATTGTACCTCAATAAAAAGAACAAGTTTTCAATATAATGATTCTCATTTTTTAAAGAAGAAAATTTTAATTTAATTTAGGTCTTCAAATTCCCAGTGTCTTAGCTGACCATAATTGATATTTTGCATAACAGAGTTTCATAACTGTTTACAAACATGATTTCCTTTTATTAAGACAAGCCTCACAAAATTTCATTCTTCCTCATCTTCTGAATATAATCCTTCTACTTATACATGCATTGTTTACAGACTTAGATCTTCATACACAGCTCTTTCCCATTTTTTATATTATCTTCTTGGAAATATTTAAATATTAGCAGACAACCCTAGTACTATACCAATGACCTTAAATCATTTTCTTTCTTTCCTTTTTTTAAATTTTGAATTATTTCAAATAAATCTACTACATAAGCTGCATTAGAGTTTTCTTAATTGCAAGTAATTCTGGGTATAGGATGGTTTCTGCTGTAGCTAGAGCTATTAAAGCATTAGAAATACAAATAGATAAAGATTAAATAGACATAAGGAACACACAACATTTTGTTTTAATTTATTTGCCATCAATATATTTTCAACAGGAATCATTAATCCAGTAATCCAAGTAGTAAAATTGAAGGGGTTATAAATTAAAGTATTTATTAATCTATAAGGACAGATAACTCTGCTTCCTTGGAGTTGTGTGGAAGAAATACAAGATATACAACAGGAGTCTAAGAGATCGAATGCCAACATGCCTAACAAACTTTTCCTATAGTACCTCCACCCTGAACTGACATGTTCTAAAGATTACACATTGATGGCAAATGAAAAAAGAAACACAATCTGTTGATTTTTTTTTTTTTAATGGGGATGTGGGTATTGCTTGAGATTCTGCTTCAATGTCTAGGAACAAAAGGAAAGGTAATGTTTTGTGGCTCACTGACCAAAAATTGACTGTAAGAATCAAGTACTCAGAAAGGCCAAGGATATATCTAGAGGTAAAGCATCACAGACATCAGGATTTCACCCTTTATGGGTATTGACTGTGCAAAGAAGAAAGTTACTTCTACTAATCTATGTCATAGAAGAAAATATTTCTGCAAAAAGAAGTTGATATTAATTATGGCAATTTCTACAAAAGAGCCATAGGTCTTAGAGAGGTCAATCTGAATTTAATATGATCTTTAGTTGGAAATATATAAGGGCCAAGCAGTAAACAAACCCATATTAGAAACCAAGTTTAAAATATGTGACCACTGGGTTCACAGTAGTAAACTCTTACAGTAGCATATTTTTCATCTTGTATTGTTAACACTGTAACAGTAAGACTGTCAGCCTATAGGGAAAATTAATAGCTAGACCTATGTTACAGAGAAGAAAAATGCTTATAACTGGGCCAAAATATTCACATAAACCACTTTGGTCTATATTTAATCAGTGTCATTTTTCAGCCTAAGAAATCTTCATCTTTATTTGCAACTTCTACCTTGGGGAGCAGAATGTTCATGGTCTGTTTCACTTGGGATGCTTTCAAAATGCCTTTTTAAAAAATGAGCATTTTCAACATATTTCCTATAACAAAAAAGAGACTCTTCCCTCTAGTAATAAAACATCTTCTCTAAGGGCCCACTAAAGTCTAACAATCAAAGTAGACTTTAAAATAAGAAAATAAGTAAACATTTAAAAGAAGGAAACATTTACTCCCTTCCATGCAGGAGATAAAGTTCTACTGGGACTTTTTCTTCTATTCTCAATCTATTGGTGGTGGAAGCAGATTCTTTTATCAAAATAGCTCATCTTTGTCTCAGAGCTCAAAGAGCAAAGCCTTAGGGTAATAGACAAGTAACTGGACTGTGGAGAGTGAGTTGAAAGTTGGGAGTTGGGGAGCCAGGACAACAGCATACACCTTAGGTGATAGAGCATTACCAAAGCAAGCTTTGGATGACAGACCTCTGCTATAGCTGCTGAATTGAGTCCTTTAAAGACTTTCTTTTTCTTCCTTTCTTTTTTGCTGGCCATAGAGAATTGTGATTGGAAGTCAGAAAAGGATGTTCCTGCTGGCCTTTGAAGAAAGAGAACACCCATCATGTGAAATGCAGAGGGCCTCTAGGAGCTGAGAGTGAACCACAGCTGAGACCCAGCAAGGAAATGGGGACCTCAATCCTAAAACCATAAGGAATTACATTCTGCCAATAGCAAGAATAAGCCCGGAGATAAATATTTCTCTAGAGCTTACAGATAAGGACTCAGCTAGGTCAACACCTTCATTTTAACTGTCTGAGAACCTATGCAGATAACCCAGCCTCTCCATTTTCTGATTTTTTTCCTTAGAGAACTATGAGCTAGCAAATTAAATGGGTATTATACTAAACTGCAGCAATAGAAACTGATAGAATTGGGAAAGTGACGATGATGACATTAAGAAGCAACTATAAAGAACAGAAAACCCACTCAGGCTGGCATTGTATTTCAAGACTAAAGGCAATATCTTATTAGGACTTAAAAATCCTCTACAGATATCATATTTTAAATTGGCAAGTTGGGAGCAGGATCCATAAACAAGGTAGAACATAGAAGCAAAATATAACTGAGTTCATGAAGTTGGACTTTTTATGGTGTTATCCAAAACAGTGAGACAGGAGAGAAGAAGGCAGAGCATTCAAAGAATGCCATAGCCATTGAGCATGTGACAAAAAATTGGTTAGAGCCAATTAGGCCCAAGATGACAGAAGATTCAGCTTAAGCCTCATTGCACACTCATTGTAATACATTAGCTAAATGACAAAACCACAGGTACCATGGCAGTTCCAAGGCTGACCATGAAAGGCTGAAAGGTGGGCAGTGGCCCAGTCTCTGTAAATCCCCACTCTTCTCCAAAACGGTTGGAATAATCCTCTCATTGATTAGCACACGATGTTACTCAAACCATAAAAACTACCTACCCCATATTTCAGGACCATTCTCACCTTCTTAGACTGTGTTCTGCCTATGGAGTGTGTATCTCTCTAAATTAAACCTGCTTTCACTTTATCATGGCTCACTCTTGAATTCTTTCCTGAGTGAAGCCAAGGACCCTCACTTGAAGGCTTGATCCAGTGATTTAACTGAGACTTGGGACATGACCATCCTCTCATACCCTCTTTTCTGGCAAAATTAGAGAAAAAAAAAATCTAAAAAAAGTGGCTCAATTTTTGTTCCCTATGAAGAGAAACATTCTATAGAACAGCTACACATTAGAATTGTCTGGGGAGCTTTGAATACTTAACAGGTTGAAGCTATTCCCTATTTGAGTTAAATCAGAATCCCCAGTGGTGAGGACCCAGGCATAAACACGTTCTTTTTAAACTGCCCACATGTTCCATCCAATAAGCAGTCCAGTTTGGAACCAATGCTATAAAGCCCATAACTCAAAAACTGAAGACTTTATATTCAAATTCAATTTAGAAGGAAATGCAACTGAAAACTAGGATTGGATTTTCATTTAGAAAACAATAATACACCATAAGTACTTTTATCTACATGTGTTAAGATTTTGCAAATGTTACCACAATTTATCCTTAAGAAACAGTTCTATGAAGTGGTGGTTGTGGTTTAGTCGCTAAGTCATGTCAGACTCTTGCGACCCCATTGACCGTGGCCTGCCAGGCTCCTCTGTTCATGGAATTCTCCAGGCAAGAATACTGGAGTGGGTTGTCATTTCCTTCTCCAGGGGATCTTCCTGACCCACGATTGGAACCAAGGTCTCCTGCATTGCAGGCAGATGCTTTACTGACGGAGCTATGAGGGAAGCCCCATTCTATGAAGCAGATATTGTCATTTTCATTGACCTCATTTTCATATCTGACAGAACTAAGGAGAAAATGAATAACTTGCTCATCATCACACAGTAAGTGAGGTTACCAGCCTAGGAATGGTACTGACTGCCTGCAGAGTTATCTGCTATATCTCTGTTCCATAATCCTCACCTTTAAACCATTTATCCAGAATATAATGGCATCTTTTTCTCATCTATAAATGAAAACCAAATAGCAAATATCATTTTCAGAGCATGGGCGGCTGTGATGGCTACCCCACATCCGAGGTCAGGGGCGGCAGCTAAAAGAAGTTATCCTGTGTGCGAGGCCAGAGGCGGAGGCCGGGAGGAGCAACCACACATCCAAGGAGCAGTGGCTGCACTGGCGCCGGAGAGCCTAGAGGAGCTATTCCACGTTCAAGGTTGGGAGGGGCGGCAGTGAGGAGATACCCCTCGGCCAAGGTAAGGAGCAGCAGCTGCAGTTTGCTGGAGCAGCCGTGAAGAAATACCCATGTCCAAGGTAAGGGAAACCCAAGTAAGACAGTACATGTTGCAAGAGGGCAGACACACTGAAACAATAATCACAGAAAACTAGTCAATCTAATCACACTAGGACCACAGCCTTGTCTAACTCAATGAAACTAAGCCATGCCCTGTGGGGCCACTCAAGCCCCGGGGGCATGGTGGAGAGGTCTGACACAATGTGGTGCACTGGAGAAGGGAATGGCAAACCACTTCAGTATTCTTGCCTTGAGAACCCCATGAACAGTATGAAAAGGCAAAGTGATAGGATACTGAAAGAGGAACTTACCAGGTCAGTAAGTACCCAATATGCTACTGGAGATCAGTGGAGAAATAACTCCAGAAAGAATGAAGGAATGGAGACAAAGCAAAAACAATACCCAGCTGTGGATGGGACTGGTGATAGAAGCCAGGTCCTATGCTGTAAAGAGCAGTATTGCATAGGAATCTGGAATGTCAGGTCCATGAATCAAGGCAAATTGGAAGTGGTCAAACAGGAGATGGCAAGAGTGAACATTCATTCTAGGACTCAGCAAACTAAAATGGACTGGAATGGGTGAATTTAACTCAGATGACCATTATATATACTACTGCGGGCAGGAATCCCTCAGAAGAAATGGAGTAGCCATCATGGTCAACAAAAGAGTCTGAAATGCAGTACTTGGATGCAATCTCAAAAACGACAGAATGATCTCTGTTCGTTTCCAAGGCAAACCATTCAATATCACAGTAATCCAAGTCTATGCCCCAACCAGTAACGCTCAAGAAGCTGAAGTTGAATGGTTCTATGAAGACCTACAAGACCTTTTAGAACTAACACCCCCAAAAAGATGTCCTTTTCATTATAGGGGACTGGAATGCAAAAGTAGGAAGTCAAGAAACACCTGGAGTAACAGGCAAATTTGGCCTTAGAATGCAGAATGAAGCAGGGAAAAGACTAATAGAGTTTTGCCAAGAAAATGCACTGGTCATAGTAAACACCCTCTTCCAACAACACGAGAAGACTCTACACATGGACATCACCAGATGGTCAACACTGAAATCAGATTGATTATATTCTTTACAGCCAAAGATGGAGAAGCTCTATACAGTCAACAAAAACAAGACCAGGAGCTGAATGTGGCTCAGATCATGAACTCCTTATTGCCAAATTCAGACTTAAATTGAAGAAAGTAGGGAAAACCACTAGACCATTTAAGTATGACCTAAATCAAATCCCTTATGATTAGACAGTGGAAGTGAGAAATAGATTTAAGAGACTAGATCTGACCGATAGAGTGCCTGATGAACTATGGAATGAGGTTTGTGACATTGTACAGGAGACAGGGATCAAGACAATCCCCAAAGAAAAGGAATGAAAAAAAGGCAAAATGGCTCTCTGAGGAGGCCTTACAAATAGCTGTGAAAAGAAGAGAGGTGAAAAGCAAAGGAGAAAAGGAAAGATAAAACCATCTGAATGCAAAGTTCCAAAGAATAGCAAGAAGAGATAAGAAAGCTTTCTTCAGCAATCAATGCAAAGAAATAGAAGAAAAGAACAGAATGGGAAAGACTAGAGATCTCTTCAAGAAAATTAGAGACACCAAGGGAACATTTCATGCAAAGATGGGCTCGATAAAGGACAGAAATGGCATGGACCTAACAGAAGCAGAAGATATTAAGAAGAGATGGCAATACACAGAAGAACTGTACAAAAGAGATCTTCACGACCACGATAACCACGATGGTGTGATCACTCACCTAGAGCCAGACATCCTGGAATGTGAAGTCAAGTGGGCCTTAGAAAGCATCACTACAAACAAAGCTAGTGGAGGTGATGGAATTCCAGCTGAGCTATTTCAACTACCACACAGTTGCACTCATCTCACATACTAGTAAAGTAATGCTCAAAATTCTCCAAGCCAGGCTTCAGCAATACGTGAACCGTGAACATCCTGATGTTCAAGCTGGTTTTAGAAAAGGTAGAAGAACCAGAGATCAAATTGCCAACATTTGCTGGATCATGGAAAAAGCAAGAGAGTTCCAGAAAAACATCTATTTCTGCTTTATTGACTATGCCAAAGCCTTTGACTGTGTGGATCACAATAAACTGTGGGACATTCTGAAAGAGATGGGAAACCAAACCACCTGACCTGCCTCTTGAGAAATCTGTATGCAAGTCAGGAAGCCACAGTTAGAACTGGACTTTGAACAACAGATTGGTTCCAAATAGGAAAAGGAGTACGTCAAGGCTGTATATTGTCACCTTACTTATTTAACTTATATGCAGAGTACATCATGAGAAACACTGGGCTAGAGGAAGCGCAAGCTGGAATCAAGATTTCTGGGAGAAATATCAATAACCTCAGATATGCAGATGACACCACCCTTATGGCAGAAAGTGAAGAGGAACTCAAAAGCCTCTTGATGAAAGTGAAAGAGGAGAGTGAAAAAGTTGGCTTAAAGCTCAACATTCAGAAAACTAAGACCTGATCCCATCGCTTCATGGGAAATAGATGGGGAAACAGTGGAAACAGTGTCAGACTTTATTTTGGGGGGCTCCAAATTCGCTGCAGATGGTGATTGCAGCCATGAAATTAAAAGACACTTGCTCCTTGGAAGAAAAGTTATGACCAATCTAGACAGCATATTAAAAAGCAGAGACATTAGTTTGCCAACAAATGTCCATCTAGTCAAGGCTATAGTTTTTCCAGTAGTCATGTATGGCTGTGAGAGTTGGACTACAGTGAAAGCTGAGTGCCAAAGAATTGATGCTTTTGAACTGTGGTGTTAGAGAAGACTCTTGAGAGTCCCTTGGACTGCAAGGGGATCCAACCAGTTCATCCTAAGGGAAATCAGTCTTGCATATTCATTGGAGGGACTGATGCTGAAGCTGAAACTCCAATACTTTGGCTCCCTGATGTGAAGAACTGACTCATTTGACAGAACCCTGATACTGGGAAAGACTGAAGACAGGAGGAAAAGGGGACAACAGAGGAAGAGATGGTTGGATGGCATCACCGACTCAATGGACTTGAGTTTGAGTAAACTCAGGAGTTGGTGATGGACAGGGAGGCCTGGCATGCTGAGGTTCATTGGGTCACAAGAGTTGGACATGACTGAATGACTGAACTGAACTGAACTGGTCATCTGTATGTCTTCTTTGTAGACATGCCTATTTTGATCCTCTGTCTGTTTTTTAATTGACTTGCTTTTTTGTTTGTTTAATTTTTGCTATTGAATTGTTTTGTTTTTATGAAGAACTATCTTAATGTCTCTCCACCTGAAAGGCAGTGACCTACATAAGTAGTGGTTATTTGACCACAAGTAAGATTGTTAGAAGTGAAGTGGGACACTGATTTTGAAAGGAATCAGTGATGTTTGGTGGTGGTTGTGAAATGGTTGAAGTTTATTAGACATGCCTAATGTCTAATAATAAACACAGGATCTGTTGAATAAAGCTGATGTTCAGAAACTGGAGTGCCTGAGTCTAAATTCCAAAGTCAGAGATCAAAGGCAGGAATAAACGTGGGAGAATCTGGGATGGGATTGGGCAAAATTGGTGCTGATTGCAAACAGAAAAGAAGATAATTTAAAAAAGTGTAAGCACCATGTTTCAAGATTGCCTTTATTACCAAATTAAAGTCTGGAACCAGACCCTCTGGGTTGAAATTCGGATTCTCCTATTTACTATATCTGTGACACAGTCAGCTTAATTAATCTTTTAGAGTATTTGTTTCCTCTTATATAAAATGCAAAAATTATACTAATAATCATCTATGACTATTGGGTGAATTAAGTGAATTAATACATATAAAGTATCTAAAACATTAGCATGTACCTAAAAGATATTAATTTGATAGTACAGTTGGTATTTTTATTAAAGCAAGCAAAATTAAGTCAAGCAATTAATGTTGTAGGCACTATGTTTGTAATATTTCTAACATCCCTGACATATCTATGTTATTCCTGTTTTTACAGATGGGAAGCTAATTTTCAGAGGGGAAAATGACATCTCCAAGGTTTCATATGAAACCTTCCATGTTGAAGGTCAGGAAGGGTGGTGGTGAGGAGATACCCCTCATCCAAGGTAAGGAGCAGCGGCTGTGCTTTGCTGGAGCATCCGTGAAGAGATAACCCATGCCCAAGGTAAGAGAAACCCAAGTAAGATGGTAGGTGTTGCAAGAGGGCATCAGAGGGCAGACACACTGAAACCATACTCACAGAAAACTAGTCAATCTAATCGCACTAGGACCACAGCCTTGTCTAACTCAATGAAACTAAGCCATGCCTGTGGGGCAACCCAAGACAGGCAGCTCATGGTGGAGAGATCTGACAGAATGTGGTCCACTGGAGAAGGGAAAGACAAACCACTTCAGTATTCTTGCCTTGAGAACCCCATGAACAGTATGAAAAGGCAAAATGATAGGATACTGAAAGAGGAACTCCCCAGTTCAGTAGGTGCCCAATATGCTACTGGAGATCAGTGGAGAAATAACTCCAGAAAGAATGAAGGAATGGAGACAAAGCAAAAACAATACCCAGCTGTGGATGGGACTGGTGATAGAAGCCAGGTCCTATGCTGTAAAGAGCAGTATTGCATAGGAACCTGGAATGTCAGGTCTGTTAATCAGGCAAATTGGAAGTGGTCAAACAAGAGATGGCAAGAGTGAGCATTGACATTCTAGGACTCAGCGAACTAAAATGGACTGGAATGGGTGAATTTAACTCAGATGACCGTTTTATATAGTACTGTGGGCAGGAATCCCTCAGAAGAAATGGAGTAGCCATCATGGTCAACAAGAGAGTCCGAAATGCAGTACTTGGATGCAATCTCAAAAACGACAGAATGATCTCTGTTCGTTTCCAAGGCAAACCATTCAATATCACAGTAATCCGAGTCTATGCCCCAACCAGTAACACTGAAGAAGCTGAACTTGAACGGTTCCGAGAAGACCTACAAGACCTTTTAGAACTAACACCTAAAAAAGATGTCCTTTTCATTATAGGGGACTGGAAAGCAAAAGTAGGTCAAGAAACACCTGGAGTAACAGGCAAATTTGGCCTTGGAATGTGGAATGAAGCAGGGCAAAGGCTAATAGAGTTTTGCCAAGAAACTGTACTGGTCATAGTAAACACCATCTTCCAACAACACAAGAGAAGACTCTACACATGGACATCACCAGATGGTCAACACTGAAATCAGATTGATTATATTCTTTGCAGCTGAAGATAGAGAAGCTCTATACAGTCAACAAAAACAAGACTAGGAGCTGACTGTGGCTCAGATCATGAACACTTTATTACCAAATTCAGACTTAAATTGAAGAAAGTAGGGAAAACCACTAGACCATTCAGCTATGACCTAAATCAAATCCCTTATGATTATACAGTGGAAGTGAGAAATAGATTTAAGGGCCTCGATCTGATAGATAGAGTGCCTGATGAACTATGGAATGAGGTTTGTGACATTCTACAGAAGACAGGGATCAAGACCCTCCCCATGAAAAAGAAATGTGAAAAAGCAAAATGGCTGTCTGGGGAGGCCTTACAAATAGCTGTGAAAAGAAGTGAAAAGCAAAGGAGAAAAGGAAAGATATAAGCATCTGAATGCAGAATTCCAAAGGATAGCAAGAAGAGATAAGAAAGCCTTCTTCAGCAATCAATGCAAAGACATAGGGGAAAACAACAGAATGGGAAAGACTAGAGATCTCTTCAAGAAAATTAGAGATACCAAGGGAATATTTCATGCAAAGATGAGCTCGATAAAGGACAGAAATGGTATGGACCTAACAGAAGCAGAAGATACAAAGAAGAGATGGTAAGAATACACAGAAGAACTGTACAAAAAAGATCTTCACGTCCCAGATAATCACAATGGTGTGATCACTCACCTAGAGCCAGACATCCTAGAATGTGAAGTCAAATGGGCCTTAGAAAGCATCACTACGAACAAAGCTAGTGGAGTGATAGAATTCCAGTTGAGCTATTTCAAATCCTGAAAGAGGATGCTGTGAAAGTGCTGCACTCAATATGACAGCAAATTTGACAAACTCAGCAGTGGCCACAGGACTGGAAAATGTCAGTTTTCACTCCAATTCCAAAGAAAGGCAATGCCAAAGAATGCTCAAACTCCCACACAATTGCACTCATCTCACACGCTAGTAAAGTAATTCTCAAAATTCTCCAAGCCAGGCTTCAGCAATATGTGAACCGCGAACTTCCTGATGTTCAAGCTGGTTTTAGAAAAGGCAGAGGAACCAGAGATCAAATTGCCAAAATCTGTTGGATCATGGAAAAAGCAAGAGAGTTCCAGAAAAACATCTATTTCTGCTTTATTGACTATGCCAAAGCCTTTGACTGTGTGGATCACAATAAACTGTGGAAAATTCTGAAAGAGATGGGAATACCATACCACTTGACCTGCCTCTTGAGAAATCTGTATGCAGGCCAGGAAGCAACAGTTAGAACTAGACATGGAACTACAGACTGGTTCCAAATAGGAAAAGGAGTACATCAAGGCTCTTTAACTTCTATGCAGAGTGCCGGGTTCCAGTCCCGGTGGATCCAGGGAATTTGAAGCCGGGACGGTGTTGGCGAGGGAAAAAACTTATTTATTTATTAATATAAGATTAGATTAGGAAGAAATAGTGTAGTAGGAAACTTAAGTGGAGAAAAGAAGCTGAATAACTTGGTTTACGTGGAAAGCCAATAAAGTTCCAGACAAGGAGCTTGCATCATGTACGTTAGGCCACCAGCGTCTGTTTGAATATCGGAGAGTGCCCCGCCTTAGGCTCTCTCTCTTACGGATCTTAGAAGCCGAGACAAGTAAGTAGACATGGCGAGCCTCCATGCCCCAGATGGGAATTCAGCCTGAAATTAGAGTAAAGAGGAGACACGGGAGAAACCAGTCCTTCCAATGACTGGCCCGGCCTGTATTGTCTAGAAATGCCTTTTATATCTTTTTGATTGTACATGGAGATCAATGGGTAATACACAATTATGCAGCATTAGCAGCCCGGGCTCTTATCAAAACCAGGCTTTTCTCTCTGCATACCTAGTTGTATACACAAGTCTTAGGTGATTTACATCATCTTCCAGCCAAAAGGACCCAATTAGCATTTTACAGCCTTTTATCTGATAAGGGTTTGTCAACCAGAAGACTTATTTGTGTTGTTCTTCTCAAAGTCTGGTGCCACTCTCAGAAAACACTAAATAAAGTTACATTCTTACATAGCAAAGATACAGCAATTTATAACAAGTAAAAGGAGTACAGTGATTTATAACAAAAGAAAAGTAATTAACTCAAAAGTCTAGTGTTGCTAACATCAAAACTACTATATATCTTTTTCCATATCCCGTTTACATTGATTAACATCCTCCCAGCTGCCTAAAAGATAAAGAATATGGAGGCCTGGTGCCAATCATTGAGTCAACAGTGAAAAACTGTCACCAATATGATTTTTAGCTCTTTAGAAAAGGCTCTGTATCTTTAAGATGCTTTAAGCTTTGTGCCTCTCGCAGTTGGGGGGCTGTAAGCAATTCACAAGCTGTAAGAGGTCTGGGGGAACCTGTTAGGCAAGCTAGAGAGTTATCAGGGGGTTTAACTGAAACATCCCTTTCAAATGAGAAGACTAAAGCCCTGGGTTGACTTTTTCCAGAGTGTGTCAGAAGAGTGGAAAAGCGGAGTAAAAAGGCTGGCAGATTTTTGGGTTTTGGGGTACATGCTCAGGAAATACCAGGGGGATACCCTCGATCTAACTCACCTTGCCCATCAGATCTCTGCCACATGACCTTGTCACAGGTGGGATTCCTCATGCTGGCTCCCAGCAGCAGAGTACATCATGAGAAACACTGGACTGGAAGAAACACAAGCTGGAATCAAGACTGCTGGGAGAAATATCGATAACCTCAGATATGCAGATGACACCACCCTTATGGAAAAAAGTGAAAAGGAATTTAAAAGCCTCTTGATGAAAGTGAAAGAGGAGAGTGAAAAAGTTGGCTTTAAGCTCAACATTCAGAAAATGAAGATCATGGCATCCAGTCCCATCACTTCATGGGAAATAGATGGGAAACAGTGGAAACAGTGTCAGACTTTATTTTTTGGGGCTCCAAAATCACTGCAGATGGTGACTGCAGCCATGAAATTAAAAGATGCTTACTCCTTGGAAGAAAAGTTATGACCAACCTAGATAGCATATTCAAAAGCAGAGACATTACTTTGCCAACTAAGGTCCATCTAGTCAAGGCTATGGTTTTTCCAGTAGTCACATATGGATGTGAGAGTTGGACTGTGAAGAAGGCTGAGCGCCGAAGAATTGATGCTTTTGAAGTGTTGGAGAAGACTCTTGAGAGTCCCTTGGACTGTAAGGAGATCCAACCAGTCCATTCTGAAGAAAATCAGCCCTAGAATTTCTTTGGAAGGAATGATGCTAAAGCTGAAACTCCAGTACTTTGGCCATCTCATGTGAAGAGTTGACTCATTGGAAAAGAGTTTGATGCTGGGAGGGATAGGGGGCAGGAGGAGAAGGAGACGACAGAGGATGAGATGGCTGGATGGCATCACTGACTCAATCGGCATGAATCTGAGTGAACCCTGTGAGTTGGTGATGGACAGGGAGGCATGGCGTGCTGTGATTCATGTGGTCACAAAGACTCAGACACGACTGAGTGACTGAACTGAACTGAACTGAAGGTTTCATAGCTTTAAGAAAAAGATGTGAGCCAAAAATAAAGTATCTCTGCCTTCCCAGATGATATATAATTTTATTTTCACTAATTCACAAGTATGTAACACAAGAAGTCTCTCTAAAGACCATGTAATTATAGATGAAAGATAAAGTAATTCTTTTTTAATAAACAGGTAAGAGTTGAGTATGATTTTTTAAATAATTTCAGTGCATTTTAATTTGGTCTTGACAACACATGTATTTTAGCCAGCACTAATGAAACAAAGCTAGGAATAAAGAAAGAGTGTGATTTTAAAAGCAGAAATCATGAGAAAACCTCACATTGCAGATGTATCTTGCACATTGGCCTGCAGGCATGGTAATGACATATATTAACTATGAGTTATGTGTGTGACTAGAGTGTGGAATGAATGAGGCATCAATTGGAAGTGAGAGTAGATAGGTATTTGAGGCTACATTACAAATAGTCTTGAACTTTATACTGAGAATGCTGCTGCCGCTGCTAATTTGCCTCAGTCATGTCCGACTCTGTGCGACCCTATAGACGGCAGCCTACCAGGCTCCGTCGTCCCTGGGATTCTCCAGGCAAGAACACTGGAGTGGATTGCCATTTCCTCCTCCAATGCATGAAAGCGAGAAGTGAAAGTGAAGTCCCTCAGTCATGTCCGACTCTTTGCGACCCCATGGACTTAAGCCCTCCAGGCTCCTCCATCCATAGGAATTTCTAGGCAAGAGTACTGGACTGGGGTGCCATTGCCTTATCCAATACTGAGAATACAATAAACTATTATTAAACTACATACTATACAGTGTGGGGAAAATTAAGATTTTTAAAAATGGAAGATGAATATAATAAAATAATATATTGAAAGAGAGAACTCTGGTAGCAAGGTAAGTAGTATATTTGTTGTGAGAGAAAGTGGATAAAGGACATCACAGACTCTAAAAATGGTCATGATGATGAGGAAATACAGGGGATGGGATCCTTCAGTTCAGTTCAGTTCAGTCGCCCAGTCATGTCCGACTCTTTGCGACCCCATGAATTGCAGCACACCAGGCCTCCCTGTCCATCACCAACTCCCAGAGTTCACTCAAACTCACGTCCATCAAGTTGGTGATGATATCCAGCCATCTCATCCTCTGTCATCCCTTTTCCACCTGCCCCCAATCCCTCCCAGCATCACACTCTTTCCCAATGAGTCAACTCTTCGCATGAGGTGGCCAAAGTATTGGAGTTTCAGCTTTAGCATCATTCTTTCCAAAGAACACCCAGGACTGATCTCCCTTAGGATGGACTGGTTGGATCTCCTTGCAGTCCAAGGGACTCTCAAGAGTCTTCTCCAACACTGCACTTCAAAAGCATCAATTCTTCAGCGCTCAGCTTTCCTCATAGTCCAACTCTCACATCCATACATGACCACTGGAAAAACCATAGCCTTAACTAGATGGACCTTAGTTGGCAAAGTAATGTCTCTGCTTTTGAATATGCTATCTAGGTTGGTCATAACTTTTCTTCTAAGGAGTAAGTGTCTTCTATTTTCATGGCTGTAATCACCATCTGCAGTGATTTTGGAGCCCCTCAAAATAAAGTCTGACACTGTTTCCACTGTTTCCCCATCTATTTCCCATGAAGTGGTGGGACCAGATACCATGATCTTCGTTTTCTGAATGTTGAGCTTTAAGCCAACTTTTCACTCTCCTCTTTCACTTTCATCATGAGGCTTTTTAGTTCCTCTTCACTTTCTGTCATAAGGGTGGTGTCATCTGCATATCTGAGGTGATTGATATTTCTCCTGGCAATCTTGATTCCAGCTTGTGCTTCTTCCAGCCTAGCGTTTCTCATGATGTACTCTGCATATAAGTTAAATAAGCAGGGTGACAATATATAGCCTTGACGTACCCCTTTTCCTATTTGGAACCAGTCTGTTGTTCCATGTCCAGTTCTAACTGTTGCTTCCTGATTTGCATATAGGTTTCTCAAGAGGCAGGTTGCATGGTCTGGTATTCCCATCTCTTTCAGAATTTTCCACAGTTTATTGTGATCCACACAGTCAAAGGCTTTTGCATAGTCAATAAAGCAGAAATAGATGTTTTTCTGGAACTCTCTTGGTTTTTCGATGATCCAGCAGATGTTGGCAATTTGATCTCTGGTTCCTCTGCCTTTTCTAAAACTAGCTTGGACATCAGGAAGTTCATGGTTCATGTATTGCTGAAGCCTGGCTTGGAGAATTTTGAGCATTACTAGCATGTGAGATGAGTGCATTTGTGCAGTAGTATGAGCATTCTTTGGCATTGCCTTTCTTTGGGATTGGAATGAAAATTGACCTTTTCCAGTCCTGTGGCTACTGCTGAGTTTGTCAAATTTGCTGTCATATTGAGTGCAGCACTTTCACAGCATCATCTTTCAGAAGTAATTTAAGAAAATAAGACCCAAAAGCTTTTTCCAATATTAAAAATTAAGAAAGGATAATTTGTGAGTGGCTGATTTTTAGCTGTGGCACTCGAGTAAATGATTAGTTCTTTTATATGGAAAGACACGTGGAGAAGCAGGTTTTAAAGGGAAAATGAGGAATTCAGTTTTGAATTGGCAAAGTTGGAGGTACAGTGGGATATTTAGATAAAGCAGCTATTTGGAAATGTGTTGACACTCAGGACTGGAGGTATAGGCTTGAGGATTCTGATGATGCAATTGATAACTAAATTCATGTGAATCATATACTTTGCATATGAAGATAGAAGGAAGACACTATAAATAGTAATAAATCTCTGGGAGACTCTAGTATTACATAGCAGAAGGGGGCAACTTGTTGGTAAAGAAGATGAGGTATAATAAAAGATTTAGCTACGCTATGAAAAAGAAGTGAAATAGAAGGTAAAAGAGCAGAAAGTTTTAAAGAC
Source organism: Oryx dammah (assembly GCF_014754425.2). Taxonomy (NCBI): domain Eukaryota; kingdom Metazoa; phylum Chordata; class Mammalia; order Artiodactyla; family Bovidae; genus Oryx; species Oryx dammah. The sequence continues at coordinate 7,192,765 of NW_024070187.1, forward strand.
AGAATGTCAGTTCAGTTCAATTCAGTTGCACAGTTGTGTCCAGCTCTTTGCGACCCTATGCAGCATGCCAGGGTTCCCTGTCCATCACCAACTCCCAGAGCTTGCTCAAATTCAATGTCCATCAAGTTGGTGATGCCATCCAGCCATCTTCTCCTGCCTTAAATCTTCCCCAGCATCAGGGTCATTTCCAATGAGTTAGTTCTTTGTATCCGGTGACCAAGGTTTTGGAGTTTCAGTTTCAGCATCAGTCCTTCCAATGAATATTCAGGGCTGATTCCCTTTAGGATTGACTGGTTTGATCTCCTTGCAGTCCAAGGGACTCTCAAGAGTCTTCTCCAACACCATAGTATGTCAGTTTCAGAAAAATCAGACTGTGGGGTCAAGAAAGATGAGGACATTAACAAGTTACTAGACTTCACACTTAAAAAACAATAGGCTTTTCCCACAAGAACACTTTCAGTGGAATAATCAGAGGACAGGTAGATTGTGATGAGTGGAAGATCAAATGGCAGTGAGAAAGAGGAGGTGTAAAATATAAACATCTCTTCTAAGAAGAGTTGAGTAGGATGATGATATTTGATAGATAAATATTGGAAAAGAGAGTCATGGTTTTCTTTGAGAAAAGAGCAAATGAAACCAATGTTAGTACAATTTTGATATACCTTGAGGTGGAGATGTTTGAAAATATTTGCTCCTAATGGTTTCTATTTCCTCATAGTATGAAACAAGGACATCTGCTGGGTAACTCTGGAAACTTAGGTTTGGAACACTCTACTAATAGTAGGTGATTAAAGAGCTGGAAGAAGTGGGATTGTTGTATTAATGTATTTTTTAAAACATAGCAAAAAAGTTGTATAAGAATATCAAATGTACTGCAGTATATTCTGAGTAGTCTGTGAAAAGGAACAAAGAAGATAGACAAATGGGTTGAGCCATGGTTGGAAATTGGCAAGGCAGATGTTTAAAGTCAAAGGATAAAAGGAAATGAATACAGGAAGATTCAAATAGATAAGAAAAACTGGGATCAGAAAGCTGGGTATATTCCATAGCATTGTCAGTGATCTGGTGTTGTAGGTGAGAAAATGGAGTTAAGTATACAGATAGGCTTGGGCTTTCCTGATAGCTCAGTTGGTAAAGAATCCTCCTGCAATGCAGGAGACCCCGGTTTGATTCCTGGATCAGGAACATCTGCTTGAGAAGGGATAGGCTACCCAATCCAGTGTTCTTGGGCTTCCCTGGTGGCCCAGCTGGTAAAGAATCCATCCACAATGTGGGAGACCTGGGTTCTATCCCTGGTTTGGGAAGATCCCCTGGAGAAAGGGAAAGTCTACCCACTCCAGTATTCTGGCCTAGAGAATTCCATGGACTGTATAGTCCATGGGATGGCAAAGAGTCAGACATGACTGAGAGACTTACTTTCATATGGATAGGATTTTGTCAGTCATCTCTTCCCTTTCACTGTTTGCATGCTATGATAAGAGGAATAAGTATTTAAAATGTACTTTCCAAGAGTTGATGAAGTATGATGAAATTTTTTAAGGATATGACAGAATTGGCATAGTCTAAATGAAGAAAATAGCATCTTAGATTTACATATAAACTAGATGAGACACTGGAAATCAAATATGTAGATTTTTCTCTCTCTTGCCTGCCCAATGACCTTAGATAGATTTTACTTTTCTGAGCTTTAGTTTCTTCATTTGTATATTGTACATTTGTATAATACTTGTTGTACCTGCCTCAAAAGGTTCTTTGAATCATCACTGTTACTTAAAGTTTACTTAAAACAGAATTACTCAGAGGATACTGCACTATGAGAGAAAAAAGGAGATGTTCTAGGATTAGATAAATTTTGGAAACTCCAGTATGTTTTCTTCTTGGAGTATTGAAGCTCCAAATGTACTTCAGTTTTATTTATTTTTAATAAAAAGAAACTGATTTTATTTTGCTTATTGTTACACAGCTTTATTTAACAAGGGTATTTTAAATTAGGAAAGAAATTGTGTTAATTATCTTGAAAATGTACACTGGAATTCTGCAGAGCATATCTTTTATTATATATATATATATAATCTTTAATTATTTTTATGGTCACAAGAACTGTGAGGTAAGATACATCAGAAAATATGTTGCACATATGGCCAGAATATTGGCAATATTTGCCCAGATTTTTTTTTTCAGAGTTCTATTGCTTAATTTATAAGTGTAAACCATCAGATTATACTTGAAACATATTTTCAATTGGGCTCAATCATCATTTTAGACAAATATTCTTATTTCTCCAGTGGTCATTGATTTCTTAGTCACAAAAACCTCTCAATGTAAGTATGAAATTTTAATTTATTTTATTTTACTTGCTTTGATAATATTTTTGTTTAAAATTTTTTTCATTCTTATTCATAAAAGCCATTGGTCTGTAGATTCCCTTTCTTAATATATCTTCATCAGATTTTTATATGAAGATTGTAAGGATTCTGAAGATGAGTTAAAAATTACTTCTTTTTCTATTTTCAAGGAAGACTTTATATATGGTGTCACTTAAATATTTGGGAGAATTTTCTGGTAAGGAAATTTGGGTCTAAGGATTTTGAAAAGATGACTTAAGTAGATATGTAACAGTTACTGAATCACTTATTTTTTCTCTATTCATTTTTTGGTAAACCATTTCTCTGGAAAATTTTCTGGTTTATGTAAAATTTTAAATTCATTGACATATAGTTATAAGTATAGATAATACCAACAGTTTTAAATTTTATTTACTGTACATTTGCTTTTTAAAAATTACTTTGTTTTTACTTTATATTTTATTCTATCTTTATTTTAGTTTAATTTCTATTCATTTTCTAACTTCTAGACATGGATACATAGATCATGATTTTATTTATGTGTGTGTAATACATAGATTCAAAATAATATTTCTTTTCAGAGTAGATCTGCAATTTGAGTCATATGTGGCTTGGATGAACAGAAGCATAATAAAAACAAGTAGAAGTTATTATGCATAGGGATAAAGTCCTTAAGCAAATGTCAATGCAGCAGATATTTTACTTGTTTTTCTATGCTTCAGAAAATTTATTTTATGATCAGAGAAGTGTGAGGAAGAGTCTCTGAGCGAAAACTTTATATGATAGGGCTATATAAAGAGTAGACCATTATTCTACAATGGCATCGTTTTGTGTATAGGTCAGAACTAAACATAGAATGACTGTGTTAATTTTAGAGAAAGTTTTAAAAAGTGTTTACTTTTCATTCCCACAAGGAAAAGATTCCAAAAAAAAAAAAAAAGCCTTCTTAGTCCCAGGCTAAAAACTTTGATAACTCATAACAATCTATATTAAGTGAAATGAATTAGGAAATCCTAAATTTCACATACCATTATTCAGTAAGTTGTACGTCTTTGAAAATAAATGTGAATTTTCTAATTGTCAGAATAGTTATTTCCTAATGAAAAATTTCTAGTCTTTTTCTTGTGGATGGGGAAAGAAGGTCTTGTAATATTTTCCATAGACTTTGTGCATATGCATCTCAGTGATGTCAAAAAATGCCTGGACAGTTTGGACTGAATCAAGAGAGGAAGAGGATAATATCAGTTTGACTTTTAGATGTTGTATTCCTGCTGTTAGGATAGCCAGATGAACCATCTGCTTTCCCCACTATCTCTTGAAGTTTCTCACTGACCTGGCTAACTCCACGAAGCAGACTTTTCTCTTGACTTCCTCTCCACTGCCTAACATCTCTCTTTTGCAAGAGCTCCTTGCACAGCCCAGTCCTACATGTGTAGATGCTTGTCTGGGACAGTGCATGCTTTAATTTCAAGCCACTAGGCTTTATAGTTTTAATTTCCTTTAGAAGTATTTTGGATTTATTAATTATATTACACATGTTAATTACTCTAAAGTCCATTCTTTATTATTTCACAGTTAATATAACTAATCTGTTGTAGCTCAAACAAATCCCAGGCCTGGATCTCAAAATGTGACTGTCATATAGAAAGAATAAGTCAGCAAGACCAAATGCTGCACCAAGTCTCTTAGGAGGCTCCTGTGTTTCAGATGTGTTAATGGAACCATCCAGGTGGAAACCGAAGGTGTCATATCTGGGTTCCTCCCAAGGGACTACCTGAATTCTCTTTCCTGGAATACTGAATTGCTTTCTGAAGTTGCATTAAAACAACAACAACAATAAACTTGAGTGTATTTAAACTCTTTTCTTGAAGGGTTATCCTTTTATAAGTAAACTATTTCATTCTTCCAGATCACATCTAAAATTATTTGAAATAATGGTTATTTATAGAAATATATTAATATAGAAGCAATTACATAGATTAAAACCCTAAAAATAAATGTCTATTTTTGTTTCAAGAATCTGATAATTTTTTTTTCCAGTTAGAGCAGACAGAAGAACTATTCTTATGGATTATGGAAAAATTTATTTCTGACCTAAAGGGAGTCTTTTGACTGCTTACATTAAAAAAAAAAAATGAAGAATTTGTTTGTTGTAGGCTTCTTGGTTTTCTCTTCTGGAGGGACAAAAATGGGACATTGAAGTCTGAAAGTGGTATAAGTTGTGTAAAATCTCAGATATTTTATTTGAATCTAAATATCTTCCAAAATGAAGAGAAATATTTTTATATCCACAAGTTAGGACCTCAGTGATATGTATTTATTTTACATGATGACAGGGGCATCTTTAATACTAAATAATTATCATCAGCTATATTTTAGAAGGTCAAATGGATCACTAGTTTGGCTAAAAATAATCAGTTATAAACTAAGTGAACAGAGTTAGCAAGAAGAGCTCTTTGTATCATTAGGTTCCATACATATTGAATATTTTTCCACTATTGAATATATGGTTGAAGCATAGCTATTAAAGTATTTGATATTTGGTAACAGGAGTATACATTTCAAATGAAAATACTCTTAAAAGTTCTTTTTTAATATTTTAAAAAATGTCACAGTCTTTCTTAAGTTATCAATAATGTATCCATTTTATCTTATTATCAGTTCTATTTTACATACGAGGAAATTCACACTTGGAAGGCATAAATAAGTTGTCCAGTTTGTAAATGATAAAGCCTAGATTCAAATCTATGCAGTATATTGAATGGACCAATATTCTTAATTGCCATACAACATTTATTTAAACAACCAATAATAGAAACATTTTCACTTCTTGGAGTGAGGAAACATCAGAAAAATTAAGATTTGAAGGTCAAGAAGCTAGCAGAAATGGGATTTGAATTAGTTCTATCTGAATCTAGAGCTTGCCCCCTTAAATCCTATAATTCTTCAGTATTTTTTTCTCCATACATCTCTCTCCATTTCTTTTGCAAGTACATAAGAAAGAAAATGTGCTGTGCTCAACTGTTCAGTCATGTCCAACTCTACACACCAGGTTCCTCTGTCAATGGAATTCTTCAGGCGAGAATACTGGAGGAGTGGGTTGCCATTTCCTACACCATGGGATCTTCTTGATCCAGGGATAGAACCCATGTCTCCTGCTTGGTAGGCAGATTCTTTACCACTGCGCCACCTGGTAAACCCCATGAAAATAAATTATAGCAAAATGACAATTGTAGTTATCTCTGAACTGGCTGGATCAATTAAATTAATATTTTCTTATTTATTCTTGAGCACTTAAATTACTACAAATATTTTTGTTGAAGCAAAAATACTAGAGCCTCAGTGAATAATCTTATCTTGATAGATTGGTGGGTTTGATCTAGGAAGATAAATAATTGACCAGTGTGCGTAAAAGATCTATAACTCTTTAAGTAATGGTTAAGAATGATCACCAAATAACACATTACTATTCACTCTAGCAGTAACAGGACATATTCCCAGCCTAAATATATTGGATTCCAACTGCATAGCAATATAGTCTAATAATCATAAGAGTATTGGCCATTCTTGTATTAGAACAAATGGACTGTTGGAAGTGTGAATTGAGGAAATGGGAAAAATTCAGGTTATTAACAAAATAAGTAGTATAGTGGAAAGACTGAAGACCTAGAAGATTTGTTAGGTATTAAAGAAGGCTATTGCAAGAAGAAAAATGTATATCTTTTTTCAATTCTGATTTGAACAAGCTATTCATAAAAACAATTATTAGGGAAACTTGAAACTTGTTAGACGTGTATCAAATGATATTAAGGGATTATGTTTATTTTACTTATATGTGATAATGATATTTTGGGAATACCTACTTACAGTGGAATGCTGCAATGTGTATGAAAGTGAAAGTGAAGTCACTCAGTCCTGTCCAACTCTTTGTGACCCGATGGGCTGTAGCCAACCAGTCTTCTCCGTCCATGGAATTTTCCAGGCAAGAGTACTGGAGTGGGGTGCCATTTCCTTCTCCAGGGGATCTTCCCCACCCAGGGATCAAACCCGGGTATCCTGCATTACAGGCAGTTGCTTTACCATCTGACACCAGGGAAGAAATATATATGATTTACTTTAAAATGATTTGTTGAGAGAGATGGCAATGGCTGCTTATATATATGGGAACTTAATATTATTGTGTCTCAATTTTTATGAGTAGATATAATTCTAATAAAGTTAAGAAAAGAAAAAGGACAAAGATAGTAACTTAGTTAGTGGTGAACTTGTATGATGGAAAGGACTTTAATAGAGATTCAGTTCAGTTCAGTTCATTTCAGTCGCTCAGAGTCATGTCCGACTCTGCGACCCCATGAATTGCAGCACGCCAGGCCTCCCTGTCCATCACTAACAGCCGGAATTCACGCAAACTCACGTCCATCTAGTTGGTGATGCCATCCAGCCATCTCATCCTCTGTCGTCCCTTCTCCTCCTGCCCCCAATCCCTCCCAGCATCAGAGTCTTTTCCAATGAGTCAACTCTTTGTATGAGGTGGCAAAAGTACTGGAGTTTCAGCTTTAGCATCATTCCTTCCAAAGATATCCCAGGGCTGATCTCCTTCAGAATGGACTGGTTGGATCTCCTTGCAGTCCAAGGGACTCTCAAGAGTCTTCTCCAATACCACAGTTCAAGAGTATCAATTCTTCGGCGCTCAGCCTTCTTCACAGTCCAACTCTCACATCCATACATGACTACTGGAAAAGCCATAGCCTTGACTAGACGGACCTTTGTTAGCAAAGTAATGTCTCTGCTTTTGAATATACTATCTAGGTTGGTCATAACTTTTCTTCCAAGGAGTAAGCGTCTTTTAATTTCATGGCTGCAATCACCATCTGCAGTGATATTGGAGCCCAAGAAAAAAAAAGTCTGACACTGTTTCCACTGTTTCCCCATCTATTTCCCATGAAGTGATGGGACCGGATGTGATGATCTTCATTTTCTGAATCTTGAGCTTTAAGCCAACTTTTTCACTTTCCTCTTTCACTTTCATCAAGAGGCTTTTGAGTTCCTCTTCACTTTTTGCCATAAGGGTGGTGTCATCTGCATATCTGAGGTGATTGATATTTCTCCTGGCAATCTTGATTCCAGCTTGTGCTTCTTCCAGCCCAGTGTTTCTCATGATGTACTCTGCATATAAGTTAAATCAGCACTGTGACACTACACAGCCTTGACATACTCCTTTTCTTATTTGGAACCAGTCTGTTCTTCCATGTCCAGTTCTAACTGTTGCTTCCTGACCTGCACACAAGTTTCTCAAGAGGCAGGTCAGGTGGTCTGGTATTCCCATCTCTTTCAGAATTTTCCACAGTTTATTGTGATCCACACAGTCAAAGGCTTTGGCATAGTCAATAAAGCAGAAATAGATGTTCTTCTGGAACTCTCTTGCTTTTTCAATAATCCAGCAGATGCTGGCAATATGATCTCTGGTTCCTCTGCCTTTTCTAAAGCCAGCTTGAACATCTGGAAGTTCATGGTTCACATATTGCTGAAGCCTGGCTTGGAGAATTTTGAGCATTACTTTACTAGCAGCATGTGAAATGAGTGCAATTGTGTGGTACTTTGAGCATTTTTTGGCATTGCCTTTCTTTGGGACTGGAATGAAAACAGACATTTTCCAGTCCTGTGGCCACTGCTGAGTTTTTCAAATTTGCTGGCATATTGAGTGCAGCACTTTGACAGCATCATCTTTCAGGATTTGAAATAGCTCAACTACAATTCCATCACCTCCACTAGCTCTGTTTGTAGTGATGCTTTGTAAGGCCCACTTGACATCACATTCCAGGATGTCTGGCTCTAGGAGAGTGATCACACCATCGTGATTATCGTAGTCATGAAGATCTCTTTTGTACAGTTCTCCTGTGTATTCTTGCCACTTCTTCTTTGTATCTTCTGCTTCTGTTAGGTCCATACCATTTCTGTCCTTTATCAAGCCCATCTTTGCATGAAATGTTCCCTTGGTATCTCTAATTTTCTTGAAGAGATCTCTAGTCTTTCCCATTCTGTTCTTTTCCTCTATTTCTTTGCACTGATCACTGAGGAAGGCTTTCTTATCTCTTCTTGCTATTCTTTGGAACTCCACATTCAGATGCTTATATTGTTCCTTTTCTCCTTTGCTTTTCACTTCTCTTCTTTTCACAGCTGTTTTTAAGGCCTCCCCAGACAGCCATTTTGCTTTTTTGCATTTCTTTTCCATGGGGATGGTCTTGATCCCTGTCTCCTGTACAATGTCACGAACCTCCATCCATAGTTCATCAGGCACTCTATCTATCACATGTAGCCCCTTAAATCTTTTTTTGACTTCCACTGTATAATCATAAGGGATTTGATTTAGGTATGCCTGCATTGTCTAGTGGTTTTCCCTACTTTCTTCAATTTAAGTCTGAATTTGGCAATAAGGAGTTCATGGTCTGAGCCACAGGCAGCCCCCAGTCTTATTTTTGCTGACTATATAGAGCTTCTCCATCTTCAGCTGCAAAGAATATAATCAATCTGATTTCAGTGTTGATCATCTCCTGATGTCCATGTGTAGAGTCTTCTCTTGTGTTGTTGGAAGAGGGTGTTTGCTATGACCAGTGCATTCTCTTGGCAAAACTCTATTACCCTCTGCCCTGCTTCATTCCATACTCCAAGGCCAAATTTGCCTGTTACTCCAGGTGTTTCTTGATTTCCTACTTTGCATCCCAGTCCCCTATAATGTAAAGGACATCTTTTTTGGGTGTTAGTTCTAAAAGGTCTTGTAGGTCTTCAGGTAGTTAGAATTGGAAAAAGGAGTCCAGAATGGCATGGGCTAAAAGACAAAGAAGGGAAAGCCCGCAAAAATAGAACAAAGGAAGGTAGGAGGACCTGAGTGAGAACCTCAGGTAAAAGAAACAGCCTTCCTGGCTAGCCCAATTTACACAGGGCAGGCTCAGGGGAAGGAGAAAAAGAGGAGCCAAAATTGAGCTGGGTGCTTCTCTTCTCTTTGCATCTTTTGGGTCGACCTGCCCTCATGCCTTGAGGATGTATTTTCCTTTGCTTTCTAAATAAAACAGCTGTAACATGGAACTGTAACACTGGTCCATCTGAGGAAATTACATGGGGCTGTAACACAGGTCCGTCTGTCACTTCAAATTTTTGTTGTGACGAGACAGAACTGAGGAAATTACAAACTCCCCTGACAAAACTAATATGATTCTTGCTCACACTTATGTATAAAGACTTAGAAAACAAACTTTTCCAATTATAAGGCTTGGCATGTGCTTATTGTGGGAAGTGGGAAAGTGACAGATGTGGAGGACATTTCTGAGGAGTCCAACTGTCCACAGGCTAGTGCAACCGTGTCTGATTAGGATAACAGTTCCGACTGTTCTTTTCTACTTGAGCCTGGGGACTCTCTAGTTGTTTCTCAGGTCACTTAGCAATTAATGGTGCCATTGTCCTTGGGTGACCCACGTGCAGATCGAGATTTGCTGGCAGAATCCAACTTTGGGAAGATGTAATGAGAATAACTGAAGTGACTATTAATAGATAAAGCCGTTAAGCAACGACTGTGAGCCTAGAAAGTCCGGAGGCTGTGATTCTTCTGCAAACAACTACTTTTCATGAGGTCTGTCAAGGAAACTGGAGGTGTAATTAAAATAAGCTCCTTGAAAAGTTATTTATACATTAACTATGATTAGTAAATCTGTTTCTTTGCCTTTCTGTAGTCTGATATTTGTTAAAACTATATTCTGGAAGATTATTGTCTTTAAGACCTTTTACTTATTCCTTCACCCCATTAAAGTGCTCATAATATTAAAAAAAAAGCATATAAACTTATTAAGACAACACTATTTGCCATTCTATTTAAAGTTATAAAAGTGAACCATTCGGAATCAAGATAATTCCCCTCTACCCCTATAACTTTTGCTCCTTCATTAGAAATGTGCTTCAGGCTAGATCTTGGATTGAAATAATTAATTCAACTTCTAAATCAATGGAATATTCAATGTCACTGGCCACTTTTAGGTTTTATCAGTGTAAGACATGATTAAAAAGAAATCTGTGGTTGAGGAGCTCCAAGTGATTATATTAACAGAAAAAATTAAAACTAGTTTTATTTAAATGTAGTAGCTTAAGAGAATTTGAAAACCTAAGGAAGGAAAATACAATGTCAGTTTTACTCTTTAGATAGGAGTAGTTTGTGTTGACTGGAGGTCAAAACCCGTCAGTCTCAGAGTTAATCAAATGCACGTACACTTTTCTAAATGGATTTATGTATTGTTTCATATAGTACCTAAAAAAATTTTCTTTTGCAGCAATTTATATGAGTGAATGTTAACATAATTTTTACCTAGACATAAAGCTTACACACTACAAATGCAATGACAAGCATTTAGTGAAAGGAAACAACAATATTTTGAAGCAATCATCAATATGACATGGTTAGAGGGACTCCTAAAGAACGAATTAATTACTTATCAAATAGCCTCTAAATAATAATGAAAATGAAATAATAAACACAAGATTAAGAAAGTACAAACAAATTGGATTAAAAAGTGTTGGGAGGAGTAAAAGTGGACAGATTTGTACATTTTGCCTGTCATTATGTATCATTCTACTTTCTTATTTCTTTCTTTTCATGAAAAAAAGTATGAAAAGCTAGTAGATTGACTATGTGAAGATGATGAAGCACTTCTTCCTTGATAGTTACCTAGTGAGTTGATTTTTCTCCAACATTCAACTTTTTATGGGTTTCTGATCATTTAAAAACAAATGATGAGACTAAGGCTTAGAGGTCAATGACGATTTGGGGTCTCTGGGATTTTGGGCAAGTGGGCAATGTGTAGAGCTTTAAGAATGTGATTGGACACATTCTTATTCAATCTACAAGACAAGAATTTTTATAAAATATATACCAAACAATATTTGTCAAAATGTAGCAAAAGATATTAAATTCTGCTATGATTATGAGCTTGGCTGTTTTGCAATAAAGTCATAGCTGAGTCTGCCATGTGCTCAGTCTGGATACATCTAAGGATCACACAAATTGCTCCCAGAGAACAGTGTTCACCCTACTGTTTATGCATTTCATAATTTATTGTAAAGCTAGATTACATTTGTTATTAGTATAACTGTAGGCAGTTTTCAATATATTCTTTCTTTTTTTCTTTTTATGTACTTTCCCCCTTATATTCACTGTACTTCTTAAATTTTATTGAATGATAATTGCTTTACAGAATTTTGCTGTTTTCTGTCAAACCTCAACAGGAATCAGCCATAGGTATACATATATCCCCTCCCTTTGAACCTTCCTCCCATCTCCGTCCCCATCTCACCCCTCTGGGTTAATACAGAGCCCCTGTTTGAGTTTCCTGAGCCATACAGCAAATTCCCCTTGGCTATCTATTTTACATATGGTAATGTGAGTTTCCATGTTACTCTCTCCTACATCTTACCTTCTCCTCCCCCTCCCCATGTCCATAAGTCAATTCTCTATGTTTGTTTCTCTATTGTTGCCCTGTAAATAAATTCTTCAGTACCACTTTTCCAGATTCCGTATATATGCGTTAGAATATTATATTGCTCTTTCTCTTTCTGACTTACTTCACTCGGTATGATAGCTTCTAGGTTCATCCACCTCATTAGAACTGACTCAAAGGCGTTCTTTTTATGGCTGAGTAATATTCCATTGTGTATATGTACCACTACTTCTTTATCCATTCATTTGTCGATGGACATCTAGGTTGCTTCCATGTTCTAGGTATTGTAAACAGTGCTGCAGTGAGCATTGGGATACATGTGTGTTTTTCAATTTTGGTTTCCTCAGGGTATATGCCTAGGAGTGGGATTGTGGGGTTATATGGTGGTTTCATTTCTAGTTTTTTGTTTGTTTGTTTGTTTTTAATTTAATTTATTATTATTATTATTATTATTTTTACTTTACAATACTGTATTCGTTTTGCCGTACATTGAAATGAATCCACCACAGGTGTATATGAGTTCCCAACCCTGAACCCCCCTCCCATCACCCTCCCCATATCATCTCTCTGGGTCATCCCAGTGCACCAGCCCCAAGCATCCTGTATCCCGTATTGAACCTAGACTAGCAATTCGTTTCTTACATGATAGTATACATGTTTCAATGCCATTCTCCCAAATCATCCCACCCTCTCCCTCTCCCTCAGAGTCCAAAAGTCTGTTCTTTACATCTGTGTCTCTTTTGCTGTCTCACATACGGGGTTATCATTACCATCTTTCTAAATTCCATATATATGTGTTAGTATACTGTATTGGTGTTTTTCTTTCTGGCTTACTCCACTTTGTATAATCGGCTCCAGTTTCATCCACCTCATTAGAACTGATTCAGATGTATTCTTTTAACATATATGCAGAGTACATCATGAGAAAGGCTGGACTGGAAGAAGCACAAGCTGGAATCAAGATTGCCAGGAGAAATATCAATAACCTCAGATATGCAGATAACACCACTCTTATGGCAGAAAGTGAAGAGGAACTAAAAAGCCTCTTGATGAAAGTAAAAGTGAAAGTGGAGAGTGAAAAATTTGGCTTAAAGCTCAACATTCAGAAAATGAAGATCATGGCATCCGGTCCCATCACTTCATGGGAAATAGATGGGGAAACAGTGGAAACAGTGTCAGACTTTATTTCTGGGGGGCTCAAAAATCACTGCAGATGGTGACTGCAGCCATGAAATTAAAAGACGCTTACTCCTTGGAAGAAAAGTTATGACCAACCTAGATAGCATATTCAAAAGAAGAGACATTACTTTGCTGACTAAGGTCTGTCTAGTCAAGGCTACAGTTTTTCTAGTAGTCATGTATGGATGTGAGAGTTGGACTGTGAAGAACGCTGAGTGCCAAAGAATTGATGCTTTTGAAGTGTGGTGTTGGAGAAGACTCTTGAGAGTCCCTTGGACTGCAAGGAGATCCAACCAGTCCATTCTGAATGAGATCAGCCCTGGGATTTCTTTGGAAGAAATGATGCTAAAGCTGAAACTCCAGTACTTTGGCCACCTAATGTGAAGAGTTGACTCATTGGAAAAGACTTTGATGCTGGGAGGGATTGAGGGCAGGAGGAGAAGGGGACGACAGAGGATGAGATGGCTGGATGGCATCATTGACTTGATGGACGTGAGTCTGAGTGAACTCCAGGAGTTGGATGGACAGGAAGGCTTGGCGTGCTGCAATTCATGGGGTCGCAAAGAGTCGGACATGACTGAGTGACTGAACTGAACTGAACTGATACTATCTTTCATAGTGGTTGTAACAATTTATATTCCCCCGAACAGTGCAAGAGCATTCCCTTTTCTCCACACCATCTCCAGCATTTATTATTTGCAGACTGTTTGATGATGGCCATTCTGACTTGTGTGAGGTGATATCTCATAGTAGTTTTGATTTGCATTTCTCTAATAATGAGCAATATTGAGCATTTTTTCATGTGTTTGTTAGCCATCTGTATGTCTTCTTTGGAGAATGTCCATTTAGGTCTTTTTCCCACTTTTGAATTGGGTTGCTTGTTTTTCTGGCATTGAGCTGTATGAGCTGCTTGTATATTTTGGAAATTAATCCTTTGTCAGTTGTTTCATTTGCTATTATTTTCTCCCATCCTGAGGGTTGTCTTTTCACCTTGCTTTTAGTTTTCTTTGCTGTGCAAAAGCTTTTAAGTTTAATCAGGTCACACTTTTTTACTTTTGTTTTTATTTCTGTTGCTCTAGGAGGTGGGTCATAGAGGGTCTTGCTTTGATTTATATCATCAAGTGTTCTGCCTATGTTTTCCTCTAAGAATTTTATATTTTCTGGTCTTACATTTAGGTCTTTAATCCATTTTGAGGTTATCTTTGTGTGTGGTGTTAGGAAGTATTCTAATTTCATTCTTTTACATATAGCTGACCAGTTTTCCTGGCACCATTTATTGAAGAGGCTGTCTTTGTCCCATTGTATATTCTTATCTCCTTTGTCAAAAATAAGGTATGCATAGGTGCATGGGTTTATTTCTGGGCTTTCTATCTTGTTTCATTGGGCTATATTTCTGTTTTCATGCCAGTACCATACTGTCTTGATGACTGTAGCTTTGTAGTATTATCTGAAGTCAGGAAGGTTGATTCCTCCAGCTTCATTTTTCTTTTTCAAGACTGCTTTGGCTATTTGAGTTCTTTTGTGTTTCTGTATGGATTGTGAAATTTTTTGTTCTAGCTCTGTGAAAAATGTCATTGGTAGTTTGATAGGGATTGCATTAAATCTGTAGATTGCATTTGGTAATATAGTCATTTTTACAATATTGATTCTTCCCATTCAGGAACATGGAATATCTCTCCATCTGTTTATGTCATCTTTGATTTCTTTCATTAGTGTCTTATAATTTTCTGTATACAGTTCTGTTGTCTCCTTAGGCAAGTTTATTCCTAGATATTTAATTCTTTTTGTTGCAATGGTGAATGGGATTGATTCCTTAATTGCTCTTTCTGATTTTTCATTGTTAGTATATAGAAATGCAAGTGATTTCTGTGTATTGATTTTATATCTGGAAACTTTGCTAAATTCACTGATTAGCTCTAGTAATTTTTTGATACTATCTTTAGGGTTTTCTAGATACAGTACATGTCATCTGCAAACAGTGAGAGTTTTACTTCTCCTTTTCCAATCTGGATTCCTTTAATTCATTAATTTATGTTTTCTTCTCTGATTGCTATAGCTAGGACCTCTAGAACTATGTTGAATAATAGTGGTGAAAATGGACACACTTATCTTGTTCCTGATCTTAGGGGGAATGCTTTCACTTTTTCACTATTGATAATACTGTTTGCTGTAGGCTTTTCATTCATGGCCTTTACTATTTTGAGGTAGATTCCTTCAATGCTGATTTTTTCAAGAGTTTTAATCATAAATGGGTGCTGAATTTTGCCAAAGGCTTTTTCAGCATCTATTGAGATGATCATATGTGGTTTTTATCTTTCAGTTTGTTAATATGGTGTGTCACATTCTCTAGGATAGACCAGATCTTGGGTTACAAATCAAGTCACAGTAAATTTAAGAAAATTGAAGTCATATCAAGCATCTTCTCTGACCACAATTCTATGAGACTAGATATCAATTACAAGAAAAAAAAACTGTAAAAAACACAAACACATGTGAATTAAACAATACATTTCTAAATAACCAACAGTTTACTGAAGAAATCAAAAGGGAAATCAAAAATTTCTAGAAACAAATGACAATGAAAACAGGACAACTCAAAACCTATGGGTTGCAGCAAAAGCAGTTCTACAAGGGCAATTTATAGCCATACAGTTATATCTCAAGAAACAAGAAAAGCATCGAATAGACAACCAAAATTTACACCTAAAACAACTGGAATAAGAAGAACAACCCCCCCCCCCAAATTAGCAGAAGGAAAGAAATCATAAAGGTCAGAGCAGAATTAAGTGAAAAGGAAATGAAAGAAACAATAGTAAAGATTAATAAAACTGAAAGCTGGTTCTTTGAGAAGATACACAAAATTGACAAGCCTTTTAGTCACATTCATCAAGGAAAAATATAGAAGAATCAAATCAACAAAATTAGAAATGAAAAAAAGAGGTTACAATAGACAATGCAGAACTAAAAAGGGTTATGAAAGACTGTTATGAACAACTATATGGCAATAAAATGGATAACCTGGAAGAAATGGAAAGATTTTTTAAAAAGTTCAACATTCCAAGACTGAGCCAGAAAGAAATAGAAATTTTGAAGAACCCAATTACAAGCACTGAAATTGAATTTGTGATCAAAAATCTCCCAAAACAAGAGCCCAGGACCAGATGGCTTCACAGGAGAATTCTATCAAACATTTAGAGAAGAGCTAATGCTTAGCCTTCTAAAACTCTTTGAAAAAATTTCAGAGGAAGGAACACTTCCAAACTCATTCTATGAGGCCACCATCACACTGATACCAAAACCAGACAAAGACAACACAAAACAGGAAAACTACAGGCCAATATCACCAATGAACACAGATGCCAAAATCCTCAACAAAATTTTAGCAAACAGAATTCAGCAACAAAAAGCTCATACACCATGATCAAGTTGGGTTTATTTCAGGGATGCAAGGATTCAATATACGGAAATCAATCAATGTGATACACCATGTATTCATTTTTGATATTCATTTTTCAAACTAAACTGTTCATTGGTAGTTTGAAATAGAAAAAGTAATGGGCTGTGCAGCCAGTTGGACCAAGTCTTGCCAATTTTCCAATGCTATCATGCAATTTCTGTAAATATATAGGATATATTTATTTGTATGTATGTCTTTTCTATAAACTTGATTGATAGGTATTTACCAGGCAGTAATATATTAGAATTTACTTTTAGAGTTTGAAATAGCATTTATTATGAAACAGAGATATTGTTTTTTTAAACTGGTGTTTAAGTGAGTAAGTGAAGTCGCTCAGTTGTGTCCGACTCTTTGCGACCCCATGGACTGTAGCCTACCAGGCTTCTCTGTCCATGGGATTTTCGAGGCAATAGTACTGGAGTGGATTGCCATTTCCTTCTCCAAGGATCTTCCCGACCCAGGGATCGAACCCAGGTCTCCCACATTGTAGACAGTGCTTTACCGTCTGAACCACCACTTTTAAACTTTGATGATTACTGAATAGAGTAGTATCCTAAAATTATGATAATACATATTCAGTAGGAGCACGTTAGGTATAAGGGACTTTTACCTGAAAAGATTATGTCCTTTTCCTTTTGTAGTACTTATATAAGAGCTATCTTCAGCTTTCCTTTTTCTTTGTATTCGTCTCTTATAATCACCAGTGACCTCATCACTTACTAGTTCACAGTATTTTTAAATTTACATCCTGATTTCCAACCCTCTTTTAAGCCTTACTATGGATGCATCCAACCCCAAATTTCACATGGACATTTCACTGAATGTATCACTTACTCCTTAGTTGACATTAACAAAATGAATGTATAGTCTCTCTTCTCCTGTCTGAGTTTGCTTTCTGACAACCTTAAATGTCTTAACGTGCCTCCTGAAACTATTTCTAGCATATTGATTACCAGATTTGATTTGGATATTTTGTCTGATCAAAGTTGTATGCCATCCTTCCCACTGAAGGTTGTGCCTTCCTTCCTAGGATATGTGTCAAAACTTACATAAAAGTATTTTATAGCTGATTTAATTAGCAAAGGATAACAAGTACGTTATGCTTCCCTGTTATTTACTTCTACAACACTTAGTGTTTATTCTTTTGCAATATCAGTCTCTAAAATTTATTTTCCTGATATACATCAAATTCAAGAGCAGGGTCATTGTCTATAAGACTTGCCATTGGGCATGTAGCACAGCATCTTGCAGGTTATAGGTGCTTTAATAAATGTTTGGTGAATAGCTAAACAACCTAAAAATGCTGTTTAGTAACATGTAAAATTTTTTCTTGAAAATTCTTATTTCCCTGTACCAGCAGGAATGACTTTTGATTATTTTTAAAATGTAATATATATCATATACCCAAAAGTTAAGCTCTTCATCTTCTTTATTAATTGATACTCTAATACTTTTGCTTTTAAATGCACCAAAGATATTCATATAGCAGCTTCAATTTTACATTCTTACTAATATTAGTGTACAGTTAAAATACTATGTAGAAATTCTGATCAGAATCATGTAATATCTTTCTGGTGCCTTCTCCAAGTATTTTGAGTTTGGGCCTTCTCATTAGCTGGTGAACAGTGAGCTTTCAGTTCTGGAAGCAGGGTGCATGGGCCTGGCACCAGGTCAGCCAATGTCCTCCTGCCATAGTTTTCATGTGGGCCAAAGTTCTCAAGTTTATGGTTCTTTCAGGGCCTTACTTTCAACAAATACCATTTAATGCTTAGAAAAAGCTGAACTTTTGAGAGAAAGAGGACAGGAAATGTGTGCCATGTATTTAAGGCAATGTAGGTCAGCAGCTAATAAAAAGCATGTGACAGTAAGAAGATGATTCAATTTTTCACTTGGATGATTCCTCTACAGAAGCCTTAATAGCAAACTCACAGAGTGTTCTGCTTCATACAACCATCTCCTGACTTAAGAAAGATCTAAATAGCAAAGAATACAACATAATAAATTCTGGTATTTGTTTAAAAATGTGACTGTAATTGAGCAGTTTTTAAACTTAGTCATCTGTTTATTAACTAAAGCCTTTTCATACCTTTTTATGTGTATGTTTAGCAAAGAACAGTCTGACAAAATGCATTAAAACATGGTTCTGACTCACTAGAAGTCTAATCTTATGAGTGAGTTCTAGTATAGCAGAGAGATGAACAGGAGCATCATGTCCTTAGGAAAAATCAGAAACTTTCAAGTTTCTGAAGGCAATTTATAGTTTATAGCAAAATTCAAACATGCATTATAATAGTTTCTGCAGTGTGGTGTCATGAGAAATACTTAAAATTCTTGGAGTTGGATGTGAATATTTTATTGAAATACTAACTTCCTAGGAATTTTGAAAAACTCTATTTAGACTATTTTACTGTCTTTTATTAAAGCAATCATTTTCACAACTTTAGCTTGTCTTGATGTTTAAAAGTTTTGGGTTTAATTATGTAGCTGCAGAGTAATAACTACAGAAGCATAAAGTAGATTACATAGTTAATCACAGAAAAAGCAAGAGAGTTCCAGAAAAAAAAATCTACTTCTGCTTTATTGACTATGCCAAAGACTTTGACTGTGTGGATCACAATAAATTGTGGAAAATTCTGAAAGAGATGAGAATACCAGACCACTTGACCTGTCTCTTGAGAAATCTGTATGCAGGTCAGGAAGCAACAGTTAGAACTGGACATGGAACAACAGACTGGTTCCAAATAGGAAAAGGAGTGTGTCAAGGCTGTATATTGTCACCCTGCTTATTTAACTTATATGCAGAGTACATCATGCAAACTGCAAGGCTGGATGATCAAAAACTGGAATCAAGATTGCTGGGAGAAATATCAATAATCTCAGATATGCGGATGATACCACTTTAATGGCAGAAAGTACTTTGGCCACCTCATGCAAAGAGTTGACTCGTTGGAAAAGACTCTGATGCTGGGAGGGATTGGGGGCAGGAGGAGAAGGGGACGACAGAGGATGAGATGACTGGATGGCATCACTGACTCGATGGACGTGAGTCTGAGTGAACTCTGGGAGTTGGTGATGGACAAGGAGGCCTGGTGTGCTGTGATTCATGGGGTCGCAAAGAGTCGGACACAACTGAGTGACTGAATTGAACTGAGCTGAAAGAGGAACTAAAGAGTCTCTTGACGATAGTGAAAGAGGTGCATGAAAAAGCTGGCTTAAAATTCAACATTCAAAAAACAAAGATCATGGAATCTGGTCCCATCACTTCATGGCAAATAGATGGGGACAAAATGGAAACAGTGACAGACTTTATTTTTTGGGGCTCCAAAATCACTGTGGATGGTGATGGCAGCCATGAAATTAAAAGACGCTTGCTCCTTGGAAGAAAAGCTATGACCAACCTAGACAGTATACTGAAAAGCGAGACATCACCAATGGCTGATTTATGTTGATGTATGGCGAGAACCACCACAATATTGTAAAGTCATTAGCCTCCAATTAAAATGAATAAATTACTTAACAAAAAGAAAAGCAGAGACATCGTTTTGCTGACAAATGATATGAGAGCTGAACCATAAAGAAAGCTGAGTACTGAAAAAATGATGCTTTTGAACTGTGGTGTTGGAGAAGACTCTTGAAGTCCTTTGGACTGCAAGGAGATTAAACCAGTCAATCCTAAAGGAAATCAGGCCTGAATATTCATTGGAAAGACTGATGCTAAAGCTGAAGCTCCAATACTTTGGTCACCTGATGCGAAGAACTCACTCACTGGAAGAAACTCTGATGTTGAACAAGATTGAAGGCAGGAGGATAAAGAGATGACAGAGGATGAGATGGTTGGATGGGATCACCTACTCGATGGACATGAGTTTGAGCAAGCTCTGGGAGTTGGTGATGGACAGGAAAGCCTGGCCTGCTGCAGTCCATGAGGTCACAAAGAGTTGGATACAACTGAGCGACTGAACTGAACTAGTGTAGACTACAAAGACCTACAGGACCTTCATTAAATACTTCAATCTGCTTAAACTGAAATATCTGAATAAAAATTAAATGCCAATGTGTATGAATTCCATTTTAAGTACAGTAGACATGAAGGTTCTATGTCTTTTATGCAAAATGAATTTTATGTGATATCCTATTACTTTTAATCCTGACAATAATCTTGTAGGATTCAAAGAAATTGGAAATACTAAATATTTACCTAGAGCCAAAGGAAATGGCAACCCACTCCAGTGTTCTTGCCTGGAGAATCCCAGGGACGGGGGAGCCTAGTGGGCTGCTGTCTATGGGGTCACACAGAGTCGGACACGACTGAAGCGACTCAGCAGCAGCAAAGACAGTAGTGATTCATGGGGCTAAGTTTTACATTTGTGGGCTGTTTTCTGAAATGAATATATATTATATGTGTATATATACAGTTTGTATATATATGTATATATAGTCCAGAGAAGAAAATAATTATGTGAGATCCGTTAAGCAGCTATATTTAATGGAAAAAGTGGATTTAAATCTCTCTTTCTAGGACTGGAATAATTTAGGCGGGGGAAGGGAAAGAGATTGAGCTCTCCAGAGGCAAAGGCACAAGCCACAAAGGAGGCATTTAAGAGTTCTCTTCTAAACAATTTCTCTTTTGATCCTTTTTATTATGTTCCTATACCCAGTGTCCTATTGCAGAGCCTCATCACCTCATATTTGAATCATTATTGGAGACTTTAAACTAAATTATACATGTACCCCAATGTTCATCGCAGCACTGTTTATAATAGCCAGGACATGGAAACAACCTAGATGTCCATCAGCAGATGAATGGATAAGAAGGTTGTGGTACATATACACAATGGAGTATCACTCAGCCGTTTAAAAGAATACATTTGAATCAGTTCTAATGAGATGGATGAAACTGGAGCCGATTATACAGAGTGAAGTAAGCCAGAAAGAAAAACACCAATACAGTATACTAACACATATATATGGAATTTAGAAAGATGGCAATGATGACCCTGTAAGCAAGACAGCAAAAGAGACACAGATGTGTAGAGCAGACTTTTGGACTCAGAGGGAGAGGGTGGGATGATTTGGGAGAATGGCATTGAAACATGTATACTATCATGTAAGAAATGAATCGCCAGTCTATGTCCGATGCAGGATACAGCATGCTTGGGGCTGGTGCACCGGGATGACCCAGAGAGATATTATGGGGAGGGAGGTGGGAAGGGGGTTCATGTTTGTGAACGCATGTACACCCGTGGTGGAGTCATATCAATGTATGGCAAAACCAATACAGTATTGTTAAGTAAAATAAAGTAAAAATAAAAATTTAAAAATAACAACAAAAAAATAAATAAATAAACAACTCTATGAACCTTAAAAAAAAAAAAACAAAACCTAAATCAGACTCTCCAGTAGTATTTCTCTTCATCTAATACAGAAATCAGGTTAATTTTTTGTGCATTCATTCATTCACTCACTCACTGTAAATTTACTGAATAAATGCCTGCCTACTATGTGCCAGGAGTTGTCAGAGATCTATAAGTTAAAACGTTGTCTCAAGCCTTCTTGGATGTCTTAGTCACCAGTGAGGAAATAGTTTGGCATATGGTCCTAAAGCTTAGATGAGAAGTCTATTTCCAGTAACAGTTTCAGGGTAATCTTCAAATTGGTGATAATTGAAATTGTAGGTGATTTTTTATGTGGTAGAAATAGAGAAAAAGAATATGAAACCTGAAAGAAGGACAAAGTTTTGAGGGTGATGAATTTGCTCAGGAGAGAGAGTGCAGAGGAAGAAGGAGCAGGTTGTATCTAGGAAGTCAAAGGGGGCAAGAATAGTCAACCAAGGAGATCCTACTCAGATGTCAGTGGGATTTGTCTTTCCAATCACTCCAGTCAGCACAATGTATTTAGAAATGTCCTGGGTGAGAGATGGGAGAGCTCAAGTTCAGGTTGCAGGTCCGCACCTTTGTAGCTGTATAAATTACATCCAGGGTAGGCAAGGCAGGTCCTTGAGATCTTAGCCTAATGTGCACATTTGTTTTTTAGACTAGGAAACCTAGACTGTGAATCAGATGTGATTAATGTTTCACGTATGATGCAGAATAATAATCTTTTTAAAAAGTACAATAGTGTTGACTTTTTCTAGGCTTTGTCTCTTGTGTCCTTAGGGGTGATTATAAAAGGATAAAACAATAGGTGGTGGGGGACTACCCAGGCAACTACATGAGGCTGGATTTAGCTGACAACCTAGAGTTCTGACATTTACTTCCCTGGGCTTCCCAGGTGGCCCAGTGGTAAAGAATCTGCCTGCCGATGCAGGAGATGCAGAAGACACAGGTTTGATCCCTGAGTCAGGAACATCTCCTGAAGGAGGAAATGCCAACCCATTCCAACTCTGTCCTGGGAAATCCCATGGACAGAGGAATCTGACAGGCTACAGTTCTTGGGGTTGCAAAGAGTCAGGCATGGTTGAGCACACACACACAGACACCTACAAGCTGTATATTAAGAGAATTTAAATTTGAAGAAGAAAAATAATTTTTAAAGTCTTTTTAGAGACATGGGTCCAGAAGTGTTATCTTACAGTAGTTTTAATTGAACTTTAATCCTCTTGTTCTCATTAGTTTTGGAAACAAATTAAGTCGAACATTCTAAGTTCCCTTGGAGGCTTTAGTACAGATATATTTGCTTTATATTTAGCCAACTTTCTGCATGTAGTAAAATGGCCTTCATAAAAACACTGTGGAAATTAAAGATTTTTATTTCCTAACAAACTTGTTTTCCAACCAAAATTATCATGAAGTTATTCACTGTAGAAATTTTAATTTGCAACACAGTGGCACGACTTGGCTTAATGGGGCAAACAATCTTAAAGAAAAATTTATATTATTTTTTTTAAAGCTTTTAACTTTAAAAAATACACTTTATTTTCTAGAGCAGTTTTAGGCTCACAGCAAAACTGTGTAGAAGGTACAGAGATATCCCATTAACTCTCTTGCCCCCATGAATGCATTGTTGTTTGTTGTTGTTTAGTCGCTGTGTCTGACTCTTTTTGTCACCTTGGACAGTACCAACCAGGCTCCTCTGTCCATGGGATTTCCCAGGCAGGAATAGACCCAGGGATTGAATTTGCATTTCCTGCTTGCAGGTGGATTCTTTACCACTGAGCCACCAGGGAAGCCCAGCCCCCTTGCCCCTGTTCATGTGTAGCCTCCCCAATATGGACATCTACAACTTAACAGTATATTTGTTACAACTGATAAACCTCCCCTGACTGACACATCTTTATCACCCAGAGCCCATAGTTTACAATGGGGCTCATTTTCAGTGTTATGCATTCTTTGGCTTTGGACAAATTATGATGACATATATTCACCATTATGGTATCATACAGACTAGTTTCATTGCCCTAAAAGTTTTCTGTACTGTGCCTGTTTATCTAGGCTTTCCCTCTAAATCCTGGCAGACACTGACATTTTACTGTCTCCATAGTTTTGCCTTCTCTAGAATGTCATATAATTAGAATAATATAGTATGTAGTCTTTTCAAATTGGCTTTTTTCACTTGGTAATATGCATTGTTTCCTATGTGTATTTTCATTTTTTGAAAACTCATTTCTTTTTAGTGTTGAATATTATTCCATTATCTGGATGTACCACTATTTATCCATTCACCTACTGAAGGACATCTTGATTGCTTTCAACTTTTGGCAATTATTTAGCTGCTATAAACATCCATGTTCAGGTTTTTGTGTGGACATAATTTTCGTTTCCTTTGAGTAAATACTCAGGAATGTGATTTCTGGATCTTATGCTAAGAGTGTTTCAGTTTTATAACAAAACTCCAAATTGCCTTCTAAAGAGTGAGTCCCATTTTGCATTCCCACCAGCAATGAGTAGAAGGTCCTACTGTTACATATCTCCCAAACATTTAGTGTTGTCAGTGTTCTGGATGTTGGCATACCATGGAGATATTGCAGGTTCAGTTCTAGACCACTACAATAAAGCAAGTCATAATCATCTTTAAATTTCCAGGTGTTTATGAAAGTTATGTTTATACTATTCTGTGGTTTATAAGTGTACAATAATATTATGTCTAAAAAACAATGTATGTACCATAATTTTAAAATGCTTTATTGCCTAAAAAATGTTACACCATCATCTGAGCCGTCAGTAAGATGTAATTTTTTGCAATAGTAACATCAAAGATCACTGATTACAGATCACTATAACAAATATAATAATAATGCTAAAGGCTAAAAAACTGTGAGAATTATCAAAATGTAACATAGAGAGGTGAAATGAAGAGATATTGTTGGAAAAATGGCATCAGTAGACTTGCTCAATTTAGGATTACCAGAAACATTCAATTTGTAAAAATGCATTATCTGCTCAGTAAAGCAAAGCACGAGTTCAGGTAGCCTGTGGTTGTGTAGTGGCACCTCGTTTCCCTGATGACAGATGATGTGGAGTATCTTTTCATATGCTATTTGTCATATGTACATTTTCTTTGGTGTCTTTTAAGGCCTTTGGCTCATTGTTTTAAATTTGGTTTGTTTAATCTCCTTATTGTGGAGTTTTAAGAGTTCTTTGTATGTTTTGGATAACAGTTCATTGTCAGATATTTCTTTTGCAGATATTTTCTCCCAATCTACGACTTGTCTTCTCATTCTCTTGATAATGTCTACACAAAGCATAAATTTTTAATTTTAATCAAATCCCATTTGCTAAGTCTTTTATAGACTGTGCCCATAGTGTTTTATGACCAAACCCAAAGTCATCTAGATTTTCCTCTTATGTTATCTTCTAGGAATTTTGTGTTTTGTATTTAGGTTTGTAATCTTTTTTTTTTTTTTTTTGGCCATACTGCACAGCTTTTGGGATCTTACTTCCCTGACCAGGAATTGAACCTGGTGAAAATACTGGACCACCAGGAAATTCCCTGTAATCAATGTGATTTCATTTTTGTGAAAGAGATGAATAGTCTGTATCTAGATTGCTTTTTTTTTTTTTTTGCATGTGGATGTCTGGTATATGGAAATGGTTTCAGCACCATTTGCTGAAAAGGCTGTTTGCTCTATTTTATTGCTTTTACTCCTTTATCAAAGATGAGTTGACTGTATTTATAAGCATCTATTTCTAGGCTTTCTATTCTGATCCATTGATCTATTTGTCTCTTCTTTCACAGTACTACAACATCTTGATTACTGTCATTTTAGATTAAGTCTTGAAGTTAAGTAGTATCCATCCTCAACTTCGCTCTTTTTCTTCAACATTGTGTTAGCTATTCTGGGATTTTGCTTCTCCATATCAACTTTAGAATAAGATTCTCCATATGTGTAAAACAATATGCTGGGATTTTGATTGGAATTGGGAATATAGGTCAAAACGGAAAGAACAGAGCTTTAGAGTATTGATTTTTCCAACCCAAGGATATAGACTATCTCTCCACTTACTTAGTTTTCCTTTAATTTAATTTATCAACATTTTCTAATATTTCTCATAACTATTATATATATATATATAGTTAGTTAGTTTACTCCTAAATATTTTACTTTTTGGGTGTTAATTTAAATGGCATTGTGTTTTTTAAATTTCAAAATATATTTGTTTGTTACTAGTATATGGGAAAGTGATGGTATATTTGACCTTTGGTCTTGAAAACTTGCTATATAATTGCTTTTTAGTTCCAGGAGATTTTGTTGATTATTTAGGATTTTCTAAATATAAAATTTTGTTGCCTCTGGGGAAAGACAGTTTTATATTTCTGTATGTCTCCTGTTTCCTTTCCTTGCCTTATTGTATTAGCTATGACTTCAAGTCCAGAGAGTATATTCTTGCCTTGATCCTGATCTTAGTAGGAAAACTTTTAGTTTCTCACTGATAAATATGATGATAGTTGTAAGATTTTTGTAGATTTTCTTTTGTTTAAAATCACATTGAGAAAGTTTCCTTCTGTCCCCAGCTTACAGAGTTTTTATCATGAATATGCATTATATTTTGTCAAATGCTTTTTTTCTGCATCTACTGGTATGGTTTTTCTTTGTTAGCATATTTATGTGATGGATTATATTAATTGATTTTTGAATGTTAAATCAGTTTTTCATACCTAGGATAACTCACACTTTGTTGTAGGTCTTTTTATAGCATCCTATTCTTGGTTTATTTAAAATAAAATAAGAAAATTATCTCAAGTGACAAGTTTTCAAGACAATGTTGGACAAATTTGGTTAAAACACAGAGATATATAGATAGATCTATGAAGATCTAAAATTGAATAAATAAATGCAGACGAGTGAGATCTTTTGTGAGCTGTATATATTATGAAGTTGATACTAGAATGGAAGAGTCTCAAAGGGAAAGAGATTTTTACAGCAAAATATAAGTAACTAGAGTGCTGCATTATCACTATATCCATTCTTTGCAGTTATACCCAAGAAACTAAAGAAGCTGCATGTACTGTAGTATTTTCTTTAAATTTCACAGTTGTTTATGATAAAATATTACTTTGGAAAATCATATTTAAATTTTTTAATGCTTAAAATTTCTGTTTTATTTTTAAGCTTGAGTTCTGTGACAGTGCTATCATATTTCTATTTTTAAATATGTATTTTTTTCTTAATCATTGTATTTAAAATATATTCTTAGTTCCTTGGTACCAATTTTCTTTATCATTTGGTCTTGGCAAGAATTTTGTTTTTACTTTCCTGATTTGTCACAATACAGCTAAATATGACCCACTGTACTGCTTAGGAATAGACAATATATACAAAAATAGAATAAGAGAAATAAAATGAGATAGTAAATATTTATATACATTTAAAATAACTGATAGTATACTAAATATTTAAGATAGACTCTGTGGCAATTATGTATCCATTTTTATATAAAGGAAGAAGTAATAGAGTACTAGTCAGAATCTCTTTGATCATGTATCTACTTATATATAGGAAGAATAGCAGAAATAATAGAATATTTAGTTAGAATTCTTTTGATTGTATATTATTTTATAAAGAAAGAATTGTAGTAGTAGTGTAGCAGATAATTAAACAGATAATAGTATAACAGATAAGTTTTGTTGCAGATAATTAAAAAATCAATGAATCAAACCAACTAATCAAAAGCCCAAACTTTTAGCAGGCATTATTTACAGCAGCTGAGGAATAAGGATGCTAATCTGTTGAAAGGGATGTGAATGAACACCAGCAGTATTTATTGCATGTGAGTCTATAAAACATTGTAAGGATACTACATTCCACTTTGTGTGATAGACTGTGTCATGCTGGACCTCCATTCATGCCTCCTCCCTGTTCCCATATCCCTTGGTAGTCCCCTCCCACACTCATGGCCAAGTGACTTGCTAAATGGGACAATTGCAAAGATGACAAAAATAGAAGTTTGAAAAGTTCTTACACTTTGAAAACTGTCCACTCTTGTTCCTGGAAGTACTTCTGCCATCATGGAAAGTGGCCTCAGCTGACCTGCTGGAGGATGACAGACCAGGTGGAGAGAGCCATCAGCCATTCCAGCTGAGGCTCCAGACATGTGAGTGAGGGGATCAAGATGTCCAGGCTCAGCTGAGCTGGTTCTGATCAGGAGAGTAAATCAACCATAAACACTATGAGAAATTATAAGTTGTATTTGTGTGACAACATGATACATTTTGGTGTGGATTGTTATCAATTAGCAAACACTAGCTGATACACCATGTCATGATATACTTATTTCTTTCCTTGAGGAAATTGAAAAAGTGTTTTACTGATGATGCCTTATAAAGCATTTAAAGACTGAAAAGTGGGAAAAGTTGGATCTAACGTTGACATTTCATTCTTGCAGTTTGTTTGATCAGAATAATCAATGACTCACAATATGACTGAAGCATAAGTGAGAACACTTTGATAGTCAAGAAATGAGGTAATATGCATATTACTCATTGTGATAATGCCAGTAACTTTCTCACTTAATATATGTTTAAGGAAATGTCACCAGCAGTGGTAGTCAACTTCATTTGAAATTCAAAACAGTGAAGTCAATTTTTAAACATCTTTATTGTGTTCAAGATAGAGAAACAAAGAATAATTAATTAAAGTTTGATTATATACACATGTAATGAATATATTTTATAATAATGCAACCTTAGTGTTTAGCTCGCTATTACCTAGCAAGACTGAAATTTTAAGTGTTGGTTTAGTTATTTCAAACCTACACCTTGAAAACACATGTAGCTAATTTTAACATAAAATGGATAATTTAAAAATTAGATGAATTTCCGCCCCCCCCCCACATAATGCACTCTTTTCTATCACCTCTTTCCTCATTATGGTTATTTGTCCATTTGTCCAATCTTTGATGAATTGAGTAGATTATACATATGAGTCAGTGCATGTGTGTGTTTATACATGGACAGTAATAATGGACATTTAATAAAACAGTATCAAGGTGTATATATTGCCATAACAATATTCAAAATTCCCTATGTTTATTTCTATTTTATTTTTGTTTTACAGATGTAAAAATAAAGGCCCAAAGATATCAGCTAGCTTGCTGGTTGCCTAACTATTTAATGGGAACCCAGATCTTGAATTCAGATCTGACTGTTAAAGTACTCTATCCCCAGGTAAGTTATGCTCACATCTTTATTTTCTCTCCCTCCTTCTCTATGTCATAAAACATGGATATTGGTTTATAATCTTTGACATGTTTTATAAATATTAAGATGTATAATTATAAATATGTAATATATCAAACATATCAAATTAACCATTTAAAACCAGACAATTTACATGCCATTCAGTTCAGTTCAGTTGCTCAGTCGTGTCTGACTCTTTGCGACCCCATGAATTACAGCACAACGGGCCTCCCTGTCCATCCCCATCTCCCGGAGTTTACTCAGACTCATGTCCATCGAGTCACTGATGCCATCCAGCCATCTCATCCTCTGTCATCTCCTTCTCCTCCTGCCCCCAATCCCTCCCAGCATCAAACACTTTTCCAATGAGTCAACTCTTCCCATGAGGTGGCCAAAGTACTGGAGTTTCAGCTTTAGCATCATTCCTTCCAAAGATATCCCAGGGCTGATCTCCTTCAGAATGGACTGGTTGGATCTCCTTGCAGTCCAAGGGACTCTCAAGAGTCTTTTCCAACACCACACTTCAAAAGCATCAAATCTTCGGTGCTCAGCCTTCTTCACAGTCCAACTCTCACATCCATACATGACCACAGGAAAAACCATAGCCTTGACTAGATGACCTTAGTCGGTAGAGTAATGTCTCTGCTTTTGAATATGCTATCTAGGTTGGTCATAACTTTTCTTCCAAGGAGGAAGCGTCTTTTAATTTCAGGGCTGCAGTCACCATCTGCAGTGATTTTGGAGCCCAAAAAAATAAAGACTGACACTGTTTACACTGTTTCCCCATCTATTTCCCATGAAGTGATGGGACCAGATGCCATGATTTTCATTTTCTGAATGTTCAGCTTTAAGCCAACTTTTTCACTCTCCTCTTTCACTTTCATCAAGAGGCTTTTTAGCTCCTCTTCACTTTCTGCCATAAGGGTGGTGTCATCTGCATATCTGAGGTGATTGATATTTCTCCTGGCAATCTTGATTCCAGCTTGTGTTTCTTCCAGTCCAGCACTTCTCATGATGTACTCTGCATATAAGTTAAATAGGCAGGGTGACAATATACAGCCTTGACGTACTCCTTTTCCTATTTGGAACCAGTCTTGTGTTCCATGTCCAGTTCTAACTGTTGCTTCCTGGCCTGCATACAGATTTCTCAAGAGGCAGGTTAAGTGGTCTCGTATTCCCATCTCTTTCAGAATTTTCCACAGTTTATTATGATCCACACAGTCAAAGGCTTTGGCATAGTCAATAGAGCAGAAATAGATGTTTTTCTGGAACTCTCTTGCTTTTTCCATGATCCAGCGAATGTTGGCAATTTGATCTCTGGTTCCTCTGCCTTTTCTAAAATCAGCTTGAACATCAGGGAGTTCATGGTTCATGTATTGCTGAAGCCTGGCTTGGAGAATTTTGAGCGTTACTTTACTAGCATGTGAGATGAGTGCAATTGTATGGGAGTTTGAGCATTCTTTGGCATTGCCTTTCTTTGGAATTGGAATGAAAACTGACCTTTTCCAGTCCTGTAGCCACTGCTGAGTATTCCAAATTTGCTGGCATTTTGAGTGCAGCACTTTCACAGTATCATCTTTCAGGATTTGAAATAGCTCAGCTGGAATTCCATCACTTCCACTAGCTTTGTTCGTAATGATGCTTTCTAAGGCCCACTTGACTTCACATTCCAAGATGTCTGGCTCTGGATTAGTGATCACATCATCATGATTATCTGGGCCATGAAGATCTTTTTTGTACAGTTCTTCCGTGTATTCTTGCCACCTCTTCTTAGTATCTTCTGCCTCTGTTAGGTCCATACAATTTCTGTCCTTTATCAAGCCCATCTTTGCATGAAATGTTCCCTTGGTAACTTTAATTTTCTTGAAGAGATCTCTAGTCTTTCCCATTCTGTTGTTTTCCTCTATTTCTTTGCATTTATCGCTGAAGAAGGCTTTCTTATCTCTTCTTGCTATTCTTTGGAACTCTGCATTCAGATGCAAAAATATTTTGGGCTTCCCTAGTGGCTCAGATCCACAGCTGGGTATTGTTTTTGCTTTGAAACCATCCTTTCATTCTTTCTGGAGTTATTTCTCCACTGATCTCTAGTACGTGTTGGGCACCTACTGACCTGGGGAGTTCCTCTTTCAGTATCCTATCATTTTGCCTTCTCATACTGTTCATGGGGTTCTCAAGGCAAGAATACTGAAGTGGTTTGTCATTCCCTTCTCCAGAGGACCACATTCTGTAAGACCTCTCCTTCATGACCCACCCATCTTGGGTTGCCCTGCAGACATGGCTTGGTTTCATTGAGTTAGACAAGGCTGTGGTCCTAGTGTGATTAGATTGACTAGTTTTCTGTGAGTATGGTTTCAGTGTGTCTGCCCTCTGATGCCCTCTTGCAACACCTACCATCTTACTTGGGTTTTTCTTACCTTGGGCATGGGGTATCTCTTTATGGCTGCTCCAGCAAAGCACAGCTGCTGCTCCTTACCTTGGATGAGGGGTATCTCCTCACCGCCACCCTTCCTGACCTTCATTGTGGGATAACTCCTCTTGGCCCTCCTGTGGCTTCGCTGCCACCACTCCTTGGACGTGGTGTGGCTCCTCCCTGCCACTGCCCCTGGCCTCGGAAAACTCAGCAGTGGCCACAGGACTGGAAAAGGTCAGTTTTCATTCCAAGCCCAAAGAATGGCAATGCCAAAGAATGCTCAGACTACCACGCGATTGCACTCATCTCACATGCTAGTAAAGTAATGCTCAAAATTCTTCAAGCCAGGCTTCAGCAATATGTAAACCATGAACTTCCTGATGTTTAAGCTGGTTTTAGAAAAGGCAGAGGAACCAGAGATCAAATTGCCAACATCCGATGGATCATGGAAAAAGCAAGAGAGTTCCAGAAAAACATTTAATTCTGCTTTATTGACTATGCCAGAGCCTTTGACTGTGAATCACAATAAACTGTGGAAAATTCTAAGAGAGATGGGAATACCAGACCACCTGACCTGCCTCTTGAGAAATCTGTTTGCAGGTCAGGAAGCAACAGTTAGAACTGGACATGGAACAACAGACTGGTTCCTAATTGGAAAAAGAGTATGTCAAAGCTGTATATTGTCACCCTGCTTATTTAACTTATATGCAGAGTACATCATGAGAAATGCTGGGCTGGAAGAAACACAAGCTGGAATCAAGATTGCCGGGAGAAATATCAATAACCTCAGATATGCAGATGACACCACTCTTATGGCAGAAAGTGAAGAGGAACTAAAGAGCCTCCTGATGAAAGTGAAAGAGGAGAGTGAAAAAGTTGGCTTAAAGCTCAACATTCAGAAAACGAAGATCATGGCATCCAGTCCCATCACTTCATGGGAAATAGATGGAGAAACAGTGGAAATCATGTCAGACCCTATTTTGGGGGGCTCCAAAATCACTGTAGATGGTGATTGCAGCCCTGAAATTAAAAGACGCTTCCTCCTTGGAAGAAAAGTTATGACCAACCTAGATAGCATATTCAAAACAGAGACGTTACTTTGCCGACTATGATGCTAAAGCTGGAACTCCAGTACTTTGGCCACCTCATGCAAAGAGTTGATTCATTGGAAAAGACTCTGATTCTGGGAGGGATTGGGGGCAGGAGGAGAAGGGGACGACTGAGGATGAGATGGCTGGATGGCATCACTGACTTGATGGACGTGAGTTTGAGTGAACTCCGGGAGTTGGTGATGGACAGGGAGGCCTGGCGTGCTGCAATTCATGGGGTTGCAAAGAGTCGGACATGACTGAGTGACTGAACAGAACTGAAGTGAAGTGCCTCAGATGGTAAAGTCTCTGCCTGCAATGTGGGAGACCCGGGTTGGGAATCCCTGGGTTGGGAAGATCTCCTGGAAAAGGAAATGGCAACTCACTCCAGTACTCTTGCCTGGAAAGGCCCATGGATGGAGGAGCCTGGTAGGCTACAGTCCTTGGGGTCTCAAAGAGTTGCACATGGCTGAGCAACTTCACTTCTCATGAAAAAATATTTTTGTTTCCAGGTGTAAGGTACTCTAGTTAAACTATTAAGATTCTATAAGAATACAGCCACATGAAATGTTTGCATATCTGCCTGTGTGTAGTATCAGAATAGCATATTACTGTAGTATCAGTAGCATAATACATTTTAACACTCAACTCATTATTTCCTAGGGTATAGAAATTCCGTAGAAAGATTGTAAGGTGTAGAGAATGACATGAATGGCATCGTTTTCAGTACATTTTTAAGGAAAGAGTAAATTAAAAGTAGAAGTGTAAAAAGTAGAGTATGTGGCTGGTTTTAGTAAAGAAGTGATTGCAGTTGTAAACAAAAATGAAACCCCTATCTGGGAGAAAAGTAATTTAGCTTCCTGAACAGCTGTACCTCAGAGGGTCAGGCATACGAGCAATTAAAATTAAACAAGTTGATTTTAATATGCCTCAGTAACTGTGATTGATCTTACAGTGCTGTTGTTGACTATACATCAAGAAACAATTTAGGATTCAGTTTAAAACAAAGTTTATAATTCTTGTTTAATAGATTTTGGTACCCCAGGCCATGCAGTGCTGTAAAAATGATTAAAATGTGCCCTGTCTCTGTGTAATCTATAAACCCTCTCTCTAAAATTAGTTAGGTTCCAAAGACTCCTCAGTAGGCCTCCAGAGCCAGGTCTGTAGAATTCCAAATAAGCCATCTATCATTATTTCCATACACAAGGTTCATTAGACACCTCATTCTTTATCTTATTAGCACCAAAGTCAGCTAAACAATCAAACCAAAGGGTCACCTTTCACAATACCTAGTTAAATCAAAAAGTACATCAAGATGTTCTTAATGCAGTATACCAAAATGCAGAGAGAAGGCTGTCTAGAAGGCCAATGAAGGGTTATCATTAAAAAATAAAAATATCTACATTTATAAATTTAAGGAAAAATTTTAGATAACATCTTAAAGAGATGGATTTGTTCTATTGTTCAGTTTGGTGGACACAAAAAGTCCTTTTTAGTTATGTTATTTAAAAGCAATACTCCTTTGTATGTTATTAAATTGAAGTTTTAGTTTTTTTATGAAATGATGGGCAAGATCAATAACTGGAGTTATTTCAAATTCTTCTTAAGGTTATGACTCTCACAGAAGAACATGTTTTCTGAAATTAAAAAAAAAATCACATTTTTGTCACTAGCATTTTATGAGAGAGTTCTTTATTTTAAAGGAGTTAGTGCAATCAAAGGCTTTAGCTATGGTTTCTAATAGCAAGAAAATGCAAAGTTTAACTTTAATGTACATAAAAGTTCTATTTAACTGGTAATGAATTTTCTTCTTTGAAGTGAAAGTAATGTAAGCTCAAAAAAATGTGCTAATCTTATCACTCAGCTTATTACATGAATAAAACTATGTTAACTCAATAACTTATGGTCATTATTTATAATTCACTCAACTCTTTTATTTTACTCTAATTTTATATACTCAGATAAATTTAGTGGTCAATAGCAATTAATTCCTAAACCTGTAATTAGAATATATTTGAGTATGTTACATGCTTACCTCAATCTGATATCTTTTGATTCTCTTTTCTGATTGCAAAATAAATGAATGAATACTTGTTTTTATTTCTGTTGGATCAGTTTGGGGTCTATAATAAAGTATTCTGATGATTATTAGAATCAAAAAATCTCTTTTTGAATATTTGTATTTTAATAATTCCTCAGAATGTTTTTTCTTAGCTATGTAAATGATGAATATGAAATATTTATTGGTGACATTATATGCCAGACGCTGTTTGTGAACTTTATGGCCCTTCTAATTCCTCCCAAATCAGTAATGCAGTTTTACTGCCATCATTATGCTTATTTTCACTTGGTACTTTTGGATCAAAATGTTTCCTCCTGCACATCTCAAATGCCCCATTCCTACTGTCACTGGGATATATCACTTAATTAAGAAATGTAAATCGTGATAATATTAAAAAAGGATTTGTTTTTCATTTACACTTAGGGCAACATATTGGAAGATAGAGAAAGAGAATGTGACTTTGTATGCTGTTTTAAAGGAGATTTAAAAAGAACTCAAAGAATGATCAGGAAAGATGACAAAGGGGAGAAGGGCAAAGAGAAATTTAAAGAAAAGATGTTGACTCAGAAAGTAATGAAGAGCTTAGGAATAGGATGAAAGGCTTAGCTTTCTTAAAACTGATCTAGAACATTTTGGAGAATCATAGCAGAGGAAGGAAGATTACATCAATAAGCCTGATATTGATACTACTCAAAATCAGTTGAAAAATATAAAAAAAGGTGACATAGGTCTTTCAGTTTTTGTTGTTTTTTTCTTCTTAGAACTTAAGACTTACTTTAAAGAACAATTATGTGTTCAGATTATAATATTGTGGCACTGGGTGTAATAAATCAAATCACTGGAAGATACTGGAACATTTCTAAGTAAGTACCTCAGGTATTCAAGTATATAAAATCTAAGAAGTGAAAGAGTTTCTGGACTCAATGTTAGCTTTAATAATCAATAAACTGACTGTGACTGGCAATAAAGAATATTATTCTATAGAAATAAAGGGCTAAAATTATTGATAATAAATGTAGACAGTAACTGCATATCACAAAGAACAAAAATGGACTTCTTTCAGCTGCTTACATGGCTGTGCTTTTTATAGGACATGGTCTTTATGATTTCTTTCCTTCTACTAATCTTGGGTTTATTAGTTGTTCTTTCTCTAGTTGCTTTAGGTTCTATATTGGATTCTAAGGCCTATAGTCCACAGCCCACACTCCTTAGAACAACTCCAGTGGTGTAGAAATATTTTACCCCAGATCCATCTCCTTAACTCTTTTTGTTTTTTCCCATGAGTGTCTTAGGATCAAAATGATGCTTTAGCTATACTGTATTTGGGCAAACCAGTGTCTTTTCCATGATTACTTTTTAGGCTTCCAGCTGTCTCAGTTTAAGTGAGTGTATTTTGATGTCAAATAACCTATTTCGAGTGCTAGCTATGTGATTGCTTCCTCATCTGTAAAAGGTAATAATACTTATCTCAAAAAATTGCTTAGAGAAGTAAGTGTAAACTGCCTAGCAAAATATCTGGTACATATTAAGTGCTCAATAAATGTTAATTATTACTATTATAGTTAGCTCCTGAATTGCCTTTTTTATGGTTTTTAGCACTTAGGGCTGCTTATTACTGCATGAATGCTGCTTCAAGTTTTGTTTGCTTCACAGTTTTACTGACAGGCAGTAATATTCAACTCCATTTCACAGTGAAAAAAAAAATCGGTTTTGAGTTAAGTGGAAAAGAACAGAAGATAAAGAATCAAACAAAAGGAATCTGCCAGTGACACAACTGCCGGCTGCACTGGGAGCTGAGCTAAGGGGAGGTTTGGAGACAGCGGTGCCCCTCTTTCGTTCCTATCTTTTCCCTTAGTCCTGCCAACAGAGCCCTGCCCTGATGGCAGAAGGGAGGAGGGCAGGGGTCAGGGATGGCTCCTAGCTGTGGCATGCTCTGCAGCTACCTGAGGGCAGGGGCAGGTACACGAGACACACCAAGCCCTGTAGAATAGGAGGAATGCCCGTCTCTGTCACCTTTCTTAAGGTTCCAGTCTGGTGGCTCAGCTGGTAAAGAATCCACCTGCAGTGCAGGAAACTGCCTGCAATGGAGGAGACCTGGGTTCAGTCCCTGGGTCAGGCAGATCCCCTGGAGAAGGGAATGGCTACTCACTCAAGGATTCTTGCCTGGGAAATCCCATGGACAGAGGAGCCTGGTGAGCTATAGGCCATGGGGTCATAAAAGAGTCAGACAGGACTTTGTGACTAAAGAACAACATCCATTTATTTATATATTTAAGAGGGTTGCTAAATATTGTGTGGATGGTATAGATAATGAAAAAAATAAGACAGATTACCATTCTTAAGAGGTTCCCAGTCTGATGCTACAGACAACCAACTAGATAGACGTCCAGGGTGTGATAAGAGTATACAGTGAGACCATGAGGAGGGGGTGGGACGGAGGGCAGTCTCAGGTCACTGTGCAGCGCAGTGCATGCGAACCCACGTCCCCTGCATTGGCAGGAGCGTTCTTTACCACTAAGCCATCAGGGAAGGCCATAAATCTATGATGCTGGTTGTTTCTAGAAAGGCCTTGTGGAATACTTCCCTCTACATTCCCTCCAATCCAGTAGAATCACAATTTTTGTAGAATCACAACTTTTGTAGAATGAGGTAAGACAAGTCAAAGTTTAAATATTAAAGAAAATATTTAACGAATGAGGGAAAATTTAGAAATCTGTTTGGAACTGGTTGAGGGCAGTCATGCAGCACGATTTTAGTGCAAACAAAACATTTTAATATCCTCCTTTTGGGGTGTGGAACTAAAAGAAAAATAAATTCTAATTTTCAAAAATTCAAGGAACTTTTTCTTTTTAAATAGTGAATTTCAAGATTTTTTCCATTTTTCTCAATGCCTAATTTCTAGTAGTAGGAGAATTTATGTTTATAAAAATGCACCATAGATTTTACTTAACTTGGAGGTGGAGGTCAGCTTTATTTTTTTCTTGACAGATCTTTCCCCCAATGTTTTATTTTTTTTATTTTTTATTTTTTATATATAATTTTTTTTTTTACTTTACAATTCTGTATTGGTTTTGGCATGTTTTATATTGAGCATTTACTTTTCTTTTCGATGAAGAGAATAAAATTCGGTAAATCCCATGATCTATCCATGTGTTCTAAATCAGATCTCTTTCACCAAAGAAGTGAGGTTATTTTATTTGCTTTTTAAAGAGAACTGCAGAGCAGAATGTCTTGGGTGCCTGGGCAACAGTGACCAAATAGAAAATGTATTTTCAGGGTTAGCAAAGGTTGCCATTCCTTAGGGTGGCTACTCTCAGTCCTTTTCTCTGGCTGGAGTAATGCATAGTGGTCTCTAGAGATTATCCTAAGCTCAAAGGATAATAAAACTTGCTTTTTCAACTGAATAATGCTCTGCCAACTTAGATTTGTCATTCAGTTGCTCAGGTCATGTCCGACTTCTTGTGACCCCATGGACTTCTGCACGCCAGGTTTCCCTGTCGAACTTAGATTGAGAACATTTAAACTCTGCTTGCTGCTGCTGCTGCTGCTAAGTCACTTCAGTCGTGTCTGACTCCTTAGGTATCTTTTCCACTTGAAATCTTAGGGAAGGAAAAGTGGGTAGCTAAACAGTTGTGATTCCTTTGGCTAAAACTGTAGATCTAATCTTACGTGAATGGAAGAACATTTTCTGAGTGAATAAAATTACTGTATATGATTTTTAAATTCCTAGCTTTTAGTTTTTTTAGCATGACAAATATAAAAATTACTTAATGAGGCAAGAATAGGATGGGAATACAAGTGTTAAAATAGAAACACCAAGCTCACTTTTGCTTTATTCAGTCATTATTTATTTCTTTGTTAAAGTATTTTAAAGATCATTGTGTTTGTTAACTTAATAATCTATCTGGGTAATCACTACCTATCAGTTTTTATAAATGCCATTCATCTTTTTTCTGGCTATATAGTACTCTTTCATAGAATATACCATAATTCATAGATTTGCAGTATTGCATTTTAAGAGATGCATATTTCTTCTAGATAAATTCCTAGAAGGGTTCCTAGAAGGATTCTGTAAGTTACGTGGCTTGTTTAAATGCAAATGTCATTTTGGGTATTGCCAAATTTGCTGCCAGTGTATTTTCTGTTTGTCTTGCCAACATAGTGAGTTGTCAATTATGTAAATTTCTACAATCTCAGGCAAGGAATGACATCACAATAACATCATTTTCATTTGCATTTCTTTTATGAATACAGCATTGGTTATTCCACATGTTTAAGAAAAGATTGTCTCCTAAATTGTCATTTGTATTTTAAATAACTTAGGTTATTTCTTGTGATAACTTTAAAAAGTAATAATATGTATTAATCTCATCATGTTTCTGGATTTGGCATAATAATATATTAATCTTTGTTCTAACACTCATTCAGTTCAGTTCAGTTGCTCAGTCATGTCTGACTGTGACCCCATGAATTGCAGCACACCAGGCCTCCCTGTCCACCACCAACTCCTGGAGTTCACTCAGACTCATGTCCATTGAGTCAGTGATGCCATCCAGCCATCTCATCATCTGTCCTCCCCTTCTCCTCCTGCCTCCAATCCCTCCCAGCATCAGAGTCTTTTCCAGTGAGTCAACTCTTCACATGAGGTGGCCAAAGTACTGGAGTTTCAGCTTCAGCATCACTCCCTCCAAAGAAATCCCAGGGCTGGTCTCTTCAGAGTGGGCTGGTTGGATCTCCTTGCAGTCCAAGGGACTCAAGAGTCTTCTCCAACACCACAGTTCAAAAGCATCAATTCTTCGGCACTCAGCTTTCTTCACAGTCCAACTCTCACATCCATACATGACCACAGGAAAAACCATAGCCTTGTTGGCAAAGTAATATCTCTGTTTTTCAATATGCTGTCCAGGTTGGTTATAACTGTTCTTCCAAGGAGTAAGCGTCTTTTAATTTCATGGCTGCAGTCACCATCTGCAGTGATTTTGGAGCCCCCCAAAAATAAAGTCTGACACTGTTTCCACTGCTTCCCCATCTATTTCCCATGAAGTGATGGGACCAGATGCCATGATCTTCGTTTTCTGAATGCTGAGCTTTAAGCCAAATTTTTCACTCTCCTATTTCACTTTCATCAAGAGGCTTTTTAGTTCCTCTTCACTTTCTGCCATAAGGATGGTGTCATCTGCATATCTGAGGTTATTGATATTTCTCCCAGCAATCTTGATTCCAGCTTGTGCTTCTTCCAGCCCAGCGTTTTTCATGATGTATTCTGGATGCTGCTGCTGCTGCTAAGTCGCTTCAGTCGTGTCTGACTCTGTGCAACCCCATAGACGGCATTCTCCATCCCTGCGATTCTCCAGGCAAGAATACTGGAGTGGGTTGCCATTTCCTTCTCCAACGCGTGAAAGTGAAAGTGAAATCGCTCAGTCGTGTCCGACTGTTAGCGACCCCATGGACTGCAGCCCACCAGTCTCCTCCGTCCATGGGATTTTCCAGGCAAGAGTACTGGAGTGGGGTGCCAGATATAAGTTAAATAAGCAGGGTGACAATATACAGCCTTAACATACTCCTTTTCCTATTTGGAACCAGTTTGTTATTTTACATTTATTCTTTTATTCATTTGGAATTTATTTTGCTTGTGATATGAGTTATGAATACATTTTTTTTTTGCAAATGTTACATGTAGTTTCTGAAAGCTACCTTGTATTAGGTTTAGAAATTTCCATTTTGTTTATAGTTCTCTCAGAGTTATTGTGAATGGGTGTGAACTTTATAAACTACTTTTTCTGCATCATTTGACATGATCTTGTAGTTTATATGTTGTTACTATAATGGATTATATAACTTAATCTTAGGATTTATTCCTTTCATTCCCAGGAGAAAACCTACTTTACTGCTAAAATGTATTTGATTTAACTATATTTTTGAGGATTTTTTGTGTCTATGCTTTATGTCTATCTACATTTTTTTTTCTTCCCTTTTTTCTACTGTCCTTTGTCTTTTTATGGTAGCAAGGAAATACTCATCCCATAAAATGAGTTGAAAATTGTTCCCTTTGTCTTTTATTTTTCGGAAGAGATGGCTTAGAATCAGTCAGAGTTACTCTTTATTATTTGTTTAAACTCTCCATTTTAGGTCTCCATAGCCTGGAGAGTTATTATTTTGAAAGGTCTTTAATTATGAGTTTGATTTCCTTGATAGTTTTCATTCTGTTCAGGTTACGCATTTCATCTTGGTGAGATTTGGCAGGTTTTGATCTTCAAGAAATTGTTCCAACCTGTTTAGGCTGTCAGATTTACATTGTAGAACTCCTTCAACCTGATAATGGTAATTGTTAAAAAATCCACAGACAACATTATATTTAGTAGTTTCTTAACTTTGTTAACTAGTCAATGATAACTACCCTTACAACTTCAGTTGCACTAATGAGTTTAAGGTGTTGTAATGAGGCAAGAAAAAAAAAACTTGATAAGGGAGTTTAACACATCTCAGGGTATAACATTAATATATAAAACAATATATTCTTACTTACTAAAATGAGTGGAAATTGAAGGGGAAAAATTTACAGTTACATCAAAAACATGAAATACTTTAGCAGCAGATATACCAGATTTGTATATTCAAAACTATAAAACATTTCTAAGAAAAGCTTAAGAAAAATTAAATACATGAAGAGATATGCCATATTTATAGATCAAAAGAAACAATATTATTAATATTTTTTGTCACAAATTTATCTGTTGAGTTACAGAAATTCCAATCCAAATTAGAGCAGACATTTTCCTTGTCATTAACAATCTGATTTTAGAGTTTATATGGAAATGATCATTAACCTAAAAGTAAAACTTAAAGCTCTTAAATTTCTAGAAGAAAATTTAGAAGAAATTATTTGGCTTGATGAAGTTCTCTTAGGATCCAAAAGTACTCATTGTGGAAAAAAATACACTTTTTTCTGTATCAAAATTAAAAACTTCTTTTCAAAAGCATTTTAACAAAATGAAAAGATCACCTAAAGGCTAGGAGAGAGTAATTCTAAACATGTTTCCAATAAGACATATTTGGCATATAATTCCCAAAACTCAATAATTAGAAAGCAATCATTAAGAAATCACAAAAAGACTTGTTATAGACACTGAACCGAAGAAGAAAAATGACAGGCAAATAAGCACATAAAAATGATGCTCACCATTATTAATCATTAGAGTATATCAGTTCAGTTCAGTTCAGTTCAGTCGCTCAGTCGTGTCCGACTCTTGGAGACCCCATGAATTGTAGCACGCCAGGCCTCCCTGTCCATCACCAACTCCTGGAGTTCACTCAGACTCGTGTCCATCGTGGCCATCCAGCCATCTCATCCTCTGTCATCTCCTTCTCCTCCTGCCCCCAATCCCTCCCAGCATCAAACACTTTTCCAATGAGTCAACTCTTTGCATGAGGTGGCCAAAGTACTGGAGTTTCAGCTTTAGTATCATTTCTTCCAAAGAAATCGCGGGGTTGATCTCCTTCTGAATGGACTGGTTGGATCTCCTTGCAGTCCAAGGGACTCTCAAGAGTCTTCAACACCACAGTTCAAAAGCATCAATTCTTCGGCACTCAGCCTTCTTCACAGTCCAACTCTCACATCCATACATGACCACTGGAAAAACCATAGCCTTGATTAGACGGACCTTAGTGGGCAGAGTAATGTCTCTGCTTTTGAATATGCTATCTCGGTTGGTCATAACTTTTCTTCCAAGGAGTAAGCGTCTTTTAATTTCATGGCTGCAATCAATATCTGCAGTGATTTTGGAGCCCCCCAAAATAAAGTCTGACTCTGTTTCCACTGTTTCTCCATCTATTTCCCATGGAGTGATGGGACCGGATGCCATGATCTTCGTTTTCTGAATGTTGAGCTTTTAAGCCAACTTTTTCACTCTCCTCTTTTACTTTCATCAAGAGGCTTTTGAGTTCCTCTTCACTTTCTGCCATAAGGATGGTGTCATCTGCACATCTGAGGTTATTGATATTTCTCCCAGCAATCTTGATTCCAACTTGTGCTTCTTCCAGTCCAGAGTTTCTCATGATGTACTCTGCATATAAGTTAAATAAGCAGGGTGACAATATACAGCCTTGATGTACTCCTTTTCCTATTTGGAACCAGTCTGTTTTTCCATGTCCAGTTCTGACTGTTGCTTCCTGGCCTGCATACAGATTTCTCAAGAGGCAGGTTAGGTGGTCTGGTATTCCCATCTTTCTCAGAATTTTCCACAGTTTATTGTGATCCACATAGTCAAAGGTTTTGGCATAGTCAATAAAGGAGAAATAGATGTTTTTCTGGAACTCTCTTGCTTTTTCCATGATCCATCGGATGTTGGCAATTTGATCTCTGGTTCCTCTGCCTTTTCTAAAACCAGCTTGAACATCAGGAAGTTCATGGTTCACATATTGCTGAAGCGTGGCTTGGAGAATTTTGAGCATTACTTTACTAGTGTGTGAGATGAGTGCAATTGTGCGGTAGTTTGAGCATTCCTTGGCATTGCCTTTCTTTGGAATTGGAATGAAAACTGACCTTTTCCAGTCCTGTGGCCACTACTGAGTTTTCCAAATTTGCTGGCATATTGAGTGTAGCACTTTCACAGCATCATCTTTCAGGATTTGAAATAACTCTACTGGAATTCTGCTTTCTAAGGCCCACTTGACTTCACATTCCAGGATGTCTGGCTCTAGATGAGTGATCACACCATCATGATTATCCAGGCAGGAATCCCTCAAAAGAAATGGAGTAGCCATCATCGTCAACAGAAGAGTCCAAAATGCAGTACTTGGATGCAGTCTCAAAAACGACAGAATGATCTCTGTTCGTTTCCAAGGCAAACCATTAGAGTGTATAGTACACATTAAACCACAATGAGATACCATTAAATACACATTAGAATAGCTCAAACAAATAGACAAAAAACCAAATAACAACTGAGAATATCAAGAGCTGAAAAGTTGCAAGTTCATTGGAACTTTCAAGTTGCTGGTGGAAATGCAATATCGTACAGCTGTGTACATAAACCATACAGCCCAGAGATCCCACCCCTAGATATATACTGTGAGAAATGAAAACACGTGTCCACACGAAGACTAATTTTATAGAAGCTTTACTCATAGTAAACAAAATTTGGTACACTCATTACCTATTGATGTGTAACAAATGACCTTAAACAGTGTTTTAGAGCAAGAATGGTTACTATCTCATTTTTTTCTAGGTCAGGAGTTCAGAGTGGCTTACCTACGAGGTTCTAGCTCGGATCTGTCGTGGTTCAGTCAGGGTAGTGGCGGGATGTGGTGACCTGACATGCTGACTGGGGTTAGAGGATACCCCTCCATTATGGCCCCCTCACACAGCGGTCCAGCTGGTGTTGGATGTTGGAAAAAGGCCTCAGTTCCTTGTACTGAGACCTTTTCTACAGGCATGTTCAAGTATCCTCAGGGCATGTAAGTAGGAGAAGATGGACTGAATATGATTTTTTTAAACAAGGAATTTGGACAACAAATTATCTTCTGTGCATCTTAACTAATTTATTTCCATGTTATTCTTTGATTTAGAAACATGCATCAGGAACATACTGTATACTACAAACTATGCTAGATGGTGGAAATAGCAAAATAAATGAAACACAGCTCCTGCCTTTAAGTAATTTCTAGTGTGTAGGAAAAGATAGTGAAAGTGAAAGTGAAGTCGCTCAGTTGTGTCCGACTCTTTGCGACCCCATGGACTGTAGCCTACCCGGCTCCTCCGTCCATGGGATTTTTCCAGGCAAGAGTGCTGGAATAGATTGTCATTTCCTTCTTCAGGGGATCTTCCCAACCCAGGAATCGAACCTGGGTCTTCTGAATTGCAAGCAGATGCTTTACTGTCTGAACCACAGAGCAGCGCCTCTGTGAAAGGAAAGATAGCATACAAACAAATAGGCATAAAGCAGAGTTCTTAAAATACACTTTTAAAATTTAT
Organism: Oryx dammah; assembly: GCF_014754425.2. NCBI lineage: Eukaryota > Metazoa > Chordata > Mammalia > Artiodactyla > Bovidae > Oryx > Oryx dammah. The sequence goes on from NW_024070187.1 coordinate 7,237,373, forward strand.
TAAATACATTTTGTAAAATTATTTATCATTGAGGTAAGCTGGTTAAAGAATCTGCCTGCCCATGCAGAAGACCCAGGTTCAACCTGTATAGTGGGAGGATTCCGTGGAGAAGGAAATGGCAGCCCACTCCAGTATCCTGGCCTGGAGGATCGCATGGACAGAGGAGCCTGGTGGGCTGCAGTCCATGGAGCTGCAAACAGTCGGACACAACTCAGGGACCAACACTAACGAGCGCATAATATGGTTTCTTTTTTTAAATAAACACCAAAAAATACTAATCAATTAGCATATAAAGTCTTAGAGTTTCTACTGATATTTTAAAGTCACTTCAAATACAGTTATACTTTTAGTGTAGAAATTTAGAATTGATGGGGAATAAAAGCCCATATTTTTAGAATTGGAAGTGTCCATAAGATTGTTTATCCATCTCCATAAAAAGCAGGGATATTTTCAGTGATAATGTCAAAATATAATAGGAAAATAATCTATGAAACTATTATAGATCCTTTATATTTCTCTGTAATTAAAAAAAAAATCTTTGTTAAGCTGTAATATACATATGAAAAAGTACACTTATTGTAAATGTAATTCAAAGAATTTCCCCAAACTGAATAACCCATGTCACCAGCAACAGATCAAGAAATGGAATATTATCAATATGCAACAGCACTGTTGAGTCCTTTTCAAATTATTTCCTCTCACCAGTGGAAACCTTACCCTGAATTCTATTGGTATAGATTAGTTTTGCTTGTTTTTGGTATTTATGTGAGTCATACTGGGTGTACGTTTAAATGACAGTTTAATACTAGGTTTGTAAGATTCATCTCTGGGCTATACGGCATTTTAGATCATTGATTCTCATATCTGTGTATTCCTTGTGAAAAATGATAATTTATCATTTCTGCTCTTGTGAGTATTTTGAATAGCTTCAACTTTGGAGATGTAGCAAGTAGTATTGCTATATACATAGGGTTGCATATTTTTGGTGCACATTTCTGCTAGGCAGGAATGGAATGGAATTGCTAGGTTTTAGAGCAGGTGTATGCTCAGATTTGGTAGGCATTGCTAAGAAAGTTTTCCAAAGTGGATATATAGATCTAATATTTTAAAAATCCAGTGATTAAAATTAAATGTTAATTCCATGCTCCTAATTTGTCTCCCACATCTCCCTGCTCCGCTTTGGTAACCACAAGTTTGTTTCCTATATCTCTGAGTCTGTTTTTATTTTGCATGTACGTTCATTTGTGTTAGTTTTTAGATTGCACATATAAGTAATATCATGTAGTGTTGGCCTTTTTGTTCTCCAGGTCCATACACATTGCTGCAAGTGGCAGTATTTCATTCTTTTTATGGCTGAGTAATAGTCCATTTACTCAGACACACACACACACACACACACACACACACACTATATGTTTAATTCAGTTATCTGTTGATGGGCCCTTGGGTTTCTTCCATGTCTTGGCTATTGAATAGTATAGCTATGAACTTGAGGCAACATGTTTTTGATGCATTAGTGTTATTGTTTTTCTGAATATATGCCCAGGAGTAAAATTGCTGGTAATATGGTAGTTTTATTTGTAGATTTTTGAGGAACCTCCATGCTGTTTTCCATAGTGGCTGCAACAAGTTACACTCCCACCAACAGTGTATGGGGATTCTATACTCTCTATACCCTCTTCTTCTCCTCTACCTTGTTGCTTGTAGATTTCTTGATGTCATTTGACAGGTGTGAGGTGATGACACATTGTGGTTTTGATCTGTGTTTCTCTAATAATTAGCCATGTGTTTTTGGTGTGTTTGTTAGGGAGGTTACTCCCACGTCCTGTTACTCCTTACTCCTGCTATGTCCTGTTACTCTGCCATCTTAACTCCCCTCCCTATCATCCTCTTTGGTCTCAGTTTCCAAATCCTTAAAGCAAAGGGGAAGGTGGATACAAAATTATAAAGATCTGCATTTTTTGGCACAATTTGGATTTCTGATGATTTTCTGATATATTTCTGATATTTATGAAAAGGCAGTTGAAATGGGAGTGACTTCGAGGTGCTACCTATCATAACTTTAAAGACAATTGCCTTTATATGTAAGTTTATTTTAGAGAAACAATAATTAAGAAATACAGGAGGAATTAAAAGTAACTGTCAGTTTCTTTCTATAAGACAAATTGTAGGCTTACTTATAAAGTTTAGTATCTTAAAGTGATATTTCTCTTGACAATCTTGATTCCAGCTTGTGCTTCATCCAGCCTGGCATTTCGCATGATATACTCTGAATATGAGTTAAATATCAATATCAATAACCTCAGATATGCAGATGACACCACCCTTATGGCAGAAAGCAAAGGAGAACTGAACAGCCTCTCAATGACAGTGAAAGAGAGTGAAAAAGCTGGCTTAAAACTTAACATTCAGAAAACAAAGATCATGGCATCCTGTCCCATCACTTCATGGCAAATAGATGGGGAAACAATGGAAAAGGTGAGAGACTTTAATTTTTGGACTCCAAAATCACTGCAGATGGTGACTGCAGCCATGAAATCAAAAGACGTTTGCTCCTTAGAAGAAAAGCTATGACCAACCTAGACAGCATATTAAAAGCAGAGACATTGCTTTGCCAGCAATGGTCTGCCTAGTCAAAGCTATGGTTTTTCCAGTAGTCATGTATGGATGTGAGAGTTGGACTATAAAGCTGAGTCCCGAAAAATTGATGCTTTTGAACTGTGGTGTTGGAGAAGACTCTTGACAGTCCCTTGGACTGCAAGGAGATCCAACCAGTCCATCCTAAAGGAAATCAGTCCTAAATATTCATTGGAAGGACTGAAGGTGAAACTCCAATACTTTGGCCACCTGATATGAAGAACTGACTCACTGGAAAAGACCTCAATGCAGGGAAATATTGAAGGCAGGAAGAGAAGGGGATGACAGAGGATGAGATGGTTGGATGGCATCACCGACTCGATGGACTTGAGTTTGCTTAAGCTCCAAGAGTTGGTGATGGATAGGGAGGCCTGGTGTGCTGCAGTCCATGGGGTCGCAAAGAGTTGGACAGAACTCTGAGCAACTGAACTGAAAGTGATATTTATCCATATAGATAAGTTTTTATTCTTTTCTTAATCCTAGAAAATACCAGAAAATCACAAATTCTTGCCAATTCTGGTTTTTGTATAGAAGATAATATTCAAACTCTTCAGTGAGGCATGTAAGTCTCTTGATTGTTTCTTGATTAGTTTTCCACCTATGATTTCAAACCTTCTCTCCTAAAGCTCATTCAAATCCTCCTTCTATGGTGTCTCTGAAATAACTGTGAGATGCTGCTTCAGGAGTCATGTTTTGCTGCTCTCTTTGTCTAGAAGCCGCTCCTTGCTCACTCACCTCTCAAAAGCTCATTTCAGACAACCTCTTCTCTGGAAAGTCATTCTTCCTTTCATTTCTTCTATCTATTATGAGCACTGAGCTTGGCTACATTTCCTTTGCATCACCAGTGCATTATATTGTGCTTGGCACATAGTTGACATATATTATATGTATTTTATGAACAAATAAATATCTTTATTAAATAATATTGGCATATATTTGGCCCCCTTTAAAGAATTTCATGTTACTTGGTATGTGAATTTCCTAGAAGTAACATTGCTTCAACACTGATTGTGTTATATTTATATATATTAAATTTCACTTTGTTAAAGAATAATATGTAGTGTAAATACTAATCTCTACTTATTTTTACATAAGTTATACTTTTACAAATGTCAATGTTAAAAACAAAATGCAATTCTTTATTATGCACCAAAATAAAGTTTTCTTTGCAATATGACTAAATAAAAGCACTATATTTGCTAGGCTGATAGCTTGAGACTTATTATCAGTTTCTCCTTCATATGTGGGGTTGGTTTACTTTGGCAACAATTAGCTAAAGCTAGTGTGAATTTAACTAAATTAAACACCTTTAGTGTGATAGTGAACATCTGGAAGTATAATATATGGGTTAGTTATGTGTTTCCAGAAATAACAAAGGGAAATAATTATAAAAAAATATTTTATGGGGTAATGGAATGTTAAAAAAATGAAAACTGTTTTCCACTCTTTGATCCTTGTTTTGATGAACTTATCTCAGTTAATTTATCCTTGTTTTTAAATAATTCAGCTTATTCATATATAGTATTTATTGAAAAAAATCAAACATTTACATACATTGCTATCAATATCTGAGAGCACCTGAGAAAGACATGTTCCCAGTTTTAAAAAGAGACTATATTAAAACATTGTACTAGTGTTCGATAATGCTTTTCTCACAGAATCAAAACAACAGGTGCAGATTCTAAAGATTTTAGTACAATCGAACCTTGTATGATGCATTTGAACTGCGAGGATCTGAATTTTTTTCCATTAATACATATTATGGTACTATAGTATGTGTGACTGGTCGAATCCATGGATATAGAACTCCCATATGGGCCTGACTGTAAACTTATATGCAACTCTTCTACTCTATGTAGGTGGATACCCCTAACTTTCACCTTGTTCAAGGGTCAAATATGTTTATAATGACAATATTAATTTTGATTGCATATAGCAAATTTCTCCAAAGTACTGTTTTCAAAAACATTGTGTGGGAAATAGTACATGTATAACTCATAAACATTTTATCATGCTAGACATATTTGGAAATTATTATCATATTTCCTGGTCTTATTTTCCATGGGTGATTACAAACTGTTCTAATCTAGAACTCTTTAAGAGACTTCTGTGAAATACTGACAAGAAAGAAGATAGGCACTTTGATATGTTCACAATATGTTCAGAAACTTATCTTTAACTCTTAGCCAGGCAGAGGGTTTGAGAATTAAAGTTACCTTCAGTGTTTATTAGTTCACATAAGGATTGACAATTTTACTCTGACATTTACCAACTATTTAAGACTTTTGAAGGAGGTCAAGCTAAGTGGGACTGAAGAACAGAAGATGAAAATAGGCATAGTTATGATTCAAAGGTTGCTCCTGGAAAAGAGGGAATAGATAGGAAAGCATATATATATAATATATATAAAGCATATATATATCCAAGTTTGTAAAATTAGTAGCAGATAGTTTCACTTCTTATTTTAAAGTTCGGTATTTTACAGAAACATAGCCCCATATCCATTAGGTGTAAATTGGATAAGATAATCATAGTAAAGTATAGAGTACTGACTGAAGTCAGAGTTAGATAAAATTGTTAAACTTTGTCAAAGTAATATATGTCAAAGTAATATATGTGCATAAAGGTCAAATATTTCAGAAGGGCTTGTGAAATAAGAAACCTCTCTACCTTCCCTATCTTAGTCATATTCTTAGTCCCTCAAGGTTCTTACAAGCATTTTCAATAATTACTTATTTTAGTACTGACCAATATAACTCTGTTATGCTTAAACATGTTTGCTTATCTATGATAGATCATGATAAGTATTGCTTTTATCATTTTTCCAAGGCTCCTGCTTACTTCTTTGTTTTTGTTCATTTCTCTACTTGGTATATCTTTCCTTAAAACATCTATTTTTATCTCACTTCGCTCAGATCTCTGCTCAAATGTAACCTACGTTGAAAAGTTGGTGTGTCTAAAATAGCTGTACTCCAGCCCCCCCATTTACTTTTCCTAACTGTACTCACCATTGCCTGACATAAATTTGTTCCTATTTATTTACTGCTTATCTACTGGAATGTAATTGCCATAGTGGAGGCTATCTTTTTTGTTTACTGGTGGATCTTTAGCGCTTAAGCCAATGTCAGTCACATGATAGGAACTCATTAAATATTTGTTAAATAAATCAGTGAATAAAATACTTAAAATAATGCCAGATATGCAGTGTTATTATTAATAAAGGCTAATAATGGGTATTATTATACAAGTTTTAAAATTTATAAGCTTAAGGAATGTTTGTTTTGTTTATAACATTTTTGCAATGGGCATACCAGTTTTATTTTAGCATTGCAGGCAGATTCTTTACCAGCTGAGCCACAAAGGAAGCCCAAAAATACTGGAGTAGGGAGCCTATCCCTTCTCCAGGGGATCTTCCTGACCCAAGAATTGAACCAGAGTCACCTGCATTGCAGGCAGATTCTTTACCAACTGAGCTATCAGGGAAGCCCAAATGAAAGATCAGCTTGGATAACGCTTTCTGTCCACAAATATTATTTATCCTTGACATCCAGTAGATGTGTATAGGTTTATATGGGTGTTCTGTCTGAACCTTTGTATCCCTCATAGTAATGCTAATAGTGAAAAAATAGTGAATATAATGTCTTAATCACTAAAGCATCACAGTATTACCTACTCTTGAAAGATAAAGGATAGCTAGAAATATGTTACAAAGAAAACCACTACATTTGTTATTGTATAAGTTTAACAAAATCTTACTTTAGAATAACTTCATATCTATAGAAATATTACAGGGATGGTACACAGAGTTTCTGTATACCCTTTACATAGCTTCTTCCAAATGATTATATATTAAATAACCATTTATCAAAGCTAAGAAATTAACAGAAGTACAATGCAAGTAACTAAACTACAGAATTTATTTGGATTTTTCCAGTTTTTCCACTAATAATCATTTTCTATTGTAACATCCAAACCAAGATAGTTTATTGCATTTAATCCTTACCTCTTCTTTGCCTCCTCCAAATTATGAGTTCTTCTCTTTTCCTTGTTTCTCATGACAATGATAATGTTGAATACTGGCCAGATATTTTTTAGAATTTTTGTTTGTTCATTACTTTTTCATTGTTATTCTCAGTTTGTATATTTATGTTAAGGAATATATTTTATTTAATGCTAAACATGTTAAAGAAACTAGTTAGATAGCAGTCCTAGTGTAAGCTTACTAGAAACCAGTTGTATTTTAAAAATTTCCACTTATTTCCTGAGAGTCAGTAAATTCTTTTCATGTCAGTCACCAGAATTGGGACTATATTTTTAATTTAAAATATGTTTCATGATGAAATTTTGCTTGTGTCCAGGTATGTGCAATGGGTAATGTCTTTAAGCTGGCATTGATATTTGCCAGCAGTCCTTTGGAAGAAAAAGTTGCTGCTTCTGCTCTTTTTATTCTTTTTCTGTCTCTTCTTTCTCCTCCTCCCCCCTCCTCTTCTTTCCTCTCCTCCTTTATACTAGGCAATTACTGTAATTTTCGTAAACTCTACACCACCTTAAGATTTAGTGAGATATGTTTCCTTATAACCTCCCACATACTTTCTATATTTGAACAAAGTCTTCACTGCAATAATCTGCACTGATAAAGATAATTCTGATGACAGTTTATTTGTTCATTTCCACCCTAGGTGTGTTTTTTTCTTAAAAGTCTATTTTTAAACATGTCATGTTCTTGAACTTCTCATTCAAGCAATATATTTAGAGCTTTTCATATTCTCTAGTTGAGGTAAATAACATTAACTATTAGAACTTTGAAACTGTTTTCAGTGTGTCTATTGTCCTTAACTCCCAAAGATAATATTATGGCTCCCAAGAGTATTTGTATGTTCACCACCACATTTATTTGCTAAGTGGCCATTACTAATTCCGTAATAAATTACAATTCACAAACAAAATGTATTTAAGATAGTAAGAGTATAAATTTGTCAGTCATAATTGTCAAAAAAATTCAAGATAGGAAAATAAAGTCCCCTAGAAAAATTTTAAGTGATTTTTAACAGATTAGGCCTAGAAATTCATAGTTAGACACACACACACACAATTTGGTCAAGACAAACCAGAGAATAAGAAATGGGCAATTGAGAGCACTTGTCGGTGACTATTAAATACATGTGCTCATATATTGTTATGTTTTTGATTATCACATATTTATGATTTTACTGTATTACAGGTTTTTAACTTGGGACTTTTGTTAAAGAGCATTTTCTTGACTAGGGTGAAAAACAGCTCATTTGAATTTGAATTATCTTCATACAATATTCATATAATATAATAATTTAATATTAAAAAGGCTTCACTGGTGGCTGAGATGGTAAAGAATCTGCCTTTAATACAGGAGACCCTAGTTCAATCCCTGGGTTGAGAAGATCCCCTGGAGAAGGGAACGGCTATCCACTCCAGTATTCTTGCCTGGAGAATTCCATGGACAGAGGAGCCTGGGGGGCTATAGCCTGGGGGTTACAAAGAGTCAGACATGACTGAGAAAATGATACTTTCAACTTTTGCTACTATTAACATAAAATGAAAATAACAGAGGGCACTTAAACATAGTGCATACCATGTACAGAAACTAAAGTTGAGAAGATAGGAAGAAAAAATTCCCCAGAAGAAGGCAACAGGAGTTTATAATAAGAGGGTGTCTATATGCACCCCATGGTTTCCTGTTTGACATTTTATACCTATTATGGGCACACAGGGAGAAGGAAATGGCAACCCACTCCAGTGTTCTTGCCTTGAGAATCCCAGGGACAGTGGAGCCTGGTGGGCTGCCGTCTATGGGGTTGCACAGAGTCAGACATGACTGAAGCGACTTAGCAGCAGCAGCAGCAGCAGCAGCAGCATGGGCACATAGAATGCAACATATACTGCTGGTTAATATAAGATAAATTCTGTATAGTTGAGAAATGAGAGAAACAGACAACCTTAACTGTCTTCTGAGAAACCTGTATTTTGGTCAAGGAATAACAGTTAGAACCAGACATGGAGCTGACTGGTTCAAAATGGGAAAATGAGTAACAAGGCTGTATACTGTTAGCCTTGCTTATTCAAAAGGGTGCATCATGCAAAATGCTCATCACAGCTGGAATCAAGATTGCCAGGAGAAATATCATCAACCTCAGATATGCAGATGGTACCGCTTCTAATGGCAGAAAGTGAGGAGGAACTAAAGAGCTTCTTGATTAAGGTGAAAGAGGAGAGTGAAAAAGCTGGCTTAAAACTCAACATTTAGAAAACTAAAATCATGGCATCTGGTACCATCACTTCATGGCAAATAGGAGGAGAAAAAGTGGGAAGAGTGACAGATTTTATAGGGCTGCAAAATCACTGTGGATAGAGACTGTAACCAGAAAATTAAAAGAGTCTTGCTCCTTGGAAGAAAAACTGTGATAAACCTAGACAGTGTATTAAAAAGGAGAGATATCACTTTGCCAACAAAGATCCATGGTCCATATAGTCAATGCTGTGGTTTTCCAGCAGTTATGTATGGATGTGAGACTTAAGAAAGCTGAGTGCCAAGAACTGATGCTTTTGAACTGTGATGCTGGAAAAGACTCTTGAGAGTCCCTAGGATCAAGGGGATCAAACTGATCATTCCTAAAGGAAATCAACCCGTAATACTCATTGGAAGTACTGATGCTGAAGCTGAAGCTTCAATACTTTGGCCACCTGATGGGAAAGAGCCAACTCACTGGATAAGATCCAGATGCTGGAAAAGACTGAGGCCAAGAGGACAAGGGGTGACAGTAGATGAGATGGTCATATGGCATCATTGACTCAATAGACAGGAGTTTATTTAAACTTTGGGAGATAGTGTAAGACACAGAAGCCTGCCATGCTAAGAGTCACACATGACTGAGTGAGTGAACAGCAAAAATTATGTTCTATAAGCTCTAACAATAAGTACTCAGGTCAGTACAGTCACTCAGTCATGTCTGACTCTGGGACCCCATGAATCACAGCACGCCAGGCCTCTCTGTCCATCACCAACTCCCAGAGTTCACTCAAACTCATGTCCATTGAGTCCGTGATGCCATCCAGCCATCTCATCCTCTGTCGTCCCCTTCTCTTCCTGCCCCCAATCCCTCCCAGCATCAGGGTCTTTTCCAATGAGTCAACTCTTCGCATGAGGTGGTCAAAATATTGGAGTTTCAGTTTCAGCATCAGTCCTTCCAATGAACACCCAGGACTGATCTCCTTTAGGAAGGACTGGTTGGATCTCCTAGTCCAAGGGACTCTCAAGAGTCTTCTCTAACACCACAGCTCAAAGGCATCAATTCTTCAGCGCCCAGCTTTCTTCACAGTCCAACTCTCACATCCATGCATGACCACTGAAAAAACCATAGCCTTGACTAGATGGACCTTTGTTGGCAAAGTAATATCTCGGCTTTTCAATATGCTGTCTAGGTTGGTCATAACTTTCCTTCCAAGGAGTAAGTGTCTTTTAATTTCATGGCAGCAATCACCATCTGGAGTGATTTTGGAGCCCCCAAAATAAAGTATGACACTGTTACTCCTATGGGCAGGAATCTCTCAGAAGAAATGGAGTAGCCATCATAGTCAGAAAAAGAGTCCTAAATGCAGTACTTGGATGCAATCTCAAAAATGGTAGAATGATCTCTGTTCTTCTCCAAGGCAAACCATTCAATATCACAGTAATCCAAGTCTATGCCCCAACCAGTAATCTTCAAGAAGCTGAAGTTGAACCATTCTATGAAGACTTACAAGACCTTTTAGAAATAACACCCCCAAAATATGTCCTTTTCATTATAGGGGACTGGAATGCAAAAGTAGGAAGTCAAGAAACACCTGGAGTAACAGGCAAATTTGGCCTTGGAGTATGGAATGAAGCAGGGCAAAGACTAATAGAGTTTTGCCAAGAGAATGCACTGGTCATAGCAAATGCCCTCTTCCAACAACATAAGAGAAGACTCTACACATGGACATCACCAGATAGTCAACACTGAAATCAGATTGATTATATTCTTTGCAGCCAAAGATGGAGAAGCTCTATAGGGTCAGCAAAAACAAGACCAGGAGCTGACTGTGGTTCAGATCATGAACTCCTTATTGCCAAATTCAGACTTAAATTCAAGAAAGTAGGGAAAACCACAAGAGCATTCAGGTATGACCAAAATCAAATCCCTTATGATTATACAGTGAAGTGAGAAATAGATTTAATAGACTAGATCTGATAGAGTGCCTGATGAACTATGGATGGAGGTTCATGACATTGTACGTGAGACAGGGATCAAGACCATCCGCATGGAAAAGAAATGCAAAAAAGCAAAATGGCTGTCTGGGGAGGCCTTACAAATAGCTGTGAAAAGAAGAGAAGTGAAAAGCAAAGGAGAAAAGGAAAGCTATAAGCATCTGAATGCAAAGTTCCAAAGAATAGCAAGGAGAGATAAGAAAGCCTTCCTCAGTGATCAACGCAAAGAAATAGAGGAAAAGAACAGAATGGGAAAGACTAGAGATCTCTTCAAGAAAATTAGAGATACCAAGGGAACATTTCATGCAAAGATAGGCTCGATAAAGGACAGAAATGGTATGGACCTAACAGAAGCAGAAGATATTAAGAAGAGGTGGCAAGAATACACACAAGAACTGTACAAAAAAGAGCTTCATGCCCGAGATAATCATGATGGTGTATTCACTCACCTAGAGCCAGACATCCTGGAATGTGATGTCAAGTGGGCCTTACAAAGCATCACAAAGAAAGCTAGTGGAGGTGAATGAATTCCAGTTGAGCTATTTCACATCCTAAAACATGATGCTGTGAAAGTGCTGCACTCAGTATGCCAGCAAATTTGGAAATCTCAGCAGTGGCCACAAGACTGGAAAAGGTCAGTTTTCATTCCAGTCCCAAAGAAAGGCAATGCCAAAGAATGGTCAAACTACCGCACAATTGCACTCATCTTACACACTAGTAATGTTCGATATTCTGCAAGCCAGGCTTCAGCAATACATGAACCATGAACTCCCTGATGTTCAAGCTCGTTTTAGAAAAGGCAGAGGAACCAGAGATCAAATTGCCAACATCCACTGGATCATGAAAAAAGCAAGAGAGTTCCAGAAAAATATCTATATCTGCTCTATTGACTATGCCAAAGCCTTTGACTGTGTGGATCACAAGAAACTGTGGAAAATTCTGAAAGAGATGGGAATACCAGACCACCTGACCTGCCTCTTGAGAAACTTGTGTGCAGGTCAGGAAGCAACAGTTAGAACTGGACATGGAACAACAGACTGGTTCCAAATAGGAAAAAGAGTACGTCAAGGCTGTATATTGTCACCCTGCTTATTTAACTTAAATGGAGAGTACATCATGAGAAATGCTGGGCTGGAAGAAGCACAAACTGGAATCAAGATTGCTGGGAGAAATATCAATCACCTCAGATGTGCAGGTGACACCACCCTTATGGCAGAAAGTGAAGAGCTAAAAAGCCTCTTGATGAAAGTGAAAGAGGAGAGTGAAAAAGTTGGCTGAAAGCTCAACATTCAGAAAACTAAGATCATGGCATCTGGTACCAACACTTCATGGCCGATAGATGGGGGAACAATAAGTACGAAAGCTTCAAATAATGGGGAAAATCATTTATTTTGCAAATAAATTGTATAACATTTGTTACAGCCTCAGAAATCAGCCAAGGATTGTTAAAGTTTAAATATTTATATTCTGTGTTTAGACCAGTAATAACATTCTTACTCTTGTTACTATTCTCATTTTGACATCTCATCAATGCAGATTCTTAAGCCCCAATTTATCTTCCCAAGACAATGAAATTATTAATGTTATTTTTTGGACATTTATCAGCTTTAATTTTTTAATTTTTATTTTATTGAAGTATGGTTGATTTACAATAATGTTTTCATTTCTGCTGTATAGTAAAGTGACTTGGTTATACACATATACTGTTTGCTGTTGTTTTAGTTGCTATATAGTGTCCAACTCTTTTGTGATTCTATGAACTGTAGCTTGCCTGGCTCTTCTGTCCATGGGATTTTCCAGGCGAGAATACGAGAATACTGGAGTGTGTTGCCATTTACTCCTCCAGGGGATCTTCCTGACCCAGGGATCAAATCCATATCTCCTGCATTAGCAGGCAGATTCTTTACTGTTGAGCCACCAGGGAGGCCCTATACATATATATAGGCATTCTATTTTTATACATTTTTTTCTTTTTCATAACGCTGTATCCCAGATTTGATGCACTTCTCCATACTATACAATAAGACCTTGTTGCTTATCCATTCGAAACATAGTAGTCTGCATCTACCAGCCCCAAACTCCCAGCCATCTCTCCTATCTTTGCTCTCACCCCCGGCAACCGCAGGTCTGCTCTCTCTGTCTGTGAGTCTGTTTCTGCTTTGTAGGTAGGTTCGTTTATGTCATATTTTAGATTCCACATGTCGCTGATATCATATGGTATTTGTTTTTCTCTTTCTGACTTATTTCACTTAGTATAATAATCTCTAGCATCATCTGTATTTCTGCAAATGGCTCGTTTGTAGCTGAGTAGTATTCCATTATATATATATGTTCCACATCTTTATACGTTCATCTCTCAATGGACATTTAGGTTGTTTCCATGTCACGGATATTGTAATACTGCTGCAGAAGTGGAATTGCTGGATCATATGGTACTTCTATTTTTAGTTTTCTGAGGAACCTCTGTACTGTTTTCCATAGTATCTGTACCAGCTTACAGTTCCACCAATAGGGTATGAGAGTTCCCTTTTCTCTACACCCTCTCTAGCATTTATTACTTACAGACTTTTTAATGGTGGCTATTCTGACCATTTTGAGGTGGTACTTTACTGTATTGATTTGCATGTTTTCAGGTCATCTGTATGTCTTCTTTGGAAAAATATCCATTTAGCTCTTGTGCCAACTTTTTGATTGGGTTGTTTGTTTTTTTGTTGTTGAGTCATGTAAGCTGTTGGTGTATTTTAGAGATTAAGCCCTTCCTGGTTACATTGCTTGCACATTTTTTTTTTTTTCTTTCCCAATCTATAGATTGTCTTTTCCTTTTGTTTATGGTTTCCTTTGCTGTGCAAAAGCTCACAAGTTTCATTAGGTCCCATTTTTGTTTATTTTTGTTTTTATTTCTATGCCTTGGGACACTGACCTAAGAAAAAATGGGTATGATTTATGCCAGTGAATGTTTTGCCTATGCTTTCTTCTAGGAGTTTTATGGTGTCATGTCTCAGGTTTAAGTCTTTAAGTCATCTGAGTCTATTTTTGTACATGATGTAAGGGTGTGTTCTACTTTCATTTATTTACATGCAACTGTCCAATTTTCCCACCACTGCTTGCTGAAGATACTATCTTTTCCCCATTTTATATTCTTGTCCCCTTGTCAAAGATTAATTGACTAGAAATGTGGGTTTATTTCTGGGCTCTATATTCTGTTCCATTGATCCATATGTCTATTTTTGTACAAATACCACACTGATTTGATTACTGTAACCTTGTAGCATATCTGAAGTCTGGGATGTTATGCTTCCTGCCTTCCCCCACCCCCCCTCAGGATTCTCTGCTTTAAAATGTGAGCTGTTGGCTGTTCATTCTCATTTTAACTGAGAATGAACATTTATGCCTTAGTAGGTACTGCTGCTGCTGCTGCTGCTAAGTCGTTTCAGTCGTGTCCAACTCTGTGTGACCCATAGACGGAAGCCCACCAGGCTCCGCCGTCCCTGGGATTCTCCAGGCAAGAACACTGGAGTGGGTTGCCATTTCCTTCTCCAATGCATGAAAGTGAAAAGTGAAAGTGAAGTCGCTGAGTCATGTCCAACTCTCAGCGACCCCATGGACTACAGCCCGCCAGGCTCCTCCATTCATGGGATTTTCCAGGCAAGAGTACTGGAGTGGGGTGCCATTGCCTTCTCCTTAGTAGGTACTAGTACTTGTTATTTGTTCTTAAAGAGTGCTTACAAAATTAAATAAGTGTGGGGTCTCCAAAATATGTTCTGTCTCTAACCCTTTTCAAACTTTAGAGTTTGTGAAAGTTTGGTAGCGTGTTAGGCTTTCAGAATCCAAAGAATGAGAGCTTACATTTGGGGCAATGTCACCTAGGAATTAAGGGAAAGAGGACTCTAGCAGATGGGCTAAACATATATACTGATCAGCCACATGAGGTAGTGCCCTCCTGCAGACCAATGGTGCTCACTAACATATTAATATGTCTGAGGATTTCTATGCCAAAGATGAGGATTTACTGTGTTTATTCCAGCATTTCTCAGGGGTATTTAGCAACAGAATTCTTAGTCTTGGTGTATATGTGGGCATTTTGAAACGTATTTTGGAAATATTGGAATAAATTTTTGTCAATAACAAATATTGAAATTAAGGAAAAGATTTTTATCAGCCAGAGTGCATAAGACTTTGAAAATACCATTCAAGAGCATTTCCAATGATCTGTGTTTCACTGCATGAAAAGCCAGTGTGATAGTTAGTGTTATTTTCCTGTAGGGAAAAGGGATCCAACACATGCCAAGATTTTCCCACAGGGGGTCTTTAACTAAATAACTGCCAAAAAAGACACTCCTTGTGGGAGTTGGGGGTGGGGGTGGGGATTAAAATCCAGCTTTAACTGCTCCTTTTTAAGAACAATGTTCTTTTCAAGGACAAAGTTAGTGAACATTGTCAGTACATTTATTGGGCTATTATGGAAACATCATTCACTGATAGAAAATAATTTTAGATATGAAGAGGAGACAGTTGAAAAATTAATCTTCACTTTGCGAGAAGTCTACTTTTCTTGATTTCCGCTTATTAGTGAGTGATTGACGAATTCATTTTTACTTTTCAAGGAAAAAAAGTAGGCCTATCTTAATTGAGAAAGTTTTGATTGCGTGTTCACATGACAACTCAGGGAAAGTTTTGTTTTTATCAGAATAGTAATTCTCTACTTTTAGCTATGTTGTTTCTAGTAATCTTCTAATATGTACTTACATTCAAAAGCAGGTAAAATATAGGCCTTTTAAAATTTGACTTTCATTTTGAAAAATTAAATATGACAAGAGAACCAAGATTTTTTTTGTAAGTGTGGATAGTTATTTTGATTTTCAAATTGCAGATGTTATTGAAAACTACTTTAGAAAATGTCTTCATTTTCTTTTCTTTACTGTCTGTGCTTTTTGAGACTATTGGCTCATGTACTTGGCATGAATATAAACAACATAAGGACAACCAAAGGAAATTAATCCATCACAGTTCTAATTTCAATTTGCTATTTTTGTCATTCACATTTTTGCCATCTGGAAAATTTTCCATCACTAGCTAAAAATCTGATACCCTTTTTCAAATACTTTGGAGTTTTATAGACAGCCACAATGTAATGTAATTTTATTCTCATTGTATGTGACATTAGTTAATATGCTTTAAAGAAATCTGCTAATTTTAATGAATATATAAAACATACTACATACATATGTGTAAGTTAAAAGATTGATATTTGTATTTATATGAAATTAAAAAATCAAGAAAATAGCTATAAAGATACCAACTTGAGTTATATTCATTTTGCATGAATATCCTTGCAAAATCTAAAAAATTAATTTCATATAATATGTTTTCTGATCATGACTAGTAAAATTGTTGTTATGAATATTCATGTAGTTTTAAAACCTAATGTTAGGCTATTAAACAAGTAGATATTTACAAGTTGATTGGAAAAATTTTAATAACATAATTTTAACTGTTTAACAGTTTTTTTTGAAACAAATGTAAGCTAATAACAATATAATTAGAATTTTCTCTATGCTTTTGTGAAAAATGTATATTATTGTGAACTCATGTGTGTTTGGTATATATGTGTGTGTGTATAATGTATATGTTGTACATAATTACAAAGATAACACATTTGATGCAAATATTAAGTTGGTCTTGATTCTAAAGTTATTAGAGTCTCAGATATGGGGGAAAGTTTCTCTTTTTTATAGCAATAATCCTAGTGTTACTCTACCATATTAAAGATGTTTTTAGAAAATGAGTAACTTTTATACACCAGAGACCTAAATGGTGTGAGATTTCACTTGAACATTTGTAGGGATGTACCCATGTCATCCATAGTGAGGGAAAGAGTAATTTCTAAACTTAGAATGAGCAAATTTCTCTTTCTTTCCCAAATAACCCCACCCTGTCTCATTCATCTCTAAGATATTGTTTTCTTCTCAAAATCAGTGTAAATGCTAAATGCCTTATATTAATGAAAGGAGATGTTTCCTTACAGAGTAATTTTTCCTCACTGCCTTCCTTTTCTTTTAATTTCTTTAAATATAAGTTTTTTGTTGATCCCTCCTTGAACATTTCTGATACTATAAGACTGAACATTTTGTGCACATACACGATGTGTTGTTTCTGGATCCCACAGATATTTTGCTTCTTAGTTTCAATTATTTGTATCATTTAAATTTTTCTTAGATGTTTATATTTTAGTATTTTTCTTAATATATAATGCAAACTTTTAGAAAAGAATTGACTATGTTTTAATACATACTCCTGTTTTTATATTACTAAACCTCTAAAGATTGAATCATAAAAATAATAATACTTGTTAAAACTCACAAAATTTTAATAAGCAACATATGATCAAAAGTATTATTTTTAAATTTTAAAATTCTAGTAATGCTTATTTTTTAATTAAAAATGGTACACTATAACTATATACAAACTTGTGAATATTGAAAATCAGTATCATGATGATACTAAATTAGCCCTGCAAAATAAGACAATTTTGTATTCTTGCAAAGTGTAAGTCATATATAGATTATGGATAAGCATGTATGTTGTTGTATGTGGATAGATATCTACATGTAATAAAGATGGTATGTGCATATGGTTATAAATTTATTAGTTGTCTTAAATTCCATTCCTTTTTGTAACGAGTCAAATCAACTTTTTAAAGCACATTATTTTACAACTATTTTTACTATATCCTTTGTTCATGGGTAAATATTTCCCCCAATTTAACATGTCATATTAAAAAGGATCTACTAGTCCATAAATCTTTCACATTAATTTTCTAACAAAAGACTTTTAAAAAAGTATTCTTCTATATTAGAGTTTGGTAAACAGGAACAGGCTTACCATGTAGTTCTTTACAAGAATTCCTTAGAAGTCAACAATATATTATCTGTTTTCATAAAGCACATAATGGGAATAAAATGCCTGAGGCAAAACATGTCTTCTGTTCCTTCAAAAGCAAAACATCAAAGAAAGATACTATTTGCATATAAATATATGAAAATGTTCATAAGTGAAATCTTTTTGCATTGAGATAAAACAAAAAAGCATTCTGAGAATCTTCTTTCAAAAGCAGATTTCTAAAATCACAATAAAGGGACTACAAGTATAAAACAGTTGACAGAGATGCCTTGTGATCTTTCTGTACTCAGAATACGCAAAGCTTATTTGGTGAATAGTAGAAAAAGAAGAAACTTCTTGGCATATGACATTTGATACTCTACAGTATAGTTATGATCAAAGGTAGCACTTTTTTGATTATATATCAAATTACTCAATTTGGTAAGTTTGTGAAAGGAGTCTAATTTTTATAAAATACATATTTGATAAAATATACAAATGAGATAACATATTTGGAGTGTGTTACTAGGCAAGAGTAAATCGAAAGTCTCTGAGTGAAGAAATGTCTAACTTCTGTGCATACAGACACATAGAATGACATAGACTCACCACTGACCTGCATAAACATAAGTGACAAAATGATTTTTATTAGAGGTCACTGAGTTTTGTATGTGAGAGTTGGACTGTGAAGAAGGCTGAGCGCCGAAGAATTGATGCTTGAACTGTGGTGTTGGAGAAGACTCTTGAGAATCCCTTGGACTGCAAAGAGATCCAACCAGTCAATCCTGAAGGAGATCAGCCCTGGGATTTCTTTGGAAGAAATGATGCTAAAGCTGAAACGCCAGTACTTTGGCCACCTCATGCGAAGAGTTGACTCATTGGAAAAGACTCTGATGCTGGGAGGGATTGGGGGCAGGAGGAGAAGGGGACGACAGAGGATGAGATGGCTGGATGGCATCACGGACTCGATGGACGTGAGTCTGAGTGAACTCCGGGAGTTGGTGATGGACAGGGACGCCTGGCGTGCTGCCATTCATGGGGTCGCAAAGAGTCGGACATGACTGAGCGACTGAACTGAACTGGGTTTTGAGTTAGGTATGCAGCACTATTCTGGCAATTGTTAACTGAAACAGAAACCTACATGTCTCTCTTTTGTGGGGGGGGGGGGCGGCAGTTGGGGGCTGTGCCACGTTGCTTATGGGATCTTAATTCCCTCCTCAGGGTTTGAACCCAGGCCTGACAGTGAAAGCATGGAGTTCTAACCACTGAACTGCCAAGAAATTTCCCGCACATGTCTTAATAAACAAAATAATAACATACAATAAACATATTGATTGAATATTTGTTGGGTTGTAGTTGCTTTTCAGTTGCTAAGTCCTGTTTGATTCTCATTGAAACACCATGGACTGCAGCATGCCAGGCTTCCTTGTCCTTCAAAATCTCCCAGGGTTTACTTGAACTCATGTCCTTTGGGCCTTTCCTTGTGCTCAGCTGGTAAAGAATCTGCCTGCAATACAGGAGACCCCTGTTCGATCCACTGGAGAAGGGAAAGGCTACCCATTCCAGTATTCTGGCCTGGAGAATTCTATGGACTGTATAGGCCTTGGGCTTGCAAAATGTTGGACACGACTGAGCAACTTTCACTTTCATGTATATTGAGTTGGTGATGCCATCCAACCATCTCGCCCTCCTTTGCCCCCTTTTCCTCTTGCCCTCAATCTTTCCCAGCATCAGGATCTTTTCCTACGAGTTGGCTGTTTGCATCAGGTGGCCAAAGTATTGGAGCTTCAGCATCAGACCTTCCAACGAATATTCAGGGTTGAATTCTTCTAGGCTTGACTGATTTGGTCTCCTTGAAGTCCAAGGCACTCTCAAGAATCTTCTCCAAACCACAGTTCAAAAGCATCAATTCTTTGGTGCTCAGCTTTCTTTATAGTCCAACTCTCACATCCATACATGACTGCTGGAAAAAGCATAGCTTTGACTATATGGACCTCTTTTGGCAAAGTGATGTCGTTGTTTTTTAATTTGCTGTCTAGGTTGGTCGTAGTGTTTTTTTGTTTTTGTTTTTCCAAGGAGCAAGAATCTTTTAATTTCATGGCTGCAGAACTAAAGAGCCTCTTGATGAAAGTGAAAGAGGAGAGTGAAAAAGTTGGCTTAAAGCTCAACATTCAGAAAACTAAGTACATGGCATCTGGTCCCATCACTTCATGGCATAGATGGGGAAACAGTGGGAACAGTGACAGACTTTATTTATGGGGGCTCCAAAATCACTGCAGATGGTGACTGCAGCCATGAAATTAAAAAGATACTTATTCCTTGGGAGAAAAGTTATGACCAAACTAGACAGCATATTAAAAAGCAGAGACATTACTTTGCCAACAAAGGTCTGTCTAGTCAAGGATATGGTTTTTCCAGGAGTCATGTATGGATGTGAGAGTTGGAGTATAAACAAAGCTGAGCACTGAAGAACTGATGCTTTTGAACTGTGATGTTGGAGAAGACCCTTGAGAGTCCCTTGGATTGCAAGGAGATCCAACCAGTCCATCCTGAAGGAAATCAGTCCTGAATATTCATTGGAAGAACTGTTGCTAAAGTGGAAGCTACAATACTTTGGCCATTTGATGCAAAGAATTGACTCATTTGAAAAGACTCTAATGCTGGGAAAGATGGCGGGAGGAGAAGGGGACGACAGAGGAAGAGATAGTTGGATGGCAACACCGATTCAATGGATATGAGTTTGAATTAACTGCAGGAGTTGATTATGGACAGGGAGGCCTGGCGTGCTGCAGTCCATGGGGTCACAAACAGTCAGACATGACTGAGCGACTAAACTGAACTGATGGTGTCAGATGCCATGACCTTAGATTTTTAAATGTTGAGTTTTAAGTCAACCTTTTGATTTTCGTCTTTCACTTTCAAGAGGGTCTTTAGTTCCTCTCCCCTTTCTGCCCTTAGCATGATATCATCTGCATATCTGAGGTTGTTGATATTTCTCCTGGCACTCTTGATTTAAGCTTGTGATTCATCCAGCCCAGCATTTCACATGATGTACTTGCATATAAGTTAAATAAACAGGGTGACAATATACAGCCTTGAAGCATTCCTTTCCCAATTTTGAACCAGTCTGTTGTTCTTATCCCACACACAGGTTTCTCAGGAGACAGGTAAGGTGGTCTGATAGTCCCATCTCTAAGAATTTTCCATGGTTTATTCAGATCGACACAGTCAAAGACTTTAGTGTAGTCAGTGAAGCAGAAGTAGATGTTTTTATGGAATTCCTTTGCTTTTTTCTATAAAACAGATTTTGGCAATTTGATCCCTGGTTCCTCTGCCTTTTCTAACCCAGCTTGTACATCCGGAAGTTCTCAGTTCACAAACTATTGAAGCCTAGCTTGAAGGATTTTGAGCATTGCCTCGTTAGCATGTGAAATGAGCACAATTGTGTGGTAGGTAGTTTGAACATTTTGGGGCTTCCCCAGTGGCTCAGCAGGTAAAGAATCTGCCTGCCAATGCAGGGGACGCAAGAGACATGGATTCATCCCTGGATTGGCAAGATTCCCTATAGAAGGAAATGACAACCCACTCCAGTATTCTTGCCTGGAAAAATCCATGGACAGAGGATCCTGGCTGGCGCTATAGTCCATGAGGTCACAAAGAGTTGGACATGGCTGAGCACACATGCCTTGAACATTTTTGGCATTGTTCTTATTTGGGATTGGAATGAAAACTGACCTTTTCCAGTCCTGGAGCCATTGCTGAGTTTTCTAAATTTTCTGGCATATTGAGTGCAGCACATTAACAGCATCATCTTTTAGGATTTTAAGTAGCTCAAGCTGGACTTCCATCACCTCCACTAACTCTGTTCTTTGTAATGCTTCCTAAGGACCCTTTGACTTCACACTGCATGATGTCTGGCCCCAGGTTAGTGACCACACTGTTGTGGTTATCTGGGTCATTAGGACCTTTTTGTACTTCTGTGTATTCTTGCTACCTCTTCTGAATCTCTTCTGCTTCTGTTAAGTTCTCGATGTTTCTGTCCTTTATTGTGCCCATCTTTGCATCAGATATTTTCTTGATATCTCCAATTTTCTTGAAGATATCTCTAGTCTTTTCCGTTCTATAATTTTCCTCTATTTCTTTGCATTGATCACTTAAGAAGCCTTTCTTATATCACCTTGCAATTCTCTGGAACTCTGTGGTCAGTTGGGCTTATCTTTCTTTTTCTCCCTTGCCTTTTGCTTCTCTTTTCTCAGCTATTTGTCAGGCCTCCTTAGACAACCATTTTGCGTTCTTGCGTTTCTTTTTCTTTGGGATGATTTTGGTCACCAACTCTTGTACAATGTTATGAACCTCTGACAATAGTTCTTCAGGCACTCTGTCTAGAATCTATTTGTCACCTCCACTGTATAATCATAAGGGATTTATTGGGCTACAGAAAAAATTAAGCAAGGAAGTATATTAGGGTTTGTTGGAGATGTCACTTAAAATATAGTAGTTAGGAAAGCCTCACTGAAAAAGGGATTGGTTTCCCTAAAAACATGCCAGCTCCCCTAAAAAACAAATTCTGACAGATATGTTGTAGGCTATGATGGCAGCTAGGTGGTAGCTCTAGGTTATAGATAATGATACTTCTGCTGTATCTTCTCTCGTTTTCAATCCAAGACTTCTAAACTTGCAGATCCAAAGTCACAGCAAGTGTAAACTCTCCAAAGCCAGTTATTTAGAGTGATTTTTAAAGGAACCATTCCAACTTCCTCCTCTTGATTTCCAGATTTAGGTGTAATACCAAGTAGTGACTTAGTATTGGTGGGTCAAGCCTGCCCTCTGCTGGCTGAAGCCCTGTGGGTAGGAAAGGAAAAAATAACACCAGTTCATTACTGGACTTCCAGGTGGCAGGTGTGTGAAAGCTAAGTTGCTTCTGTCCTGTCCTACTCTGTGGAACCCTATGGACCACAGCCTGCCAGCCTCCTCTGTCCATGGGATTCTCCTGGCAAGAATCCTGGAGTGGGTTGCCATGTTCTCCTCTAGGGGATCGTCCTGACTCAGGGATCAAGCCCCTGTCTGTTATGTTTGACCTGCATTGGCAGTTGGACTCTTTACCACCAGCACCACCTTGGGAATTCCCCCTGCCAGGCAAGAGATGCAAGAAATGTAAGTTCAATCCCTGAGTCAGGAAGATCCCCTGGAGTAGGAAATGGTAACCCACTCCAGTATTTTTGCCTGAAAAATTCCACAAACAGAGGAGCCTGGTGGGCTACAGTCCATAGGATTGCAGTCAGACACGACTGAGCGCACATACACACATAAATAGAACCTCCAGGCACTACGAATTACTGCCTCTTCCGTGTTTAGAGGGTTCTATTACAGTCAGTTTACTTTTCTTTCTTTCTTTTTTTTTTTTTTTTTTGCTCCCTGACTTGTGGGATCTTAGTTCACCAGGATCGAACCCACACCCCCTGCACTAAAATCACAGAATCTTAACCACTGGGCTGCCAGAGAAAGCCCAAATGTAATCAATTTTCTATGGTATAACTCTTTGGATTTTTTAAGACTTGATGTCATACCGGTGTCTCAGTTTTGATCTTGGTTGGCCCTTGGAGATTTTGTATGAGGGGTAGCTAGATCAGTCCTGATGAGTGCGGACCATACTGAGAGATCCATGCCTACACTCCGTGCTGGCCACTGTGGCCAATCTACTGCTGTTTCCACTTGCCCATACTCTTTCATTTGATGACAATGGTTAACCAAAGACAACCAGGAGAGTTATTCTCTCTACTTCATTGTTGAACCAAACCTCTTCTGAGTTCAGATTTCCCTGCGGAATATACATGCAGTCGTAAATATCTCACTGGTGTCCACTCCCAAAGATTACCATACACTTCTTGCCCAGGTTTTCTTAGCCTCAGTATTCAAATATTTCTACTTCTGGGCCCTTGACCAGCCAGCACTGCCATTCACATTGCTCATATGCCCTTATATTTTCTAAGATTGGGATACTTTTCCCAGACAAAGTATTGATAGATGAACAAATATACTTTCCCAGTGGGAAGATCAATATTCCTAATCATTTTTCAGGGCTCTAGTAATGGGGGTGTAGTGAAGCTGCAGCCCATTTTCAGAATGAACACACCTCCCCAGCTGACTTTCTGTCAAAACAAACTCAGATTTTTCCACTTCTGTCAGCTGCTCATAAAGGACCCCAATTCACGAGACCATAGGTGTGACCTGAAGGAGCAGTGCTAATAATAACCGTGATGGATGAGGTGGGCGATAAGATAACCTAGCTTACTCCTCCTCTCTTGTCTTTCTCATGCTCAGTCTGGATGTACCATTTCCAATTTATGATGAATTGCTCCTGGACATCACTAACTTCCCAGGTGGTGCTAGTGGTAAGGAACCTGCCTGCCACAGCAGGAGACGTGAGAAATGTGGGTTCCATTCCTGGGTCAGGATGATCCCCTGGAGAAGGGCATGGAAACCCACTCCAGGATTCTCTTTGGAGAATCCCATGGACAGAGAAGGCTGACAGTCCACAGTCCATAGAGTTGCAAAGAGTCAGACATGACTGAAGCGACTCAGCACATATAGCATGCACGCATCCCTAGCTTCACAACTTGGTGAATCTGGATTTTGGACAGTTTATATACAGCATCGTATGATGCTTAATGATCAGTATTCCATCAGGTTCCAGTGGCACACTGGGAGCTATTTTTTACTTTTTATTTTTGGCCATGCTGTGTGGCTTGTGGGATCTTAGTTCTCCAATCAGGGATAGAACCCAGGCCCTCAGCAATGAACACAAGGAGTCCTAACCCTTCAACCACCAAGGAATTCCATGGAGTTGCTTTTTAAAAGATGTATAATTCCCTCTTGAAAATGGCTGGTTTTACTCCACAACCCAAGGGCTAATTATGAGTCTCCCTTCAACTTAACACTTGACCTTTTTCACCATTGAAACCTCCCAAACCAGAAGATGCCAGGACGATGAGTCAAGAGATACCTCTTGTGCTATAACCTTGACCTGCTGCAGAGACCTTTCTTACTGTGGGTGCCCCAAGTTCCCTAGTGCAACAGATATTTATCTTCAGACCAAATATTGCTTGGGTTTCTGTCTTATTTCTTCCCCAGGAAGAAGTTTATTTTTAAGAGGTTCTACCTTAATTTTTTTTTTCCTGTCACTGCTAAGCGTTTAGAAGAGGTGTGTCCAGTTGTGGACATACAGAAACATCTTCACTATATATCTCCAGATTCTGTTTTCATTTTCAGATCATTGTTCCTATCACATTCTAAAGGCAGTAAATATTAAGAGGAGTGACTTTTATGTAATTCTTTTCCCCCGTGAATGTGTTCCTTGGTGTTTCTGTTGGTGTCTCATTTATTACTACTATCTTCATCCCCCAACTAGTATTAGTAGTGGTATCCTGAATATATGGAGTCCAAAACATTTTTAAGGAACGAATTTTGGGTATAAAGTTTTTACCATTTTCTGAAGCTCATTAAAATCTGAAGTGACCTGTCTGTATAGTCTTTAAATATCCTCTAACTTTTCAACTGTTGGCAAAGAGGATGATGAAAATATTCAAGGGTCATAACTTCTTGGGGAATTGTAATCTGTTTATATTTGTAAGGACATTTCCTAATTATGTGTGTAGTGAGGATCTCTTTTCCCCCCTAATTTATGCTCTCTCTTTCAGATTCCCTAATTTTTCTTTCCCTCAAGATACTCAGCTAAAATAATTTTTTAAAATGAAAGCTAAGTTGAAATGGATGCATTTTAGTTTTGACCCAAAGAGCTGAAAGGATTTGACAGGTGCTATGTTTTTTTACATATGAGAACAAGCATCATTTATTAGTTGTTCTGAGGGTGTAGAGCTAATTCTGAGTGCTCAGTGTCAATTACTGGAGGCTGCTTTTCAAAATTATTTGAAACACTTAGTTTTAAATTGCATACATATTTCATAAAACCGATGATGACATCTCCAAAGCGTGCAAAAGGCACTAAAGGGCGCAGGTCAGGATGCTTATTATATTGAAAGCCATGTGTTTTTTTTAAATAGGAAATGATGTATACAGACACACCAATTTATTTTTCCAGAACCTTAAACATTCACTTTAGATCCAAGTGTAGCGTTTAACAAATGTTTCTCCCCCAGGTAGATAAGAAGCAAACTTACACATTGATGGAGCCTACAGCTGACAGGGCAACTTGGTTGCTCCCTCTCCCCAGATCTGTTTTTCTAAGGCATGGTTTTCAGTGTTATCACCTGTTTTTGTTCTTTTTTTCCTCTTAAGACAAACATCTTCCCCAATAATTGTGCTTCTCTGAAAGCAAAAGCAGTTTATATCAGGACTGTACTGATAATTGCAATAACAGATCAAATATAACCTTAAAGACAAATGACTTCGATGACTGCTTTGTTTACTTAAAGAGTAATTAAATATTTTCCCCCTATTTTCACTCTTGTCTCATCTTGGTCTCCTGATTTCATGTAATTTAACTCCAAATTTGCAGCCATGAAATTAAAAGATGCTTACTCCTTGGAAGGAAAGTTATGACCAACCTAGATAGCATATTCAAAAGCAGAGACATTACTTTGCCAACAAAGGTCTGTCTAGTCAAGGCTATGGTTTTTCCAGCAGTCACGTATGGATGTGAGAGTTGGACTGGGAAGAAAGCTGAGCGCCGAAGAATTGATGCTTTTGAACTGTGGTGTTGGAGAAGACTCTTGAGAGTCCCTTGGACTGCAAAGAGATCCAACTAGTCCGTTCTAAAGGAGATCAGTCCTGGGATTTCTTTGGAAGGAATGATGCTAAAGCTGAAACTCCAGTACTTTGGCCACCTCATGGGAAGAGTTGACTCATTGGAAAAGACTCTGATGCTGGGAGGGATTGGGGGCAGGAGGAGAAGGGGACGACAGAGGATGAGATGGCTGGATGCCATCACCAACTCGATGGACGTGAGTCTGAGTGAACCCTGGGAGTTGGTGATGGACAGGGAGGCCTGGTGTGCTGCAATTCACGGGGTTGTAAAGAGTCGGAGGTAACTGAACTACTGAACTGAACTGAACTGAACTCCAAATTCCCTCAAACAGAGTGAACTTCTCACATATCTTGGAAAGAAACAGGCAGTTGAGTGCCTGCCCCATATTAGAAGCTCAGGGGTGGCTCATATGTTCTCTTCCCCATCCCCTTCTTCTTCTTCTTCTTCTTCTTTTTTTTTTTTTTTTTTACCCAACAGCAAAGTCAGTGTGATTCCTTCTCGGTTGGAAATCAGCATTGAAATGGATTCAGAAATAGCTTTGCAGGAAGTATCTGAAGGGAAAAATTTCTTAGTATAATGATTGGGCAGAGACTGCAATAGATTTAAATAGATCTTGAGTTAACTATAAAGAAGGAGATTTAAAAAGTTTTTTTTTTTAAGCACATTTTTAGCCTAAGAAATCAAAAGTCTTTTCTTGTCATTTATTTTCAAGATGATGGTTGAATTTTACTTCTCCATAGTTGAATTATGCTCACCAGAGAATGCTGAACTGCTGTGCCAAAAGTCATTCTAACTCCTTGATGCTAGAAATAG
The DNA here is from genome assembly GCF_014754425.2 of Oryx dammah. Lineage (NCBI taxonomy): Eukaryota > Metazoa > Chordata > Mammalia > Artiodactyla > Bovidae > Oryx > Oryx dammah. The sequence continues at coordinate 7,264,726 of NW_024070187.1, forward strand.
AATAAGTTGTGAAGCAATAAACTGATGAGAATTTATTCTCAAATATAGTAGAGATTTGTTTTTTCTTTAAGAAAAAGACAGGAAGCTGGTGTGCATAAGTTTTTAAAACTGCATCTTGATAGTTTTTCATAGTCTGAAATTCAAATATAAGAAGTAATTCTGATTATGGTATTTTCATTTTTACTTTAAATAATGAATAGAAATTAAGTTGACAGAATGAGAAGTCAATAAAAAATGAATATTTGAATCTATTTTCAAGCAAGGGAAATAATTTGATCTCAATGTATATATCTTAAAGCTATTCACATAAAATTTTACATAATTTAAATTTGCTAATTTACTAAAAAATATTTTTAAAAAATTTAGTAATAAAATCTTTTAAATGACAGATAGCCACCAAAAAAGTGAATTAGTATATAGCTTACTTTTATTTCTATTTACTACTTTTAAAGTTAAACATTTGTAGGCTCATAGTTTTAAAATGTGGTTATTAGTAACACTCAGCTCTCTGCTGTGTCTCTGTGTGTATTATCATATTTTGACCATAGAAAAATCGATCGAAACATAGAATTACTGGAAGTATCTTATATCTTTCAAATTATTATTTTCAAATCATAATAAAAAATGTCACAAAGTTCTCTTCCATTGTGAGGAAAAGAGGGGAAGGGGGAGAACAGCTGTATTCTGCATTCTTGAGCGTTAGGCATTCGCTGGGTCCACGCGGTAACGTGATGGCTGAAGCTCTCCTTTCGGCTGTGCGTCGGACGGGACCGCGCCGCCGCCACCACGCAGGTCTGATGGATCCTCTCCTCCAGGAGGAAGGGCAGCCGCGTAGGTGTGTGGGCAGCCCACGGAGGAGGCACTCCTTGTGAGGCATTCTCCTGTGTGTCTGCTCCTCATGGCAGACCCTGTTTCTAGAGACACGCAATGGCTTAATCCATTGTTTTGCTGTCTTTAAGAAAAATCACTGTCCTGACATCTGACCAATCTGTGAGGATTTGATTTTGTGGATAGCTTTTTCCAAATGTTGCTTTTACTCTTCACACTGTGTACTGTGTAGCAAAACTTTCCTAAAAACCTGAAAATGCATGAAAATGTGCTCAGAACAATGAGAACATAAATGTGCTTATAACATAGGAGATCTGTACAAGTGTTAGCTTCAAAATTTTGGAAATTAGATTTTTTTCCTGCAGATAAAGAAATATATGTATATCTCCATGTATAAAAATATATATGCCTTATATTTTAATGTTTTCTTAATATGCATTTCTTGAAAGTCCACTGTGACTAGTGTCTCATTTCTGTTTCTTTATTGTTTCCTTTCAGTCTCCTAAACACTTAATTTTTAATTAATATCCCAGTTTAAAGATACAGAAATTGGGCCACTGAGAGATACAATTACTTACCCAGTGTCATACAGCTACTAGTGGGGGCTCCAGTCTATATGCTCTTAACCATATGATACCCTGCCCTATCTTAGCCTGATATTTGATAGACCACTCTATATAGGCTCATTCCTTCATTAATTTATTAATTAGCTAGTAGTAACTGTGTATTGGGCTTTCCTGGTGGCTCAATGTTACAGAATCCACCTGCTAAGCTGGAGATGTGGGTTTGATCCCTGGGTCGGTAAGATCCTTTAGAGAAGGAAATGGCAACCCACTTCAATATTCTTGCCTGGGAAATCCTAGGGACAGTGGACCCTGGCAGGTTACAGTTCAAGGGGTCGCAAAAGAGTCGGACACAACTTAGCGACTCATCAGCAACTGTGTATTTACTGTGTGTCATGCCCTATAGCCGGTGGTAAGTTTGGCTCAGCGGTTAAAGCGTCTGCCTCCAATGCGGGTGACCTAGGTTCGATCCCTGGGTTGGGAAGGTCCCCTGGAGAAGGAAATGATAACCCACTCCAGTATTCTTGCCTGGAGAATCCCATGGATGGAGAGGCCTGGTAGGCTACAGTCCACAGGGTCGCAAAGAGTCGGACACGACTGAGCAACTTTGCTTTCACTTTCAAGGAGAAAAAAGTCCTCAAGTGACTATTTCCACAAATGACTGCATAGGAAACGTTATCTCATTATGAATGAATTTTCAATGATGTCTACAAGGCGCAGCCAAAAGAAAGAACTGAGATAAAGGATTATAACTAAGAGAGAGAAACTGCCAAGACTTATGAAGAGAACTTCCTAGTTTTCCTCAGCCCAAATGCTTTAGAACTTGTATTTTCAAACTTAAATTGCTCATGTTGCGTTTTGAACCCACTTCATCTAGCCTTGTCCTTAAGTACAGATATAGCTCTCTACCAGGGCCCTGTGCTTGCACAGTTTTTATCTTTGAAAATTATTCAGTTGTATATGCTAATATAAAATTTACATGTTATTAAACTCAATTACTTTGCTTTTTCCCATACATTTAATTTCCTAACTCCTAAAATATATTTTAACAAAGAATTAGGGGTAATATTTATGTTGAAATACAATTTTAGTCTGCTATAGTGTTTCTCTTTTTAAAATCAATTGCTCACATTAGAATTGTATAAAACATGCTTGCTGCTGCTGCTAAGTCGCTTCAGTCGTGGTCGACTCTGTGCAACCCAATAGACGGCAGCCCATCAGGCTCCCCCATCCCTGGGATTCTCAAGGCAAGAACACTGGAGTGGGCTGCCATTTCCTTCTCCAATGCATGAAAGTGAAAAGTGAAAGTGAAGTTGCTCAGTCATAACTGACTCTTAGGGATCCCATGGACTGCAGTCCACCAGGCTCCTCCATCCATGGGATTTTCCAGGCAAGAGTATTGGAGTGGGTTGCCATTGCCTTCTCCTAAAACACACTTCATCTTCTTCAGTCGCTCAGTTGTGTCCGACTCTTTGCAACCCATGGACTGTAGCCCACCAAGCTCCTCCGTCCATGGGATTCTCCAGGCAAGAATACTGGAGTAGGTTGCCATTTCCTTCTCCAGGGGATCTTCCCAACCCAGGGATCGAACCCAGGTCTCCCACATTGCAGGCAGACGCTTTAACCTCTGCACCACCAGGGAAACACGCTTAGTATCACTTAAATGTTGGCATAGTCAATTTTTTTTTTTTTTTTTAGTATAAGGGAAGGAGGAAATACTGAGATGTCTGTAAGACTGTAATAAAGAACAACAATGCTACATTGTGCAATAAAGTATCTGTTTTATTCTCGTTCAGTGTCAGGAAAAGGTATGGCGGTTATAACTGTCAATGGCTTGGTTGTAGCTCTCACGTCTTTCCAAAATGTTTCATTAAAATAATCAGTTAAATGCCCAGCAAAAGACCTTAGTGTTACTTTATCTATGCAAATAAAAACAGAGCAAATTTAAATAACATAAACCTCATAAAGAAAATTAATACTCTTTTGTATATTTATCAGAATTATTTACTTTGAAACTGGAAACATGCTTCTTTTCTGGCATTTGTGTGGCAGTTATAACACAATCTGTATATTAACCAAACAGTCCATCTTGAAGCAGAGCCATGGTAACATCAAAGCAAAGTTTTATCTTAAAAAAAATATTTGATGTTCTGCTAACACACTGGATGGAAATAATGAAAAAAAAAAAAAAAAAAACAGAGACTCTTGGCATCCAGCATCATGGCTAACAGTGTTCCAAGTCTCTGAAAAGAAAGAAGTGCCTCGATGGAGGAGGCCCTCAATTTATTTCTTAAAAGAGAAAAAAAAAAGTTCTCTGTCTTAAAGCTAGAGTCACACAAATTGCTCAAACCCAGATGACTAGATGAAGTCTTTATTGCAATGACAATGAAAGTAATTATATTGCTAATTGTCAACTTATAGAAAAACTCCTTTGGCAATTCAGACACACTGGCATGAGCAACAAAGATAATGAACACTTTTATAAACAACGTCCCTTGAAACTCTTCAAATGCAACATCATTGAAATGCCATTTTGGTGTGATTACTCAATAATAAAGAGTGAATTTTTGAGCCACATCAGGTAGCATAAGAACGAATGAACCTTTAAGTCATATGAGGAAAACAACTTCAATCGTTTAGAGGGCTTTTCTTATCCTTTTCAACATTCCCTATTTGTATGAAAAATGACATACCTGGTTAGGTAATTTCACTCGAAAACAGTAGGAAAGGATGAGATTGATCATTTGGTCTGTTTTGACATACAAGGGAACAATGGAAGTTTAATCAGGATGTAATTAGTTATGGTGAAAAAAAAGATTATTATATACCAAGAAGGATGGACCAGGTGGTGCAAGAGTAAAGAATACTCCAGCCAATGCAGGAGACACAAGGGATGGGGCTTCAGCCCCTGGGTAGGAAGAGCGCCCAGAGTAGGCAGTGGCAACCCACTCCAGTATTCTTGAGGGGGAAATTCCATGGACAGAGGAGCCTGGCGGCTGACAGTTCATGGGGTCACAGAGAGTTGGACATGACCGAGCACACACACAAGAAGGACATTGAACAAAGGACAATTTTATAAAATCTTCCCTTTTTTCATTCTTTCCACTTTTATTTCAGATATTAAAAATGAAATGAAAAAAATAGGGTGAAGATTATAAATTATTCGTTTTATATGAATACATCTATCAGTCTTTCATGATTGATATACATTTTTTAGAATGTTAGCCTACATGATATATTAACCACAAAGCTGACAAAGCACACTGGTGAAACCACCAAGATAAAAGTATTGTTGCTTTGTTTTTTGAATTTGTTTACAAATTCAGATTTCCCTTTTGAAGTTATGTCCTTCATTTCTACATCTTAATTTGATACATACATGTAGTACTTTAATGTATTTGAGAACAAATTCTAGACTTCCTTTGTTCTAACTGTGGATTATTTCTAAGCTTTGAACATATATATTCTTAGTTTACTTTAAATAGCAAAATCTTACTTTCAGAGAAAAATATTTACAGGAAATGCTGTTTTTAATAGAATTAAAGTAAGTATAAATTAGTAATTTTACATTAAAACCTTAGTCTTACTGCAAACTTTAGTGTTTCAAATGTTTTCTTATCAGTTAAAAAACCTTAAATATATAATTTTCCTTTATATAACTTTCACTTTAAAGATCCAAACCTGTCTTTATCTCCATTATCCATGTTATAGAAAATTAAGCAATTGTTTTCTTTTTCCTTCTCTTAATATCTATCTTGGTGGTCATAATATTTATTCATCTTTTCCTCCTCAATAGATCAGAAATTGTTCAGTATTATGTATTTCAAAATCTGTTTTATCTTATGAGAAAAGAACTAAGGGAACTATGATTTGAACTTGTTCTTGACCCATTCTATGAAAACTAGGTAACTCACATTGTAACCTAATAAATTAAAAGTTGATAAACTGATTCAGTAGGGTTTTTTTTTTTTTTTTTTTTTTGCTATTGAAAAATTTGGTGGCTAATGGAAAACTCCCAGAACCCTAAAGTGCATCAAAGCTAGGGCTGGGGTTAAACTAAGCCAGGGCTTCCCTTCTCCTCTTCCCTCACATCCCATTTCATGTATGGTCGGAAAGGCCTTTGTGAGCAAAGGAAATTTTGCTTTCTCCTGTGGAAGCCCTGGTGTGCTCTCATGAGGTTCTCTGAGCTCCTTTATTTTATTGACACTCCCAAAAGGGCATAGCAGTGGATTGGGAGAGTTGAGCAGTCTGTTTTCTTCTCTGATTTGTCACCTTTGTTGCTAGGAATTTGGGCAACTCCTCTAATCTCATTTTGTCTAAATGTTTTTATTTTTGAAATGGGAATGCTAGGCTCTTAAACATTTTTTAGGTTGAAAACCCAATGTCAGTGTTAAATGTCTTATCTGCAGCTCTCCTGGGCATCTTAAAAAATAATGAAAGAATCTCTGCAAGCTGCTGTGAAGTCCTCCTGACTGGCTAGACCTAAAGATTAATCTTTTGGATGATGCCAGTGATCATAACGCACTAATTAGGTGGTCAGCTTTTACAGAGACAAATGCCATGAAATGCTTTAATGGTGGCAAGTATCTATGACTTAAAGAATTTCATTGCATTTTCCTTGAAGCATCAGAATCTTCTCTAATTGCTCTATTAATCTAGTTTAGTCCTGTTACTTCATGTAATGCTTGACTCAAGCTTGCTTTAAGATAGGGCTAATTGAAAGTTTACGAAAATGTATTCTTCCATTGAAACTCTGTGTGAAAGCAAAACCCACTTTTACATCTATTTCCTTAAATTATATTTGATATCCTAATCATGAATGATCATATCACAAGCGTTAATTTTTGAAATCTATCTTTGGGGATACCGTGGAGGATGATATAGAAGACAAGCTGAATATAGTCAGAGTGATCAGACAGCAGGTAATTTCTATTACAGAGAAAGTAGTATTAAAACATCAAAAGAAGGCATGGATTATAGGATTGATAAGAAACGGTTATGTGGAGAAGTTAAAGCAGAATGGCCAAAGTGGATCCAACATGAGAGAAGCAATGACTTTCTGATATTGGGCTTGGAAGATATGATGGATTCTTGTGTCCCAAACAGAGATCTGAGATAAGAAGTATGTATTTTTATTTTTATAAATATACATTTAGAAGTATATGATTTATGCCAGTTTCCAAATCAATGTTTCAAGAAGATAAATCAATGGTGCAACTTTTAACTTATTACTAGAAAATGAAACGTGAACACAGAAAAACACATGAAACAAATGTATAGCTCAAAGAGAGATTTTAAGGTAGCTCACATGGTTAAGAATCTCCCTGCAATGCAGGAAACCTCAGTTCAGTCCCTGGGTCAGGAAGATCCCCTGGAGAAGGCAATGACTACCCACTCCAGTATTCTTGCCTGGAAAATTCCATGGACAGAGGAGCCTGACGGGCTACAATCCATGGGGTCACAAAGAGTCAGACAAGACTAAGTTACTAACACTTTCACTCACCATCACCCTTGTAACTAGCAATGATGTCAATAAATAGAACTTTCCCAGCCACTCAGATGCCTCTCCATACCACTTCCAACCCACTCCCACCCACCAAAAGTAATCACTATCCAGATTATAACCATTTCCTTGCACTTTATGATGTTACATTCATGTGAGAATTTCTCCATATCATAATTTCATAATTCTAAAATTTTACTTTTAAGTCTTTTTTTAAAATTGAAGTATAGTTGATTTACAATGTTGTGTTAGTTTCAGGTATAAAAGTGATTCGGTTATATATATATATATATATATATATATATATATATATATATATACATATTTTTCAGATTATTTTCCCTTATCAGTTGTTATAAGATATTGAATATATTTTCCAGTGTTGTACAGTAAATCCTTGTTGCTTATCTATTTTAGGCATAGCAATTTGTTTCTGTTAATCCATACTCCTAATATATCCTTCCCCTTCTCATTCCTGCATTGACAATAGCCCATCAGGCTCCTCTGTCCATGAGATTTCTCAGGCAAGAATACTGGAGTGGGTTGCTATTTCCATCTCCAAGGGATCTTTTCTACCCCGGGATCGAACATGGGTCTCCTTTACTGGAGGATTCTTTGCCAACTGAGCCACCAGGGAAGCAACCATAAGTTTATTTTCTGTGTCTGTGACTCTATTTCTCTTTTAAATGTAGATTCATGTGTATTAGTCTTTAGATTCCACATATAAGTTATATCATGTAATACTTGTGTTTTTCTGCTTGCTTCACTTGGTATGATATTCTTTAGTTCTGTTTATGTTTCTAAAATATTTCATTCTTTTATTTTATCACTGAGTAATATCCCATTGCATGTATATTCATGTACACCACTGCTTTGTAGTTTATTGAAGAACACACTGTGTTTGACCCATAAATTTAGTAACTCATCAGGTGGATTTTGGATTTGATGTACCTATGTTTCCATGTCTCTTTTCTGTGATGTTATTGGCAGTGAACTTTAATGCCTAGGGGCTTCCCTTGTGGCTCAGCTGGTGAAGAATCTGCCTGCAGTGTGTGAGTCCTGGGTTTGATCTCTGGGTTGGAAAGAGCCCCTGGAGAAGGGAAAGGCTACTCACTCCAGTATTCTGGCCTAGAGAATTCCATGGACTGTATAGTCCACGGGGTCGCAGAAAGTTGGACACAACTGAGTGACTTCCACTTTCACATTTAATGCATAGATCTATTAATTATTTGAGGGCTACGAAATGGTCATACTCCAGTTCTATCACTTATATTTAGCTTATTAATTTTATACTTTTAGAAAAAAACACTATTTGGTTATGTAGTAGAAAATTCAAATTAGAAAGGTAAGATAAATGCTTGAACTTTCTCTTAAGTACCCATTTTCAAGGAATTAGTTGATTTCCTATCATCCTTATAATGTTTTAAAATATATTATTATAAATAAATGTTTTTCCCATTATTAGCCACTAAGAACCTCTCTGAATTGTCTCTTTAAGACTGCAATTTGGGAATTAAAAAAGCTTGTTCCAACTGGTTTGCATTCTATAACTGAGTTAGCAAAATAGAGTATAAATGAGCATTCCAATAGCATGAGTTCAAATAGATATTTTCAATTAAGTTTATGTCTATAGATTTTTTAACTTAACTCTTTTACATTACAACTATATTTCCTTTCTTCTAGTCTAAAAATCCTCACCTCAATATCATAAGTGATAGGGTTAGAATAACTCATAATTTACTCATTTGCTGTATACAACATTAGACATACAATAATCTCAGAACAACAATGCTAATGCTACCGGCTCCAATATAATTAACAAGAATAGTTAAAAGTATTCTTTTCATAAAAGGCCTCCTCACTTATTCCATAATTTAAAAGTATCTGAGCACAGAGATATTCAAATAATACTCTCTCCATTTTAACCTTTATTTAGTCTTACTTAGATCTACGAATATCCATGGGTTTTAATACTACCCACTAATCTTTATGGCAATATTTTATAGTCATTTTAGTAGTCTAAACTATAATCTTTAGTAAACCTCAGGATGGGCTCATGGGAGCAATGTTTGCTGAGTTTTTATGTGTGATAAGAGTTTGGACCTTTATAGTTGAAATCAGTTTTGTTACATATGTATAAAACCTAATTTTCCCCCTTCTTATCTTAAATATGTTACTTTATTTTCTTTGGATTTAAAATGTTACTACCACAAAAACTGTTGGTAAATTAATTTTTTCCTCTTATAGGTCAATTTCTTTCTTGTGTATAATATCATGTTTTTTTTTCTTATTCCTTGTCATTGATTATTTTGAGACTATTCTCTCATGAATGTGATATTCTTTTTCAAATGTAATTTTATTTCTTCTTTTATTAAAAAGTTTTACTGAATTGAAATTTTTAATATTTCTCTCTCTTTTTCCATTAATCTTCCTCCATGCCTTGGGCTGCTATTAATGTTTATTGGATCTTCTGTCTTGGACTTCCTTTGCCTATCTTTAATATTTGTCACTTTCTAATTATTGTTTTTTAAAAATCTCTTCTTTCATTTGCCTCTGTTTTTTTAAATTTTTTCATTTTTTTATGTTCTATTTTTCCTAAGGTGTTACCTATTGTGTTTATGTTTGCTGGTGTTTCTCTAATTCAATCTTTATTTCTGAAAAGATAGTTTCTGTTATTTCTATTTCTTTTTCCTGAGATCTGTTTACAAGATCGAGGGCTTTTTTTCATGCATTATTATTTTCTTTTTACATCTTAAGTAATTTTTAATGTATTTAGCTCATGTTGGACTAACAGATTATAGTTCATTATACTATATCATGGGGGTCATTTTTCATATAAAAACTTTGCATGGAATTTGACCTCAATACTTTTTTTTGTTTCCTATTTTGATGTGAAATTATATTTTTTCTGAACTTTTAGTAGGAATTCTTGTTCTGAGAGATATTCTAAACCTCTCTCAATTCATCCTTCTCTTGTTCTCATCTAATACCAAAGCTAGAGGAACCTGACGACTAAGATTTCCTGGTTCTCCTTCTTCCCCACTTTTCTCTAAAATGCTTTTCCCCTTCATTTTGTTTTATTTGTACTGCTCAATTTTAATTCCACTGCAGACGGTTGCTCCTTAGCCTAGGAGACCTAACTGGTCAGGTTTAAGATTTCTAAGGTCAAACTGCTCTAGCCTTTTCAGATTGTTTTATTGTGAGCCTCTCAACTAACCTCGTATTGGATTTGGCAAAAATCCTATCAGTTTCAGTAGCTTTTTTCAGATTGTACTACTATTGTATCTGCATGTTTTAAGGGTTTCCTTTTTTTTTTTTTCTTTTCTTTTAGTTCCATCAGACCTCATGCTGCTTTTCTCTACTTTCTCATGTACAGATGCTGATACAAGTTTTGTGGTCATTGGTGGTTGATCCTCAATCAATTATATTTTGAAGTTTACAGGGATACCTTGTCACCTCAATTTGTTGTAAATATTACTTATGAGTTTTTGAATGTATTATCTAGCTTTTTTGTGTGCTTTACCATCCAGTTTACTCTCTCTGTGATTGTAAGAATTAAAAATTATATTGCTATAGCCATCCTTCCACAATTTCCTCCTCTCACTTTTTTTTTTTTTTACCATATACCATAGTGGTTAAAAGTACTAACTGGAATCAAACTACCTGGATTAAAAATCCCAGGTAACAATACCACCTATAAGCATTGTTACCTTGGCACACCCCTGGACTCTAAAATTGAGCTAATATAATTTATCTTAAATGGTTACAATAAGATTACATGAGTTAATATTTTAAGTGCATTTATAATTATTCCTCATACATGATGACTGCAGTGTATGTGTTTGTTAAATAAATTTCAACTATAATGTATATTCGTTATTTAGAAATGCAATTAACATATCATTCAAAACAGAAAAATACTATCAATCAATGCCATTACTTTATTATCTTATTAAAATTATAATTCATATTCTAGTTGATTTGATACCTTGAGTTGTTAAGGAACAGACCATTGAGTCAATGAATGGTCAGGTGAATAAAGTGCTAATAATAAAAACACAAAGAGTTGCATAGTATAATTTTTAATACTCACTTTACTGTTATGTCCTGGCAACAAAGACCTATTTAGTTTAGTAACACTTTAAGTGTTCTTCTAGAAAATAATTGTTAATCTTCCTGAAGTTATTTAGGTATTAACTTGAAGGATAAGACAGTGACTACTTGGGATATCTCGTCTTCCTGATTCATGTGTCATCTGCTAAATTTAAATGTCTCTCTAACAATTTCACTCAATATCACTGTACAGAAAATGCAACCAGCTGTTGCCTATTTCCAATGACCCAGAGAAAATGGTTTTTAATTTATAATAGGACCAATTTAGGTTTAATGTAAGGAAGAATTTTATGAATATGAAAGAAGTTCATGAATGTGTAATTTAGGAAATGAGACTGTAGACTCCCCTTATGTTGACCTATTATAGAATAAGATAGTTATTATGTTGACATTGTTCTTTAATAACGACCATTTATTTTAAAAGTAGTGTTAGTAATAATAAAACATATCATACTATTATCCTATTAGTACATAATAATATTAATAATTCTTTAATAACATGCAAAGTTTAAGTAGTTATGAAGAACTAGGAAAAAAATAAGTATTCTATAAAAACTCCTAGAAGACTGCCAATATGACATTTGGAAAAGAATATATAAAATGTTTTTAAAAATAGACTAGCTTTATAAGTGTGAATTTAGAGGAACAAAAGCAGGCCAGTTACTTTAGCAAGGACCATAAATGCCTTGTTAGAGAAAAGTGTGGTGAATTAATCAGAGTTAGTGTACTGGCTAATATGTTGTCTTTTGATTGGTTTCTTCATTATTGGCCTATCAAGGTTAATTTTGTGTGTTTTTCAACTTACCACAGGTTATGGGTTGGTCTTCTCATGCACAGCAGAGTTGAAAATGAGCGCAGCTTTCCCACAGAGCAAGTGCTATGAGCAATGTAGCAGACCATCTGCCTCCGGATTTTCTTTCTCCTCTCAGGTGTGGTGCTCAACATGAGGCCAGGAGTGCGGACTATTTACACTGAGAAAAGACAGCACTGAAATCTAAAATATTAGCATGTGGTATGAATATAAGTCAGTTCTCACTGTGTTTGCATCTGGTTCTCTTCTGCGTGATATGCTGCCTTTAAGCTCAGGATAAAGAGGTCATTTTCCTTTACTCTCCTCTAAATCTTCTCTCATTTCATTTTCCAAATGCCAAATTTACAATTAAGGCAAAGATAAACCCACTAATTTATGCGGCCTAGAATTCCAGCACATGTCCCATGGCACAGACAATTAAAGAATAATTAGTATATGTAAAACAAAACAGTGAAATTAGCAAGTGATTCCAAGCCACAAAATCACTAATTGTAAAAATTTGTTGTGAATTTGCCGCGATGTTCAGAGGAATGGGACAGTCGAGTGCCAGGCCATATCTAGAGTTTGTAAACTCTGATTTTATGGTTTTATAATCAATGTGCCACCAGTATATTATGTGATTGCAGACTTTCATCTGAAGTTGTGGCACGAGCTTTGCAAATGTGAGTTACACATTTGAGTGAACAGTGAAGAATTGAATCTGTTGTTTGCTAGGATAAAAATACTTTTTGCAACATCAGTATTTTGAAATATGTCTTATATTTTAGATGTATTGAACACTTTATATTTCACTGTCAGTGGTGGATTTTGGTCATATTTTGCATGAGGCTTAATTCAAAATGATGCAATTTAGAAGCATTTTTTTTCTCCTACAAAGCCCATCTAATTAAATTTTGTCTCTTATTATTTACATTCATGACCATTTCTCAGCTTCAGATTAGAAAATTAAGTATGAATATTTGATACTAATATGACAAAAAGTGTTTTGAAATGTTCTAATTCTAGAAAACAGCATGCATTTCTTTGTTATTTAATGTCCACTGTGAATTAAAATTAACCTTTACATTTCCTATGGAATAATGTTTTTATTGTGTCTGACTCTTTGCAACTCATGGACTATAGAGTCCCTGGAATTCTCCAGGCCAGAATACTGGAGTGGGTAGCCTTTCCCTTCTCCAGGGGATCTTCCCAACCCAGGGATTGAACCAGGTCTCCCTCATTGTAGGCAGATTCTTTTCCAGCTGAGTCACCAGGGAAGCCCTTTCTATTGATAGTAATAATTAGTTTACTAGTCCTTTCTTATAATAAATTATCACAAGATTGATACTTGAGAACTTGTCATATCACTTTTGCAACATGGTTTATCAAGAAATATAGTACAATTCAATATCAAAAAAACAAACAACCCGATTAAAAATGGGGAGACAATCTGAATAGATATTTTTCCAAAGAAAACATTCAGATGGCCAACAGGTACATGAAAAGATGCTCAACATTACTAGTCATCAGTTCAGTTCAGTTGCTCAGTCGTGTCCTACTCTGCAACCCCATGAATCACAGCGTGCCAGGCCTCCCTGTCCATCACCAATTCCCAGAGTCTACCCAAACCCATGTCCATCGAGTTGGTGATGCCATCCAGCCATCTCATCCTCTGTCGTTCCCTTCTTCTCCTGCCCCCAATCCTTCCCAGCATTAGGGTCTCTTCCAATGAGTCAACTCTTTGCATGAGGTGGCCAAAGTACTGGAGTTTCAGCTTCAACATCAGTCCTTCCAATGATCACCAGGACTCATCTCCTTTAGGATAGACTCGTTGGAACTTCTTGCAGTCCAAGGGGCTTCTCCAACACCACAGTTCAAAAGCGTCAGTTCTTCGGTGCCCAGCTTTCTTCACAGTCCAACTCTTACATCCATACATGACTACTGGAAAAACCATAGCCTTGATTAGATGGACCTTTGTTGGCAAAGTAATGTCTCTGATTTTAAATATGCTGTCTAGGCTGGTCATAACTTTCCTTCCAAGGAGTAAGCATCTTTTAATTTCATGGCTGCAATCACCATCTGCAGTGATTTTTGGAGCCCCCCAAAATAAAGTCTGACACTGTTTCCCCATCTATTTCCCATGAAGTGGTGGGACCGGATGTCATGATCTTCATTTTCTGAATGTTGAGCTTTAAACCAATTTTTTCACTCTCCTCCTTCACTTTCATCAAGAGGCTTTTTAGTTCCTCTTCACTTTCTGCCATAAGGGTGGTGTCATCTGTATACCTGAAGTTATTGATATTTCTCCTGGCAATCTTGATTCCAGCTTGTGTTTCATCCAGCCCAGCATTTCTCATGATGTACTTTGCATATAAGTTAAATAAGCAAGGTAACAATATTCAGCCTTGACGTACTCCTTTTCCTATTTGGAACCAGTCTGTTGTTCCACGTTCAGTTTTAACTGTTGCTTCCTGACCTGCATACAGGTTTCTCAAGAGACAGGTCATCATGGAAATGCAAATCAAAATCACAGATCAACTCACACCTGTCAGAATGGTTATCATCAAAAAGATTATAAATAAATGTTTGTGTAGACTATAGGAAAGGTAACTCATACCCTCTTGGTGAGAATGTAAATTGATGCAGCCACTGTGGAAAACAGTATCAGTGTTTCTCAAAAAACTAAAAGTAGCCCTAACATAACATAAGAGTTCCACTCCTGTGTCAGAAAACAAGAATAACACTAACTCTAAAAGATACATGCACCCCAATGTTCATACCATTTTTGTTTTTGCTAAGATATAGAGGCAACCTAACTGTTCATCAACAGATGAGTGGCTAAAGATGTGGAGTGTGTGTGTGTGTGTGTGTGCGTGCACGCACGTATGTATAGTGAAATACTACTCAGCCATAAAAGAGAAATAAATATTCCTGTTTGTAGGAACATGGATGGATTTAGAGGGCATTAGGCTTAATGAAATTAGTCAGAGAAACACAAATACTGTATGTTGTCACTCATATGTGAAATCTAAAAAATAAATGAATGGTTATAAAAATCAAGTGAGACACATGAAGTCTATGTAGAAAGAAGAACAGTGTTTTAATATTATGTAAAAACACTCTGACCATAATATATTTTATTTACCATGATGGTAACCAGGTAAAGCATACATATAAAATGCTATAAAAGAATATATAAAAATGAAAAATAGTTGTAATAGTGGGATATGAGATTCTTGCTTCTATTTTCTAGACTTTAAAAAAGTTGTTTTACTCCTCTCTAAATGAAAAGTAAATTTATTAAAATTTAGGAAAACCAAAATATAGAATATAACAGAAAATTATTTGCTATAAGAATATATGTGCTTTTATCTGTACTCACATTTAAAATTTACATATTCATAAACAATTTCAAAGTGAAAATAATTATATTGTTCATAGAAAATTGTAATTTCGATGATCATAAATAATAATAATAATATGACAAAGTACTGTAAGCCTAAGATATTAGGAATTCAATTAAATTTCCTTTGAGCTGCAAAACAACTTTAGGAATATTTTGGTATAATGCTAAGGTATGGTTAATGGGGAGATGGTGGATAGAGTTAGTTCAAAATAACTTATTAGAGAATTTTAAAATGATGAGAAAACTCCATATTACTCCCACACAAAATTTTGAAGATGGTAAAGATCTTTGCCGTTTCCCAGTTCTTACATCCACTCAGTGCTCCCCCTACCCCTTTTGGTATATATTTTAAAAGACATTCTTTTCTTTTCTTTTATCTGGGTAATTGTCCCAGTTCTCAGTTCGTCTGGAATGACCCTTTCTATTTTGAGCAGAGATACAGTCTTCCCAGGCAATGATACAATAAATGAGAATTCAATATCAGTTCACCCCTTCTGACTCACTTACCTGGACATTAAGATAAATGCTTACCTATCATTCAGAGTTTATCATCATCTTCAGCTTCCTCTTCATTGAAATTACATGTGCTGTTGACAGAGCAAAAATCACATTTTTGGCAACTGACTATGTGCTAGGCTCAGCGCTATCAGCTTTACTTACTGTGTTTCTCAAGACTCTTTCAAATGTAAGCTCGATATTTAACTTAGGCAAAAAAATGAAGGAAGTTTATTGGCTTACTAAAGAGCAAAGTCTGTGTATGAATTCAGATAGAGCTGGAGTCAGGAGCTCATACAATGATACTGGTTCCACTTCTTAATTTTCACTCTATCTTTGTTTTAGTTTCATTGTACAGAAAATCTCCTCTATGATTAGGAAAATGGATGCCTACAGCCATAGATACATATTTTCCCAGCGGCTACTGGTAAATAAATAAATAAACACACAAATATTTGTACAAATATATAAATATACATAAATGGGCTTCCCAGGTGGCGCTAGTGGTAAAGAACCCACCTGGTAATGTGGGAGATCTAAGAGATGTGGGTGTATAACATTATATGTCTTAATTCATTTGATACTCATAACAACCGCTAAGAGGCAGATACTTTTTTTTTTTCTTCTCTTAGAAGCTATTTGTTAAATCTCCATTTTGTATGTGAGGGAACTGGAACAGAGAGAAGTTTAAGTAACTTTCTCAAGGTCACATGGCTCCATAGTGGTGGGCCCAGTTTCCCAATCCAAAAAGTCTGATGTTAGTAATCCTGCTCTTCACTACTCCGCTGTACTATCTGCCCAGGGTCTAAATAGAAGTACAGAGAAGATATGTGTTGGCCCGGCATTACTTATGTTCTCAGCTGGAATAGATCACTGTATGATTAGATCGTAAAATCATGCCAAGCCAAGCAAAAGACACAAGTAAATAAAGTTGATGGTGGTAATTTTGGTGGTAATTTTAAAAGAATTTATATTGGTCACATTTACCAAAGTTTAATATTTGAATATTTATAGTCTATTGTATATGAATTATGCCTCAGTACATTTGTTCAAAAAGAAATAAATACGTGTGAGAAAACAGCTGCATTTCAAGCAATAGAAAATTAGGAAGAATAACAGTGATAGAAAAAGAATAAACATTAAAAAAAGAGAGAGCAAGAAAACTACCTTGTTCTGATCAGCCATCAAAAAAAGAAAAAAAAATTGGAAATGAAAAACAGTTCACTTAATATATAGTATAGATCTGTAGAATTTATATAGGATTTTCCATTGTCAATAATTTATAGGCATCTTTTTCTTCTACATTAGCTTAGATATTAATTTGCTTTTTTTTGATAAAAGAATAAAACCACCTGAAAAATTTCTAACTTACTGTTCAAGGCACCAGCATGGTAGTGGGTTACCAGAGTTAGTTTATAATAGATGGTTGTGTTCCCTTAGCCTTGTGTAATCATTCACTAGTTCATATTGAGAGGAATAAATCATAACATAGATAAGACCATGAATCTGGCAGAGAACACAGTAGATCCAGCTCATAAATTTGTGCACATATAAGACAGTATTATAGTTGTAAAATATGTATAGTGGATCCACCTTTTCTCAGATTATGACATATTTACAAATTGTAGTTTCCTCTAGAGATGTACTGTAACTAAATTATCATCTGTTTTTGCTCCAGTGCCTCACGGAAAAAAAAAAGCATCTAATTCATCTTGGTTTTGATTGTACTAGTAAAATATATAAGCTTAGATCTTTCCCTGTGAATTTCATTCCCTGTAAACATCAAAACAAATATGGGAAATTGATTTTTACCAGTATAAATGTATAATCTGCAAACTTGGAAATGATATTAAATCCAAAACTGAATATTTTATGAAAATCTTTGTGGTGAGGTCACATTTTTCATACACAAGCAAACAAGATTTATACAAATTCCTGTAAACTGGTAGGTTTTGAAATTTCTATAACAGGAAATCAGGAACATACAGCTGTGACTACCTTCTCATCTACTGAGGCCTCTGCTGGCTTGCAAATTTATCTACTCAATTAATTGCACACTAGACAGATTAGACACATATGGGGTATGAATTTATGGAAAATGAACATATCTGGTTTGGAAGAGAACTTCCATATGACTCTCTACAAAACATCGATTCACAGGATTTTACAAAAGAACTCAGGAGTTTGCTTGTTCACATTCCTCACCCTCCTCTCATTTGATGCATTTCTGGAATATCTTCTGCAACATGACAAATATATTAATTTATTATCTGAATTAACATTTCCCATGTTGGAGAGCTAATGCAGCTATTTGAATGTCTTCCATGTGCCAGATAGGAGTAGATTTTTATGTTCATTAACACTGATAGAGCTTTTACATCAAAGCACTTTATAACACTGTAATTCATTTACACCTCCAAATACCCATAAAGTTGGTGGTTTTAACACCATTTCAAAAATGATGAAACAGCTACTAATTGGTGGGGCACAGATCACAAATGAGATAATCTGTGTCCACTGTCTCTGATTTTCTTCTGTCCACTATACTGTCTAGTATTGTGCTATGTGATTTTACATATATAATTTAATTCATACAACAATATCATACTAACTAGAGACTATTTCATCTAATGTACAGTTGTTCAGTTGCTAAGTCATGTCTGATTCTTTGTGACCCCCATGGACTGTAGTACGCCAGGCTCCCCTGACTCCCCTGTCTCCTGGAGTTTGCTCAAATTCATGTCCATTTAGTTGTTGATGCCATCCAACCATCTCATCCTCTGTCTCCCCTTTCTCCGTTTGCCTTCAGTCTTTCCCAGCATCGGGGCCTTTTCAATGTACAGACAGCTTATTATAGTATTATTATTTGAGACATAAGTTTCCTACTTGCTATATGATCTTATACAAATTATTTAATCTCTTTTAGCTTGGTTTTCTTATCTATCATACGGGAACAATCACTGCTTTGTCTCTCTTTTAGGGAAGCTGTAAAGATTAACGAAAACACTTGGTGTTAAACATAATGAACTTTTGTTTGTTCATTATGAATGTACTAATGTAACGTACTAGTTGTACTGTAATATACTAATGTAATATAGCTATACTTATTTCCTACAAGGTAGCCCATGTAAATGATTCTAATTATTCAATTTATTTTTTCTGAACAGAAACGTTCTTCCTGGGGGCCCCATTGAAACTTTATTATTTTATTTTTTAAGGTTTAGGAGCTTTGAGGCCATAAAAATTTTGCACTAAAGGTTTCATCCTCTCATTTATATTCTCTGGTTCAAGAAAGATGTACAATCTTAAGTATAATGCTTCAGATATGGCATGACCAGTACAGAGTATATCAATTTGTTCAATTATCATATACAGTATCAATTATCATATACAGCACATATCTGTTGTGCTGGGTCACATTTCTACTAGTAATTAAACTCCAAGATTTTAAACTTCTTGGCAGTCTCATCTGAAGGACAATGGGTTTTGAAATTGTTGCCAGTGGAAAAATAAGATTTCTTTCATATAAACTACTGATGTTGAGGTAAAAGTGAAAATGTTAGTCACTCAGTCATGTCTGACTCTTTGTGACCCCATGGACTGTAGCCCGCCAGGCTCCTCTGTCCATGGGATTCTCCAGGCAAGAACACTGGAGTGGGTTGCCATGCCCTTCTGCAAGGGATCTTCCCCACCCAGGAATGAACCCGCATCTCCTGCATTGCAGGCAGATTCTTTGCTTTCTGAGTCAGCAGGGAAGCCACAGGGATGTTAGGCGAGGCATGGTTTTATTCCCCTTACAGATAATGGTTTGGGTGGTAGGACAGTGTAATATGCAGGTGTATCTATGTAAATTCTCAATTTTATTCTGCATAGTTTTTTCTCATTTTTTGACCGTAGGCCCAAATTTAGTCTCAGCATTGTAAATTGTAGAAATCAAAATAGCACCAAATATTCTTTGCATGAACAGTAAGTAGAATAACTGCTTCTTGCCTAGTTTTTCTCCTAATAATGACAATGGTATTTATATACAGCATCTTCTACTCTGTTCCAACCAGCAAACCACGAATAGCAGTAAAACACCCTAATTTTATAGCCTGTCCTTTGTGAATTCTTCCATGTATAATGCTTCAACTAGAGTCAAGGGAGTAAAAGAAGAAATGCATTCCATTTCTTACAAGGACAGCAGTAAAAATTTTAATGACCTTTTAAAAGGCCTGCCTATGAAGACTGTGCTTAGTGATATACCATTTCACTTTCTTTTCCCCTATTTCTGAAATAATAAACTGCGTTGTCTTTTACAGTTTATTCTTTGCAGGCCTCACGGGGAAATGTTCATTATATTATCATGTGTTTGTATTGGAAAAAAAATCTCCAGATCTTACACTTCATTTTTTGGTAAGGTTTGTAAGAATCACTACCCAGCGTATAGAATGACTGACTCAACCAAGTTGAATTTTTGGTGAGGTTTTAATAATTAACAATAACATTTGACTTTTTGATTTATGCCATTGAAAACATGGCTCATGTGACAGGAAGAGGATATCTGAAGTGGAACCTACGTGTGTGATTTGGCTGCAAGTAAATGGGAAAGAGTCAGACACCACTGAGCAACACACACACACAGAAAAGGAAAAGTCTCAGCTGAATTATTAAAGGGTGTTTCTCTTGAGAAAGGTAATGATTTACCAAAAATGATAAACTATTGTATTTATAGACATTTACTGAAGGGACACCCCTGACTGTTCAGTGGTTGAGTCTCTGTGCTCTCATTGGTGGGACTGAGGGTGTGACCTCTGGTCAGGGAACTGAGACTATGCATGCTGGTTAAAGGAAAAATACAAAAGAACACAACCATTGACAAATAAAAATAAGCTGTTATAAAACTTAATGAAAATGGTGTATACAAAAAGTTTAGAACATTTTAAAAGTCATATGTCATATATATCATATATCATATATCATTTATATCATATAAATAGCTATTAGCTCTATTATCAACTGGATGATAACATCAATCATAATGTTAACTGAAATGATCAGAAAGAAATAGAATTACTTGTGGAGAAAATATGGTCAATCAAAATAAGATGGAAAGTAAAATATGACCATGTTTTTAATAGTAAAATTCAAAGAAACTAAAGCCTTTTTTTTTGAAGCTATGATGTGCTGGTAAAAATTAAAGTGAAATTCACTTTTGTGTATGTGGTAGGCAGAATAATGACTCTATGCCACAGTCCCTGAAACTTGGGAAGATGTTACCTTATATGGTGAAAACACTCTGCAGATGTGATTAAGTTAAGTATCTGGGGATGGGCTTCCCTCATAGCTCAGTCAGTAAAGAATCTGCCTGCAATGCAGGAGACTTGGATTTGATCCCTGGGTTGCGAATTCCTCTGCAGAAGAGAATGGCAACCCACTCCAGTATACTTGCCTGGAGAATCCCCATGGACAGAGGAGCCTGGCAGGCTATGGTCCATGGGGTCACAAGAGTCAGACATGACTTAGCGACTAAACCACCACCACCTGGTTCTCCTGGATTATCTGAGTGGGCCCAAGGTGTTCACAAGGATCCTTCTAAGGGAAAGAGGGAGCCAGGATTATCAGAGAAGTTGTGGAAGCAGAGGTTGGAGTGACAGAATTACTAGTTTTGAAAAGGGGGTTCTAGGAGCCAAGGCAGCTGGAAAAGGATGGAGCAGATTGTCCCCGAGAAGCTCAGGAAGGAGCCAGCCCTGCATACACCATGTTGGCTGCCCTCTCAGACTCATTGTGAATTTCTGCCTCCAAAACTGTGTGGGAATACATTTGTGTGGTGTTAAGACACAATGTTAGTTAGAGCAACAACAGGGAACTAATATAATGCAACAGGTAAGTTTTATTTTAGCTCTAGACTATAAATTCTTTGAATACTGAAACAACCTCAGTATTAATTCTTCCACAGTCTTGAATATAGTAACTTTATGTATTTTTAAAAGCAAATACTTGGGCATGAGCTATGTTTTAGATCTCTTGGAATGTTAAAATTGTTCAGTTGAAATTGTTAATTACTAAATTAGATATTAGTTTTGTGTATGAGAGCCTCTAACTCAATTTCTTAATAACAGTGGTCTAAATTAGCTTTTCGGATGCGCTAAAACGACTGTGTCAACAATTCTATAGTCAGGAATTTGTAGTCATAATGCAATGTCAGGTATTTTATATGTGTAAATTGCTTCTGCTTAATTTTTTTTTATATTAAACTATGGTAAAAAGCCATAAAAGATCAGATATCATAGCAATGAGTTAAAATTATTAGAAATTTTAAATTACATGTCTAACTCTGTGAGATTTTACCATAATTTGAAATATTTTACTTTGTATAGACTCATTTAAAAAATTTTGAACCTATTATTATATCCTAGTGCTACCAAGAAGCTTATTAGATATTTAATAAATATCTTGAAGTCCAGTTAACAAGCACATTTCAATGAAGCTATTTCCAGAGAAATGGAATGTAATAGAATTGATTGTACTGCTGAATGTAAATAACATTCTTGGTTGGAATTAAACCTTCCATGAAAGATTAAAAACAAGCACCTTGTCAAACTTGGCTATTATGACATTGAAACATGTATAATATCATGTAAGAATCGAATTGCCAGTCTATGTCTGATGCAGGATATGGCACGCTTGGGGCTGGTACACGGGGATGACCCAGAGAGATGTTGTGGGGAGGGGGGTGGGAGGGGGGTTCATGTTTGGGAACGCATGTACACCCGTGGTGGATTCATGTCAATGTATGGCAAAACCAATACAGAATTGTAAAGTAAAAAAAAATAAATTATATAAAATAAATAAATAAATAAATAAAAAGAAGTTTGGTTGCAGGGGAAAAAAAAATAAAATGTGTTGTGCATGATTTATTTTACAAGAAAGTGAGTGTTAGCATATTGTAGCACTGTAAATGATATTTGTTTGTGTACAGAGTAAAAATGAAATCCTTGACTATAAAACTTCCTGCCTTATTAGTATGCATCTGAAGCATGTTCTTGTCAATAAATTTTGATATGTAAAGTGTTGGTATTAACAACATCTTGTTCATTGATTTATTTTAAAATTTTTATAAGAAAAGAAACATGCCATACAAAATACCACAATCTTTGGTTGACCTTGTCTATATTTGTAAACAAAATTAGTAAGTAGAACTGCATATAGAATTTTTAGAACTAAATATAATTAGAATATTCTTGCCTGGAGAATCCCATTGACAGAGAAAACTGGCAGGCTACCATTCACAGCATTGCAGAATCAGACACGACTGAGTGCCTAATACATACACATAATTACACATGTGGTAGTTTCAGGAATAAAATTATTTACCAGTGCAGTGTCTTTAAAACAATTTTGTTATTTATTTTATCTGCCATGCTTGTATCTAAAAAGAGTAAGCAAATAGATGACACCTAACATATTACTGAATTTTTACTTAATTTACAAAGCTGGACCATGAACATTTTGAGAATTTAATTTCAGATCTCACAGGTTATTTTAAAATATGTTTTTGATGAATTGAAGGAAAGCATTTAAAGCAACGTGAAAAGTGTCCTTTTTTTTCTATACATGTGAATACCGATACCTCCACAGTTTCAGCTTCATTGTGGGTGAGGGGACTGACTTCAAAACCTTAGGAAAGATGTATGTTTCTGCATCCAGGAATCTATTAGATAGTAACATTTGGTTTCTCATTACATTTGGAAGATCCACAATAAGGAGGAAAATTGGGCATTTCATTATGTGACAGATTTCTCAATAAATACCATTTCCATGATTTTTATTATAATCTCTTTACAGTTTCTAGGGAGTGCAGCACAAATGCTACTTCTTGATAAAGTAAAAATAAATACTAGAAGGAAAAATTTGAAATTATTAATCATGTTAGAAACATTGACCATAAAAAGCATTGAGTCAAAAGTTAGCAAATCTAGAGAGCTTCTTTAGATCACATAAGAACATCGGTCATGATGTTAGCTGTATATATATATAAAAAGTCTTGAAAATTTTCTGAGACATTCTTTTAAGTATTCCTTAAAAAATTAGTTATAGGTAGTTACTCTTTGAAGGATAGGAATAACAGTGAAGAGTACAAATGAGAATACCTGTATTTTAGGGGATTATATCCTAAGAAGATAGGATACAATTTATTGTTTATAAATAAATAAAGTTTACAACATAAGTAGATAGTTATGCTGGAATGTGATAGGTGATGCAGGAAAAAAAAGAAAAACTGCTAGCTAGTCTCAGGCTCCTAAGTATGCCTGGCTTTGATTGCCCAAGCTAGTATTTTAGATTTTTTTTTTAGTGAGTTGGTAATTGTGAAAATAATTCTACAACAATATATAATTGAAAAAAAAAAACTTAAAACATTTATTTTTACTTATCAGAGCAAAGACATTCTAGAGGAAAAGAAACATCTCCATTAAACTGTGTTTACACTTAAAATTATGTTTTGTTTTTTTTTTAAAAAAACTAGGGGAAAACTCTATCTTTCTTGGCAAATTTGCACGACTCCTGTACTTGTAAACACTGTAATCATGATATATCAAGATAATTTGCTTAAAAATTGGTATATATGCATCTATTTATATACCTTTTATACCAAGCAATAAACATGCTCTGTAGGCATAATAGCAGCATTCAGTTAGCTGCATACTCCCAGGTGCCATTGACCGTGAATGGATGTTTGCAAGCTCAAGTTCTGCACAAGCCATTCCGACATGGCTGTTGCCTTGCTCAGTGCTATTTTTGTCTGATCATTTATCTCTGTTGATGAGGTTTTCCCTGCTGGGGCAAGGGTGGAGGTGGCGTGGGATGTGGAATTTATACTGATATTGCTAGTTCAGCTCAGTATCTTCTAGCTGGCATCCTTAGCCACAGAGAGAAACAACGGTCTTTATTAATGCCCTCAAAAGTGAGTTGAAAGATAGAAAGTGTCTTTTCTCTCCTTATTAGTGATTATACCTCTTTCATTATAACCTTCAGCAAAACCAAAACAAATCCCCCCAAACTCCAAACCCAAACTAAAACAAACAGCAAAACAATAAAATGTCAGAACAAGGAGATTCCTTTATTTATTTATTTATTTTTTCAAACTAATTTTTTTTTAATTTATTTTTTATTTTACTTTACAATTCTGTATTGGTTTTGCCATACATTGACATGAATCCACCACGGGTGTACATGCGTTCCCAAACATGAACCCCCCTCCCACCCCCCTCCCCACAACATCTCTCTGGGTCATCCCCGTGTACCAGCCCCAAGCATGCCGTATCCTGCATCAGACATAGACTGGCAATTCGATTCTTACATGATATTATACATGTTTCAATGCCATTCTCCCAAATCATCTCACCCTCTCCCTCTCCCTCTGAGTCCAAAAGTCCGCTATACACATCTGTGTCTTTTTTTGCTGTTCTGCATACAGGGTCATCATAGAAATAAGAATGATATCAGGTCTCAAAGATTGGAGCATCATCTCATTTTGGAAGTCATAACTGATTAAAAAAGTAAAAATCTATGATGGGTGAGTGCAAGTGCAAACTATGTGTATTTTAACTAAGAGAAAAAAATGTTTTAAGAATGTGATAGAATTTTTAAAGTGCCTGGTGAGAAAATGAATCAGAAAAATTTCTGTCTCTTGATCATCACTAACAGATCAGTTGCCTCTCCGGGGTTACTAGAGATGTCACAGCTATTTGGAATGTGTCAGTCTGGGTTCTTATCATTTGTTCGAGGAAATAATTGGAGGTATATAGAGATCTCAATCTGAAGACATGTCTTTTGTATATGATCCTTTTATTGAAAGTTTCAATATTAATAAAAAGGTATTTCATTAGAGATATGAAATATTTTCTTCTAAATAATTGTATAGTTTTCTTTCCACAATTCTCTAAATTTTTTTCATGACAGTTTGTTATCATGAATTTGATGTCCGTAAGTTTGAGTATGCCAGAAGCAAATTATTTTTAGTGTACGTCTCTTGTGTTGTGGATTTAAACCTTTGAAGGAATTTCTTTCTTATGTTTTCTATTAGGTTTAAAATTAAGTTCATTGCTATTTCAGAGTTGACAAATGGAAATTTCTGATGTACAACAAACTGAATTAGTCATATATCTCCTTCCTCTTGAGTCTCCCACCCCTCCCCTCACTCCACCCCTCTAGGTCATCACGGAGCACCGGGCTAGGCTCCCTGTATTATAGGCAGCAGCTTCCCACTAGCTATATATTTTACACATGGTAGTGTCTCTATGTCAATTCTACCGTCCCAATTCATCTCACCCTTGAACGTATGATATTATCCTTTTTTCGCATCTGCTCAAGTTTTTGACTATGTTTAGAATTGAGTTGTCTCTGATTTACTTATTGAAATTCTTCTTTCTGTTCTGGATTTAAATCCTGATCAGTTCTATATATTGCAAATATTTTCTTCCAGCCGGATTCTTGCCTTTTTACTTTCTAGATAATATTTCTTGATCGGTGAAATATTTTAATTTTGATGATTTAAGTGTATTATTTCAGTTGAGTTTTTTTTTCTATTTAATATCTTGACATTTATTATAAATACTTATTAATATTAAATGTTATTTATTAATGAATATACTACAATTAAAATTTGAACTATATTCATAGAAAAGTCTCATGACATTTCATATGTGAAATATTTCAGAAATTGAAGAATGTATTTCTATAAACAGAATTACAGTAGCATAACTGAAATCATCCAATGGAAAGACAGGTTTAATCTAAAAATAGTATCTTTTGATAATTGCTACTATAGTAATTCCTTAGAATGAGGTATTGTACCCTTGGAATTAGTGATAAATTATTTTGTATCTCAGCTTGAGTTTTAATGATCTTTTTGATTGTATATAGGCAACCATTTAGCCATTATTTTCTCTAGTATTTTTGCTTCTTTTTTCTCTCATCTTTTTATGATGCCTGATTTTACAACATACTAAATTATGTAATGTTGTCCACCTATCTCTCATATTCTGTTGATTTTATATTGTCATTTTTCTCCATGCTTCACTTTGGGTAAGTTCTACTGCTATGTAGTTTCCCGATCCTTCCTTCTGCTGTGTCCAGTATACTGCTAAACTCACCTGACGTATTCTAACTTACATTATTGTGTATGTTTTAGAATGAATTCCTACAGTATTGTAAATGTTCTCAAATATCCAAAATTTCATTCCTGTTTAAATGCTCCATTTCTTTCACGTTAATAATGGTTAACTTAAGTACTCATTCTTTAATCCATACATCTGACTGTGATTTGCGTCAGCTGACCCTTCTTTCC
Source organism: Oryx dammah (assembly GCF_014754425.2). Classification (NCBI taxonomy): domain Eukaryota; kingdom Metazoa; phylum Chordata; class Mammalia; order Artiodactyla; family Bovidae; genus Oryx; species Oryx dammah. Next base: position 7,291,753 of record NW_024070187.1, read on the forward strand.
CTTATGTTCTCTTTGCATATCTTGAAATGTTTTGTGTACACTGCACACTGTGTGTAAACAAATCATAAAGCTCATGGAGGATGGCATTTTCTCCTAGAAGGAGCAAGCCTTTCTCTACCAGGAAGCTAGGATGAAGGCCAGATCACTTCAAGCAGGAACTGATTTGAACTGAGACTTAGTTGTAACTTTAACTTAATTGGGTTGACTTTGGGTTTCTAATAACTTGATGTCAAGATCTGTTTTTTTCCTTGGTTCTTTTAAGAACTATGATAGCAAGATTTGTCCTGAATGTTTTGCAACATGCAAGGCTTTGGGAGCTAAACACTGAGAGGGTAATATCTGTCTGCTTTTCCATCACGCACTGGCATACGCTCAGCCAAAGACCATGGTAGAGAATCAGAGAGCAGGGAGAAAATGTTTTGAGGTTTGGATCTCCAAATCCCTGTTTACCACATCAGACTAGGTGGCCATTCAGTCCCTACTCGGTTCCCTTTACCTCTCAAGAGTTCCTCTACCTACAACAGGACAATTTCCCAGCTATGCTTAGAAACTACCCCGTGGTGGTGAGCAGCTTCCAGTTTCTGCTAGCTTTCTGAGCAACAGTTAGTTTAAAATCATGTTCATGGAAAACTCTTATGTGGCTTTAAAAATTTGATTTGTTTTAATGTATCTTTTCTAGTCTTTTTTGCAGTGAAGTAATGGCTGCCATGTATTATATATCCAAACCAGAATCTGAATTCCTAGTATGTATTTTTAATTATTATTCAAATTATTTTTTTCAACTTCCTTGTTACATTTGGTATGTAAATTCCATCTCTTTCTAATTTGGAAAAATATAGTCCTATTCCTTACCACAATTATTATAAGCAATAAAACTGAGTTAGGACAAAAATATAATTAATGTGTTTTTGATTAGAAGGAAATCTTTGAAGAGGAGAAGAAAAAAATGCTCTAATCATAAATTATAGTGATACTAAGTTGAATATTAATTCAATCTGGATTCAGTTTAAAATCATTCCTTCTGGATCTGCCATTTTATCTCATAGCAGTGCTAATAATTAAAGAGAATATAGAAAAATTAATGTCATATCAGCTTCTTTTCTGTCCAAGCAATATTTGTTTATAAACAAAACAGAAGAAGCAACCTTAGTCCACAGCTCTGTGGCAGTGACCAAATCAGACAGAACTGAAACAATTGATTCAGTGTTTTTTCTGCATCAAGGCACCCAGGAGGTGTGCACATGTCCTGCTAAATGGATTTCTGGGCTACAGGGAGATCAAAACCTTTAGGCCCAAACTGGTTTTTGCTGTGATAACATAGATCTGGTTAAGAATAAGGGGCTATTTGGCTTCAGGGTTGATTTTCAGATTGTTAATCACTGAATTATTTTCTTTTTAGAGCTGTCATATTTATCATCTCTGCACTCAACAGTATCATTAGACTGTGTCTCTGTGTTGATGAGTTTCTTATTTCTTAGGGGAAGTGATTGATTCAGAAAAATCATAACCAGCATGCTACTGGCAAAAATACATTTTGTTATTTGCAGAACATTTATGGAGTACCAGTTTCCTGAGGCACAGCCTGTGAGCATGGGGTAGATACAGCATAATTTAAAAATATGTTTATTGATTCTTTAGGACCATATTAGCATGCAATATTGAAGTGTTGTGGAAACGTCAGAAAGCAACAAATTCGGGACTTGTAGCAATTTATTACAAAGGGAAGATCTGAAAATAAAATGGTTATCTTCATGTTTCATGAGTTGTTTAGGAAAGAATTGAGTCCTAAACTTGGTTTTGTTGGAAGCATTTGATGGTGTTTAACAATGAGGTAGAGTTGAGGATGACCACAGTTATCAAAATATGCATAACAGGGACATTTTCATAAAGACTAGATCCATCTTAAACACTGAAGTGTTATAAAAGTAGATACTAAACAGATGAAGACCAGTTAAGTAACTCCTAATACTATATTAAAATAATAAATACTATAAACCAAACTATATTCCATTTTCCCCTCTAATTTAGAGGTTTTATAGAAAGGAATTAAGTGGTTAGTTAATAATTATATCCTGTGCAATCAATTTTACAGCTAATGGTACAGATTTCAAGTTGAATGATTATTTATAATCACATAATTTTTAAAATATTTGTGCTTTGAAAGGATAAATAATGCTGACTGGAAAATACATTGGGAAATAATGAACAGATTAGGAAAAAATGATTAACCAAAGAATGTTCTTAAACTCTGGAGAAGCCCCCACTTTAATATCCTATTATAAACTAATTGAAATATCACAGCTTACCTGCTTGATGTCAACAGTTAAACTAATTTCATTTAGTGAGACTCCTCTGTCCATGGAATTCTCCAGGCAAGAATAATGGAGTGGGTTGCCATTCCCTTCTCCAGGGGGTCTTCCTGGCCCAGGGATCGAACCCGGGTCTCCTGCGTTGCAGGCAGATTCTATACCATTTGAGCCACCAGGGAGGTCCTCCTAATGCTGCAGAGACTCATTTTTGCGGCCATCAGCATGCTGAGGCCAGCATCTCTGTCAGGATAGAACATAGACATCTTTCCCTAACTTATCTAATTACACATCTTCCTAAATTCAAACAAAAAACAACAACCAAGGAAATCTTCTTAAGGAGATGTTTTGGTTCATAAACCAGCTGTGACCAATAGACCAAGTTTTTTTTTAATATAAATTTATTTATATTACATTTTATATTATATTTTTAATATAAATTTATTTTAAATAAATAAATTTATATTAATTTAAATACATTAATAATAAATAAATTTATCTTAATTGGAGACTAATTACTTTAATATTGTAGTGGTTTTGCCATACAATGACATGGATCCGCCACGGGGGTACATGTGTTCCCCATCCTGAACTCCCATACTTATAACTGCCCATATTTATACTGCTGTTACTATTGTTCCCTAAGTAACAATTTATCTCTTTTGTATAGTAAATTAGAGACTTTCTGAGTCATTTTATTTCCATTAGATATGTCACTGTCAATGTTTATTCCAAATAGGGTCTATTTTATCACTGTGTGATAACGAAGAGTAGCAGAGAATGTCCCACCAATACAAAAACGGGGGTAGAAAATGTGACTCTTTAGCATAGAATGGCACTGCGCTTATGATGTGAGACTTATTCATGCAAGCATTCACGTTTACTCTTTTTTTCCTACCTTGTTCAGTCACTAAGTCATGTCTGATGTCTATACCATTTATCAAATAAAATCCCTTTTGGCATTATTATCTTCCAATAGGAGTGTTCATTAATATTTCAACTTTCTCTTTCTTCTGTAGAGAAACAGCATAACCTTTTTCCCCAGGGCTTTTGTACTCTTACACCCCATGTTCACCCTCTTTATTGCTGTGAACCCCCCAAGTCAGGGCCGAGAACATGAGCAGGGAGAGGACGATGCAGCACGCCCAGAGTGCGGTCTTCTTGAGACAGGAGTCTGAAAGGGCTATTTTAACGAGCTCAAGCACTGTAAGCCGAGCTCTTAGATTCAACTTCAACATTGTCTGACAGTTTTGACAATGAAGGAGTAACTTGACATTTTCTTCTTAGAAACATAAGTGCCATCTCTCATCCCAGGAAGCTAGTGATTTCAAGAGTTGAAACGGAAGTACTCTGTCTATGGAACACATCATCAGGTGAGAAAGCTAAAGATCAAATAGCGCCAAACAGAAATGGCATTCTTCTGTAGAAGTTTGGAAAAATAAGCAAAGCTATTCTGAACAGGAGTGTATAAGGATGAACTTTGTAACAATAAACAACTTCGGAATTTATAAAAATTCAGAAATTTCAAAGAAATGATTCAAGGGATTCTCGCATCTGGTGGGAATGAATAGAGGTTATCTGTAATTTAATTTGCATAACTTTGGATCATTGAAAATTTAAGCCTAGAGGCTGGAATTTAAGTCACATTCGAAAGCCTGCATGTCCAAAATGGATACCCATTTCTAACTGCATACCGTTATGGTGAGCTGGACAAAGTATTTGACCCCTTTGTAGCCCAACTATAAAGTAATATCTGTAGATTGAGTGTTTATTATAAAATTACTTTCACAAAATAAATGGCATTAGTTACATAAAGAGCTTAAAAAGTATCTGCTGTAAACATCCCATGCATGTTAGCTACTGGTTTTAATATTAACCAAAGCATATTTTGCAATAGCATGCATGGTTTATATATTTATACACATTTCATATTTGCAAGTCAGTGATTGGCAGAAGCTCAGATATTGTGTTTATTTGTTTTAATTTTGAACTTTATGGTTATTTGGACAGAATTTGAGACCTAAGCTTCCCAAATTTCATAGATGCTACAGACTCATAATCATATGAAGTAAAATATACAAAATGTGGTCTGGCAATAGTTCCCCCAGTCCCTTTCTATCTATATGTCATTCAAAAAATTTTCTATCCTTATTTGGTTTTCAATATAGGATGCATTTTCAGGAATTCAAGAGGTATTAAAAGAAGACAAAATATATATTAGGGCTCAGCCATCTTGTTCTTCTATTTCTAAGATGAAGGAGTAAGTGAATGGAAATGGAAAGTTACAGGTAATTCTCAATCATGAATTCTATCATTTCAAAAGAGACACAAAACAAAATCAAAGTTTTCAAAAAGTAAAACAAATGCCTTGAGAAATTATCTTTGCTAAGAGAACACTTCTTTCCTGAACATGGTTACTAACAAGGAAGGTATTTATTAAGTCTTACAAGAAGAGAGGCTAAAAGTTACTGATCTCTGCTGGGGTCATAAGGTAGTGTACCATAAATCAAAGATCTCTGATTAAAAGATTCATTCAAGCATGGGTAACAGTGGAGGATACAGAAGGTCCTTTGGGTGCTACTTGAGAAAGCAGCTGGGCTATATTCTGGTTCTCTCTGAAGTTTGCATTCAGGCAAGCACCAGATGGAATGCACATTAGATACATTTTCGTCTGGAACATTTCCTCATGTCATTGTCCAGAGATTTTCTTAGGCATCTTTACTATAACGCTCTTGAGCTGAAATTTGATTGGAATAGAGAAAAGAGTTTTTTTTTTTTTAAATATAATTTCTATACTAATGCTGGCAGCCTGGCCTTTCTTTTCTTTTTTTTTTTAAATGGTCCCTTTCATTTACTTTCTTGTGGGAATAGAATATAGAGTATTTAATAGATTGACATTGTCTTTAGAATTTAAATATAGATGGCACTAAAGTAACAGCACCAGAAACAACAAAATATTTATTGCTTGGAAAGTAATGGAGTCAAATGGCATTGATTTCTGGCATAAGATACTATGACCCTCATCCATCTGTTCAGGGCCTGATGCAGAAATCAATACAATCTCTGCCTGGGGAAGCCCAAGGCATTCTCTGCATTTAGACATAGGACTTCCAGATTGCTATGTAATTAAAAAATAATCAAGCCATTCTAGAAGTTTCACTTCCCATCATACTCTAAAAAGTTTTCCCTTAAAAAGAACTCTTTTGGATCAAATTGTGTTAGTATTTCTTTCTTTCTTTTTTTTTTTTTTTTGCAATTCAACTATAGTGCAGTTACATTGATTATATCTCCTGAACCTCCCAGCTGAGTTCAAGTAAAAGTGCATTTGTAGACTGGTTTAAAATCTACTACTAGTAAAATATGACTCCTCTCAAAGTATTAATAAATATTTATGGTGGAATATTTCAAGGTTGTAAGGAAAGTGTGTCTGATCTCAGTGTGGGGCAACAGGGGGCATTTATATTGCTTTAAGAAATAGTCAAAAATTGTACAGATTTTGTTATAAATGTATAAAAATTGCTGATTTTTTCCCTTGGACTAAAGACAAAATTGTTAATTTACCAACATACCAAAACAGTTTCAAAAGTTTTATTGTGCTAAAATAATTTTATGTTTGCTAGTGCAAACGCCTGAGAATCTGAAATGTGGCTTTTGTTTCAGCAGTTCAATGACAAAAGAAAACTTTTTCACAAATCTGAAAGGACTGTGAAGGCTTGAATCAGAAAAAGTGAAGTTTCATTGAAAGTGGAAGAAAGTGGGGCTTACTCCTTAATATGGTAAGATCATAACAGATTTTACTTTCCTTTCTGACCTAAGTGGATATCCAGTTCAGTTCAGTTCAGTTGCTCAGTCGTGTCTGACTCTTTGTGATACCATGAACTGCAGCATGCCAGGCCTTCCTGTCCATCACCAACTCCCGGAGTCCACCCAAACCCATGTCCATTGAGTTGGTGATGCCATCCAAATATCTCATCGTCTGTCATCCCCTTCTCCTCCTGCCCTCAATATTTCCCAGCATCATGGTCTTTTCTTATGAGTTAGCTCTTCACATCAGGTGGCCAAAGCATTGGAGTTTCAGTTTCAACATCAGTCCTTCCGATGATCACCCAGGACTGATCTCCTTTAGGATGGACTGGTTGGATCTCCTTGCAGTCCAAGGGACTCTCAGTCTTCTCCAACACCACAGTTCAAAAGCATCAATTCTTCTGCGTTCAGCTTTCTTTATAGTCCAACACTCATATTCATACATGACCACTGGAAAACCATAGCTGTGATTAGATGGACCTTTGTTGACAAAGTAATGTCTTTGCTTTTTAATATGCTGTCTAGGTTGGTCATAACTTTCCTTCCAAGGAGTAAACATCTTTTAATTTCATGGCTGCAATCACCATCTGCAGTGATTTTGGAGCCCAGAAAAATAAACTCAGCCACTGTTTCCACTGTTTCCCCATGTATTTCCCATGAAGTGGTGGGACCAGATGTCATGATCTTAGTTTTCTGAATGTTGAGCTTTAAGCCAACTTTTTCTTTCCCCTCTTTCACTTTCATCAAGAGACTTTTTAGTTCTAGTTCCTCTTCACTTTCTGCTATAAGGTTGGTGTCATCTGCATATCTGAGGTTATTGATATTTCTCCTGGCAATCTTGATTCCAGCTTGTGCTTCCTCCAGCCCAGCATTTCTCATAAAGTACTCTGCATATAAGTTAAATAAGTAGGGTGACAATATACAGCCTTGACATTCTCTTTTTCCTATTTGGAACCAGTCTCTTGTTCCATGTTCAGTTCTAACTGTTGCTTTCTGACCTGCAGACAGATTTCTCAGGAGGCAGGTCAGGTGGTCTGGTATTCCCATTTCTTTCAGAATTTTCCACAGTTTATTGTGGTCCACACAGTCAAAGGCTTTGGCATAGTCAATAAAGCAGAAATAGATGTTTTTCTGGAACTCTCTTGCTTTTTCAATAATCCAGTGGATGTTGGCCATTTGATCTCTGGTTCCTCTGCCTTTTCTAAAACCAACTTGAACATCTGGAAGTTCATGGTTCACGTATTGTTGAAGCCTGGCTTGGAGAATTTTGAGCATTACTTTACTAGCGTGTCAGATGAGTGCAATTGTGTGGTAGTTGAACATTCTTTGGCATTGCCTTTCTTTGGGACTGGAATGAAAACGGACCTTTTCCAGTCCTGTGGCCACTGCTGAGTTTTCCAAATTTGCTGGCATATTGAGTGCAGCACTTTCACCGCATCATCTTTTAGAAGCTGAAATAGCTCAACCGGATTTCCATCACCTCCACTAGCTTTGTTTGTAGTGATGCTTCCTAAGTCCCACTTGACTTCACATTCTAGGATGTCTGGCTCTAGGTGAGTGATCACACCATTGTGATTATCTGGGTCATGAAAATCTTTTTTATTTTATTTTTATTTTTTAAATTTATTTTTTATTTTACTTTACAATTCTGTATTGGTTTTGCCATACATTGACATGAATCCACCACGGGTGTACATGCATTCCCAAACATGAACCCCTCTCCCACCCCCCTACCCACAACATCTCTCTGGGTCATCCCCGTGTACCAGCCCCAAGCGTGCCGTATCCTGCATCGGACATAGACTGGCAATTCGATTCTTACATGATATTATACATGTTTCAATGCCATTCTCCCAAATCATCTCACCCTCTCCCTCCCCCTCTGAGTCCAAAAGTCCGCTATACACATCTGTGTCTTTTTTGCTGTCCTGCATACAGTTCCTCTGTGTATTCTTGTCACCTCTTCTTAATATCTTCTGCTTCTGTTAGGTTCCTACCATTTCTGTCCTTTATTGAGCCCAATTTGCATAAAATGTTCCCTTGGTGTCTCTAATAAAGTGGATATTAAGAACATGATTTTGTGAATGCTGGAGAGAACAGTTTCTGACAGACAACAGCACTTTTCCTGTTTAGCTGTGTTTTAGGACAGGTTCTGTTCGGTGTGGTTTTCGATCTTTATATCAGGGTTTCTAGAAAAGTCATTATGGAATATATATAGTTGCAATAATAAATTATATACGTGGTCCACTGGAGAAAGGAATGGCAAACCATTTCAGTATTCTTGCCTTGAGAACCCCGTGAACAGTATGAAAAAGCAAAAACATAGGACACTGAAAGAGGAACTCCCCAGGTTGGTAGGTGCCCAATATGCTACTGGAGATCAGTGGAGAAATAACTCCACAAAGAATCAAGAGACGAAGCCAAAGCAAAACCAACACCCAGTTGTGGATGTGACTGGTGATGGAAGTAAAGTCCGGTGCATAGGAACCTGGAATGTTTAGGTTCATGAATCAAGGTAAATTGGAAGTGGTCAAACAGGAGATGGCAAGAGTGAATGTCGACATTTTAGGAATCAGCAAACTAAAATGGACTGGAATGGGTGAATTTAACTCAGATAACCATTATATCTACTACTGTGAGAAAGAATCCCTTAGCACAAATGGAGTAGCCCTCATAGTCAACAAAAGAGTCCAAACTTCAATACTTGGATGCAATCTCAAAAATGACAGAATGAGCTCTGTTCATTTCCAAGGCAAACCACTCAATATCATGGTAATCCAAGTCTATGCCCCGACCAATAATGCTGAAGAAGCTGAAGTTGAACAGTTCTATGAAGACCTACATGACCTTCTAGAACTAAAACCCCCAGATGATGTCCTTTTCATTATAGGGGACTGGAATGCAAATGTAGAAATCAAGAAATACCTGGAGTAACAGGCAAATTTGGCCTTAGAGTACACAATGAAGCAGGGCAAAGGCCAAGAGGTTTGCAAGAGAACACACTAATCATAGCAAACACCCTCTTTCAACAACACAAGAGAAGACTCTACACATGGACATCATCAGAGGGTCAATGCCAAAACCAGATTGATGAAATTCTTTGCAGCCAAAGATGGAGAAGCTCTATACAGTCAGCAAAAGTAAGACTGGGAGCTGACTGTGGCTCACATCATGAACTCCTTATTGCCAAATTCAGACTTAAATTGAAGAAAGTAGGGAAAACCACTAGATCATTCAAGTATGACCTAAATCAAATCCCTTATGATTATACAGTGGAAGTGACAAGTAGATTCAAGGGGTTAGGTCTGATAGACAGAGTGCCTAATGAACCATGGGTGGAGGTTTGAGACATTGTATAAGAGGCAGGAATCAAGACCATCCCCAAGAAAAAGAAATGCAAAAAGGCAAAATGGTTGTCTGAAGAGGCCTTACAAATAGCTGTGAAAAGAAGAGAAGTAAAAAGGAAAGGAGAAAAGGAAAGATATACCCCTTTGAGTGCAGAGTTCCAAAGAATAGCAAGGAAAGATAAGACAGCCTTCATCAGTGATCAATGCAAAGAAATAGAGGAAAACAATAGAATGGGAAATACTAGAGATCTCTTAAAAAAATTTAGAGAGATACCAAGGGAACATTTAATGCAAAGATGGGCTCAATAAAGGACTGAAATTATATAGACCTAACAGAAGTAGAAGATGTTAAGAAGAGGTGGCAGGAATACACAGAACAACTATACAGAAAAGATCTTCATGTCCCAGATAACCATGATGGTGTGATCATTAGCCTAGCCAGATAACCTGGAATGTGAAGTCAAGTGGGACTTAAGAAGCATCACTATGAACAAAGCTAGTAGAGGTGATGGAAATCCAGTTGAGCTATTTCAACTCCTAAAAGATGATGCTGTGAAAGTGCTGCACTCAATATGCCAGCACATTTGGAAAACTCAGCAGTGGTCACAGGGCTGCAAAAGGTCAGTTTTCATCCCAATCCCAAAGAAAGGCAATTCCAAAGAATGTTCAAAGTACAGCACAATTGTACTCATCTCACATGACAGCAAAGTAATGCTCAAAATTCTCCAAGCAAGGCTTCAATACTATGTGAACCATGAACTTCCAGATGTTCAAGCTGGATTTAGAAAAGGCAGAAGAACCAGAGATTGAATGGCCAACATCCGCTGGATCATTGAAAAAGCAAGACAGTTCCAGAAAAACATCTGCTTCTGCTTTATTGACTATGCCAAAGCCTTTGACAGTGTGGATCACCACAAACAGTGTAAAATTCTTAAAGAGATGGGAATATCAGACTACCTGACCTGCCTCCTGAGAAATCATTATGCAGGTCAGGAAGCAACAGTTAGAAGGGGACATGGAACAATGGACTGCTTCCAAATCGGAAAGGAGTGTCAGTGGTGTATATTGTCACCCTGCTTATTTAACTTATATGCACAGTACATCATGATAAATGATGGACTGGAAGAAACACAAGCTGGAATCAAGGTTGCCAGGAGAAATATCAATAACCTCAGATAGGCAGAGGACACCACTATTATGGCAGAAAGTGAAGAGGAAGTAAAGAGCCTCTTGATGAAAGTAAAAGAGGAAAGTGAAAAAGCTGGCTGAAAACTCAACATTCAGAAAACAAGATCATGGCATCTGGTCCCATCACTTCATGGCAAATAGATGGGGAAGCAATGGAAACCGTGACAGACTACTTTATTTATTTTTTTTTTTGGATTCCAAATCTCTGCAGATGGTGATTGTAGCCATGAAATTAAAAGATGCTTACTCCTTGGAAGGAAGGTTATGACCAACCTAGACAACATATTAAAAAGCAGAGACATTACTTTGCCAACAAAGGTCCCTCTAGTCAAGGCTATGGTTTTTCAGGAGTCATGTATGGATGTGAGAGTTGGACTATAAAGAAAACTGAGAGCCGAAGAATTGATGCTTTTGAACTATGGTGTTGGAGAAGATACTTGAGAGTCTTTGGACTGCAAGGAGATTGATGCAGTCCATCCTAAAGGAGATCAGTCCTGGGTGTTCATTGGAAGGGCAGATGCTGAAGGTGAAACTCCATTATTTGGTCCCTGATATGAAGAACTGACCCGTTGAAAAAACCCTGATGCTGGGAAACATTGAAGGCAGGAGGAGAAGGGGACGACAGGATGAGATGGTTGGATGGCATCACCGACTCAATGGTTATGAGTTTGCGTAAACTCTGGGAGTTTGTGATGTACTCTGGCATTCTGAAGTCCATGGGGTCACAAAAAGTGGAACATAACTGAGCGACTGACCTGAACTGAGGAAATAATAATTGATGGAAGTGGCAAATTCTTCATGAATGCATTCACAATAATCTTTGCAAAGTATTTATTGCAGAAACATTTCTTTGGAAAAAATGTGGTTATTTAATAATTTTTGCAAATAAATATTTCCTTTCAAAGAAATGAAAACTCAAAAAAATATGCAGAGTTGTCCATGATCCAGATGTATGTCTTATGTAGATCACCTGTTTGAATCAGTATCCATCTCACTTTAGTGTGCATCAACATCACTATAACTGCTTGCATTAAAATGTTTAGAATGTACTTAGATATGATGCCAGTAGTCTGAAAATAGGTGCCATACAGTCTCATCACTTGTAGTAGGTAAACTTTATTAAATCACTCTGAACTCTGAATTAATCAATATTGAATTAATTAATTAAGCTCCTGGGCTTCCCTGGTAGCTCAGTGGTAAAGAATCCGCCTGCCAATGCAGGAGACTCAGGTTTGATCCCTGGGGCAAGAAGATCCCCTGGAGGAAGGCATGGCAACCCACTCCAGTATTCTTGCCTGGAGAATCCCACGGACAGAGAAGCCTGGTGGGCTGCAGTTCCACGGGGTCGCAAAGAGTCACATACAACTGAGTGACTAGCACACATGCACACAGGAATTATTGCTCCTAGAAGAAATACAGGGTTTTGCTCCTGCAGCCTCTGCTCACATGATGTTAATCAATCAGCTGATCAATGCATAACCTTGCTTTGTGTGTATAGACACTTTATATATATCCTGCTGCTGCTGCTAAGTCGCTTCAGTCGTGTCCAACTCTGTGCGACCCCATAGACGGCAGCCCACCAGGCTCCCCCGTCCCTGGGATTCTCCAAGCAATAACACTGGAGTGGGTTGCCATTTCCTTCTCCAATGTATGAAAGTGAAAAGTGAAAGTGAAGTTGCTCAGTCATGTCCGACTCTTAGCGACCCCATGGACTGCAGCCCACCAGGCTCCTCTGTCCATGGGATTTTCCAGGCAAGAGTACTGGAGTGGGGTGCCATTGCCTATGTGTGTGTGTGTGTATATGTATATATATATATATATATATATATATATATATATAAAATTTGATTCCCTAACACTGAACTCACAGCCAGCAGCGCTATAATTTGTGCCTTATGAAACTTATCCCACACGTGTTCTTCCCATAATCCAGATCACAGCCTTCCTGAGTTTAGGAACACTAGAGAGTACTTCAGCAGTACACCTGGGGGCCAAATGGTGATTTTTTAAATAGAAAAATCATCGATGAAGTCCTCAAAAATGTGAGAAACATTACTTTATGTAGACAACAAAAGGATACTTATTTACAATAGAAGAGTTAAAATGCCTGGGCAGAGCATTTCCTTGTTTCACCTCCGCCGGGCATGTACGTGCCAGGTGACTCATTTTGTTTTCTGCTTTGTGCGTGTCCAAGAATGATCTGAAAACACCTTGAGTATTAATTTGGGGGTTACAAATAAATGCTAGCAAGTAGGTGAATTCCCAATACAGAATTTGACAATAATGAGGATTGACTGTAATAGGATAAATCTCAATCGTTTTCATCCTCATTATATATTCAAGTCATTCACAGAATGCTGTCTTTATAGTCATAATCTGAATTTTACAAAAAAAATTTTTTCTAATGCAGCATTTTGACATGGAAATAGAAAGTAGAGATAACAAAGATCCTTACTTTACTATACTGCATTTTGTTATGGTCCTCCTGACAGACCTGAACCTGGGGACAGGAGTCAACGAAAAGAAGGCAAAGAAAAGAAGGATGCGGGGGACTCAAGACTCTTGTGGAACAAGGGTGCTGTATTCATGGCAGCGTGTGCCTATATATTGTTATACTAGAATGCTTTAGGCAGAAAAATAAAGTTGAGCAAAAACACCGAAACCAAATGCATAACAACAGTAACTAGGGAAATAACAATCGTCACAGGGCCAGAAGACAATCCTTGTATTAGAAATAGGAACATGAGTAAGTAGTTTCACAGAAAAGTAAAAGGTTACTAAAAGGAGTCCACGTATGCATTCTGTCTCGCCATGAGAACTGCAGGCAGCTCTGCTTGTTCCTGTTTTCCAGGAACTGATAAGGAACAGAAGGTCCTTGAGAAACAGAAAACAACATATAGGATTCCTTAAAATTAAACGTTCCCTGACAGCATTTAGTGATGATACATGATTGAACTCTAGGCAAGTTGTCTACTAAGCAGTTAGAGAAAATTACTTTCTTGCAAAAATTCTTTAAATTTATCCATGCTTTCAGATTACTATTCAAAAGCTTTAGTTTTTATTAGGGTAAATATACATTCAAGTCAATGAAAATCTCAGTGGAACATGATATGCCTGTTAAAGTGAAAATTGCCAGATCTATGTAGCTTTTACTAAAAAAAAAAAGAAAAATAGTGAATTAACGCACATGAAGCTCAGATGGTAAAGAATCTGCTGCAGTGTGGGATACTCAGGTTTGATCCCTAGGTGGAAAGATCCCCTGGAGAAGGGCATGGCAATCCAATCCAGTACTCTTGTCTGGAGAACTCCATGGACAGAGGAGCCTGGTGGGCTATAGTCCATGGGGTCACAAACACTGAGACACGACTAAGTGATTGAAACTTTCACTTTCAATGCACATGAAGAACAAATAACATAGGGGGCTTTAAGACGGAGGTTTTTCATAGTTAAGTTGTTACTCCAAATCTGATTAAATTGGTAATAACTAAAAATTGTTCCCATCTGTTTAGTTAGTTCAGTCGCTCAGTCGTGTCCGACTCTTTGCGACCCCATGAATCGCAGCACGCCAGGCTTCCCTGTCCATCACCATCTCCCAGAGTTCACTCAGACTCACATCCATCGAGTCAGTGATGCCATCCAGCCATCTCATCCTCAGTTGTCCCCTTCTCCTCCTGCCCCCAATTCCTCCCAGCATCAGAGTCTTTTCCAATGAGTCAACTCTTCGCATGAGGTGGCCAAAGTACTGGAGTTTCAGCTTTAGCATCATTCCTTCCAAAGAAATCCCAGGGTTGATCTCCTTCAGAATGGTCTGGTTGAATCTCCTTGCAGTCCAAGGGACTCTCAAGAGTCTTCTCGAACACCACAGTTCAAAAGCATCAATTCTTCAGTGCTCAGCTTTCTTTACAGTCCAACTCTCACATCCATACATGACCACTGGAAAAACCATAGCGTTGACTAGACAAACCTTTGTTGGCAAAGTAATGTCTCTGCTTTTGAATATGCTATCTAGGTTGGTCATAACTTTTCTTCCAAGGAGTAAGCATCTTTTAATTTCATGGCTGCAATGACCATCTGCAGTGATTTTGGAACCCCAAAAAATAAGGTCTGACACTGTTTCCGCATCTGTTTCCCATGAAGTGATGGGACCAGATGCTATGATCTTCATTTTCTGAATGTTGAGCTTTAAGTCAACTTTTTCACTCTCCACTTTCACTTTCATCAAGAGGCTTTTTAGTTCCTCTTCACTTTCTGCCATAAGGGTGGTATCATCTGCATATCTGAGGTTACTGATATTTCTCCCGGCAATCTTGTTTCCAACTTGTGCTTCTTCCAGCCCAGCATTTCTCATGATGTACTCTTCATATAAGTTTAGTAGCTGATAATTAAGCTGCTGCTGGTATAAAGTCTCTTCCTAGTGGACAGGTGGCAGGGAGTTAAAAGGCTATTTGTGAATAGACCTCCACTGATGCTCACTGCCAGCCTTTAAGTAGCCAAGAGTTGAACAAGAAAAAGAGTGATGTTAATTTTTTCAGAGCAAGATGAAAACCTATTGATGAGCAGGATGTGAATTATTTTCAATCTTCTTACAAATATTATTCATGAGACTAAAATTTTGAGAATGACTTAGAAATATAAATTGTTGACTGTGGACTCAGGCACTGTGCATTGCAAACCTCACTTACTTTTACTAAGCCAAGTATTGTTTATAAACAATCCTCTGCTTTGTGTTTGGGGTGAGGAGTGGAGTTTCTATTTAATAATAAATACTTAACAGATTTAGTTAATATGGTTTAAATTGATGATTGCACTGTATAGTCATAATTTGAGTTTCAAAGTTTTGAATGCAAAATTAATATAATATAATAAAAATTACAATACAAACTTACATTTTAAAACAAAAATATGTAGCAATTGCTTCTATATCTTGCAGTAATTTTCAGGTACAAGAATCAATTTTTATGGATCTTGATTTTACCAGTTAATTAGTTTAAAAAGTTCAGTTTTCCAGAGTAATGAATAATTTAAATATGGTTTAGACATGCTATATATAGTAAACATATATAAAGGCTCATCTAAGCTATACTATAAGAAAGAATTCTCATTTATAAATGCTTTAATAGCAAAACACAAGTAACATGTAACAAAAAATAAAATATCAAAAATCTATGACATTGGGGAAGATTAAAAATTAAATGACATACACTTTCTTTTCCAGTGGGATAGGATTGGCAATGAAAGTGAAAGTGAAAGTTGCTCAGTTGTGTTTGACTTTTTGCAAACCCGTGGACTATACAGTCTATGGAATTCTCCAGGCCAGAATATTGTCATGGGTAGCCTTTCCCTTCTTCAGGGGATCTTCCCAACCCAGGATCGAACCCAGATCTCTCGCATTGAAGGCGGATTCTTTACCAGCTGAGCCACCAGGGAAGCAGGATTGGCAACAGCAGTCTGTGTTTGAAGGTCAACTTTCCATTAAGTTTAATTCTTGGTGAGATCAGTCATCACAAGTAACCTGACTTAGAATGTCATCCTTGTCACCTGCTACAGATCAGAGCATTTGTCTGTTTTTTCCTAGACTGATATCACTATTTCTGATTGTGAAAGTTAAATCTGAAGACAACAAGAACTGCTTTCAACATCCCAGTGACACTAAGGTCATGACCAACAAAGTTCCTATTAGTTCTCATTTGGACAATCACACTAAAACTTCATATCTTCCTCAGTAAAACTCCAGGATTTGGTGAATCAGTGTTTTGCATTTAGCCATTTCATGCCTCACTGAACTAACTAGGGAAATTGAAGATAAAACCTTCTGCATAATTTCTAACTTATCTGCATAGTTTGATCAAATTGAACACTTAAGAAAAAAAGACTTAGAAAAGAAGAAAGATGGAGGGACACAAACCAAAATGAAATGTTAGAGACTTCTAGTTCGATTCTTTATTCTGACATGAAAAGAAGAAAAAGTAGGGAAAACTGAAAGTCAGGTGTTTTTTGGACCCATTAGAGATCTGATCTTTGGAAAAATGCTCACCCTAAAATTTGGAGAGTCAGACGCAGGAAGAGACAGATAGCTCCTGAGGTTGCCTTACCTGGAGCAGAAACCTTTGGAATGTAAATGATGGTAGGAAAAGTTTAGTGGGTATTTTGAAGAATTGCTGGGCCTGAATGTGGGCTAACATCAGAGTGAAAAAAATCCCAGTTGCTGCAGTCAGTAGGTGGGTCTTGCACTTCATCAGTCTTTCACTGCAGGAACCTACCAAGTTCTCCCAGTGAGCCTTTGCAAAACGTCTCCTCCCGGCGCTGGTTGGAGGAGGGGTATAATAACCATTCTGAAAATTCACTCGGGCTTGTCTCCCTACAAAGCCTGGACCCCAGGGGAAATGAATTTGCCAGAGAGCAAATTCTGAAAACTTATCACAGCTCAGGGTAGCAAAGTCACTCAGATTCAACTTTCCCATCTCACCTAGGGGAAAAAATAACAGACAAACATTACAACAAAAAATTATTCAAAACAAAATAAAAAATCAAACTCGACATGGAAGAGGGTTTTAAGGAAAGATATTGAGAATACTGTAGCAGGGAAGAATATAAGTAAAGAAGGAAACAAGTTATATGCCTGGAGGAGGGATAGACATACTTGTGAAGAGTACACCCTCAAGACACTGGCTCACTAAAAGACTGAGTCTTAGTTGGAAGGTTATTGAATGTGCCCTCTT
Source organism: Oryx dammah (assembly GCF_014754425.2). Taxonomy (NCBI): domain Eukaryota; kingdom Metazoa; phylum Chordata; class Mammalia; order Artiodactyla; family Bovidae; genus Oryx; species Oryx dammah. The sequence goes on from NW_024070187.1 coordinate 7,309,117, forward strand.
CCCCATGAGTCATCATCACACCCAAAGACCTCTAGTATATGAAGAGTAGATTATAGCTGAAAGAGTTTCAAGATGCAGACTGTCTTTGAGCAATAAGAAGAAGCCCCAAATCCCAAGTCAGAAAGCAAAAACAACAGTAGAAGAATTTGAAGTCTTTGGTACCTATAGCTGTAACAAACCTCACACACAACTCAGCTCCTAACCATATGAACGTAAATCTTTATACTGAAGTCCTATTTGTTTGAGTATCTATTACCTGATACAACATGTCCATCTTTCACCAAAATTTCCAAGGTTAGCTAAAAGGCAATAAACACACATTTTGAGGACCAAAGCAAGCCACAGAACTACACCCAGAAAGGACACAGGTGTTGGGACTATCAGACAAGGAATTTAGCATAGCTATGATTAATGTATAAATAACCCTAATGGAAAAATTCAATAACATGTGAGACCAGATGGATAATGTCAGCAGAGAGATGGAAACTCTCTAAGAAAGAACTGAAAGGAAATGCAAGAAAAAAGAATAGCACAAAGGCCTTTGACAGGTTTATTAGATTTCTCACAGCCGAGGAAATAAGAGTGAACTTGAAGGTAGCTCAATAGAAACTCCCTAAATTGAAACACAAAGAGGAAACAAAAATAAAAGCAAGATGAACAGATATATCCAGAATGTGTGGGACAGCAATAAAAAGGTATACAAAATTGAAATGCCAGAAGGAGAAAAAAGAGAGAGAACAAGGCAAAATAAATATTTGAATAATTATAGACTGAGAACTTTACAAAATTAGTTAGGGATACCAAACTACAGATCCAGGAAGCTCAGGGAACATCAAATAAGATAAGTAGGAAGGAAAGCATGTTGTGATATCAAAACCCTGTTCTATCACTTTTCTCAAAATACGGTAAATATTTTTTTTTTCTTTCGGTACAAATATTTTTTTAAATGACTATAATGCTAATGGTCCATCTTGGAATTTGATCTGCTAACTATTAGCTGTTGTATCTGTGTGTGTTGTTGCTGTTCCGTCACTAAGTTGTGCCAGACTCTTCGCTACTCCATGGGCTGTGGCATGGCATGGCTTTCCCGTCCTTCTCTGTCCCCAAGTGTGCGTGGGGAGTCACCTCAGTCGTGTCGACTCTCTGCGACCCCATGGCCTGTAGCCAATCAGGCTCCTCTGTCCATGGGATTCTCTAGGCAAGAATCCTGGAGTGGGGTGCCATGTCTTCCTCCAGGGGATCTTCCCAACCCAGGGATCAAACCTGTATCTCTGATGTTTCTTGCATTGGCGAGCATATTCCTTACCACGAGCGCCCCCTGGGAAATCCGCTGTCTCCTGGAGTTTACTCAAATTCACGTTCCTTGATTGGTGGTGCTCTCTAATCATCTTATCCTCTGCTGCCCTTCTGCCTTGCCCTGTTTTGTTGTGCTTTGCAGAGAGCATGCTATTTACAAATCGAGGTGTGTGGCAATCCTGTATGGAGCGGGGCGATAGGTGCCGTTTTTCTAAGAGCATTTGCTCACCTGGTTTCTCCGTGTCACATTCTGGTAATTCTCAATGTTTCAAACCCTCCACCAAAAAACACTGCAGCTCCCTGAAGGCTCAGATTATGGTTTGTACTTTCTAGCAATGAAATATTTTTAATTAAGGTATGTACATTTTTAGACACTGCCATTACCCACTTAATAGACTATACTGTAAACATAACTTTAATATGCCCTGAGAAACCAAAAATTTTGTGTGACTTGCTTTATAGCAATGCTCACTTTATTGTTGTGATCTGAAACCAAATCCACATTATCTCCAAAGTATTTCTGTATGGGCTCTGAAGGTACCATCTATACAAACAGGATATATATCACAGTAGTCTCTGTTCATTTAAGTAGTACCAATTCTCCAAGCCAGGCTTCAGCAATACGTGAACTGTGAACTTCCAGATGTTCAAGCTGGTTTTAGAAAAGGCAGAGGAACCAGAGATTAAATGGCCAACATGCGCTGGATCATCAAAAAAGCAAGAGAGTGTGAGAAAAACATCCATTTCTGCTTTATTGACCATGCCAAATCCTTTGATATGTGGATCACAATAAACTGGAAAATTCTGAAAGAGATGGGAATACCAGACCACCTGACCTGCCTGTTGAGAAACCTGTATGCAGGTCAGGAAGCAACAGTTAGAACTGGACATAGAACAACAGACTGGTTCCAATAGGTAAAGGAGTACGTCAAGGCTGTATATTGTCACAGTGCTGATTTAACTTATATGCAGAGTACATCATGAGAAATGCTGGGCTGGAAGAAGCACAAGCTGGAATCAAGATTGCCAGGAGAAATATCAATAACCTCAGATATGCAGATGACACCACCCTTATGACAGAAAGTGAAGAAATAGTCTCTTGATGAAAGTGAAAGTGGAGATTGAAAAAGTTGGCTTAAAGCTCAACATTCAAAAAACTAAGATTATGGCATCTGGTCCCATCACTTCATGGCAAATAGATGGGGAAACAGTGGAAACAGTAGCTGACTATTTTTCTGGGCTCCAAAATCATTGCAGATGGTGATTGCAGCCATGAAATTAAAAGACGCTTACTCCTTGGAAGGAAAGTTATGACAAACCTAGACAGCATATTGAAAAGCACAGACCTTATTTTGTCAACAAAGGTCTGTCTAGTCAAGGCTATGGTTTTTCCAGTGGTCATGTATGGATGTGAGAGTTAGACTATAAAGAAAGCTGAGCACCGAAGAATTGATGCTTTTGAACTGTGGTGTTGGAGAAGACTCTTGAGAGTCCCTTGGACTGCAAGGAGATCCAACCAGACCATCCTAAAGGAGATAGTCCTGGGTGTTCATGGAAGGACTGATATTGAAGCTGAAACCCCAATACTTTGGCCACCTGATATGAAGAGCTGACTCATTTGAAAAGACCCTGATACTGGGAAAGATTTAGGGCGGGAGGAGAAGGGGACGACAGAGGATGAGATGATTGGGTGGCATCACTGACTCAATGGACATGGGTTTGGTGGACTCCAGGAGTTGGTGATGGACAAGGAGGCCTGGCATGCTGCAGTCTATTGGGTCACCAAGAGTTGGACACAACTGAGCAACTGAACTGAAACTGAGAACTGTTGCAGATTGATTTCTTTCCTCCAAGACTTATTCAAAGACTGCTTAACTTTTATTGATTTTTACCTCCAAAATCCAACTTATTTGTAAAATCCACTCAGGGAAGTTGGGTTACCATATCACCATAATCTCAGCTGCATTGTCTCCTCTATGGACAAGAAACTTAACAATAAAAAGGGATTAAAGTACTCTGTGACCAAATCTTATTTAGCAATACAAATGATCTCTGATACTATAAATTAAAATACTATAAAATACTATACTATAAAATACTATTAAAATACTATATCTGTAATAACACTGTGTAAGTATGACCTCATATTATTTTTCAAGGTGAGATTATCATAAACCATATATTAGTACATCTAGTACACAAGCATATTTATTCTCCATATATTATTTGCCAACTGCCTTCCTTTCATTCCCACCCATATGGGATAATTACAAGAAAACTTAAGAAAATTATTAGAACATGCCTGGTATATGTGGATTTCACATTTTCATACTGTTACATGGCAAAAAGCCATGCTTCTTATTAAAAAGAATTTATAACTATCTTTTTTACTAAAGTGTGAATTCTCAAGAAGAGGTTCTATGTATATATATTCCCCCAAGAGCTTGAGTATTTGGAGAATATTTTTTTTAACTGAGTAACTTTGGGGAATTTTATTTCTAAATGAATGATGATGCCTTCAAAGTAGTTATTTTGAGCTGTATAATTTTAATTTATTCAAGCAATATAAGAAAACCTCATTCTAAAGTTTTGATAGCTTTGTGTAGTAATTTGCAAGAAACTTTTCTATTCTTTACCTCTAGTTCTACTTTCCAGCAGAAAAAATGATACTGTAGTAGGGTCTCTTAGTCCATGGAGGCATCAGTCTCATTGTTGGTAGAGACTATAGAAGCAACTTTACCCAGCCTTCTCATCCCTCCATTTAAGTGATGAAAAATTGAGGTTCAAAGTAAGGAAGTGGCTTTGCCAAGTTCAAGAAAATTCTGATGTTAGCTAATTAAAACATAATTAATTTGAAATAGAATTTATTTCTGAATTGTTAGAAGTAGCAAATCAAGGAAAAAATTTAAAAGAATTTGATGGCCATAAAACCCAGAATTTTATGTGCTTTTTATATTTTATTGGTATAGAGTAATACCTTATAGCTCTAAGGAACTATTCTGAGATTTATTTAGAACAACTCATTTATTTTACAAATTAAGATAAATTAAAAAAAAAACACGCATAGAAGTGATTTAAAACCAAAATTGAGTGATGTCATATTAATAAATATGTAGGGTTTTGTTTTTCTCACAGGTAAATGTTTCTTTTCAACTGAACATGGAGAATGTTTTTAAATAGAATTTTCATCTTATTCCTCACTAATAATTTTAATACTATTCTCAACACTGAAAAAACTTTAAGAAAATACTAACTTTAAAATTCTTCTGACCCCAGTATAAAATAAAAATTAAATTTAAAAAAATACAGTTCTTCTGGAGTTAATCCTGAATGAACAATCAGAATGGCACAAGGATCTCTTAGAAGTTAAAATCAGAGTTTCAGAATTTAGAGTTAGGATTTGCATTGTCTATGCAGATATATTCTAAAGGCACATATTACAAACAAATGTTTTATTTGAAGTCAGGCATCAGCTGGATTATCCTACTCCAAAGCTCCCTTGACCTTGAGAGTGTCTCTGCTTTTAGAAGTGAGATAAATTAACAGAACTTGGCAGTTTGTTCCAAAGGAATGTCTCTGTTTGAATTTCCTATCTGACATGTAATCTTACAAGTGTCACAAGAAAACAGCTACAAATGTAGTGAACAAAACATTACCAGCAATATCCTACCTTTCTTTCAGTATGTATTTAAATACCCAATGTGAATAATTAAAAGAGAAACTGCTCTAAGATAAAGAACTATTTCAACAAACATGTCTGTAATTATTTCTTCTAGTAGTACAGAAAAAAAAAAAAAAAAACCCTCCTAGGTCTTTCCTCCCTTTCTTTCTCTTTTAAAAATAATTAGGTATATTGGATTTGTATAGCGCTTTTTTCCCAAAATTCTTCATTTGTACAATGCCTCGTAATTTCTACCCATTTTTACACATTATAAATGAGCTCAACAAAAGAACATTTGAAGAGGAGCACTTCTGTTGTGGCTTTTAGCAGGCAGTGTGAATGAAAATTACAAGAGTAATGTCACTAGATGGTAATCATTTTCTTTTTAAAAATTTGCTCTGCCAGAGTGGAGGGTTTGGAGATTATTGTTAGCTTGTCAGTAGAGAATATTCTCTCTTCCTGAAAAACACCTTTTGCTGTAATTTAAGAAATAATTTTTTTCTTTTATGAAAAGGAATTCAATAAGGAGAACAATTCACTGGTCTTTATAATAGAATTACAGAATAGCAGCTATGGCTGGAGAGACAAGCTGACTACTACTGTAGTGATTGCTGAAGCTATTTTAGGAATAGCCTCTGTTAACTCTTGTTAAATCTTCGGTGCTGAATGGCAGTACAAGTCTTCTGTCTGACATAGCACTGACTTAAAGGGACCACCGACTGCAAGAACATTGTAAGTTGACCTTTCTGGTTGGTGCATCAGCTGGGATGCTTCTGGCTCTAAATAACAAAATGCCAACACAAACTGACTTAAACAGGAAGGAAATAGCAAAAGTTCAAAAGTTGTGTGGGTTCACATTTGGTAGATTCAGCAGCTCAGTTATATTGTTAAAAACTCGGATTTCCTCCATCTCTCCAGTCTACATTGTAGAACACTCATTTCTTCCTGAGCTCTTTCCCCTGGGATAAAATGGCCATCTATTGTCCTAGTCTTAGCCTAAGGAAAACCAGCTTTACCAGTGCTTACAGTTCTTACTGAGGTTGCAAGACACCCTCAGCAGTAACCAGCAGGAAACTTTGGAGGGATAAAAAGAGAAAGGTTTATTACCTACGGGTCCTGGAAATTACATTGCACACCTGAGGCCACACAGAGAGGTTAAAAGGAAAAGAGAGAGAGAGAGGGCGCATGCCTGGGGCTCTGCTTTTATTGGGGTCGAGGGTGGAGGCATAGGGTGTCTCAAGCTCACTCTGTATTGGTGAATAAAACCTAATAAGCAGGAATTTAGCGCATAAGAAGAGAAAAAGCAAGAGCCCAGATGGCCAGTTACCGAAATTAACCAAGAGATGTAAAACAAAGGCTCCTGGGGTGAGAGGGAAGGCAACCTGGTTCTTTCTTTAGTCCTGCAGCTGCAGTGTGGTCATCGGAGAGAGACAGCCATTTTTGAAGGGGATGCCTCTGCAACCAAAGATTATTTCAGGCACTTGCTTTGCAAAAAGGGAAAATCAGCTGTCAGGGCATAAACTACAGACTGCTTGTAAGTCAGTGGACTTCTTGTGTCCACATCTCCCCTCTCACATCTCTAGAATACATGTACCTATATATATATAGGAATGTTCTTTTTTATGTAAAGATGAAAGATGTTTAAAATTATCTGTTTATTTGTCTTTGGCTGTGCTGGGCCTTGGTTGCCACCAGGGATTACTTTTGTTGCAGAGAGCAGGGGTTTCCCTCTAGTCGTGGTGGGCGGGCTTCTCAATGCTGCGGCTTTCCTTGTGGGGTAGCAGGGGCTCTGGGCCCACGGGCTTCAGTCACCGCAGTACTGGGCTCACTGGTTCCCGTTCTAGCACCCTAGAGCACAGGCTCCGTAGTTACGGTGGACCACCTTAGTTGCCCCTCAGCATGTGGGATCTTCCCAGATCAGGGATCGAACCCCTGTCTTCTACATTGACAGGCAGATTCTCTACCTCTTTGCCACCAGAGAAACCTTTCCCCTAATATTCTAATTAACACAAGTCACTGGCCTCTTGCTGAGGAAAAACGCTGCCGAGATTGCTCTGGGCTCCTCAACCAGTTACTGGTAACGGAAGTGGGCATTGTGACTGGTTTTACTAATTAGAACCATTACGGGATCTGGAATCACCTCCCCAAACTATGTGATTTTATCAGTGAAGAAAGGTTAGAATGAATATTGGAGACTCAAATACAGTTGGAGCATTTACCCTGTTTAACAGTCTCCTCTTGTAGATGAACATAAACAAAAGAATTGAAGAAAAGCTATTAAAAGGATAAGCACAGGGCTCTAAACTTTTATTTTTAATAAAGGATATAATTTTGCACATAAACCCCCCATTTCCTTAATGGGAGACAAACAATAATGATTAAATATGTCATTAAATTCCAGTTTAGAATTTTTTTCCTCAGTCTAAATGAGTGCCTTTTGGGTAGTTTATTCAATAAATTCAAAGTTTAACTCCTCATCATATCTGCCTCTCCAGCCTCCTGGGGTCCTGTCTATTTTTCTTCTCTTCCGAATATCATTTGCATTCAGGGGGAGAGAAACATTTCCTCAAGTTGTGGGCAGGAGGCCTTGTTCGCACAAAGCCATTTCTGCAACTTAGTCATGACTGTTACTGCTGGGCTCTGGGTTAGAATCTGTTCTCACTGCCTCAGAGCTGGAGACTTCGGTCCGCTCTCTAAGAAGACTTACTCCAAAAGCTGGACCATTGCTCTTTGTTGACCAGGAATCACTCAAGAGCTGGATGATGCAGATTCTATGATATCTGGCTGTAACTTTTATTCGGTCTCTGGTTCTGGTGGTTTCTCTTATATCTTCAAATGTTGCATCCCATGGCTCCTTGCTGTTGGGACACTCCTGGTATTTGAACCAGGACTTGCTTGGCATTGTGAATCTTTGGGTAGCCACCAAAGGTCATTTAGGGAGTTCAGAAGACCCTTGGAGCTTTTTGTGGAGGACTCATGGCCTTAGCATGGGGCTGGATGAGCAAGAGTCAATTTTCTTGGATGAGCTCTTTTAGGACATTAACTCTGGCATGGACCTGGGGGGATTAGCCTAATCCCTGAGAGGGTGACTCATAGAAGTCTGGAGAAAGCAATAGCCCATACTGAGTAACATGAAGTGCCTGAGTTACTGTGGAAGATGGTGAGGATGGGATTAAAGGGCTCAGAGAGACAGGATTGTTGCTTTGCACATATTATGTGAAGCCACAAGATCCACAAGAGTATATTTACGAGATGATCCAGAAGAGAGATCATTCCTGAAGCACATCAGGAATATGTTGCCTGAGAAAGCCATCAGCTTCACTAGGAAACCCTGGGGTGGCTCTTCTCCACAGGCTGGGACCAGCACTATTGATAGGAAGGGTGATTACAAGGCTTGCTAAGGGGACGATGAGGCCCTGTAGAGACAGAGGCCAGACCTGGCACTTCACCAGATGCCAGGCATTACAGCTGTTGTAACAAGTTTGGCAACATTTAGTTTTTCAAGTCACTGAAATCTTTATGCATGTTTGTTTTAGCACTAGGATTCCCCTAACACAGAAATTTGAGCCTTAAAGGGGCGGCCATAATAGAAAGCTAATACATATTTTGTATTAACTGAGACATTGGATGCCAGATGGTGAGGAAATGTGAGAACTCTCATTTAGTTAGTAATTCATTTTGGGAAATCAGATTTTTTGTGCAAGATCCTAAATTTTTGATTTAAGATCCTAAATCTTATTTTGTTTAAAGGAAAAAATGAGAAAGAATTATTAAGCCTAATAGAAACACTAAATTAATATTAACTCTAAAACCCCTATCAATTTCCTTAAACATAACTTAAACTTAGTAAAATGCCTGTATAGAAATAAAAATTATCTTGCTTAGATGAAAAAGCTTTAAATTATTACTTACTGATAACTAACTGTTTTGCATGTTAAATGTGTTTAGTTTTTGTTCCATTGTTATACAAACTGATCTTCAATATGCTTACATAGAATCCTGACATTCTATCAGTTATGTTTAAGATGTATCTTGAGATTTACCTGCATTTTTTTGATTGTTGTTTAAAATGTTATATTGAGTTTAGGAAACAGAAGTATATATTTTTTCCATTAAAAATATGAGAGGAAAAATGATTTACTGAGAGATATACCTATTAACAATGTGTACTGAAAACAAGATATTTTCTACTGGGGAAAAATTTAATTGGAAAATATTTTTCAGGTATTGCCTGTACATTGCACAGGATGAAAGCTGGAGATACTAGTTATATACTGAAAAGGTAATGGGATCAATCCCATCAGTCAGTTTGGAAATTTTTCAGAGTCAGGATACAGGATAGAGTAACCTAGAATTGTAAGAGGAAGTGGTCAGAAATGTTTAAACTTGAAAGGATCTCGGTATCACACATTTTCAAACCTGATGGAAACCAATACCAGGTAGTTACTAGTCTAATAAAACTTTTTTTTCTGTCCTATAATCACTTTTCACTCACCTTCCTCCAACACTGAAGGCGTCAGCATTCACATGGGAGGAGTGGATGGAAGCGGGGTGAGAGAGACCATGGGAAGCTCCCAGTCTTCTTTGTTCCAAGCTAGAAAAGTCGAGAAGGTTTAACTGTGAATGACGTTCCCACATATTCAGAAGTAATTACTTGACACCTTCTTGTCATGCTTTTGTGATTTTTTTTGAACTGTATTTGATTTACAATACTGTGTTAGTTTCAGGTGTTTAGTAAAGTGATTCCATTCTTTTTTTTCTGATTGTGTTCCATTTAGGTTATTCCAGGATATTGAATGTAGTTCCCTGTACTATACAGTAAGTCCTCGTTGCTTATCTATTTTGTGTGTAGCAGTGTGTATCTACTAATTCCATAATCCTAATTTGTCCCTCCCAACCTCTCCCCTTTGTTAATCATAAGCTTACTTTCTAAGTCTCTGAGCCTGTTTCTGTTTTGTATAATCATTCATTTGTATTATTTTTAGATCCCACATATAATTGATATCAGGGCCTTTCCTGGTGGCTCAGTGGTGAAGAATCTGCAAATTTGCCTGCAATGCAGGAGCCATAGGAGATGCTGGTTCATTCCCTGGGTTGGGAAAATCCCCTGGAGGAGGGCATGGCAACCCACTCACTACTCCTGCCTGGAGAATCCCCACGGACAGAGGAGCCTGGCGGGCTATAGTCTATAGGGTTGCATAGAGTTGGACATGACTGAAGTGACTTAACGCACACAAATGGTATCATGTGAGATTTGCCCTTCTCTGTCTGACTGCAGTCAGTGTAATATCCTCTGGCAGCTCCTCTTCCCTTCCTGTCTGTGCACCCCTCTCCTGCGACTCTGCACGTAAGGATTCTGTCGGGTGTCTGGCCTGGAATGGTGCTGCTGTTAGCGCAGGTGCCCGGCAGCTCAGCCCACCCCTGCCCCTCTTGGTTTCCAGTGCCCTCCGGGATGCCTTCGCGCAGGAAATAAGGACGCTTTACCCTTTTTTTTTTTCTCTTGTTCTTTTCCCTTATTTGTTCAAGATGTTATCGATCTTCCACCCCAGCCACCCCCCTTACCTGCCCCGTGGAGGCTTTTTCTTGGCCTCTCCATTTTTTCCATACTTTCTTTCCCTTTCCTAGTTCTTTTCAGACACATATGACCAAAATATAAGATGCCAATATTTTTCCCACTGAGAAGCAGTATTTCTGCCCTCCATGATGCCATCATTCACCTCACAGTCCCTTAACCCAGTGTGTTGGGAGCTTCCAAATACATTTATTTCCTTCCTCGCCTTCTTCTCCCCTCCCTCCCTCTCCCTGAGGGAAAATTTGGAAAGTTTTATCTCTACCACCTCTTGCCCCAACTCTTAGATTTTAGAACATGCAGAGTACTTATGAGGGTTTCTCTTACAGTAAGTCTTCTTTTGTGCCCGGGTTTTATATTGTTTTCCCAGACTATCCACCCATTAAAATATGACTTAATTTAGACAGATGCACATATTCTGTGTTTGTATGTATATATATTTATTTCCTGATATGGTTCTTTCCATTTTTTATCATCCTCATCAAGTCTGAGTTTAGTTTCTTTTGTTATCTGGATGGTATTTGTTTTTCTTCCAGAGGCAATGGGAAGTTTATTACTCACAGCAATAGCAGTGGCCAGAGTTTCATCATTTTTCTTGTACTGTTATCCTCAGACCCCAGGGTGACGCAAAGAGGGTGAAGAGCCACACGCATATGTGGGGGTGCACTGCAGGGAAGGAACTCTGAACTTAGGGAACACACATCTTTTAAATGGACAATAAGCCTGCCTGGTCTTTACAATAAAGGGAGGCATTATTTTTATTATAATGGCCAATAAACACTCTGCCCTTTATTGTTTTTATTTTCTAAAGCTGTTTGCTATACAAAAATTCTGGAAAAGATGGCCCAGAGCAAAGATAGTCTCCCTAGGAGACATATTAATTCAAGAGACCTTGGAGGTTGTCTCCAAGTCCTCCTCCTATGCAATTTTAGGAGTGTTTTCCCCAAACACTCCTCTGTGAAGCTTATACCATCTGATAACCCTTTCTTGTTGCAGTCACCTACAAACCTTAGGTTACTCCCTCTCATTTTCTGAGGATTTCTGGAGAGATAGGTGTGTTGATTATTCTTTAAGACAATGGCCTTTTAGTTCCATGACTTCTTCTCCTTCATGATCTTTACCTCTGCTATATTTTCTGGCCATTCGTGAAACTGAGTATCATTTAAAATGTTTGATATTGATGGATAGTTTTTTCTTTCAGATGCTTTGGATATCCTTCTCTTAATGTTATGTGTATATATACTTGTGGGCTATAAACTAAACTACTAAACTCCTTTACATAGTTATTTTTATCTCTAAACTCTGATTTTGGCTCACATCTGGTTACTGTAGTATTCTTCTAAGGATCCGATAGGAGGTGAAAGGCAAAGAAAGCTTGGCTTTATGGATAGACATGTAAAGAAATGGTCAAGATGTTTTAATGTTCCCTTCAGCTTGACTCACCTTTAGACAGACTTCCTCTTAACTATGAAGCTCTGCTTTCCCTTTTCTTAAAGCAGTTACTTTAGGCAACTTGTAAATTCTTTTGATGCTTCCATATATGTATGTGTGTGTATATATATATATATATATATATATATATATATATGCTTATCAGATGATACAGTGGTAGAGAATCGCCTGCTGATACAGGAGATGCAAGAGATGTGGGTTTGATCCCAGGGTCAGGAAGATCCCCTGGAGGAGAAAATGGCAATCCATTCCAGTATTCTTGCCTGGGAAATCCCACAGACAGAGGAGTGTGGCGGGCCACAGTCCATGGGGTCTCAAAGAGTCAGACATGACTGAGCACACACACATGCACACACACACATACACGTGTGTATACATATATGCACTTATTTATATTCAGGTATAGTTGATTTACAACAGTATATTAGTTTCAGGTATACAACATAATGATTCAATATTTGTGTATATTATTAAATGATCCTTATTCCCTGACAGGTATATACAATATTCTAAATTCTAATACAGCAAATTGATGTCTGATATCCATTTTCTTTTCTTTTTAGATGATTTATTCTTTCTGTCAAAGAATGTGATATATATATATATATATATATATCTCCTTTATGTTCAGAATTTTGACATGCTATTGACTTAGGCATATGTAATTTTTCATCAATCACCTGAAAAATAGATGAGCCTTTCTAGTCTGTACACTAATATATTTTTTCACTAAAGTATAATTGATTTGCAATATTTGTTAATTTCTGCTGTACAGCAAAGTGATTCAGTTATAGATGAAAGGTTGTTGCTGAACCATGAAAGATGCCAGGATTCTTGGCCTCTGGAGGAGAAAAGTTCAATCTCTGGGGCCAGAGATAAGGCTTGATCACTCAGAGCTTTTGTGTAATAAAGTTTTATTAAAGTATAAAAGAGATAGAGAAAGCTTCTGACATAGACATCAGAAGGGGGCAAAGAGTGCCCCCTTGCTAAGGTTAGCAATGATGTTATATATGTTTTAATTAGTTATTACAATGAATCAAAAGAATGCCTCAAGTTTGTAAAAATTTTACCGGACCCACTCCCACAATTTACATTTTAGTATAACAAGATTAGAATTTAACAACAGAAAGATCCTCCAGACCCACTCCCATAATATACATTCTAAAATATCAAGATTAGACAGAAGGGTTTCAGGAAGGAGAAACTGTCTTCCAGTCGGATACATTGTTGTTGTATAATCCCTAGTACCAAGCTTAAGCTGAGTTGTGTGATTGACTAAGACTAGGGAATGTAGAGGAAAAAAAAAAAAAGTTTGTTCTTTTCTCCTCCTTGAGAATTCCAGACTCCCATCTCCACTTCGAGAGCTCCAGACCCCTTGCTCCTCCTTGGGGACCCTGGACTTCTTATCAATCTACCTAGGAGTTGACTCTCTCATATATACATTGTTTTTTATATTCTCTTCCATTTTAGTTTATTATAGTATGTTGTGTATTGTCCCCTGTGCTATATCGTAGGACCTTGTTATGTATCCATTCTATGTGTAATACTTTTCATCAGCTAGCCCCAGACTCTCCCTCTATCCCTCCCTCCCGCCTTCTCCATTACAGCCATATGTTCATTCCCCTTTGTCTGTGAGTCTGTTTCTCACATTTTTCTTTTACTTAGGAAGTTTTAGTATTACTATTTGTTTAATTATTGCCACTCTTCCACACCTTCATTTCCCACTCATTTGGACCTGTTGTATTAGCTGTCCTGTTTCTTAGCTTCTCTCATAAACTTTCCATCTTTGTAGGTGTTTGTACTGTGAGATTTTTTTAAACCCATATTTTCAGATCAATGAAATGAATCTTAAGGGTAACAGGCCTTCCTTAAAACGTTTATTGATTTCTTTAGTTTGCAAAGATAAATTTGACTCTAGACAATCTTGTTTTTATGTGATGCATTGACTCTTTTAAAGTGATTTATTATTTGGTAACATATATTTGTGGAACTCATACTTTAAGCAATTCAATATCTTTAAATTCTATGTTCTGAAATTTCTACCTCACCTGTCTCTCTGACTACTTGACTCCTTTACATAGTTATTTTAATCTCTAAGCTCTCATTTTGGCTCACATCTAGTTACTATAGCATTTTTCTAAGGATCCAATAGGAGTGAAAGGCAAAGAAACCTTGGCTTTATGGATAGACATGTAAAGAAGTGATCAAGATGGTCTAATGTTCCCCTCAGCTTAATTCACCTTTAGACAGACTTCCTCTTAACCATGAACCTCTGCTTTCCCTTTTCTTAAAGCATTTACCTTAGGCAACTTGTAAATTCGTTTGATGCTTCTTTCTAAAATTTTCTTGCCATTTTTATAGCCCAGGGATGTCTCTCTCCAAGTCCTAGGAGCTATTCTTTGAAATGTAACCATCAAGGATGATGGCATCCCCGTCTTTGAGTCTGTGGTGGCCTACATTCAGTGAGTGCCACTCAGCAAACAGATGGCTTAATCACAGAGAAAAAAATTTCAGAACTGCAATTTAAGAAAACTCCATGTGCTTAACACATCTAATTGATGAACTAGCCCTTATCATTCTCCAATACTTTCCCACCAGCTCATTTTAGCACTTAAAAGCTCTCCTGGTTCAGTTTCTCTCCTCTACTGCAATAGTCTCAAAAATAAAGTCTTCGTTGTCTGTATAAGTTTTTCTTATGCAATTTTCACTTTGACAGAATATAGGAAGCTTTCTGATCTGCATTTCTGTCTCCATGGCCAGAAAGACTCAGTTCACCAGTCAATCTCCCTTTGGGCTCTAGAGAGTCAAGGACATTCATTAGCCTGGTAAGGTGTCTCTCTCCCATCATATGGACCTGAATATCAAGCTTATTCCTAGATCTGTTGCTTTCCAGTAATCTCCCTAGACTCTGATGCATGTGTTTAGACCATGACCAAACTTATTTGTACATTAGGCCAAATTACTTCCTGTTCATACCAGCCATATAATCTTTAAATTATATAAATTGCTTAATGTCTATAAATATTCTAAATAGTGTGTGTGTATATATATATATATATATATATAACTACTAAGAGAAACTGAAATTTCCTACTCCATGTTTCCTTTGCCCCAGTATAGCTTTGTTCTAAAAATGCAGACTTTTGATTTGATTTGTTTTTTTTTTTTTTTTTTTAAAAATTTTTACTTTTTTTTTTTTTTTTTTTTTTTTTTTTTTTTGTAAAAATGTTAGCCATATTTTTCTGTATCTTCTTGTTTTTGTGCCTTGATGTATCTGATATATTTAATTTCTAAAATCTTTTAATACTGGTACTTTTGAGGTCCTTGCATACCACAGAACCACATTAAATCTTCATAAATTTTAAAAGCACATATAAAGTTAGGATATATTGCATACATAGTGATTGAATTTCCTGAAGGCAATGGAACTCAGAGACAAGGAAGAAATGTACTTTCCTGGAAGACTATGAATATTCACTTTGAATAGAGATTTCCCTCTTAGGGACTTTGAAATTCCAGTGGTAACACCAGAAAGTATGGAGCAATTCTATTAAACTATAGGTGAATTGGTTGAAAATTGGTTGATTTGACAAATTGATCATAATAACAAATTGCTCAATAGAACAAATTGGTAAAAAAAAAAAAGAATATTTCTAGACATTGGTTTCAAATTATTGGTGATTTTGTGTACTGTGGAGATGCTTTTGCAATTTTTATGCACCTTTAAGTATTTTCATCTTTTTATCAAAAGTTAGGGGGAGGAACAGTATTTTTTGTGAACTCTGGGAGGGTTTAAAAAGTCTGTACATGTTTCTTAGCATTCTCGTTCAATTTTCTTCTCTAAACATGTCACTGAATGTTGATTGAGATTACACACACTTCTTTCTATAGCTACAATCTTGAAAGAAGAAATTGTTTGAAATTATAGCAATGTAATGGCATGGAAGGGTAAAAATTATGTTTAAAAAATGTTGCTGCAAAACCCTGCATTAGAGTAAAATATATATGCAGTGGGGAAAGAGGACAACATAATAAAAATAACTGAGATAAATTCATTAACAGACTATTATTAAAAACTTTATAAAATAGAAAACATCCAAATGAAGTTCAAAGTTATGAAATTTGCCTTTAGACTAATCATCTGGAGCTAGAGATAAAAATTAATGAACACAAAAAAGCATTATGGTAAAAGAGAATTAAAAAAACCCACAAGGAACAGAAATCCAAAAATACATGAATGATGAACACCTCTATGTGCACAAAATTAAAAACTGTGAAAGTAAATGATTAGCATCTGGAAATACATTTGTCATTTCAATGAAATCATTTATTACTTCATCAACTACCTCAAATATTTTGGTATGATTCACTTAGTAATTAGAATGCATGATACCTAACTGTCCACAGTAACCTTAAGTATATTTTCTGTTTTTTTGTGGAAGTAACAAGATCTCTATAATCCATTAAATAAGGGGGCGTATTAATTCAAATCCCCATAGGAGACATGTTGCTGCCATTTGATATATGATTTGAAAGTGATTAAATATATTTTGTTTGTGGCTTGTGGGTTGAATTTTATCTTCAGGGAAAAAGTTACATAGCCAATAAAAGGAATTAAGTTCCATGGAAATATTACATTTTCAGACACTAAAATGAACAGATTTAACTCACATGTACTCTTTGTTTCTTGTCAAGTAATAGCATAAGCTCTCATTATCTGCCTTTGTGCTCTTGTTTCCTTTCAGCATCTGGAACTGGCAGGGCATCAGAGAGCAGGCACAAGACTAACAATGGAACTGTTCTGGGCAACATTGTCATTAAGAGACACACTACAGATTCCAAAGAATGCCTCTCTTTGAAACAAGGGGGACAAACCTGTTTAACTTGAGGGAAAGTGAATGGATTCCCTTAAACTGAAAGAAAAATAGTCTTTCCTTAAAAACCAACTATTTTGAGAAGTCTTTGAATATTTAAATGAGATTCAATTTCTAAAAGGTCATCATTGAGAAATGTCTCCTTTCTAAAAAACGTTTTACTTCCAACAAACCAGATATAACATAAAATGATGATTGTTGTCATATGAATTATATACTTTTAAGTATCTAACATATTTAAACTTGTCCACTCAATGCAAATAAAATGTATCAATAGAAAAGCAGGGTTCTCTTTATGCTGGTCCTTTTGCTTTAGTGCAGTAAGCTGAAATGGCAAAGAAAGCTTTTCATTCTCTAATAAACAAACAGTAACCTAGGAAAACTTTAAGGAATAATGGAACATAGTTCACCAGTGGATCTTGGAATACTTTCTGTACAATATTGATTATGCCAAAGACTTTGACTGTGTAGATCACAACAGACTGTGGAAAATTCTTCAAGAGATGGGAATACCAAACCACCTTACCTGCCTCCTGAGATATCTGTATGCAGGTCAAGAAGCAACAGTTAGAACCAGACATGGAAAAACAGACAGGTTCCAAATTGGGAAAGGAGTACATCAAGGCTGTATATTGTCACCCTGTTTATTTAACTTATATGCAGAGTACATCATGCAAAATGCCAGCTGGATGAACCACAAGCTGGAATCAAGATTGCAGGGAGAAATCTCAATAACCTCAGCTATGCAGATGACACCACCCTTATGGCAGAAAGTGAAGAGGAACTGAAGAGCCTCTTGATGAAAGTAAAACAGGGAAGTGAAAAAGCTGGCTTAAAACTCAACATTCAAAAAACTAAGATCATGGCATCTGGTCCCATCACTTCATGGCAAATAGATGGGGAAACAGTGGAAACAGTGGCTGACTTTATTTTCTTGGTCTCCAAAATTACTGCAGGTGGTGACTGCAAACATGAAATTAAAGGATGCTTACTTCTTGGAAGAAAAGCTATGACTTAGACAGCATATTAAAAAGCAGAGACCTTACTTTGCCAACAAAGGTCCATCTAGTGAAAGCTATGGTTTTTCCAGTAGCCATGTATGAGTGTGAGAGTTGGACTATAAAGAAAGTTGAGTGCTGAAGAATTGATGCTTTTGAACTGTGATGCTGGAGAAGATTCTTGAGAGTCCCTTGGACTGCAAGGAGATCCAACCAGTCCATCCTAAAGGAAATCAGTTCTGAATGTTCATTGGAAGGGCTGATGTTGAAGCTGAAACTTCAATACTTTGGCCACCTGATGTGAAGAACTGACTCATTGGAAAACACCCTGATTCTGGGAAAGATTGAATGCAGGAGGAGAAGGGGATGACAGAGGATGAGATGGTTGGATGGCATCACCAACTCAATGGACATGAGTTTGAGCAAGCTCTGGGAGTTGGTGATGGACAGGGAAGGCTGGTGTGCTGAAGTCCACTGGGTCTCAAAGAGTTGGACCCAACTAAACTGAACTGATGTACTGTCTAAGAATGTAGTTTGTTCCCATTTTCATCTTATCATTACTATACTCAATTCTGTGGTTCTTTTAAATCCTCAATCTATTGTAGAAACCATTATTGTTCATCACTTTGACTTTCTTGAGGAATCAAATAGGAAAGGTTTAATATAGAATAGTCTCTCTCTAAATAAAAAGAAAATGGACAAATTGCAAGAACATAAAAAAATGACTATCTCTGGGTTAATCTCAGTTATTTTTGGAGGGTTACTGGTTTGAAAATTTTCTCTGGGCAATAATATCAGCTTGAGAAAAATGAATTATTTTAATTAAAAGAGGAGAGAAAATCAATTAGATTGATGTTTAATAACTCCATTTAGAAGATTTATGTTTGTGTATATAATCTGTTATAGGTAGAATGATACATATAATGCTCTCTAACTCCGTAGGGCCTGAAATCTGTTTTGTTTTTTGAAAATCAGAAAATAAAAAGACTTGGGATAATAATAGCTTTTGCCTATTTTAGCAACTTCTCAGGATTATGTAATAGATAACATTAACTTGAATTGCTCCACTGAAAAGCTATATAAGACCAGAACCTAATTTTCCTCACAGGTTTGTTCAGTTTATTAAGTCCATTTGTAAGTCCTCAGAAATTTTTCTCGCCTGAACTAGACCCAAATACAAACACTATTTGAACTCTGGTTTAAATGGGACTCTTCAGTCCGGTTATCATTGTAGAAAGCCATTAGTACACCACTCAAATGGAAGCCTCAGTGTGCCTCTTTAAACAATTAATTTACTAGAGGTGTTTATGCACTACCAAAAGTCATTTCTTTAATGTTCAAATTTTGGAACATCCTGGAATACCTTATAATATTAGATTTGATAGTCAATAGTTGGACAGAGGAGCCTAGAGGGTTGCAGTCCATGGGGTCGCAAAGAGTCAGACATGACTTAGTGACTTAACAATAACAACAAAAGTCAGTAGTACCAAATGATAAATTAATATTTTAAAATAAACACATGACAGGTAAAACTTCTAACTCTGCTTTTAAAAATTCTAGGAAATATCCCCACCCATATTTTTATTTTCTCTAAGACATGTGTAGTCATTCCAGTGGGGGTTCTAACAAACTCATTGTTGGGTGGAAATATCAACAGACTACTTATAACATAGCTTTGGGAGATGCTAAGGGTGGAAGTAGGTCCTCATCCAGGAAGGCTCACTGGGGTCAGGTCTTTAAATGGGAAGAAAGATCTTAAGCCTGTGTTCTAGCCTGGAGTAAACAAAATAGAGGGCTATGAACAGAGAAAGTGTGCTGTATTTTGGACTATTTGGGACCCAAACTTATATTCCAATGTGATCCTTCACAGAGAACTAATAAAACCGGAAATCCTATGTACATATTTTCAAAGAACATCAAAAACAAGTTTCATAAATAGACTCAATAGCTTGGTTTGGAGCATTGCTGCTATTTATGATGCCACTTGTTCTTCCTTAAAAGTGTGATTTTTGAAATTTTCTAAATTATGTAGTGTAGTTGTAATGTGACATTTCAGAATAGTTAATAATAATATTCCTCAGCGGTACAACTTCTCCTGAAGAAAGAAATCTTACTTCTATAGCAATGCTTGAAAAGCCCCCAGGTACCAAATTGTAGAAACTGGAGGAGCAACTTCTAACATGAATGCATTCTGTAAATCATTTGGAAAACTTTTTGCTTAAAGGATAAAGAAAACACTGGAAATACACATTCCAGGATGTACAAAGATTAGAGCAGCCTCTTCTTGATCTGAGGAAGATAACACACTGCTCACAGTTTTAAGCTTAAAGAACTGCTAATCCTGACATATGAAATGTCACCTTGAGTAACTGTGAAATTTCAAATGAAACAGGATGAAGCCCCCAAATAGCTTAACACTTCACATGATATAGTATCAGATGCTGGCTAAATTTTTGATTTTTACAGGATTGGATGAACAGTGACAAACAGAATGCCACAAGGTAAGTTACCATGTTAGATTTTAATATAAGAGGGAGAAGATCTTGGGTAGGCAGATACTCACATACATTTATGCTTACCTCTGCATAAAAGGTAAGCTGGGATGCGCTGTGGTGTCTTTTGTTGAGTGATCACAGGGTGGAGATGTCTGCACACATGAAGGAAGGCCAGAGGAAGGCTAGAGGCAAAGGTTGAATTTTTATAACAGAAGTCACCAGATCATTAGCTGTGTTTGTCTGCTGGCTGCAGCGTATGTGGCTTCTGTTTCATAATAACTGATTAGGGAAATCCATAGAGAAGGTGGCGGAGGAATAGGACGGGGAGACCACTTTCTCCCCCACAAATTCATTGAAAGAACATTTGAACGCTGAGTAAATTCCACAAAACAACTTCTGAATGCTGGCAGAGGACATCAGGCACCCAGAAAGGCAGCCCATTGCCTTCGAAAGGAGATAAGAAAAAATATAAAAGATAAAAAGAGAGACAAAAGAGGTAGGGATGGAGATCCATCCCGGGAAGGGAATCTTAAAAAAAAGAGAAGTTTCCAAACACCAGGAAACACTCTCACTGGCGAGTCTGTGGTGAGCCTTGGAATCTCAGACGGCAACATAACCAGGAGGAAAAATAATTAAAACCCACAGATTACATGCCTAATGGCAACTCCCAATGGAGAAGCAGCACAGACGCTCACATCTGCCACTAGCAAATGGGGGCTGGACAGGGAGGTGCGGGCTCCATTGCATAGGGTAAGGACCAGGCCTGAATGCCTCAAAGGCAATCTGAGGGAACTAACTAGAGATAGCAACCCAGACTGTGGGATAGCTATCCCGCAAAAAGCCCTAACCTAAGACACTGCCAGGCCCGCTCACAGAACAAAGGACTGAGCAGAGCTGGCCAGCTGTGGACCAGCCCATCCCCCACCAGAGACAGGCAGGCGAGGGCAGCCAGAGCTGGAAGGGGGCAATCATAGCCCCAGAGAGACATCCTCTACCAAACTGAAAGCAGGCTTCATTGCTAACCAAGACTTCTTGGGATTTTGGATGGCTGACATCCTCTGGGAGGGTCGCAGCCAGAGATCAGCTCCCCAGAAGAGACATCTGGCACATCTGAGAAGGCACGCAGGTTGTACACCCAGAAAACGGAGCAGCAGGGACAGGGGAGGTGACAAGTCGCAGCTCGCCAAGCACCTGGTCACCTGAGCTGCTCGGACCGGGTTAGGGCACAAAACGCAGGCCCAAGTCTGTGCCTTCGTGGAGTACCCGAGTAACTGAACCTCAGTGGCTTAGACCTGGGAAGTGCCTACAGCTCAGGGCCCGCCTCAGATAGTTCCTGGCAGAACACCCTAGAGCCTGAGCAATGTAGACTGGGAAAGCACATATGCCATGAGCGGGGACAAACAGAGTGGGGCCGAGACACTGTGAGCACTCCCCACAGACGCCAGCTATATCTGTTTGTAATGTTCCTCCCTCTCTGCAGCATGACTGAGCAAGTGAGCCCCAAAGAGTGATCACCACCGCCCCCTTGTGTCAGGGCGAAAATTAGACACTGAAGAGACCAGCAAAGAGAAGAAGCTAAAACAGAGAAGTGACAGGTGCAATAGATTAAAACCTTGTAGTTAGCACCAACTACATAAGAAGGGGCCTATAGATCCTGAGAAGTATAAGACTAATCAAGGAACTATCTGAAAATGAACTGACTCAACACTGTCCACAACAGCTCCAGAGAAAGTCTTAGATATATTTTTCTATTATCATTTTTTAAGTTTTCAAAAAAATTTTAAGTCCTCTATTACTCCTTTAATTTTCATTTTTATGACCTACTATTACTTTGCAAAAAATATGCTATTTTTAAAGCAAACTTCATATACATATGTATATATTATAAGTTTTGTGACTTTGGTTTTTTCTTTAATATTGTATTTTTGAGAATCCAACCTCTACCCTAGATTTTTAATCTCTGCTTTTTGGTATTTGTTATCAATTTTGTACCTTTAAGAATCCAACCTTCAGTACCCATTTTTACTTGGGGGCGAGATAACTGGCTTGACTGCTCTCTCCCCCTTTGGACTCTCCTTTTTCTTTACCAGGTCACCTCTATATCCTCCCACACCTTTCTCTTTACCAGATCACCTCTATATCCTACCACACCTTTCTCTTTACCCAACTCTGTGAATCTCTTTGTGTGTTCTGCACTGTGGAGAACACTTAGGGAACTGATTACTGGCTAGATCTCTCTCTCTTTCTCTCTTTTTGATTCCCTCTTTTCTCCTCCTGGCCACCTCTATCTCCCTCCTCCCTCTTTTCTTCTCTGTGTAACTCCATGAACATCTCTGAGGGGTCCAGACTGTGGAGAGCACATAGAGAAGTGATTACTGGCTAGCTTGCTCTCTCCTTTTTTGATTCCCTCTCTTCTCCTCCTGGTCACCTCTATCTCGCTCCTCCCTCTTCTCTTTTCCCTGTAACTCTGTGTACCTCTCTGAGTGTCCCTCACTGTGGAGAAACTTTTCATCTTTAACCTAGATGTTTTATCAACGGTGCTGTATAGAAGGAGAAGACTTGAGACTACTGTAAAATAAGACTGAAAACCAGAGGCAGGAGGCTTAAGTCCAAATCCTGAGAACACCAGAGAACTCCTGAGAACACCAGAGAACTCCTGACTCCAGGGAACATTAATCAACAGGAGCTCATCAAACGCCTCCATACCTACACTGAAAGCAAGCACCACCCAAGGGCCACCAAGTTCCAGAGCAAGACATACCATGCAAATTCTCCAGCAACACAGGAACATAGCCCTGAGCTTCAATATACAGGCTTCCCAAAGTCACATCAAACCCACTGACATCTCACAACTCATTACTAGACACTTCATTGCACTCCAGAGAGGAGAAATCCAGCTCCACCTGGCAGAACACCAACACAAGCTTCTGTAACCAGGAAACCTTGACAAGCCACCTGCACAACCCCACCCACAGTGAGGAAACTCCACAATAAAGAGGAACCACAGAATACAGGAAGACCACTCCAAACACAGCAGTATAAACAAGAAGAAAAGGCAAAGAAATACCCAGCAGGTAAAGGAACAGGGTAAATGCCCACCAAACCAAACAAAAGAGGAAGAGATAAGTAATCTACCTGATAAAGAATTCCAAATAATGATAGTGAAACTGATCCAAAATCTTGAAAAAAAAAAAAAAAAGACTTACAGATATAACTCCATTGCCTGGAGACAATGATAAAGAAGATACAAGAAAGGTTTAAGAAGGACATAGAAGAAATAAGAAAGAGTCAATATATAATGAATAATGCAATAAATGAGATAAAAAAACACTCTGGAGGGAACCAAAGTAGAATAACAGAGTCAGAAGATAGGATAAGTGAGGTAGAAGATAGAATGGTAGAAATAAATGAAACGGAGAGGAAAAAAGAAAAATGAATTAAAAGAAATGAGAACAACTTCAGAGACCTCTGGGACAATGTTAAACGCCCCAACATTCGAATCATAGGAGTCCCAGAAGAAGACAAAAAGAAAGACCATGAGAAAATACCTGGAGGAGATAATAGTTGAAAACTTCCCTAAAATGGGGAAGGAAATAATCACCCAAGTCCAAGAAACCCAGAGAGTCCAAAACAGGATAAACCCAAGGTGAAACACCCCAAGACACATATTAATCAACTTAACAAAGATCAAACACAAAGAACAAATATTAAAACCAGCAAGGGAAAAACAACAAATAACACACAAGGGGATTCCCATAAGGATAACAGCCGATCTTTCAATAGAAACTCTTCAGGCCAGGAGGGAATGGCAAGACATACTTAAAGTGATGAAAGAAAATAACCTACAGCCCAGATTACTGTATCCAGCAAGGATCTCTTTCAAATATGAAGGAGAAATCAAAAGCTTTACAGACAAGCAAAAGCTGAGAGAATTCAGCACCACCAAACCAGCTCTCCAACAAATGCTAAAGGATCTTCTTGAGACAGGAAACACAGAAAGGGTGTATCAACTCAAACCCAAAACAATAAAGTAATGGTAAAGGGATCATACTTATCAATAATTACCTTAAGTGTAAATGGGTTGAATGCCCCAACTAAAAGACAAAGACTGGCTGAATGGATACAAAAACAATACTCCTATATATATTTTGTGTAAGAGACCCACACAAAACAAGGGAAACATAACATACAGACTGAAAGTGAAGGGTTGGAAAAAGACATTCCACACAAATAGAGACCAAAAGAAAGCAGGAGTAGCAATACTCCTATCAGGTAAAATAGACTTTAAGACAAAGACTGCAAAAAGAGACCAAAAAAAAAAAAAACAAAAAACAAAAAAAAAACCACACTACATAATGACCAAAGGATTAATCCAAGAAGATATAACAATTATAAATATATATGCACCCAACATTGGAGAAGGTGATGGCACCCCCCCCCCCCCCGAGTACTCCTGCCTGGAAAATCCCATGGGTGGAAGAACATGGTAGGCTGCAGTCCATGGGGTTGCAAAGAAGTGGACACGACCTAGAGACTTCACTTTCACTTTTCACTTTCATGCATTGGAGAAGGAAATGGCAACCCACTCCAGTGTTCTTGCCTGGATAATCCCAGGGACAGGGGAGCCTGGAGGGCTGCCGTCTAAGGGGTCGCACAGAGTTGGACATGACTGAAGTGACTTAGCACCAGCAGCAGCAGCAGCACCCAACATAAGAGCACCACAATATGTAAGACAAATGCTAACAAGTATGAAAGGGGAAATTAACAATAACACAATAAGAGTGGAAGACTTTAATACCACACTCACACCTATAGGTAGACCATCTAAACAGAAACTTAACATGGAAACACAAACTTTAAATGATACAATAGTCCAGTTAGACCTAATTGATATCTATAGGATATTTCAGCCCAAAACAATGAATTTCACCCTTTTCTCAAGTGCACGTGGAAACTTCTCCAGGATAGATCACATCCTGGGCCATAAATCTAGCCTTGGTAAATTAAAAAAAAAAAAAATGAAATCATTCCAAGCATCTTTTGTGACCACAATACAGTAAGATTAGATCTCAATTACAGGAGAAAAACTGTTAAAAATTCCAACATTTGGAGGTTGAAAAACACACTGCTGAATAACCAACAAATCACAGAAGAAATAAAAAAAAGAAATCAAAATATGCATAGAAATGAATGAAAATGAAAACAAAACAACCCAAAACTTGTGGGACACTGTAAGAGCAGTGCTAAGAGGGAAGGTTCATAGTAATACAGGCATACCTCAAGAAACAACAGATAAGTCAAATAAATAAGCTAACTCTACACCTAAAGCAACTAGAAAAGGAAGAAATGAAGAACCCCAGGGTTAGTAGAAGGAAAGAAATCTTAAAAATTAGGGCAGAAATAAATGCAAAAGAAACAAGAGGGACCATAGCAAAAATCAACAAAGTTAAAAGCTGGTTCTTTGAGAAGATAAATAGAATTGACAAACCGTTAGCCAGACTCATCAAGAAATAAAGGGAGAAAAATCAAATCAATAAAATTAGAAGTGAAAATGAAGAGATCACAACAGACAATACAGAAATACAAAGGATCATAAGAGACTACTATCAGACACTGACTATAAAATGGACAACTTGGAAGAAATGGACAGATTCTTAGAAAAGTACAACTTTTCAAAAATGAACCAGGAAGAAATAGAAAATTTTAAGAGACCCATCACAAGCATGGAAATTGAAACTGTAATCAGAAATCTTCCAGTAAACAAAAGCTCAGGACCAGACAGCTTCACAGCTGAAGTCTACCAAAAATTTAGAGAAGAGCTAACACCTATCCTACTCAAACTCTTCCAGAAAATTGCAAAGTAAGGTAAACTTCCAAATTCATTTTATGAGGCCACCATCACCCTAATACCAAAACCTGACAAAGATGCCACAAAAAAAGGAAACTACAGGCCAATATCACTGATGAGCAGAGACGCAAAAATCCTTAACAAAATTCTAGCAATCAGAATCCAACAACACATTGAAAAGATCATACACCATGACCAAGTGGGCTTTATCGCAGGGAATATTCACAAATCAATCAATGTAATACACCACACTAACAAATTGAAAAATAAAAACCATATGATTATCTCAATAGATGCAGAGAAAGCCTTTGATAAAATTCAACATCCATTTATAAAACCCCTCAGAAAGCAGGAATAGAAGGAAGATACCTCAACATAATAAAAACTATATATGACAAACCCACAGCAAACATTATCCTCAATGGTGAAAAATGAAAGCATTTCCCCTAAAGTCAGGAACAAGACAAGGGTACCCATTCTCACCACTAGCATTCAACATAGTTTTGGAAGTTTTGGCCACAGCAATCAGAGCAGAAAAAGAAAAAAAAATCCAGATTAAAAGGAAGAAGTAAAACTCTCACTGTTTACAGATGACATGATCCTCTACATAGAAAACCCTCAAGACTCCACCAGAAAATTACTAGAGCTAATCAATGAATATAGTAAAGTTGCGGGATATAAAATCAACACACAGAAATCCCTTGCATTCCTATACACTAAGAAAACAGAAAGAGAAATTAAGGAAATAATTCCATTCACCATTGCAATGAAAAGAATAAAATACTTAGGAACATATCTACCTAAAGAAACTAAAGACCTATAGATAGAAAACTATAAAACACTGGTGAAAGAAATCAAAGATGACACAAATAGATGGAGAAATAAATCGTGTTCACGGATCAGAAGAATCATTATAGTGAAAATGAGTATACTACCCAAAGCAATCTGTAGATTCAATGCAATCCCTATCAAGCTACCAACGGTATTTTTTACAGAGCTAGAACAAATAATTTCACAATTTGTATGGAAATACAAAAAACCTCGAATAGCCAAAGCAATCTTGAGAAAGAAGAATGGAACTGGAGGAATCAACCTGCCTGACTTCAGGCTCTAATACAAAGGTACAGTCATCAAGACAGTATGGTACTGGCACAAAGACAGAAATATAGATCAATGGAACAAAATAGAAAGCCCAGAGATAAAACCACGCATTTGTGGGCACCTTATCTTTGACAAAGGAGGCAAGAATATACAATAGAGAAAAGAGAATCTCTTTAACAAGTGGTGCTGAGAAAACTGGTCAACCACTGGTAAAAAAATGAAGCTAGAACACTTCTGACACCATGAGTTCAGTTCAGTTCAGTTGCTCAGTCATGTCCGACTCTTTGTGACCCCATGAATTGCAGCACGCCAGGCATCCCTGTCCATCACCAACTCCCGGAGTTCACTCAGACTCAGGTCCATCAAGTCAGTGATGCCATCCAGCCATCTCATCCTCTGTGGTCCCCTTCTCCTCCTGCCCTCAATCCCTCCCAGCATCAGAGTCTTTTCCAATGAGTCAACTCTTCGCATGAGGTGGCAAAAGTACTGGAGTTTCAGCTTTAGCATCATTCCTTCCAAAGAAATCCCAGGGCTGATCTCCTTCAGAATGGACTGGTTGGATCTCCTTGCAGTCCAAGGAACTCTCACGAGTCTTCTCCAACACCACAGTTCAAAAGCATCAATTCTTCAGCACTCAGCTTTCTTCAAAGTCCAACTCTCACATCCATACATGACCACTGGAAAAACCATAGCCTTGACTAGATGGAGTTTTGTTGACAAGATGCCATGATTTTCATTTTCTGAATGTTGAGCTTTAAGCCAACTTTTTCACTCTCCTCTTTCACTTTCATCAAGAGGCTTTTTAATTTCTCTTCCCTTTCATAAGGGTGGTGTCATCTGCATATCTGAGGTGATTGAAATTTCTCCCAGCAATCTTGATTCCAGCTTGTGCTTCTTCCAGCCTAGCGTTTCTCATGATGTACACAGCATAGAAGTTAAATAAGCAGGGTGACAATATTCAGCCTTGATGTACTCCTTTTCCTATTTGAAACCAGTCTGTTGTTCCATGTCCAATTGTAACTGTTGCTTCCTGACTTGCATATAGGTTTCTCAAGAGGCAGGTCAGGTGGTCTGGTATTCCCATCTCTTTCAGAATTTTCCACAGTTTATTGTGATCCACATAGTCAAAGCCTTTGGCATAGTCAATAAAGCAGAAATAGATGTTTTTCTGGAACTCTCTTGCTTTTTCCATGATCCAGTAGATGTTGGCAATTTGATCTCTGGTTCCTCTTCCTTTTCTAAAACCAGCTTGAACATCTGGAAGTTCACAGTTCATGTATTGCTGAAGCCTGGCTTGGAGAATTTTGAGCATTACTTTACTAGCGTGTGAGATGAGTGCAATTGTGCAGTAGTTTGAGCATTCTTTGGCATTGCCTTTCTTTGGGATTGGAATGAGAACTCACCTTTTCCAGTCCTGTGGCTACTGCTGAGTTTTCCAAATTTGCTGGCATATTGAGTGCAGCACTTTCACAGCATCATCTTTTAGGAGCTGAAATAGCTCAATTGGAATTCCATCACCTCCACTAGCTTTGTTCGTAGTGATGCTTTCTAAGGCCCACTTGACTTCACATTCCAGGATGTCTGGCTCTAGGTGAGGGATCACACCATTGTGATTATCTTGGTTGTGAAGATCTTTTTTTGTACACTTCTGTGTATTCTTGCGACCTCTTCTTAATATCTTCTGCTTCTGTTAGGTTCATACCATTTCTGTCCTTTATCAAGCCCATCTTTGCATGAAATGCTCCCTTGGTATGTCTAAATTCTTGAAGAGATCTCTAGTTTTTTCCATTCTGTTCTTTCCCTCTATTTCTTTGCATTGATTGCTGAAGAAGGCTTTCTTATCTCTTCTTGCTATTCTTTGGAACTCTGCATTCAGATGCTTATATCTTTCCTTTTCTCCTTTGCTTTTTGCTTCCCCTTTTTTCACAGCTATTTGTAAGGCCTCCTCAGACAGCCGTTTTGCTTTTTTGCATTTCTTTTCCATGGGGATGGTCTTGATACTTGTCTCCTGTACAATGTCACGAACCTCTGTCCATAGTTCATCAGGCACTCCGTCTATCAGATCTAGTCCCTTAAATCTATTTCTCACTTCCACTATATAATCATAAGGGATTTGATTTAGGTCATACCTGAATGGTCTAGTGGTTTTCCCCACTTTCTTCAATTTTGGTCTGAGTTTGGCAAATAAGGAGTTCATGATCTGAGCCACAGTCAGCTCCTGGTCTTGTTTTTGCTGACTGTATAGAGCTTCTCCATCTTTGGCTGCAAAGAATATCACCTATCTGATTTCAGTGTTGACCATCTGGTGATGTCCATGTGTAGAGTCTTCTCTTGGGTTGTTGGAAGGTGTTTGCTATGACCAGTGCATTCTCTTGGCAAAACTCTATTAGTCTTTGCCCTGCTTCATTCCATATTCCAAGGCCAAATTTGCCTGTTACTCCAGGTGTTTCTTGACTTTCTACTTTTGCATTCCAGTCCCCTATAAGAAAAAGGACATCTTTTTTTGGATTTTAGTTCTAATAGCTCTTGTAGGTCTTCATAGAACCATTCAGCTTCCGCTTCTTCAGTGTTACTGGTTGGGGCGTAGACTGGGATTACTGTGATATTGAATGGTTTGCCTTGGAAACGAACAGAGAAAATTCTGTCGTTTTTGAGATTGTGTCCAAGTACTGCATTTCAGACTCTTGTTGACTATGGTGGCTACTCCGTTTCTTCTGAGGGATTCCTGCCCGCAGTAGTAGATATAATGGTCATCTGAGTTAAATTCACGCATTCCAGTCCATTTTAGTTTGCTGATTCCTAGAATGTCTACGTTCACTCTTGCCATCTTCTGTTTGACAAGTTCCAATTTGCCTTGATTTATGGACCTGACATTCCAGGTTCCTATGCAATATTACTCTTTTCAGCATTGGACCTTGCTTCTATCACCAGTCACATCCACAACTGGGTATTGTTTTTGCTTTGGCACCATCCTTTCATTTTTTCTGGAGTTATTTTTCCAGTAGCATATTGGGCACCTACTGACATGGGGAGTTCCTCTTTCAGTATCCTATCATTTTGCCTTTTCATACTGTTCATGGGGTTCTCAAGGCAAGAATACTGAAGTGGTTTGCTGTTCCCTTCTCCAGTGGACCACATTGTGTCAGACCTCTCCACCATGCCCACCCATCTTGGGTAGCCCCACAGGGCATGGCTTAGTTTCATTGAGTTAGACAAGGCTGTGGTCCTAGTGTGATTAGATTGACTAGTTTTCTGTGAGTATGATTTCAGTGTGTCTGTCCTCTGATGCCCTCTTGCAACACCTACCATCTTACTTGGGTTTCTCTTACCTTGGACGTGGGGTAACTCTTCACAGCTGCTGCAGATAAGTGCAGCCGCTGCTCCTACCTTGGATGAGGGATATCTCCTCACCGCCGACCTTGAACATTGAATAGCTCCTCTAGGCCCTCTGGCACCCACGTAGCCACTGCTCCTTTAACATGGGGTTGCTCCTTCTGGCCGCCGCCCCTGGCCTTGTGTAGGGGTAACTCCTTGAAGCTGCTCCTGCGCTATCACAGCCCGGCACTCTCGGCTGCCACCCCTGACCTTGGACGTGGCACCATACACAAAAATAAACTCAGAATGGATTAAAGATCTAAACATAAGACCAGAAACTATAAAACTCCTAGAGGAAAACAGGCAAAACACTCTCCGACATAAATCACAGCAGGATCTTCAATGACCCACCTCCCAGAATACTGGAAAGAAAAGCCAAAATAAACAAATGGGACCTAATTAAAATTAAAAGCTTCTGCACAACAAAGAAAACGATAAGCAAGGTGAAAAGACCACCTTCAGAATGGGAGAAAATAATAGCAAATGAAGCAACTGACCAAGAACTAATCTCAAAAATATACAAGCAACTCCTGCAGCTCAAT
This sequence comes from Oryx dammah, assembly GCF_014754425.2. Lineage (NCBI taxonomy): Eukaryota > Metazoa > Chordata > Mammalia > Artiodactyla > Bovidae > Oryx > Oryx dammah. The sequence continues at coordinate 7,340,328 of NW_024070187.1, forward strand.
TCCAGAAAAATAAACTACCTAATCAAAAAATAATATCATATAAGAAATGAATTGCCAGTCTAGGTTCAACACAGGATACAGGATGCTTGGGGCTGGTGCACTGGGATGACCCAGAGGGATGGTATGGGGACGGAGGTGGGAGGGGGGTTCAGGACTGGGAACATGTGTACACCCGTGGTGAATTTATGTTGAAGTATGGCAAAACCAATACAATATTGTAAAGTAAAAAAAAAAAAAAAGTAATAAATAATTAATTAAAAAAAAATGGGCCTAAGAACTAAACTGACATTTCTCCACAGAAGACATACAGAGGGCTAACAAACACATGAAAAGATGCTCAACATCACTCATTATCAGAGAAATGCAAATCAAAACCATGATGAGGTATCATTTCACATCAGTCCAGAATGGCTGCGATCCAAAAGTCTACAAGCAATAAATGCTGGAGAGGGTGTGGAGAAAAGGAAACCTTCTTATACTGTTGGTGGGAATGCAAACTAGAACAGCTACTATGGAGAACAGTGTGAAGATTCCTTAAAAAATTGGAAATAGAACTGCCTTATGACCCAGCAGTCTCGCTGCTCGGAATACGCACTGAGGAAACCAGAACTGAAAGAGACACATGTACTCCAATGTTCACAGCACTGTTTACAATAGCCAGGACATGGAAACAACCTAGATGTCCATCAGCAAATGATTGGATAAGGAAGCAGTGGTACATATACACAATGGAGTATTACTCAGCCATTAAAAAGAATACATTTGAATCAGTTCTAATGAGGTGGATGAAACTGGAGCCTATTATATAGAGTGAAGTAAGCCAGAAAGAAAAACACCAATACAATATATGAATGCATACATATGGAATTTAGAAAGGTGGTAACAATAACCCTGTATGCGAGACAGTAAAAGAGACACAGATGTATAGAACAGTCTTATGGACTCTGTGGGAGAGGGTAGGGTGGGATGATATGGGAGAATGGTATTGAAACATATATATTATCATATGTGAAACCAATCACCAGTCCAGGTTTGATGCATGATACAGGGTGCTTGAGGAATGGGATGGGGAGGGAGGTGGTAGGGGGGTTCAGGATGGGGAACACATGTACACCCATGGCAGATTCATGTGAATGTATGACAAAACCACTACAATATTGTAAGGTAATTAGCCTCCAATGAAAATAAATAAATTTATATTAAAAAAAGAACTGATTAGGAAAATAGAAGATTTTGAAAAAAACCTGTTCATCACATTTCAGTGTGTATACTTATAAATTTTTTTAAAAATAGATATTCCTGCTAATTGCAAACAATTAATCATCAGTGTGTATTTCCAAGGAAAGAAAATTTTAAAAATATGTCCTGCAATTAATATGAAGTGCATAACAAACATGAATAGCCCAACAGTCTTGGGACTCTTCCTAAATTTTGCTTTAAATTTAAACTAGTAAAATGCTTGCGTAAAAACAGTATATTTGCATACCAGGTGTTGCAGAAGTGGTTAAGAGCCCACCTGCCAATGAAGAAGATGTAAAAGATGTGGGTTCAATCCCTGAGTTGAAGGATAGGGCAACCCACTCTAGTATTCTTGCTTTGAGAATCCCATAGACAGAGAAGCTGGTGGCTACTGTCCATAGGATCACAAAGAGTTGGACACAACTGAAGTGACTTAGTGCACACAAATAAAGAAGACTCTGGTAATTTAGTTAAGTTGCTTTTAAAAAATAAATGTATATCTCTATATATTTCTATTTATCTATATTTCATGTTACAAATACAACAAAGTTCTGGTTAATATGGTAAGCTAGTTAATGTGTAAAGACAAGCCCACTCACTGAAAATATACACACATCATCATATACACACAAGATAGATACAACAGTTTCAAACTGTACAGTTAGTTTTTTAAATAAGGAAAGGAATGTACAATTTCTATAACTAAATGGTAACTAGAAGATAATTGGATCAAAGTGTGACAAAGCAGGAAACAGAAGTATATATGAATCACACTTCTTTGAGGTTGGGGTTTTAATGTTCAAATAGAGACGAGGAATATAAATTTAATGGTCATACTTGTACAATGTGGGCAACAGGTATAACCCTGAGTAGGGATTCATTGACTCTCCCATCCAGGGACAAGAACCTGGGCAACTGTGTCCATGGGAATCTGGAAGCTGCATGTAGTCACCATCTAAGAAGGGATATGAAAGGGTGAAAACTCATCAAGGAGATATCTGAACAGCATGCCTGACTTGTTACTATGGGGCCTGGTATAAATCAACCCCCATTGTTCTGGAAAGCTGAGCCAAGAAATTACCACTAAATTGGTGCAGAACAGTTGAAACCCACAGGGCTCAGGGAAAAGAAACTTGAAATCTGGCCTGAACAACCCAGGGTTCAGGAAGTGCTTATAGAAAGCAATGCAGTTCTCACTGAAAATACATTTATAATCAGAAGTTATAAACCAGGTAGGATTAAAAGGTAGAGAATGTATACTTTGTGAACTGGAGAAAACAAAAAATCTGAAATAATCTGTTGAAAATAGTCAATAGGATTCAAAATAGGCAGCCTGATATACTTGATGTCTGGATAAACCATTCTTGAACAGAATACCTAACAATTCTGGGTAATATATTTAAAATATCTTTTTAAATGCATAACTGAACCAGTAGGAGGTATGATCGAAACATCAGAGGTCAGCAATAGTGATAAATGTGAATCAGAAAAGTTTAAAGGACAAAACTGGCTTTTGCCCTCAGGCATCTGCCCATCTGTGGTGATGTGAGTTTTTTGTTTTTTAAATAATTAAATCACAATAACCAAGTGGAGGAAGATTGACCTTTTGATGCCACAGTGCATATTTATTACATGAAAAAAGAAAACACAACCTCCTTGATAATTGTTAACTTGAAGTGGCAGAAGTGTTAAGATTGTAGTTATATTGACTAAGATTTTAGGCATTTGAGGTTTAGCTCTGCCACTTTTCAAACACAAAAGTGTAACATATGCAAAGTGCCCAGATTTCAAGTGTGTGGCTTATCAAATGTTTATACAAATGAATACTTGATCTCCAAATTATGAAATTGAGTATTAGAAGAGACCAAGAAACTCTAATGTATATACCTCGCCCAATTCAATAAATAACTTCTGTGAAGTTATTTTTTTCTGTGAAAAACTTCTATAACTTCTATCATCCTATATTTGCCTTGCCTATTAATTGCACTTTGTAAAAATCAAATGTTTATGTCTGTCTTTGTTCACTTAACATGACTGTCATTTATACCCATATTGATTGTGGTAAGACTTCATTCTCATGACTATACATTGTTCCATTTGTATGATTTTACCACAAGTTAATTATAATATCTACTCTTCAAGAATATTTGGGTTACTTCCATCTTGAGCTATTAAAAACAGGGCTACTAAAGATATTCCTGTACATGTAGTTTGGTGAACATGTGTATACCGAATTCTGTTGGTTATATACTTAAGACTGGGGAGGCCAAGCCATTGGATGCACATATATTGAGCTTTAGCCGATTCTCCACACTATTCCATAATCATTGTTTCTCAATAGCAGTGCATAAAACTCCAGTTTGTTCCACATCTGAGCCAATATTTCAAAATTTTAGGCTCTTTCAGTTTTACACCCTAGTGGGTAGGAAGTGACATTGAATTGTTGCTTTAACTTGCCTTCTCCTGACGAATGATACAATGTAGTGAGATTTTTATCGACCATTTGAATGTTCTCTTTTATGAAATTCCATTTTCAAATATTTTGACTAGTTTTTGAAATTTTGGTGTTTTGTTTTTGTTGGATGTCTGTATTTAACTTAATTGCTTTTGTGGGGGCTCTTTCCATGTTTTGTATAGATGTTATACTCCATTGTGTATATGTACCACTGCTTTCTTATCCTTTCATCTGCTGATGGACATCTAGGTTGCTTCCATGTCCTGGTTATTATAAACAGTGCTGCAATGAACATTGGGGTACACGTGTCTCTTTCAATTCTGGTTTCCTCGGTCCAGCAGTGGGATTGCTGGGTCATAAGGCAGTTCTATTTCCAGTTTTTTAAGGAATCTTCACACTGTTCTCCATAGTCGCTGTACTAGTTTGCATTCCCACCAACAGTGTAAGAGGGTTCCCTTTTCTCCACACCCTCTCCAGCATTTATTGCTTGTAGACTTTTGGATCGCAGCCATTCTGACTGATGTGAAATGGTACCTCATTGTGGTTTTGATTTGCACTTCTCTGATAATGAGTGATGTTGAGCATCTTTTCATGTGTTTGTTAGCCCTCTGTATGTTTTCTTTGGAGAAATGTCTGTTTAGTTCTTTGGCCCATTTTTTGATTGGGTCGTTTATTTTTCTGGAATTGAGCTGTAGGAGTTGCTTGTATATTTTTGAGCTTAGTTCTTTGTCAGTTGCTTCATTTGCTATTATTTTCTCCCATTCTGAAGACAGTCTTTTCACCTTGCTTATCATTTTCTTTATTGTTTGGAAGCTTTTAATTTTAATTAGGTCCCATTTGTTTATTTTGGCTTTTCTTTCCAGTATTCTGGGAGGTGGGTCATTGAAGATCCTGCTGTGATTTATGTCGGAGAGTGTTTTGCCTGTTTTCCTCTGGGAGTTCTATAGTTTCTGGTCTTACGTTTAGATCTTTAATCCATTTTGAGTTTATTTTTGTGTATGGTGTTAGAAAGTGTTGTAGTTTCATTCTTTTACCAGTGGTTGACCAGTTTTCCCAACACCACTTGTTAAAGAGATTGTCTTTTCTCCATTGTATATTCTTGCTGCCTTTGTCATAGTTGTGTGGGTTTATCTCTGGGCTTTCTATTTTGTTCCATTGATCCATATTTCTGTCTTTGTGGCAGTACCATATTGTATTGATGACTGTGGCTTTGTAGTAGAGCCTGAAGTCAGGCAGGCTGATTCCTCCAATTCCATTCTTCTTTCTCAGGATTACTTTGGCTAGTCAAGGTTTTTTTTTGTATTTCCATACAAATTGTGAAATCATTTGTTCTAGCTCTGTGAAAAATACCATTGGTAGCTTGATAGGGATTACATTGAATCAATAGATTGCTTTGGGTAGTATACTCATTTTCATGATATTGATTTTCCGATCCATGAACATGGTATATTTCTCCATCTATTAGTGTCCTCTTTGATTTCTTTCACCAGTGTTTTATAGTTTTCTATATATAGTTCTTTAGTTTCTTTAGGTATATTTATTTCTAAGTATTTTATTTTTTTGTTACAACAGTGAATGGAATTTTTTACTTAATTTTTCTTTATATTTTCCCATTATTATTGTATAGGAATGCAAAGGATTTCTGTGTGTTGATTTTATATCCTGCAACTTTACTATATTCATTGATTAGCTCTAGTAATTTTCTGGTGGAGTTTTTAGCTTTTTCTATGTAGAGGATCATGTCATCTGCAAACAGTGAGAGTTTTACTTCTTCTTTTCCAATTTAGATTCCTTTTATTTCTTTTTCTGCTCTGATTGCTGTGGCCAAAACTTCCATAACTATGTTGAATAATAGTGGTGTAAGTGGGCACCCTTGTCTTGTTCCTGACTTTAGGGGAAATGCTTTTAATTTTTCACCATTGAGGATAATGTTTGCTGTGGGTTTGTCATATATAGCTTTTATTATGTTGAGGTATGTTCCTTTTATTCCTGCTTTCTGGAGAGTTTTTATCATAAATGGATGTTGAATTTTGTCAAAGGCTTTCACTGCCTCTATTGAGATAATTATATGGTTTTTATTTTTTAATTTGTTAATGTGGTGTATTACATTGATTTATGGATATTGAAGAATCCTTGCATCCCTGGGAAAAAGCCCACTTGGTCATGGTATATGATCTTTTTAATGTTTTGTTGGATTCTGATTGCTAGAATTTTGTTAAGGATTTTTGCATCTGTGTTCATCAGTGATATTGGTCTGTAATTTTCTTTTTTTGTGGCATCTTTGTCAGGTTTTGGTATTAGGGTGATGGTGGCCTCATAGAATGAGTTTGGAAGTTTGCCTTCCTCTGCAATTTTCTGGAAGAGTTTGAGTAGGATAGGTGTTCAGTTCAGTCGTTCACTCTTGTCGGACTTTTTGTGACCCCATGGATCGCAGCACGCCAGGCCTCCCTGTCCATCACCAACTCCCGGAGTTCACTCGACTCAACGTCCATCGAGTTAGTGATGCCATCCAGCCATCTCATCCTTTGTCCTCCTTCTCCTCCTGCCATCAATCCCTCCCAGCATCAGAGTCTTTTCCAATGAGTTAACTCTTCGCATGAGGTGGCCAAAGTACTGGAGTTTCAGCTTTAGCATCATTCCTTCCAAAGAAATCCCAGGGCTGATCTCCTTCAGAATGGACTGGTTGGATCTCCTTGCAGTCCAAGGGACTCTCAAGAGTCTTCTCCAACACCACAGTTCAAAAGCATCAATTCTTCAGTGCTCAGCTTTCTTTACAGTCCAACTCTCACATCCATACATGACCACAGGAAAAACCATAGCCTTGACTAGACGGACCTTAGTCGGCAAAGTAATGTCTCTGCTTTTGAATATGCTATTTAGGTTGGTCATAACTTTTCTTCCAAGGAGTAAGCGTCTTTTAATTTCATGGCTGCAATCACCATCTGCAGTGATTTTGGAGCCCCCCAAGATAAAGTCTGACACTGTTTCCATTGTTTCCCCATCTATTTCCCATGAAGTGATGGGATTGGATGCCATAGGATAGGTGTTAGCTCTTCTATAAATTTTTGGTAGACTTCAGCTGTGAAGACGTCTGGACCTGGGCTTTTGTTTGCTGGAAGATTTCTGATTACAGTTTCAATTTCCATGCTTGTAATGGGTCTCTTAAGATTTTCTGTTTCTCCCTGGTTCAGTTTTGGAAAGTTGTACTTTTCTAAGAATTTGTCTGTTTCTTCCATGTTGTCCATTTTATTGGCATGTAATTGCTGATAGTAGTCTCTTATGATCCTTTGTATTTTTGTGTTGTCTGTTGTGATATCTCTATTTTCATTTCTAATTTTATTGATTTGATTTTTCTCCCTTTGTTTCTTGATGAGTCAGGCTAATGATCTGTCAATTTTATTTATTCTTTCAAAGAACAAGCTTTTGGCTTTGTTGATTTTTGCTATGGTCTCTTTTGTTTCTTTTGCATTTATTTCTGCCCTAATTTTTAAGATTGTTTTCCTTCTACTAACCCTGGGGTTCTTCATTTCTTCCTTTTCTAGTTGCTTTAAGTGTAGAGTTAGGTTATTTATTTGATTTTTTTCTTGTTTCTTGAGGTATGCCTGTATTGCTATGAAGTTTCCCCTTAGCACTGCTTTTACAGTGTCCCACAGGTTTTAGGTTGTTTTGTTTTCATTTTCATTCATTTCTATGCATATTTTGATTTCTTTTGTGATTTTTTTCTGTGATTTGTTGGTTATTCAGCAGCATGTTGTTCAGCCTCCATATGATGGAATTTTTAATAGTTTTTCTCCTGTAATTGAGATCTAATCTTACTGCATTGTAGTCAGAAAAGATGCTTGGAATGATTTCAATTTTTTTGAATTTACCAAGGCTAGATTTATGGCCCAAGATGTGATTGATCCTGGAGAAGGTTCCATGTGCACTTGAGAAAAAGGTGAAATTCATTGTCTTGAGGTGAAATGTCCTATAGATATCAATTGGGTCTAACTGGTCTATTGTATCATTTAAAGTTTGTGTTTCCTTGTTGATTTTCTGTTTAGATGATCTATCCATAGGTGTGAGTGGAGTATTAAAGTCTTCCACTATTATTGTGTTGTTGTTAATTTCCCCTTTCATACTTGTTAGCATTTGTCTTACATATTGCGGTGCTCCTATGTTGGGTGCATATATATTTATAATTGTTATATCTTCTCCTTGGATTGATCCTTTGTTCATTATGTAGTGTCCTTTTTTGTCTCTTTTCACAGCCTTTGTTTTAAAGTCTATTTTATCTGATGAGTATTGCTACTTCTGCTTTCTTTTGGTCTCTATTTGCATGAAATATCTTTTTCCAGCCCTTCACTTTCAGACCGTATGTATCCCCTGTTTTGAGGTGCGTCTCTTGTAGATAACATGTATAGGGGTCTTGTTTTTGTATCCATTCAGCCAGTCTTTGTCTTTTGGTTGGGGCATTCAACCCATTTACATTTAAGGTAATTATTGATAAGTGTGATACCATTGCCATTTACTTTATTGGTTTGAGTTCGAGTTTATACACCCTTTCTGTGTTTCCTGTCTCGAGAATATTCTTTAGCATTTGTTGGTGAGCTGGTTTGGTGGTGCTGAATTCTCTCAGCTTTTGCTTGTCTGTAAAGCTTTTGATTTCTCCTTCATATTTGAAAGAGATCCTTGCTGGATACAGTAATCTGGGCTGTAGGTTATTTTCTTTCATCACTTTAAGTATGTCTTGCCATTCCCTCCTGGCCTGAAGAGTTTCTATTGAAAGATCGGCTGTTATCCTTATGGGAATCCCCTTGTGTGTTATTTGTTGTTTTTCCCTTGCTGGTTTTAATATTTGTTCTTTGTGTTTGATCTTTGTTAAGTTGATTAATATGTGTCTTGGGGTGTTTCACCTTGGGTTTATCCTGTTTTGGACTCTCTGGGTTTCTTGGACTTGGGTGATTATTTCCTTCCCCATTTTAGGGAAGTTTTCAACTATTATCTCCTCAAGTATTTTCTCATGGTCTTTTTGTCTTCTTCTTCTGCGACTCCTATGATTTGAATGTTGGGGCATTTAATATTGTACCGGAGGTCTCTGAGGTTGTCCTCATTTCTTTTAATTCGTTTTTCTTTTTTCCTCTTTGATTCATTTATTTTTACCATTCTATCTTCTACCTCACTTATCCTATCTTCTGCCTCTCTCATTCTACTATTTGTTCCCTCCAGAATATTTTTGTTCTCATTTATTGCATTATTCATTATATATTGACTCTTTTTTTATTTCTTCTAGGTCCTTGTTAAACCTTTCTTGCATCTTCTTAGTCCTTGTCTCCAGGCTATTTATCTATGATTCCATTTTGATTTCAAGATTTTGGATCATTTCACTATCATTATTCAGAATTCTTTATCAGGTAGATTCCCTATCTCTTCCTCTTTTGTTTGGTTTGGTGGGCATTTATCCTGTTCCTTTACCTGCTGGGTATTCCTCTGTCTCTTCGTCTTGTTTATATTGCTGAGTTTGGGGTGGCCTTTCTGTATTCTGGCAGTTTGTGGAGTTCTCTTTATTGTGGAGTTTCCTCACTGTGGGTGGCATTGTACGGGTGGCTTTTCAAGGTTTCTTGTTTAGGGAAGCTTGTGTCAGTCAGTGTTCTGGTGGGTGGAGCTGGATTTCTTCTGTCTGGAGTGCAATGAGGTGTCCAGTAATGAGCCAAGAGATGTCAATGGTTTTGGAGTAACTTTGGGCAGCCTGTATATTGAAGCTCAGGGCTATGTTCCTGTGTTGCTGGAGAATTTGCGTGGTATGTCTTGCTCTGGAACTTGGTGGCCCTTGGGTGGTGCTTGCTTTCAGTGTAGGTATGGAGGCGTTTGATGAGCTCCTGTTGATTAATGTTCCCTGGAATCAGGAGTTCTCTGGTGTTCTCAGGATTTGGACTTAAGCCTTCTGCCTATGGTTTTCAGTGTTTTTCTTACAGTAGTCTCAAGTCTTCTCCTTCTGTACAGCACCACTGATAAAACATCTAGGTTAAAGATGAAAAGTTTCTCCACAGTGAGGGACACCCAGAAAGGTACACAGAGTTACAGGGAAAAGAGAAGAGGGAGGAGCAAGATAGAAGTGACCAGGAGGAGAAGGGGGAATCAAAAGAGGAGAGAGTAAGCTAGCCAGTAATCACTTCTGTATGTGCACTCCACAGTCTGGACCCCTCAGAGATGTTCATGGAGTTACACAGAGAAGAGAAGAGGGAGGAGGGAGATAAAGGTGGCCAGCAGGAGAAAAGGGGGAATCAAAGAGAGAGAGAGAGAGAGAGAGAGAGAGAGATCGATCTAGCCAGTAATCAGTTCCCTAAGTGGTCTCCACAGTGCGAAACACACAGAGAGATTCACAGTGTTGGGTAGAGAAGAGAAGGGGGAGGGAGGAAACAGAAGCCACCTGGTGGAGAAAAAGGAGAGTCCAAAGGGGGAGAGAGCAGTCAAGCCAGTAATCTTGCTCCCAAGAAAAAATGGATACTGAAGATTGGGTTCTTAAAGGTACAAAATTGATAACAAATACCAAAAAGCAAAGATTAAAAATCTAGAGTAGAGACTGGATTTTCAAAAATACAATATTAAAGAAAAGAAAAAAAAAGTCACAAAAATTATAAAAAAATATATGAAGTTTGCTTTAAAAAATAGTCTTTTTTGGGGCAAAGTAATAGTAGGTTATAAAAATGAAAATTAAAGGAGTAGTAGAGGACTTAAAAATTAAAAAAAAAGAATGATATTAAAAATAGCAAAAATATATCTAGGACTTTCTCTGGTATTGTTGTGGGCACTGTTGGGTCAGTTAATTTTCGAATAGTTCCTTGGTCTGGCTTATATTTCTCAAGAACTATAGGCCCCTTCCCATGTAGTCAGTACTAACTACAGGGTTTTAATCTATTGCACCTGTCGCTTACAAGGTGGTTCCCTCTGTTTTAGCTTCTTCTGTTTGCTGGTCTCTTCAGTGTCTGATTTTCGCCCTAACAAAGGGGGGTTAGTGGTGGACACATTTTTTAGGCTCATTGTTTAGTCGTGCTGTGGGGAGGGAGGGACGCTGCAAACAACACTGGCGTGTGCTCGCAGTGCCTCAGCCACACTGGGCCTGCCCCCACTCACTGTGTGTGGGCCTTCCCTGCCCACAGTGCTCAAGCTCTAGGTTGCTCCACCGGGAACCGTCCGAGGCCGGCCCTGGGCTGCATGCACCTCCCAGGTCTAAGCCGCTCAGGTTCAGGCACTCAGGTAGTCCTCAGATGTGCAGACTCGGTAGGGCCTGCGTTTTGTGCCCTTCCCAGGTCTGAGCAGCTCAGGTGATGAAGTGTTTGGTGAGCACAGTTGCTGCAATTTATCACCTTCCCCGTCCCTGCTGCTCGGTTTTCTGGGTGTACAACTGGCGCACCTTCTCAGGCGGATGTTGACTGTCCAGAACCCCAAGAAGTCTTAGTTAGCAAAGAAGCCTGCTTGCAGTTTGGTAGATAATGTCTCTCTGGGGCTGTGATTGCCCCCTTCTGGCTCTGGCTGCCTGTCACCGGAGGGGGATGGTCTGCAGTGGGCTAGTTCTGTTCAGTCCTTTGTTCTGTGCGTGGGCCTGGCAGTGACTTAGGTTAGGGCTTTTTGCATGGTAGCTATCCCACAGTCTGGTTTGCTAGCCCAAGTTAGTTCGCTCAGATTGCCCTTGGGGCATTCAGGCCTGGTATTTACTCTAAGCAATGCAGCCCGCGCCTTCCTGCCAAGCCCCTGCTTGCTAGCGGCCGGTGCAGGCCTCTGCGCTGCTTCTCTACTGAGGGAGTTACCACTGGGCTCGTACTCTGTGGGTTTTAATTATTTATTTATTTTTCCTCCCTGTTATGTTGCCCTCTGTGCTTCCAAGTCTTGCCACAGACTTGGCAGTGGGAGTGTTTCCTGGTGTTTGGAAACTTCTCTCTTTTTAAGACTCCCTTCCTGGGATGGAGCTCTGTCCCTACCTCTTTTGTCTCTTTTTTTTTGTCTTTAATATTTTTTCCTACCTCCTTTTGAAGAAAATGGGTTGCTTTTCTGGGTGCCTGATGTCCTCTGCCGGCATTCAGAAGTTGTTTTGTGGAATTTAGTCAGCTTTTAAATGTTCTTTTAGTGAATTTGTGTGGGAGAAAGTGGTCTCCCCATCCTATTCCTCTGCCATTTTAGGACCACCTGCCATAGTTTTACTTTTAAACCCATCATAGAATTTAGGATGAATACAAGCCTAAATATTCCAGGGAAGGAGCCCCTCCCAGGAGAGGAGAAGGAGCCACAGCTGCTTCCTTGTACATATGGTGAGAAGAGAATGACCCTGTGATAGGATCGTGTGAGAAGAAACCAGGAGAAGTTTTAAAAATTATAATGGCTGCATATGTCCTCACATGACTCCTTAGTCTTTTAAGGGATCTCAATTTGTGTCTATTCTCCAATTGTGTCACACAAGGCCTTTGCTGAGTTCATGACTGCAGTAGATTAAATGCCCTGGGAAGACAGAACAGTGGTTGGAGTACTTCTTAGAGCCACAGGAAATTCACCAGGTACACAGCAGGCTTGGAACATGCGAGAGAACTGGAAGAATGTTATTACAGCTACACAAGATCACTGAGTACATGGAAGCAGGAGGCCAAAAATGGATTCAGGGTAAAACTGCTGAGAAAGTCCTTCAAGATGTACAGAACTTTCACTGAGTTGCTGATGACTGGGAACCATGGAGAAGTGCTGTGAAAAATTCCCTGAAAGTACACAAGGGTTTTATCAAATGCAGACAGGTGCTTTTTGCTGGGAGAAGGGCAGAGTAGCTGACAGAAGTCTCCTAAGTGATCAACAGATATTTGAAAGTGAAGGTGTTAGGTGCTAAGTCTTGTCGGACTCTTTGTGACCCCATGGACTGTTTGTTACCTGCTAGGCTCCTCTGGCCATGGTATTCTCCAGGCAAGGATGCTGGAGTGGGTAGCCAGCCTCTCTCCAGGGGATCTTCCCCACCTAGGAATAGAACCCTGGTCTTCTGCATTGCAGGCAGATTCTTTACCATCTGAGTCAGCAGGGAAGACTTTTATTTAGTTGAAATCAGAACCCACGGTAGGCTAGGACCAGTACAGCAAGGTGGAGCAAGGTATCTCAAAGATAAAAAATGAGGGGCAGGGCTGGAAAGGAAAGAGAAGGCCCCAGTTACCTAAAGAGTTAAAATCTAGACTATAAAGCAGAGAGGGATCTCCTACAATCCAGAAATTTAGCTACTGAACTGGAATTCAAAGAGACATCTCTAGAAATTTGGCCAGTGCTCAGATAGCAAGCCAAGCTGAAGAAAATATTCTGATCTCAAATCAAAATATTGAGAAGCCAGTGGTGAAGGTGATCTAATGAAATCTTCATCAAAGCTCAGAACCAGCTGAAACATATGCTGTATTGATTGTTTCTTCAGCCTTGAAGCAGCTTGCTGCTGCTGCTAAGTCACTTCAGGCGTGTCCGACTCTGTGCAACTCCATTGATGGCAGCCCATCAGGCTCCCCCGTCCCTGGGATTCTCTAGGCAAGAACACTGGAGTGGGTTGCCATTTCCTTCTCCAATGCATGAAAGTGAAAAGTGAAAAGTGAAAGTGAAGTCATTCAGTCGTGTCCGACTCTTCGCGACCCCATGGACTGCAGCCCACCAGGCTTCTCTGCCCATGGGATTTTCCAGGCAAGAGTACTGGAGTAGGGTGCCATTGTCTTCTCCGTTGAAGAAGCTTAATAGTGGAAAAAAACATGTCCTTTATCTTGGGTTAAATATCACTGATTTTAATCTTTATTTTTCTTTAACACACAAGTTCCATATATGACAAAATTTATGAGATATGCAATAAAATGAGAGCATATGAATCAAGATAGAGGGAAAACAGTCAATAGAAGTAAATCTGTGTATGTTTAGTTAAAAGGACTTTAAAATAACTATGGTTAATAATAGCAAGTGATTTAGGAGAAAGGTGGCAAAATGCATAAGTAAGTAAATGGGAACTTTTAACAGAGAAATGTGAAGTATAAGAAAATAAAATGAAATACCAGAACAGACAAGTACAGCACCAGAAATAAGAAATATATTCTGTGGACTTAATAAATGCTGCACTGTAAAAGGGACAAAACAAACTACCTCTTTAGTTTGTTTACAAAACAAACCTCTACTTTCCTCTTTTTTCAAAGAGAGAGGAAAAAAAATGGGAATATAAAAGAAAACTGAGCAGAACTGTCCAATATCTATGAGATAATCTTAAATATACTAACATATTTGTAATTGGAGTCTCAGTAATGAGAAAAAGTAGGGAAGGGGAGAAGAAAATTTTGAACAGATAGTGGCTGAAAAATTCTCAGAACTAGTGAAAGATATCAACCCACAGCTAACCTCAAGCAAGATTAAATACACTTGCACACACAGCACCAAGCTCATCATAATCAAAGTTTTGAAAATCAAAGTTACCAAATCAAAGGTAAGGTAAAAAAATCTTAAAATTAGCCAAAGATAAAAAGACACATTACATTCAGGCAAAAAACATCACCAAAAGATGACTAATTATGAAGGCTGGAATAAAGTGGGACAAAACTTTGAAGGTGCTGAAAGAAACATGTCAACCTAGAAGTTCATACTAAATAAAATAGTCTATAAAAATAACGGTGAAATGAAGATATTTTCAAGATCGAAGGTTAAAAAATTTTAGGGCCAGCACAGACACTTAAATTTGAAAAAAGTTTCTTCAAGCTTGATGAAAAGAGCTGTTTTTTTTTTTTTTTAAAGACCACTGACTCTTTAAAGCAAATATAATGAAAATGCATTGTATATTTGCAACCCATGTAGAATTAAAATATATGCCAAGAATATAAAGGTCAGTGGTAGGAAAAGTGGAATTCTTTGTGAAGTGATATAATAGTATTTAATATTCAGTTCAGTTCAGTTCAATCACTCAGTCGTGTCCGACTTTTTGCGACCCCATGAATTGTAGCACGCCAGGCCTCCCTGTCCATCACCAACTCCCTGAGTTCACTCGAATTCAAGTCTGTCGAGTTGGTGATGCCATCCAGCCATCTCATCCTCTGTCGCCCCCAATCCTTCCCAGCATCAGAGTCTTTTCCAGAGTCAGTTCGTTGCAGGAGGTGGCCAAAGTACTGGAGTTTCAGCTTTAGCATCATTCCTTCCAAAGAACACCCAGGACTGATCTCCTTTAGAATGGACTGGTTGGATCTCCTTGCAGTCCAACGGACTCTCAAGAGTCTTCTCCAACACCACAGTTCAAAAGCATCAATTCTTCGGCGCTCAGCTTTCTTCACAGTCCAACTCTCACATCCATACATGACCACTGGAAAAACCACAGCCTTGACTAGACAGACCTTTGTTGGCGAAGTAACGTCTCTGCTTTTGAGTATGCTTTCTAGGTTGGTCATAACTTTCCTTCAAGGAGTAAGCGTCTTTTAATTTCAGGGCTACAATCATCATCTGCAGTGATTTTGGAGCCCCAAAAAACAAAGTCTGACACTGTTTCCACTGTTTCCCCATCTATTTGCCATGAAGTGATGTGACCGGATGCCATGATCTTTGTTTTCTGAATGTTGAGCTTTAAGCCAATTTTTTCAATCTCCTGTTTCACTTTCAAGAGACTTTTTAGTTCCTCTTCACTTTCTGCCATAAGAGTGGTATCATCTGCATATCTGAGGTTATTGATATTTCTCCCATTCTGTGATAAATTAAAGATATATCCTACCATCAATAATTGTCTCAAATTTTTTCTTGAAAATATATTAAAAATTTTCAGTACTATGGTACTACACATCTTTTCTTGTATTCAGCCCAAACTATTTCTATTTTATTATTTTTTGATAGTATTGTGAATAATATGAAAATTTCATTTTATATTTTGCTATATATATAATGTTACATGTATATATTCACACATGCTTTTGTATTTACAGACTACAGAAAATTATGGATTAATTATGAAAGCATATCTCTAGTTTTTAAATTTTATCTATGTATATAATTATGTGAAGTTAATAGCTGTTTTTTCTTTAAGTATTTATAAGCTTTTTAAGTTTTTTATCTCAGTATGCTGGCTACAGACTGCAGAATAATGGTGAATATAGAGGCAACAGTGATGCTTTTACCAAGCTAGAGGAAATTTTTAATGTTTATCATTAGGAATGATGTTTGCAGTAGTTTTGTTTCTTATTGCTTTTATGTCATAGATAGTCTTTATCAGATTAAGAATGTTCTCTTGTGTCCTAGGATGCTGGGAGGTTTAGTTTTATTTAGTTTTATTTTACTTTTTACTTTGCTTTCCTTTACCTAGCCAATCACAGGAATTTTCTTTTATCTGTTAATGGGGAATTATGTTAGTTTTTTATTTTTTATTTATTTATTTATTTTTTACTGTGTCATAATTTTTAACTTTAATTACAACCATGTATATAAATGATAACACAGGATAAATTGAGAGAAGAAGTGAGTGCAAAGGAATTTA
Source organism: Oryx dammah (assembly GCF_014754425.2). NCBI lineage: Eukaryota > Metazoa > Chordata > Mammalia > Artiodactyla > Bovidae > Oryx > Oryx dammah. The sequence continues at coordinate 7,356,494 of NW_024070187.1, forward strand.
TAATTTTGTCTTGTATCACAGACCAGATAACAGCTGAGTAGGGCTCCTATCTCACAGAATTAACTATTTCAGATAATAAAGCATGATAAAACTACAATTAATATTTTAATTATTAGAAAAAATGTCATCTGGTCATGATGTAATTTTTTGTATTGCTGATTTCATTTTGTAAACATTGAACTTAGGACATTTCCATGTATAGTCAGAAAAGAGATTTCTTTTCAATAATGTGCTCTGATGATATTCTTATGTAGATTTGGTTTTAAGTTTATGCTTTTCTCATAAAACATATTAGGTGCCATCTTTTTTTCTATTCTCTGGAAGAGTTTGTGTAAACTTACTTTTTTCCCCCTTAAATAGTATTTGGAAGACTGTATTGGTGAATTCATCTCTGCCAGGGTGTTTCTTTGGGTCAATAGATTTTAGTACTATTCAATTTTTAAAACAGACACCAAATTAATCCACTTAGCTTCCTCTGTCAGCTCCAGTAAGGTGAGGGTATTATTTTTGAGAAACATCCACTTTATATAAATTTTGAAGTTTATTATCTGAAAGATATTTATCATATTTTATATTATCTTTTTGATGTCACTAAATCTGTAGTGAGGTGTACTATACTCTTTTATGTCACTGATACTAAAGTTGCTTTTTGTTTTTTGTCTTGCTAAACATTTAGAGATTTTATTAATCTTTACAAAAAACCAGCTTAAATTTAAAAAATTATTGAAATATAATTGATTTATAGTGTGTTAGTTTCTGGTATAAAGTGATTCAATTATATATAACTGAATATGAAAATAATATGAAAGAAAATAATTTTTCATATTCTTTTCCATTATGGTTTATTACAAGATATTGAATATAGTTCCCTGTAATGTACATTAGGACCTTGTTGTTTATTTTATATATAGCAGTCTGTCTCTGCCAATTCCAAACTCCTAATTTACCCCACAACCCCTTTCCCTTTTGCTATCAGTTTGTGAGCCTGTTTCTGTTTTTCAAGTTAAAAAAAAGTGACCAACAGAACCAGAAAGATATCAGTTTTCATTGTATGAGTGTCACCGTGTTGCAGAGTTGATGCTGCTGTCATCATTACTTGTCATGGTCTGTTTTCATTTCTTAGGTTCAGGAACTATAATTGTTTTTCTGCTTTTTTTTTTTTTTTGTCTCTGTTCACATTGGCACATGACATAACAGTAGTAGTAACAGTAAGAATAATAACAATAATAAATGGATAAAAGAATGAAAATAATGTTTTCGATTTCATATATGAGTGATATGTGATCTTTGTGTTTCTCTTTCTGACTTAACTCAGTATGATAATTTTTGCTGCTGCTGCTGGTGCTGCTTAGTCGTTTCAGTCATGTCCAACTCTGTGAGACCCCAGAGACAATCTCTAGGTCCATTCATATTGCTGTAAATGGCATTATTTCATTCTTTTTATGGCTGAATAGTATTCCATTCTGTGTGCATACCACATCTGCTTTGTCCATTCATGTGTTGATAAATATTTAAGTTGCTTCCATGTCTTGGCTATTATAAACAGTGCTCTTATAAATACTGGGGTGCATGTATCTTTTTGAATTAGACTTTTCTCCTAATATATGCCTTTGAGTGGGATTGCTGGATCATTTGGCAACTCTATTTTCAGTTTTTTAAGCTAAAAAATCTCCATATTGTTTTCACTGCACCAATTTACATTCCCACCAACAGTGTAGGCAAATTGTTTTTTCTCCATACCCTTTCCTGCCTTTGCAAAGAACCAATTTTATCATTTGGTTGTTTAGTTGCTTTTTAATATCTTTAGTATTTGCATTTTTTGCTTTTATCTTTTTTTCTTCCATATTCTTTATTTCTTAGGTTTTATTTTCAGTTCTTTTTCTTGTTGAGGTAGAAGGTTAGATATGTAATAAAAATTATATAACTTACCCTATCTCTCCCATGTAACGACAATTATAGTCCCATATATTTTATTTGTTTCTGATCTAAAACATTCACTCTTTTTTAGATAATACAGTTGGGATATGTGGTTATACGATTAATTTAAAAATAATTTAACGATCATGATAAAAGTTATAAAAGCATACTTTAAGCATTAACTAGCTTAAAAAATGTAAGTACAAATGTAATTTTTAGCTGGAGTGGGTTGAAATACTTCCCTCAAAGATTCACATCCATTCGTAACACGTGAATATGACCTTATGCAGAAATAGGGTTTTTGAAGACAGATTCTCATTAAGATGAGTTCGTACTCAGTTATGACTAATACCCTTTAAAGAAGAAGTGAGATTAGACCCTGAGAGACAAGAGAGGAAAGAAACCCGTTAAGATCGAGACAGATTTTGGAGGATACAAATTAAGGGCACCAGGGATTGCTGGCAGCCTCCAGAGGCTAGGACAGAAGCATGGCACACATTCCCCCTGAGCACCTCCACAAAGGAACCAAACACACCAACAGACATCTCGTTTCAGACTAATAGCCTCTGGGGGAAACAAACAAACAAACAAACAAACAAACAAACCAGAATACATTTTTTAAAAATTTCGTTTTGCCACCTGGTTTGTGGTACTTTGTTACAGCAGCTCTCAGAAACAATACACTGGCTGATCACTTGGTATGGGACAAAGCAGTTTTCTTTGGTTTGGGTTCACTGACTAGAATTTCAAAGAGGATGTTTTTGCTTAAACTGTAGTTTGCTGTTTTAATTGTTTAAGTGAAGCTATTGGAGTACAGAATTTATTGAGATTTTTATAATTAATCTCCCCATCTTGCCCCAATTTTTTCTTGTGGTCTGGCTTGTGACTATTTTGGAAACCATTTTAAGTGACGTATATTTATCTTCTGTTGTTAAATAGTTTCACTTAGTTTTTACAAAAAACAATCATCTTTGTTTCACGTTAACAATCTTTAATCTACATAGTGTTTACTTAAACAAATGGGATTTGAAGCAAGTACAGCTGAGCAACTGAACAACAACAACTGACTATAAACGTGTAACTGGTGAGAGCTGCCTTATTTTGAGAGTCCTCCTGCTGACAGCATCATTATGTAGCTTCACAGCAGAATGGAGAATAATTTTGAATCCAGAAAGTCTGTTTATTGGAAAAGACAAGTCTGTTTTGGTTTTCTGGAACTTTTTTTTTTTTTTTTTACTGTAGTGTTCTTTCTTTATTCCAACGTATGCTTTTCTGGTAAGATGCCCATGGAGCAAAGTGGAGGTTGTCAGGTCGCTAAGTTGTGTCTGACTTTTGCGACCCAGCCAGGCTCCTCTGTCCATGGGATTTTCCAGGCAAGAATACTGGAGTGGGTTGCCATTTCCTTCTCCAGAGGATCTTCCCAATCAAGGAATCGAACCCAGGTCTGCTGCATTGCAGGCATGGAGCAAAGTAGGGTAGACAAAAAGAAGGGTGGTAAGTAGGAAACAGGGAAGAGGATGCAAAGTATGCCTAGGGGTGACCTGTTCATTATTGATGTCAAACTTCAAGTTCCAGGCTAACTTTCTCAAGTCATTCATCTTCTTTCTCATTTCCATTTCTCAGTTGTTAGGTGAAGGAACACACTTCAGTTCAGTTCAGTCACGCAGTCGTGTGCGACTCTTTGCGACCCCATGAATTGCAGGACGTCAGGCCTCCCTGTCCATCATCAACTCCCGGAATTCACTCAAACTCATGTCCATCGAGTCGATGATGCCATCCAGCCATCTCATCCTCTGTCGTCCCCTTCTCCTCCTGCCCCCAATCCCTCCCAGCATCAGAGTCTTTTCCAATGAATCAACTCTTCCCATGAGGTGGCCAAAGTATTGGAGTTTCAGCTTTAGCATCAGTCCCTCCAAAGAAATCCCAGGGTTGATCTCCTTTAGAATAGGGCTGGTTGGATCTCCTTGCAGTCCAAGGGACACTCAAGAGTCTTCTCCAACACCACAGTTCAAAAGCATCAATTCTTCAGCACTCAGCTGTCTTCACAGTCCAACTTTCACATCCATACATGACCACTGGAAAAACCATAGCCTTGACTAGATGGACCTTCGTTGGCAAAGTAATGTTCTGCTTTTCAATATACTATCTAGGTTGGTAATAACTTTCCTTCAAGGAGTAAGTGTCTTTTAATTTTATGGCTGCAATCATCATCTGCAGTGATTTGGGAGCCCCCCCCCCAAAAAAAAGGCTGACACTGTTGCCCCATCTATTTGCCACAAAGTGATGGGACCAGATGCCATGATCGTTTTTTGAATGTTGAGCTTTAAGCCAACTTTTTCACTCTCCTCCTTCACTTTCATCAAGAGGCTTTTTAGTTCCTCTTCACTTTCTGCCATAAGAGTGGGATCATCTGCATATCTGAGGTTATTGATATTTCTCCCAGCAATCTTGATTCCAGCTTGTGCTTCTTCCAGCCCAGGGTTTCTCATGATGTACTCTGCATAGAAGTTAAATAAGCAGGGTGACAATATACAGCCTTGACGTACTCCTTTTCCTATTGGGAACCAGTCTGTTGTTCCATGTCCAGTTCTAACTGTTGCTTCCTGACCTGCATATAGGTTTCTCAAGAAGCAGGTCAGGTGGTCTGGTATTCCCATCTCTTTCAGAATTTTCCACAGTTTATTGTGATCCACACAGTCAAAGCCTTTGGCATAGTCAATAAAGCAGAAATAGATGTTCTTCTGGAACTCTCTTGCTTTTTTGATGATCCAGCAGATGTTGGCAATTGGATCTCTGATTCCTCTGCCTTTTCTAAAACCAGCTTGAACATCTGGAATTTCATGGTTCACGTATTGCTGAAGCCTGTTTTGGAGAATTTTGAGCATTATTTTACTAGCATGTGAGATGAGTGCAATTGTGTGGTAGTTTGAGCATTCTTTGGTATTGCCTTTCTTTGGGACTGGAATGAAAACTGACCTTTTCCTGTCCTATGGCCACTGCTGAGTTTTCCACATTTGCTGGCATATTGAGTGCAGCGCTTTCACAGCATCATCTTCCAGGATTTGAAATAGCTCAACTGGAATTCCATCACCTCCACTAGCTTTGTTCATAGTGATGCTTTCTAAGGCCCACTTGACTTCACATTCCAGGATGTCTGACTCTAGGTGAGTGATCACACCATCGTGATTATCTTGGTCATGAAGATCTTTTTTGCACAGTTCTTCTGTGTATTCTTGCCAACTGTTCTTAATATCTTCTGCTTCTGTTAGGTTCATACCATTTCTGTCCTTTATCAAGCCCATCTTTGCATAAAATGTTCCCTTGGTATCTCTAGTCTTTCCCATTCTGTTGTTTTCCTCTATTTCTTTGCACTGAACACTGAGGAAAGCTTTCTTATGTCTTCTTGCCTTTCTTTGGAACTCTGCATTCAGATGCTTATATCTTTCCTTTTCTCCTTTCCTTTTCACTTCTCTTCGTTTCACAGCTATTTGTAAGGCCTCCGCAGATAGCCATTTTGCTTTTTTGCATTTCTGTTCCTTGGGGATGGTCTTGATCCCTGTATCCTGTACAATGTCACAAACCTCCATCCATAGTTCTTCAGGACTAGTTTCTTAAATCTATTTCTCACGCCCACTATATAATCATAAGGAATTTGATTTAGGTCATACCTGAATGGTCTAGTGGTTTTTCCAAAAGAAACATACTGTTATACCACTTTAGCAGTATAATAGAAGCAAAGGCTTTCTTGGTGGCTCAGTAGTAAAGAATCCATCTGCCAATACAGGAGACACGGGAGGGTTAAGTCCCTAAGGTGCCATGGAACAGCTGAGCCTGTGCACCACAACAATTGAGGCTGTGCTCTAGAGTCCAGGAGCTGCAACTACTGAGGCCCGTGAGCCCTACAGCCAGTGCTCTGCAACAAGAGAAGCCACCGCAATGAGAGCCCTGTGCACCACAGCTAGAGAGTAGCCCCAGTTCAGCACAGTTAGAGAAAGCTCATGTGCAGCACAGTCAAAAATAAAGACATCAATTAAAAAAATAAAAACAACAACACTGTAGTCTATGAAGTGTGCAATATTTTATGCCTAAAAATGTGTACATGTCTTAATTTAAAAATACTTGATTGCTAAAATTGCTGACCATACAACTGAACATTCACAAGTTATACCAGTTATAATATTTTTGCTGGTGGAGGGTCTAGACTCAAGATTGACGGCTGCTGACTGATCAGGTTGTTGGTTGCTAAATGTTGGAGTGGCTCTGGCAGTATCTTAAGATAAGAGTGAAGCTTTCCATATTGATTGACTCTTTAGGAACGATTTCTCTGTAGCACACAATGTTTTTTAGTATTAATAGTTTTTTACTCACAGTACAACACTTTCAAAATCCATGTTATGGAAATGGCTTCTTCCTTAAAACACAAGAGCCAGCCTCTGCTAGCTTTAAACTGCTGTTGCTTCATCACCTCTCTCAGACTTCATAGAATTAGAGAGAGTTAGGGCCCTGCTCTGGATAGCCTATGGCTTAAAGGAATGCTGTAGCTAGTTGGAATGTCTATACAGACCACTAAAACTTTAATTATCAGCAGTAAAGCTGTTTCACTTCCTTATCATTTGTGTGTTCTCCAGAGTAGCACTTTTAATTTCCTTCAGGAGCTTTTCCTTTACGTTCACAACATGGCTAACTGTTTGGTGTAAGAGGCCTACCTTTCAGCCGATCTTAGCTTTTGACCTGCCTTCCTCACTAAATTTTTGATTTAAAGTGAGAGACATGCAATCCTCCCCTCGAACACTTTGAGGCCACTGGAGGGTTGTTAACTGACCTACTTTCAATATTGCTGTGTCTCGGTGAACACAGGAAAGCCCTAGCAGATGGCAACAGACAGGGAATAGTCAGTGGAGCAGTCAACACACCCACAACATTTATTAAGTTTGCAGCAGTGTCTGTTCTGTGATCTCACTTCTCTTATGGATTTAAGATGGGTTGTTTTTTTCAGTGTGTTCAGTTTTTTACTTCTTAGGACAGAGTGGTGATTTCCAAGCTCCTTATGCGGAACTAGAAGTTCCTTAAATTTGATTATACTGACACAAAAATGTACCAAGTAACCAACAACACAGTAAAACTAGGAAAGATTTCTGTCATTACAGAAAATTTTTATGCCCCCCATTCAGTCAATTCCAATGCGTACAAGAAATGACTCTTTGTTTTTAATTTTTTATTTTATATTGGAGTATAGTTGATTAATAATGTTCTTCAGATGTACAGCAAAGTGATTTAGTTATATACGTATCTGAAGTGAAGTGAAGTGAACTTGCTCAGCCATGTCTGACTCTTTGCGACCCCGTGGACTGTAGCCTACTCGGCTCCTCCGTCCATGGAGTTTGCCAGGCAAGAGTACTGGGGAGGGTTGTCATTGCCTTCTCCAGAGGATCTCCCCGACCCAGGGATCAAACCCGGGTCTCCTGCAGTGTAGGCAGACACTTTACCGTCTGAGCCACAAGGGAAGCCCTTGTGGGATATATGTATCTATTCTTTTTCAAATTCTTTTCCCATTTAGGTTGTTACATAATACTGAGCAGAGTTCTCTGCATTATACAGTAGGTCCTTGTTTGTTATCCATTTAAAATATGGCAGTGTGTGTATGTCAGCCCCAAACTCCCTAACTATCTTCCCCCCACACGCATCTCCAACTTTTTATCATCATATGTTAATTTCACCTGTTATTGACATTCATGTAATGGAGTCCCAAGGTAGCTTTTGTTTTGGGGGTGGTGTATTTGGCTTCCTTCACTCAATATAATGTATTTGAGATTCATCCATGTTGTTCTACATGCTAGTATTTTAATCTTTTAAAAGTACTATATCATTGCAAGAATATTGTATAGTGTGTTTATTCACCCTCATGTTGAAGATAGTGGTTGTTTATCTTGCTATATGATTTAGTTAGTCTTGTTAATTTTCAGTGTTAAGTTCATGTTGTTATGGACATTGTGAAAATACCTTTTTGTGGATATAGGTCTTAATTTCTCTACAATAAAATATCTGGAAATGAAATTTCCAGGTCATGACATGTTTATTGGTCAATCATATATCTTTTTTTATAAGTTTTTAATCGCCTCTACCTTACTCAATTTTTATGAGCCAATTGTCTTTTAATTACTTCTAATTTGTTAAACTATGTTGTACAGTCTCTATACCATTCCTTAAGTATATGTACCAAAATATCTTCCTGTCTGATCTTTCCTTTTTATTTCTTATCTATTGTCTTTTCATGAGCTAAAGTGTTTCATTTTGATGAAGTCCTGTTTATCAGTTACTTTTAACAGTTAGTACATTTCACATCTCCTCTAAGTTATCTTTGCTAAACCCAAGTTCTCAAATATGTTTTTCTTAGAAGATCCGCAGCTTTAGCTTTACTTCCTGTGTCTACAGTCCATTGTGAGATAATTATTGTATGGTAGAAGTATGATTGAAGTTTACTTTTTTCCTTGCAAGTTTATTCTGGTGTGTCACATTGTCTGTTGAAAATATAGTTTATTTCCTTTCATTGAATTTGTTTGGGGCTTTGGTTTGAAAAATAATGAACACTGTAAATAGGAATGTTATTTCTGGATTTTCTGTTCCATTGTTGTCTTGTCTAATTTCATGTCAATGCCACAGTGTCATGATGATTATAACTTTGTAATCAGTATTGAAATCTGATACAAGCAATTCTACAACCTTGTTATTCTTTGAAAGGTTACTTTTCCTGTTTTAGGACCTTTTCCTTTTCTATACATATGTTAAATTGGATAACCACTGTTTACCAACAAAAAGCCCAGTTGAGATTTTGACTGAAATTTTATTACCTCTGTAGAACATGTGACATGTTTTGTAGTTTCAACTGTAAAAGTCTTGCATGTATTTTGTTGGATTCAGTTAGTTTAACTGATGAAGGAGAAATATTGCTGGTAGAAAGTTAGTGACAGAACTGAAAAAGTCAGCATTAGTAAATCAGTTAACATTTATAGCTGCTAATTATCTAAAATAATGTTATTCTCAGTGAAGAAAAAAGGTTATAGACATGCCTTCTCTCCAGAATGCTGTATCTAATTTTATGAAATAAAATTTCCCATTATATAAAATTTTGAATGATCAAAAATGGTTTTATGTGGACCCTCTAAGAGAAACAAGATTTTCTTTTAAAATCTTTTCATAAATCATAGAGGCCCCATTATCAAACAACTGTAGTTTAAATTGGATTATTATTATCATTATTTGGATCAACCAAGAGGTTGCTCTTGGACAGCCAGCCTTCCTGTGGTCAGCTAAATTTAAATCCTCCCCTTTCATTATACATTGAAAAGAGGATATTTTAAATTGGATATTGAGAGACTGAATGTAGAATCTCAGGATTCTGACAGTAAATGAGGCTTCCCTAGTTGATATATTTATGTAAACTGCCTTCATTAGCCAGAACAATGAACGGTTAACTCACATGAATTTTTACTGCTGAATTTGATCAGTTATCTCTAACTGATGAAGTTCCTCAGCATTTCAGAGTTCCAAGTGCACCATAAACATGAATTTTCAATTGCTATACAATGGTGGAATTATCATGTACTTTAATCTGCATTTGAACATTTATGGATGATGATATAGTTGAAAACAATGATGATAGATTTATCCAAGTGATGATCTTTTTAAAGTTTTACTCTGAAAAGCAAGAAATTACTTTGATATCCATTATTTTTCTTTTGAATTAATAGTAGGAGTTTCTCATCAGATTCATCTCATGCAAAGTGTGTCATATCTCATCTTAACCATTTACTCAACAAACATTTATGACTTATCCACTTCATTCTAGGCAATAAATGTCATTTTTCGTCTGCTTAGAGACTAGTGAGAAGAGAAATAAAATATCAAAATCTCAAATTAAACAGAATGTTGTTGGTTGGTGACATGAAGCAAATAGTTATGGGATTGAGATTCAGATAGAAGGAGGATTCTTTTTAGAGACATGGGCCAAGTACATTTGCAATGAGACCTAAGTTACAGGGAAGAACTGACATATTTAGGTCAGGGAAACTGGCTTTGGGGCAGAAGAGAGAACTCTTACAAGAGTTTTGAGCTTCAAACAAGTTTGATCATTTTTTTTTTTAAGGTATAGATTTTATTCTGTGTTGTAGAAAGCATTTTGAATTCAAAGCTGAATTGAATTCAAAGTTTTCAATGAAAAGCAAAGTTTCAGTTGGTTGGCAAGACAAGTGGGTTTGAGAAATTCTAAAATTTATAAATAATGATTTTTAAAGTTAAGATAGGCAAGATTATGATACATTAAAAAAAAAAAAAAACTGAAACTAAAACTAACTGTCCTTTATGCTCCCAGGTCAAATGCGGTTCTGCTTCACATTGTCTTTGCTCAGGATCCATGCAGATCCACCCCTATCTGGCAATGCTGGTACCCATGCAGAATAAAAAGAGAACAGGTGAATCATGTGCTAATTTCTAAGGTTTCTGCTCAGAAGTGACATGTCACTTCCAATAACATTTTTTCATGAAGCAATTCACTTAATCAAGCTTGATGTTTGTGTAACAGGAAAGTAATGTTGAAAGGCAACAAAATTTTAGTCACTTTACAACAGTTGGATTTGATCTCATTCTTACAACTAATAAAAAATAAGTATATAGTCATGAAAATTATAGGCAATATCATCACTAAAAATCTACCATATAAAATACTAATCTTTGAGTTTCATAAAATGCCAAGGGCTTTCCTATTTCTTCTGTTAGCAGAGACTCTGGGATTAGAAAGTTAAAGATCACATTTGGGAAATGAGGAAATAAAAGAAATGTTACTCTAGAAGGAAAAGAAAATAAAGAGAAAATATGACAGGGAAATGTAGATGTCTTTAATATGCTATTCCTCTTCCAGTGTGATGTAGCTGCTAGGAACATGGCTATCCAGAATGGTGACCACGTTTCTCACATTCCTTTTCAACTGAGTGTCAGTATATGGCAGAATTTTGGCTAATGCAAAGTAACTGGAAGTGTCTCATGACAGTTTCCAGAAACCTTAAAGAAAAGAAAAGAAAAGAAAAAAAAAACACCCAAAACAAAAAACAACAGACGAAGCATCTACTCCTTTTATTCTTTCTCCTTTATTTTACTCCCTTCTGTATGCAAGTGTTTCCCTAAACCATGAGGATGAGAGAGACATGCCAGGAATGACAGAGCAGTGAACTGGAAATATTGTGGTCCCTGTGCATACAAGTCTTAGATGACTTTCCTCTGAACACATATTTATGTGGGAGCAAAATAAACCACTAACTTCTTTTTTAAAAAAACATATGTAAAAGAAAGCAAAGAAAAATCCCATGTCAGAAATATATTTTATTTTACAGGAAAAAAAAATTAGTGTCAGAATTTATATATCAAGTGTTCTCAATTTTCAACTGTTTCCCTCTTTTACAGGTAAAAGGAACAGAATATGAGGTTATAGATCATTGTAGCTTTAACTGCTGGGATGAACACTCAATTTAAGACATTTTCATATCTACACAAAATCAAAATGCAATGTTTTAATTGTCATTTAAAATAATCATAGTAATCATTGGCTTTCTTTATGTACAATAGATTATACATCTGAAACTTGAATGACAATGATTAAAGACCAGATTCACTGCATGATTGACATCCAGTTCTGTGGTTCAGAGTCTTAAATCAACAGCCTTACTTTTATTATTCTTACTCAATTCATCAGAGTGGGAAAACAGAAAGAACAAAATAAACCAGCAAATGCCTTAGAATAATACCCTGTCTGGATGATTATATATAGAAACATATTAAAAGTTAGAATTACTCTCATTTCTGTCATGTTAGTATATTTTTATTTTCACAAGTAAAATGAACTGGTGGGGTTTGTGTGAGACCGGACAGTCTCCTGAAAAGATGAGATATTTTGTTAAAGGGAGAATTATAAAGAAAGATCTGGATATACTAGTATTAGTGAGTAAAGGCTACTTCATTCTGACTTTAACAAATCTATCTCTTTTCTGGGAATCAAATGGTAAATTTTAGGTCTTTTAAGTGTATGATTAACGTCTTGATAAATATTGATAAACAATTCTATGAGTTATAGCACAGTTAATTCTTTTCAGCTTTAAAATGGTAGCCTCCAGTTACAAATATCAAAAGATAATTTCAGACTGCAAGATTTATGTTTTATCAATTTCAGTCAATCTGTCTCTCTGTGACTCATACATACACACATATGCACACACCATACTTTCAAAAAGTCTTTCCAACTACAAAAAATTTAAGTGTACCCTAAAACATGATCTTGACCTCTCTAGTGGATCAAGAACACAACTGCTGTTGCAAGAGACATGGGTTTGAGGCGTGAGTCAGGAAGATCCCCTGGAGAAGGGAATGGTAACCCACTCTAGTGTTCTTGTCTGGGAAATCCGGTGAACAGAAGAGCCTGGTGGGCTACAGGCTATGAAGTCACAAAGAGTCAGACACAACTGAGAGACTGAACAACAACAAAATACATGATCGGGCAATTGAGTTCAGGAAGCAGAAATAGCCTTTTTGCTGCATCTGGGGGATATTTAGCCACTGAAAAGAAAAGGAAGAATACAGCTGATTTTGAAAATTCACATCAATTTGGAATAACAATGGATGTTGGAGCTATTATTAATAATATTTCTTCTAATTCTCCAGTCTCCTTCCTCCTCCTCTCCCTTCAGTTCCCCCATCTCACCTTCTCTTTCACTTTTTCTTCCTCTACATCTTTATCTTTCCCTCTTTCTTCTACCCCTTTATCCTCCTATTTTCCTTTTTCCTTCTGCTCCTGGTTCTTCTTCCCCTTCTCTTCCCTTTCCTCTCCACGTTCATAATTCCTTTTTCTCAATTTCTCCTAGTTTCTTCTTTCCCTATTTCTAAGAATTAAAATAGGCTAAGATTTAGATCACCTGATTAATGACATGCTGGCCCTGATATTTTTTGTGAATTAGGAGCATATGATTCTAACAGCTTGTTTTGTTTCTTTTTTCTTTTTTTTCTCCCTTAGAAATAAAACGTTGCATGATTAATTGCTATAAAATGTTTCACAGGCAGAGCACTAAAAGTTGGAGATTAGAAAATAAAAATAAATAAAGATATAGGATGTCTTAACTCGCAAAGTCTTTCACAGCATTTGCTGCAATATTTTCATTACTGTGTTCCTAAATATGTATTTTGGCACAACATTTTTGTATTTCAAGTTAGTTATTTCATAAAGCTTGTCCCTTGTGTCTAGATGCATTTTTCGCCTTAGCTCCAGGCAACTGCTTCATTTTCTGAGGCATAATAATACTTTCTCTTTCCTATTTTTCTTCCTTGTACTTTTTTATAAATTTTTAGTCTAATGTTTATGCTACTCTTACTGAATCTTAATAAATTTAACATTTTCTTACTAACACATATGCATACTCTCTAATTTTCCTTCACAGGCCAAAACAAATCTGCTGTAAAGAATAGAAAACCTCCAAATCCCAGAACTCTTCTTTTTAGCAGATGTTCCCTAAATGCTAGAATATGTTAAAGCAAGTTAGATACTTAAAAAATTGCCTTGTCTAAATGATTAATAATATATATGAAAATAAAGCAATAATATAGATGGGAAGGGATCTGCTTAGGTGCAGAGTGCTGTGACTTGAACACAGATATGTGACCAATTTTCTCTCACCATCATCCCATTCTTAGCACCCCTCTTCTGGGTGAAAGGCAGGATCATGTCTTCACCTGAGTTCCAGGTTGCCACTGATTGCTGTAGGTTTAGAAGTCTGTCTTAATCAAGATATTTTACAATATCCTCCTAAAGAATCTACCTGCAATGCAGGAGACCCAGGTTCAATTCCTGGGTCAGGAAGATCCCCTGGAGAAGGACATGGCAACCCACTGCAGTATTCTTGCCTGGAAAATCCCATGGACAGAGAGGTCTGGTGGGCTATAGTCCATGGGGTCACAAGAATTGGACTTAGTGACTAAACCACCACCACCTCCTGGTATTTTTTGGGCTTCCCTCATATCTCAATTATTAAAGAACCTGCCTGCAATGCAAGAGACCCTGGTTCAGTTCCTTGATCAGGAAGATCCGATGGAGAAGGAAAAGGCTACCCACTCCAACATTCTGGCCTGGAGAATTCCATGGACTATACAGTCCATGGAGTCACAAACAGTCAGACACAACTGAATGACTTTCACCTTCACTTTCTTGGTATTTTTAGTGTAGAGACTAAAAAAGTAGACTATTTCCCAAGATTTCAGCAAAGATTCCAGTTAAAGCTTAGGTTCCACCAGTAAAATGTACTCACATACTTGATTTTGATGCTGAGTTAAGTGGTGGTTGTTACTCAGTTACTAAGTCATGTCTGACTCTTTGCAACCCAATGGACTGCAGCATGCCAAACTTCCCTGTCCTCGCCATCTCCCAGAATTTGCCCAAACATAGGCTTCCCTGGTGGCTCAGATGGTAAAGGAGACCTGGGTTTGATTGCTGGGTGGGGAAGATCCCCTTGAGAGAGTGTATGGCAACTCACTCTAATATTCTTGCCTGGAGAATCCCTAAGGGCAGAGGAGTCTGTCAGGCTACAATCCATGGGGTCACAAAAAGTTGGATATGACTGAGCGACTAAGCACACACAGCATGTCCTTTGAGTAGGTGATTCCATCCAACCATCTCATCCTCTGTCACCCTTTTCTCCTCCTGCCCTCAATCTTTCCCAAATCAGGGTCTTTTCCAGTGAGTCAGCTCTTTGCATCAGGTGACCAAAGTATTGAAGCTTCAGCATCAGTCCTTCCAGTGAATATTCAGGATTGATTTTAGGATGGACTGGTTTGATCTCCTTGCTGTCCAAGGGACTCTTAAGAGTCTTCTAGCATCAATTCTTTGATGTTCAGGCTTCTTTCTGGTTCAACTCTCACATCCATACATGACTGCTGGAAAAACCATAGTTTTGACTATATGGACCTTTGTTGGCAAAGAAATATCTCTACTTTTTAATATGCTGTCTAGGTTGGTCAAAACTTTTCCTCCAAGGAGCACGCATCTTTTAATTTCATGTTTGCAGTCACCATCTGCAGTGATTTTGGAGGCCCCCCCCCCAAAGTCTGCCACTGTTTCCCCATCTATTTGCCATGAAGTGATAGGACTGGATGCCATGATCTTTGTTTTTTGAATGTTGATTTTTAAGTCAGCATTTTCATTCTCCTCTTTCACTTTCACCAAGAGGCTCTTTAGTTCCTCTTTGCTTTATGCCATTAGGGTGGTTGTATCTGCATATCTGAGGTTGTTGATATTTCTCAACTCACTTACTATCTTGATTAAAGTGAGTTAAGTGGGGCAACAGCCGATAGTTTGTGTGATTCATTTTGCTAGTTGATATCTTTCGATAAACTAGAGCTGACAGTTCTATCAGTAACTTTCTGATCTTTTCAGCCCTGTTCCTGGAGCTCAATCCTATGATAGTATTTTGATGATGTCCAGATTTCTGATTTTAAAAAAGAAATAATTTGCCTTGTCAGCACAGTTTAGCCATGTTATTCTAGGAGCCATTCCTAGGATGAGGCAGAGATTAGGACAAGTTCTTTCATTGTTTTAACAGCGTTGTAAGTAGCTCATTCTCCTTAAAATAGTTTGAGACATTTTTGTCATCTGCAACTGAGATCTGCCTGATAATTTTTGATACCAGAAATGGTTATAAGTCATGTTTCTTTAGGTTTGAGATCTGGACAATCAAGACTTCGTTTGGGACTTTGTTGTGTCCCGGTGAAATAATGGTCTTGGAAGGTAGAACATTGGTAGTCTCTTGTGTGCTATAGCAAATATTTCTCCCTCATCAGAGGACATGCACAAAGTATACTGAACTCAAATCAGTCCTAGAAGCATGAGCAGCTGTATGAGCAAGTTTTTGGCTAAAATGCTGACTCTCTTATCCCACACCTGTGCCTCACAGGATGTTCAGTTTGGCAAGTTGACCCATTTGTTGTTGTTTTTCTTCATAACATGTTGACAGCTGCTTGTGTTTGATAAAGCAGTATTGTGCTCTCAGAATTATCACCCAAAAGGCAGCTGGGAGGGGAGTACTCAGTGACACAACTCAAAGTTGTGATTATCCTCTCTCCCTGGAAGGGGATAAGACACAAGATATAATTCTACATTGTTAGCCTGACAGGCTGACCAGATGGTCAAAGAATTAGAAAGAACGTGATTGAAGAACTCGTGAGAAGAATTAAAAGGATGAATTTTTGCCAGAGTGTAGTTTATTTCTTTTACATGTGAATGCTCATGAAAGAGCTCACACTGTAGCAATGGTGCTCAATAATAACATAGAGAAGTGACCCACGTGGGGGATGAGTTAGCCTCTTTCTACATTGCTTTTAAGGGTGGGCTTATGATCTAAAAGGCCATGATGTCAGAGATGGATATTATATATAAGTTTAAAAATGCAGATTTTTACCTTAGCAAGCTTAATCAGACTGATGGGTTTCTAAGCAAAATCTACCAGAGAAAAATGATGAGTCCTGCTTTCCTGTGTGGAGGACCGAGAGACAAAGATGCTGTCAGGTTGGGGGGAGTTTGAAATTGCCAGTCTTAACATCATTTCATAAGACTTTTCAGAGACAAGTACATTGTAAGTTAACATGGCATGAGCTGTTGCTAGAGCTACCAACGTCTCCTTCCACCCAGCATTGCCTCCCCATAGAGGCTCCAGGATGCCAGACCACAGACACTGCCACCACCTTGAGCCCTGAGCATTTGGAGTGGGAGGACTGACTCCAAGGCCCTGGACTACCAGAGAAATAACCCTAGGGAGTATCAAATAGTGAGAACTCCCACAAAGAAAACCACTTGAATACAAGACCCAGCGTCACCCAACCACTAGTAGCATCCTGTGCATGATTCCTCATCCAAACAAGAAACAAACAAAAAATACAAACCCAGTCATCAGCAGACAAGATTGCCACCTCACTCAGCCTGGCCCATTAGAGGAAAAACAAAACAAAACAAAAAAACAGTACAAATCTCACCCTATATGAAGCTTACACAAACCACTGCACCAACCTTAGGAGGCCAAAAACCAAAAGGAAGGAAGACTACAACCTCGAAGCCTGGGAAACGGAGATTATCAAACATAGTAAGTTTTAAAAAAATAAAAAAAGGCAGAAAAATACTGCACAAATGAAGGAACAAACTAGAAATACAGAAGTCTAAATAAATGAAGAGGAAATAGTCAAACTATCTGAAAAAAAATTCAGAATAATGATAGTAAAGATGATTAAAAACCTGGGAAACAGAATGGAGAAAATGCAAAAATCAATTAACAAAGACCTAGAAGAATTAAAGAATAAACACACAGAGACAAACAACACAATTATTGAAATTAAAAATACTCTAGAAGGAATCAATAGCAGAATATCTGAAGCAGAAGAATGAAACAGTAGGCTGAAAGATAAGATGGTGGAAATAAGTTCTGAAGAGCAGAATAAAGTAAAAAGAATGAAAGGAACTGAGGATAGAATCAGACACTCTGGGACAATATCAAATGCATCAACATTCGAATTATAGGGGTCCCAGAAGAAGAGAAGGAGAAAGGGTATGAGAAAAAATTTGAATATATTATAGTTGAAAATTTCCCCAACATGGAAATGGAAATAGTCAATCAAGTCTAAGAGGTGCAAAGAGTCTATACAGGATAAACCCAAGAAGAAACATGCCAAGGTACATAGTAATCAAACTAACAAAGGTTAAACACAAAGAAAGAATATTAAAAGCAGCAAGGGATGCAAGTGTTCTTCAATATACAAGGGTTCTTCAGTATATGCAAATCAATCAATGTGATACAACATATTAACAAATTGAAAGATAAAAGCCATATGATAATCTCAATAGATGCAGAAAAAGCCTTTGACAAAATTCAGCTCTTCAAAAAATGGGCATAGAAATAACTTATCTCAACATAGTAAAGGCCATATATGATAAGCCTACAGCAAACATTATTCTCAATGGTGAAAAAATGAAAGTATTGCCCCTAAGATCAGGAAAAGACAAGGGTGTCCATTTTCACCACTATTATTCAACATAGTTTTGGAAGTCCTAGCTAGAGCAATCAGAGAAGAAAAAGAAATAAAAGAAATCCAGATCAGAAGAGAAGAAGTAAAGCTCTCACCATTTGCAGATGACATGATACTGTACTGAGAAAACCTTAAAGGTAAATTACTAGAGCTAATCAGTGAATTAACAAAGTCTCAGGATACAAAATCAATACACAGAAATCACTTGCATTTCTATACAGTAATAATGAAAAATCAGAAAGAGTATTTAAGGAATCAATCCCATTCACCACTGCAACAAAAGAATAAAATATCTAGGAATAAACTTACTTAAGGAGATAAACATTTCATGCAAAGGTGGGCTTGATAAAGGACAGAAATGGTATGGATCTAACAGAAGCAGAAGACATTAAGAAGAGGTGGCAAGAATACACAGAAGAACTGTACCAAAAAGATCTTCACAACCAAGATAATCACAATGGTGTGATCATTCATCTAGAGCCAGACATTCTGGAATGTGAAGTCAAGTGGGCCTTAGAAAGCATCATTACGAACAAAGCTAGTGGAGGTGATGGAATTCCAGTTGAGCTATTTCAAATCCTGGAAGATGATGCTGTGAAAGTGCTGCACTCAATATGCCAGCAAATTTGGAAAACTCAGCAGTGGCCACAGGACTGGAAAAGGTCAGTTCTCATTCCAATCCCAAAGAAAGACAATGCCAAAGAATGCTCAAACTACCACACAATTGCACTCATCTCACACGCTAATAAAATAATGCTCAAAATTCTCCAAGCCAGACTTCAGCAATGCGTGAACTGAGAACTTCCAGATGTTCAAGCTGGTCTTAGGAAAGGCAAAGGAACCAGAGATCAAATTGCCAACATCCACTAGATCATCAAAAAAGCAAGAAAGTTCCAGAAAAACATCTATTTCTGCTTTATTGACTATGCCAAAGGCTTTGACTGTGTGGATCACAATAAACTGTGGAAAATTCTGAAAGAGATGAGAATACCAGATCATCTGACCTGCCTCTTAAGAAACCTATATGCAGGTCAAGAAGCAACAGTTAGAACTAGACATGGAACAACAGACTGGTTCCAAATAGGAAAAGGAGTATGTAAAGGCTGTATATTGTCACCCTACTTATTTAACTTCTATGCAGAGTACATCATGAGAAACGCTGAGCTGGAAAAAGCACAAGCTGGAATCAAGATTGCCAGGAGAAATATCAATAACCTCAGATATGCAGATGATACCAACCTTATGGCAGAAACTAAAAAAACCTCTTGATGAAAGTAAAAGAGGAGAGTGAAAAAGTTGGCTTAAAACTCAACATTTAGAAAACGAAGATCATGGCATCTGGTCCCATCACTTCGTGGCAAATAGATAGGGAAACAGTGGAAACAGTGTCAGCCTTTGTTTTTTGAGGCTCCCATATCACTGCAGATGGTGATTGCAGCCCTGACATTAAAAGATGCTTACTCCTTGGAAGGAATGTTATGTCCAACCTAGATAGCATATTCAAAAGCAGAGACATACTTTGCCAACAAAGGTCCTTCTAGTCAAGGCTATGGTTTTTCCTGTGGTCACGTATGGATATGAGAGTTGGACTGTGAAGAAAGCTGAGCGCAGAAGAACTGATGCTTTGACCTGTGGTGTTGGAGAAGACTCTTGAGAGTCCCTTGGACTGCAAGGAGATCCAACCAGTCCATCCTAAAGGAGATCAGTCCTGGGTGTTCTTTGGAAGGAATGATGCTAAAGCTGAACCTCCAGTACTTTGGCCACCTCATGCGAAGAGTTGACTCATTGGAAAAGACTCTGATGCTGGGACGGATTGGGGGCAGGAGGAGAAGGGGACGACCGAGGATGAGATGGCTGGATGGCATCACTGACTCGATGGACATGAGTTTGGCTGAACTCTGGGAGTTGGTGATGGACAGGGAGGCCTGGCGTGCTGTAATTCATGGGGTCGCAAAGAGTCGGACACGACTGAGCAACTGAACTGAACTGAAGGAAATAAAAGAACTGCAGAAAATTATGATACTAATGAAGGAAATCAAAGATGACATAAACAGATGGAGAGCTATTCCATGTTCCTGGGTAGGAAGAATCAATATTGTGAAAACGACTATACTAGCAAACACAATCTACACATTCAATGCGATCTTTATTAAATTACCAATGGCACTTTTCACAGAACTAGAAGAAAATTTTACACAATTCTAATGGAAACACAGAGGACCCCAAATAGCCAAAGCAGTCTTGAGAAAGAAGCTTGGAGCTGTAGGACTCAAACTTCCTGGCTTCAGATGATACAAGAAAGCAAGAGTCATGAAGACAGTATGGTACTGGCACAAAAATAGAAATACAGACCAATGGAACCAGATAGAAAGCTCAGAAATAAACCCTTGCACCCATGGGTATCTTATTTTTGATAAAGAAGCAAGAATATAAAATGGGACAAAGACAGCCTCTTCAATAAATGGTGCTGGGAAAACTGGACAGCTATAAATAAAAGAATGAAATTAGAATGCTTCCTAACATCATACACAAAGATAAAATAAAAATGGATTAAGATCTAAATGTAAGACCAGAAAGTATAAAGCTCTTAGAGGAAAATAGGCAGAACACTCGATGACATAAATCAAAGCAAGATCCTCCATGACCCACCTCTTAGAGTAATGGAAATAAAAACAAAAGTAAGCAAGTGGAACCTGATTAAACTTAAAAGCTTTTGCACAGCAAAGGAAACTAAAAGCAAGGTGAAAAGACAACTCTCAGAATGGGAGAAAATAATAGAAAATGAAACAACTGACAAAGGATTGATTTCCAAAATATATAAGCAACTCATACAACTCCATAGCAGATAAAATCAACCCAATCAGAAAGTGGGAAAAATTCCCAAACAGACATTTCTCTAAAGAAGACATACAGATGGCTAAGAAACACATGAAAAAGTGATCAACATCACTTATTATTAGAGAAATGCAAATCAAAACTACAATGAGACATCACCTCACACTGATCAGAATGGCCATCATCAAAAAGTCTATGAAAAATAAATGCTGGAGAGGGTGTGGAGAAAAGTGAACACTCATGCACTGTTGGAATGTAAGTTGATACAGCCACTATGGAAGATGGTATGGAGATTCCTTAAAAAGCTAGGAATAAGACCACCATGTGACTCAGCAATCCCACTCCTAGGCATATACCTGAGGAAACCAAAATTGAAAAGGACATATGTATCCCATTGTTTATTGCAGCACTAGTTACAATAGCTAGAACATGAAGGCAACCTAGATGTCCACTGACAGATGCATGGGTAAAGAAGTAGTGGTACATATATACTATGGAATATACTCAGCCATAAAAAGGAACACGTTTGAGTCAGTTCTAATGAGCCTATTATACAGAAGCTCATTATATACAGTAAGTCAGAA
The DNA here is from genome assembly GCF_014754425.2 of Oryx dammah. Lineage (NCBI taxonomy): Eukaryota > Metazoa > Chordata > Mammalia > Artiodactyla > Bovidae > Oryx > Oryx dammah. Next base: position 7,377,928 of record NW_024070187.1, read on the forward strand.
AGAGAAAGATAAATATCATATACTAATGTATATGTATGGAATATAGAAAAATGGTGCTGAAGAATTTATTTGCAGGACAGCAGTGGAGAAACAGGCTTATAAAATAGACTTATGGACATGGGGAGAGAGGAGGAGAGGGTGAGATGTATGGAGAGAGTAACATGGAAACTTACATTACCATGTGTAAAATAGATAGCCAATGGGAATTTGCTGTATGTCTCAGGAAACTCAAAGAGGGGCTCTGTATCAACCTAGAGGGGTAGGATTGGGAGGGAGATGGGAGGGAGGTTCAAAAGGGAGGGGATATATGTACACCTATGGCTGATTCACGTTGAGGTTTGACAGAAAACAACAAAATCCTGGTTAGCAATTATCTTTCAATTAAAAAATAAATAAATTAAAACAATGATGAGTCCCTAATATAACATTATAGGCTATAGATAACAGCTTTGTGGCATGTCAATTTTATTAAGCCTTTTCCACCATGGAGAAAGCAGTTATTTCCTACCACTATAATAGCTGCTTATTCTTTAAGTGGGTTTGCTTTCCCGTCTTGTTAAGGTTCGGTTCGGCTAGCATTTCCTGCCACCCCTGCGTTTATTGTATGCTTTATTATCACTGGACATGAATATGACTCACTTTTTAAAATTTATTTTTTAATCAGAGGAAAATTGCTTTACAATTTTGTGTCGATTTCTCATTTTGTGGAGATTAGCTTGCCTTTTTGGAAAGCTGAGGTCTTCTGCCAGTGTTCAGAACATGTTCTGTAGTTGTTGCTTGACATGAAGATATATTTTTGATGTGTTTGTGTGTAGAAGGTGATCTCCTGATATCACTTCTTTGCCATCTTCAAGACTCACTTTTAATCTAAAAAGATTAATTTGTGGGCATGTTCCAGGAAGGTGTTACCCAATCTTACCGTAAACTTAATCACCTTGAAGTAGCTGAGCTTTTTAGGAAAGTGGTATAGTCTCTCAGAGACACAGTGACAATATCAGTCTTATTTCCTGCATAATCATGAGTCTTAGAACAAGGAGTAGAATGGAAGTGACAGCTTTTCCTATTAAATCTAGTGACCATCAGTCATGAAAACTTTAAGGGCGGGATGTCATTTTGTTGACTGTCAGTCAGTCCTGTTTATCAAAGGGAAAGAAAACTGTTGTTGCATGATTAGACAGAGGAAGTATGTCTGGAACCCAGGAACCATCACATCCTTTAACTGTCACATACAGTAATAAACAGTAATGTGTGTGTGTATATGTGTGTGTGTGTGTGTGTGTATGCATGCACACATGTGCTCAGTCATGTCAGACTCTTTGCAGCCCCATGGACTATAAACCACCAAGCTCCTCTGTCCATTGAAAAAATGGTACTGATGAACCTACTTGCAGGGCAGGAATAGAGACTCAGATATAGAAAACACTTATGGACACAGAGGGTGCAGGAGAGGGTGGGATGAATAGAGAAAGTATCATATATACACTTTTGGGAAGATCCCCTGGAGGAGGGCCTGGCAACCCTCTCCAGTAGTCTTGCTTGGAGAATCCCTATGAACAGAGGAGCCTTGTGGGCTACAGTCCATGGGGTAGCAAAGAGTAGGATACGAGTGAGCAACTAAGCACACACACACACACACACACACACACGTCAAATAGATAGCTAGCAGGAAGAATCTACATAACACAGGAACTCAGCTTGGAGCTCTGGGATGACTTACAGGGGTGGGATTGGGGGTGGTGGAAGGGAGGCTTAAGAGAGGGAGGGGATATATGTGTACTTATAGCTGATTCATGTTGTGGTACAGCAGAAACCAACACAATTTTGTAAAGCAATAATCCTCCAATTAAAAATAAATTTAAAAAATTAAAAAGAAAATGCTGCAATGGGTTGCCATTTCTTACTCCAGGGGATCTTTCTGATCCAGGGATCAAATTTTCATCTCTTGTGTCTCCTGCATTGGGAGGTGGATTTTTTACCACTGTACCACCTGGGAAGTCAATAAAAAGTAGTAAAAGACTTCAAAAAATAATGCAGGAACATTCACTGAGACACATTTTTAAGGAATGAATGTTTTTCTTATCTTGCCAAGTAAAGACATCTGAGGAGAGGAGGAACATGTAATTTTAATGGAGAAAGAAAGTTATAAATAAGAACTATAACCTTTTGACATAAGGACGAAGGAACAAGCTGTATAGGAAAGTGATAGCCACATTTGTCTGTCTGTCGTATGTCTCTTTCTGTCTCCGTCTCTCTCCTTTTTCTGAGGTGTAAGTGTGTGTGTGTATTCATGTACATGAGAAAAAGAAAAGAGAGAAATTGTGTAATATAGAATCTACCTATCAAGAGCATACATACTATGTATGTGCTACATAAATTAATAATTGGGTCCACAGATTAAGTAAGGATTGTTAAGAGGGGACTCTTTCTGAAATAAAGGAACATACATACTATTCAGAAATGCATTCACTGACTGGGAAATTGGGTCCGTCCTTTTAGGAAGTGTGTGATAGTGTTTTATAAAGTATGGTTGGTTGTGGTATGTTTAAGCTGCAACATGTTATTACTGTTTTTGTACAGGTTAACTATAGGAAGAAGTCTGTGAGTCCTACTGAATAAGCAGAGATGGGAACTGTGGTCCATAGAGTAGCTGGGTTTTCACCTGTCCCCACCCACTTCTGGCATGCTATCTTGTATTGCAAATCCTGGAAAGGTAAACACCAGATACTCTGTCACTAGGATTCCACACGTGTGATTCATACTCATCAATCATATGCACTGACAGAAGACTTAAGTTTGAAACTAGTTATGAGAGAAGTGGCTACATGCGGGCCACTCTTTTTGTAGGCAGGAAGCAGCCGGCCAGTGTGACAACAGGGCCAACAGTCCTGCCATCATCTCCCTGATCCCTGAATTACAGTTGAGGTGATATGTTTGTGGAGCCAACATTTGTTGTTTTCCACATTCTTAATTGTTAGAATCTGGGATTTCTTGTAGAAATTTTTAAAAATGCTGAAATTAATTACCAGAATACAAATGACTGAGTCTTTTGTTCATATTGCTCTCATGGTTTGCTTTTCAGTGGGTGATATTAAAAAAGATTCTTTATGAAGCTGTTCTTTTCATTGATATGAAGTTTCATTTACCTTATGTATATTTTCTTATATAACGTCTTGCCAAGTGTGAATTCATCTAACATATTGGGTTGGCCAAAAGTTTGGGTTTTTCAGTGAGATGTTATGGAAAATCTCAAACGTTTTGGCCAACCCAGTATTTATCAACAGTTAAACTGATAAATACTGGTGGTTCATACCTTGACCAAAAGTTGTGAATATCATACTTTATAGGCATAACTTGTTTTATTCCACTTTGCTTTATTGCATTTTACAGATACTGTGCTTTTTACAAATTGAAGGTTTTTGGCAACTCTGCCTCAAGCAAGCCTTGTTGGTGCCATTTTCCCAAAAGTATTTGCTTGCTTTGTATCTCTATGTCACATTTCGGTAATTATCACAGCATTTCAAGCCATCCACTGACAAAAAAATTATGACTTGTTGAAGGCGAGAAGTTAGATAGTATTTTTTAGTGATAAAGTATTTTAAAATTAAGATATATGTATTTTTTATAGCTATAATGCTACTGCACACTTAATAGAATACAGTAGAGCACAAAATAACTTTTATATGTATGGGGAAACAACAAAAAATGTCTTTGATTCCCTGTTTGTTGTATTTGCTTTATTGCAGTTGGTAGGGAACAGAATCTATATCTCTGAGGTATACCTGCAATTAGATCAAATATCTATTGCTTTAGAAAATAGTAACTTCTGTGATCAAAAGCAGATTAGCTTTTTAAAACATGATGCTCACTATTTACTTTTAGCTACTTTATTTACATAATTGTATTATGGTTGAAATAAAATTTCATTATTTTATATAATGTTTAAAATGTTTATATAATGCTTAAATGTTTAAAAATAATTATGTTTAAATATCGCTGTATAATATAAAGTGCTTTTATATACAATCACTTTGAGTTTTTGTGGATTACAGACCTGCGAAATTCTAAGTATATGTAAATACCATGTGTATTTTACAAGAGAAAAAATAATAAAATTCAAGAAACTTCTGTCCAACACCTAAGTCATAAAGCTTGAGAGTCTTCAAAGGATGTTTTACTATTTTATTAAACAAACTACTTATCTTCTCACAATTTTAAAATGCATCAAAAATTATGTATAATAAACACAAGTGGTTAGAAGTTCATGATTTATCTTTCTAAAGCTGCACTATAGAAAGAGTTGCTATTTTAAATAAACAGTTTATTTTTATTTTCAGGATATAGATAGATAAATATTTTTAACTTGTCTCAAGCATATTATTATGTGGGTAAAAGAGGATTTTTCTATCACATATTGAAAATTAAGTGATTTTCAAATGTGATTTATGACTGTACCCAAACCATCTGGTCTTGCCCTTTTTCCCAATAATATTAAAAAATCACATACCCAGGTAGATGAACCATTGACCTATTATGGTTTGGAAGTTTTCATACATTTTTATCCGGCTAATTTTGTTACTCCCTGCAGAATCCTTTTTGTAAATACTGAGCACTCATTGCCTCTGTAATGAAGTGTATCTAGGCAAATAGGTGGGTAAAGTGCACAAATTTGATACATAGATACATTTAAAATATCTACACAGAAACTGGCTTATAGGGTAATTATGTTTTCCACTATCAATAATTTATTGTTGCTTTATTATAGTGGAACCTGACACATTGCATGGAAAATATAAACACCAGGATTCAGATATATTTCCTTAATGACCTTATAGCACCTGCCATGAAACAGATGTTCAATAAGTGTGAACTGAAAGATTTTGTGAGCTAGCTTTGCAAATTATGGTCCCTTTCACCATGCTTAGAGACAAATAATTAAACTCATTGATAGTTTATCTATTCATGCTTAGGATAGTTCCTTTCGTGCAACAAAAATTCATGTGATTTCATGTTAACAACAAATTGCAAAATAATCTACACAACCCTTATGGGGCTTCTCAGGTGGTGCAGTAGTAAAGAATCTTTCTGCCAGTGTAGGAGATGCAAGAGACGTGGGTTTGATCCCTGGGTTGGGAAAATTCGCCTGGAGTAAGAGATGCAACCCACTCCAGTATTCCTGCCCAGAAAATTTCATGGACACAGGAGCCTGGCAGGCTAGAGTTCATGGATCAGAGTCAGACACGACTGAGTGTGTGTGTTCACACACACCCACAGACACATACTCACATATCTTTGTCTCAGTAGCAATGGACTGTTATTAGCTTTGTCATATAATCCAATTATATAATCCAAATTATTTTCTAAAAAAGTAACATGAGCATCCCCCAACTCTTATAGTCTTGAAGATTAAGCAAAATATAAAGACTAGACTCAAATAGCCACCTTTTACAAAAATATTGAGGTGTATGTGGTAGTTTGTATACACATATATGCATATATACAGATGTGCATATACATGTAAAATATGTAAACACTACATAGGGAAATAAAATTAAGATTTTATACTAAAACGAATGTGAAACATTTCAGTGATACAAAGAACAAAGTGTTTTTTATAAAGGCTTTCTGTCATTTGTAGCAACGCCTTAGTAGGAAAAAATTACACATGTTATATGTTGTTGTTGTTGTTCAGTTACTCAGTCATGTCTGATTATTTTTGATTCCATGGACGGCAGCACGCCGGGCTTCCCTGTCCTTCACCATCTCCTGGAGTTTCCTCAAACTCACATACGTTGAGTCAGTGATGCCATTCAATCATCTCATCCTCTGTCACCCCCTCCTCCTGCCTTCACTCTTTCCCAGCATCAGGGTCTTTTGCTATGAGTCACCTCTTTGCATCTGGTGGCCAAAGTATGGGAGTTTCAGCTTCAGCTGAATAATCCTTCCAAAGAATATTCAGGTTGACTTCATTAGGATGGACTGGTTTGATTTCCTTGGTGTCCAAGGGACTCTCAACAGTCTTCTCCAGCTACAGTTTGAAGGCATTGATTCTTAGGTACTCAATCTTTTTTATTGTCTGGCTCTCACATCCGTACATGACCACAGGAAAAACCATAGCTTTGACTATATGTACATTTGTTTGCAAAGTAATATCTCTGCTTTTTAATATGCTGTCTAAATTGGTCAATACTTTTCTTCCAAGGAGCAAGAATCTTTTAATTTCATGTTTGCAGTCACCATCTGCAGTGATCTTGGAGCCCAGGAAAATAGTCTCTCACTGTTTCCATTGTTTCCCCATCTATTTGCCATGAGGTGATGGGACTGCATGCCATGATCTTATTTTTCTGAATGTTGAGTTTCAAGCCAGTTTTTTTACTCTCTTCTTTCACCTTCATCAAGAGGCTTTTTAGTTCCTCTTCACTTTCTGCCATATGGGTGGTATTTTCTGCATATCTGAGATTACTGAAATTTCACCCAGGAATCTTGATTCCAGCTGTGCTTTATCCAGCCTGGCATTTTGCATGATGTACCCTGCATATAAGTTAAATAAACAGAGTGGCAATATACAGCTTTGATGTACTCCTTTCCCAATTTTGAACCAGTCTATTGTTCCATGTTGGGATTTGGACTAACCTGGACATGTTACATGTATAAGTTATTTATAAATCTATATAATTTATAAGAGTTTTTCCAGGTGGCTCAGTGGTAAAGACTGTCTACCAGTGCAGGAGATGCAAGAGACATGGATTTGATCCCTGGGTCAGGAAGATCCCCTGGAGAAGGAAATGGCAACCCACTCCCATATTCTTTCCTGAAAAAAGTCCCATGGACAGAGGAATCTGGTGGGCTACAGTACATGGGGCCACAAATAGTGGGACATGACTTAGTGACTAAGCACATATGTAGCACATAAAAATTTTAAATAAAACTATTTAGCTTCAAATTTATCTATATATGTAAAACAGAAAAATATGAGGAAAAGGGCACAGTTATTAAACAGTGACATAAACAGGATATTGATGTATGAAGAAAGATGTTTATTAGTAAAATCAGCTTTAGAATAAATGTCTATTTTTCATAAATTAATTAAGCATGTACAGTTATTATAAATTTACAGACTACAAAAGTGCGCTTATTAAGTTAGCATAAAACTTTAGAAATAATTAGGACAAAGAATAAAATGTATCATGTTTAATTTGTGATACTATAATAGTTGGGAATTTGCTATGAGGAATTGATTTATTGCATTCAAGTCAGTACTATTTGTTGCATGACAGGTCAATAAATCTAGAGATGAGTTGTTGAGACAGGGGTGGCAACTTTACACAGAAATCCAGCAGAACAAGAAAATAGTGGATTGTTTAGCCTGGTCTGGGTGTTACTATTTTTGTATAGAAAAAAAGAGGAAGAGGTGAGAAAGCCAAGTTGGTTTTCTTTGGTTTTATTTATTTATTTATTTTTTTAAGGCAAAAAGTTGCTGCAATTACTTTCTAGTACCAGCCAGGTTCCTGAGAGAGTATAGATGTTAATTTCTTTTTTCATGCAGCCATTCATAGGTGGGCTTGGACAGGTTATCCCCAGTAGGCTAAACAAAGGTATTTTAGCTTAACATTCAGGTATGGGAGGCAGGTTCCTAGAGTAGGGCAAGAATGTATGCTTTAAGTTACCAGTCAAATTCAGTTCAGTCACTCAGTCATGTCTGACTCTTTGCGACCCCAAGGACTGCAGCACACAAGGCCTCCCTGTCCATCACCAACTCCTAGAGTTTACTCAAACTCATGTCCATTGAGTTGGTGATGCCATCCAACCATCTCATCCTCTGTCCTCCCCTTCTTCTCACGCCTTCAATCTTTCCAAGCATCAGGGTCTTTTCTTTGCATCAGGTGGCCAAAGTATTGGACTTTCAGCTATAGCATCAGTCTTTCCAATGAATATTCAGGACTGATTTCCTTTAGGATGGACTGGTTGGATCTCCTTGCAGTCCAAGGGACTCAACAGTCTTCTCCAACACCACAGTTCAAAAACATCAATTCTTCAGCACTCAGCTTTCTTTATGGTCCAACTCTCTAATCCATACATGACTACTGGAAAAACTATAGCCTTGAGTAGATGGATCTTTGTTGGCAAAGTAATGTCTCTGCTTTTTAATATGCTGTCTAAATTGGTCATAACTTTCCTTCCAAAGAGTAAGTGTCTTTTAATTTCATGGCTGCAGTCACCATCTGCAGTGACTTTGGAGGCCCCCAAAATAAAGTCTGCCCTGGTTTCCAGTGTTCTCCCATCTATTTGCCATGAAGTGATGGGACAGGTTGCTAGGATCTTAGTTTTCTGAATGTTGAGGTTTAGGCCAACTTTTTCACTCTCCTCTTTCACTTTCATCAAGAGGCTCTTTAGTTCTTCCTCATTTTCTGCCATAAGGGTGGTGTCATCTGCATATTTGAAGTTATTGATTTTTCTCCCAGCAATCTTGATTCCAGCTTGTGATTCCTCCAGCCCAGCATTTCTCATGATGTACTCTGCATATAAGTTAAGTAAGCAGGGTGACAATATACAGCCTTGATATATTCCTTTTCCTATTTGGAACCAGTCTGTTGTTTCAGGTCCAGTTCTAACTGTTGCTTCCTGACCTGCATACAGGTTTCTCAAGAGGCAGATCAGGTGGTCTGGTATTCCCATCTCTTTCAGAAATTTCCACAGTATGTTGTGATCCACACAGTCGAAGGCTTTGGCATAGTCAATGAAGCAGAAAGTGAGTGAGTGAAAGTGAAGTCGCTCAGTCGTGTCCGACTCTTTGCGACCCCGTGAACTGAAGCCCACCAGGTTCCTCCGTCCTTGGGATTCTCCAGGCAAGAATACTGGAGTGGGTTGCCATTTCCTTCTCCAGGGAAACTTCCCGACCCAGGGATCGACCCAGGTCTCCCGCATTGCAGGCAGACGCTTTAACCTCTGAGCCACCAGGGAAACCCCAATGAAGCAGAAGTAGATGTTTTTCTGGAACTGTCTTGCTTTTTCGATGATCCAATGGATGTTGGCAATTTGATCTCTGGTTCTTCTGCCTTTTCTAAATCTAGCTTGAACATTTGGAAATTCACAGTTCATGTATGGCTGAAGCCTGTCTTGGAGAATTTTGAGCATTACTTTACTAGCGTGTGAGATGAGTGCAACTGTGCAGTAGTTTGAGTATTCTTTGGCATTGCCTTTCTTTGGGACTGGAATGTAAACTGAACTTTTGCAGTCTTGTGGCCACTGCTGAGTTTTCCAAATTTGCTGGCATATGGAGTGCAGCACTTTCACAGCATCATCTTCCAGGATTTGAAATAGCTCAACTAGAATTCCATTACCTCCACTAGCTTCATTCGTAGTGAGACTTCCTAAGGCCCACTTGACTTCACATTCCAGGATGTCTGGCTCTAGGTGAGTGATCACACCATTATGATCTGGGTCATGAAGATCTTTTTTGTATAGTTCTTCTGTGTATTCTTGCCACCTCTTCTTAATATGTTCTGCTTCTGTTAGGTCCATACAATTTCTGTCCTTTATTGAGCCTATCTTTGCATGAAATGTTCCCTTGGTATCTCTAAATTTCATAAAGAAATTTCTAGTCTTTCCCATTCTATTGTTTTCCTCTATTTCTTTGCACTGAAGAAAGCTTTCCTATCTCTCCATAGTATTCTTTGGAACTCTGCATTCAAAGAGGTATATCTTTCCTTTTCTCTTTTGCTTTTTTCTTCTCTTCTTTTCACAGCTATTTGTAAGCTCTCCTCAGACAGCCATTTTTATTTTTCACCTTTTTTTTCATGTGGATGGTCTTGATCTTTGTCTCCTGTACAATGTCACAAATCTCCATCCATAGTTCATCAGGCACTCTATCAGATCTAGTCCCTTAAATCTATTTCTCACTTCCACTATATTATCATAAGGGATTTAATTTAAGTCATGCCTGAATGGTCTAGTGGTTTCCCTACTTTCTTCAATTTAAGTCTGAATTTGGCAATGAGGAGTTCATGATCTGAGCTACAGTTTGCTCCCAGTCTTGTTTTTGCTGACTGTATAGAGCTTCTCCAGAGCTACAGACAGACTTTAAGCCACCATCACAGCTTTAGATTATAACTTTAAGCAAAAGTTATAATTTTAGTGATTAACTAAAGTGATTAGCTTTTAGTTAAAAGAATATAATACAAATGTTAAAGTAAAAGGAATAGATCCAATATGGAGTCAAATTTGTTCTTCCCTATTACAATAGGCTATGAGGAACAAATAATTTTTGACAGTCTTTTGCAAAGTAAAAAGGATGGATGTCTTGGTTAACATTGTGAGCCAATACTTGGTGAATCAGGCTTTTTAAAAACATATCAGAAAATAGAAATATTGCATAATACATGTTAATGGGACTTTTGCAGAGGTATGTCTCAAGGGCTTAAGACTTTTTAAAATTAGAATATTCTGTCAATAGAATATTTGTCCTTTCTAAAACCTGACTGAAATGAAAGAACTGTTGGTTAAGTCAATTCACTCAGTATGAAAAAGAACTCTTCTACTAAGTGTTTAAAACATGTAGACAATGTAAATGATTAGTTTCATTTTCCATTTATCAAATTACACTTTAATTTAAGAAAGTGAAATTAAATAAAGTGTTAAAATTAGACATTAAATTCCATTTAAAATTGAATTTTGGTTTAGATAAAATATTAGTACCTCCCATCTTCTGGCAGACTCTTTAATTATAAATAATTCTTAAATTTAAAACAAAGGGATAGATAGAGGGAGAATTCACAGTGTCTCAAGATTCTGAAAGTTCTCTTGAACAAAGGAAAACTACATTTTCATTCTTTAACTTCCAAATTTTTAACAGACTAAAAGGACAGTAGTTGATATGAGCTATTGCATTTAAGCTGTATGAAGAAGAACTAGAATAAAAAAAAATGAATATCCTTATTGAGATGGCTGTCTGTTGATCAAGCAGTTTATTAAACATTTGGTTAGTTTATGAAGAAATTGATCTACATTTCATTCCAATCCCAAAGAAAGGCAATGCCAAAGAATGCTCAAACTACCACACAATTGCACTCATTTCACATGCTAGTAAAGTAATGCTCAAAATTCTCCAAGCCAGGTTTCAGCAATATGTGAACCATGAACTTCCAGATGTTCAAGCTGGTTTTAGAAAAGGCAGAGGAACCAGAGATCAAATTGCCAACATCCACTGGATCATGGAAAAAGCAAGAGAGTTCCAGAAAACATCTATTTCTGCTTTATTGACTATGCCAAAGGCTTTGACTGTGTGGATCACAATCAACTGTGGAAAATTCTGCAAGAGATGGCAATACCAGACCACCTGACCTGCCTCTTGAGAAACGTATATGCAGGTCAGGAAGCAACCGTTAGAACTGGACATGGAACAACAGACTGGTTCCAAATAGGAAAAGGATTACATCAAGGCTGTATATTGTCACCCTACTTATTTAACTTATATGCAGAGTACATCATGAGAAACCCTTGGCTGGAAGAAGCACAAGCTGGAATCAAGATTGCTGGGAGAAATATCAATAACCTCAGATATAAAGATGACACCACCCTTATGGCAGAAAGTGAAGAGGACTTAAAAAGCCTCTTGATGAAAGAGGAGAGTGAAAAAGTTACCTTAAAGCTCAACATTCAGAAAACAAAGATCATGGCATCTGGTCCCACCACTTCATGGCAAATAGATGGGGAAACAGTGGAAACAGTGTCAGACTTTGTTTTTTTGGGCTCCCAAATCACTGCAGATGGTGATTGCAGCCATGAAATTAAAAGACGCTTACTCCTTGGAAGAAAAGTTATGACCAACCTAGATGGCATATTTAAAAGCAGAGACATTACTTTGCCAACAAAGATCCGTCTAGTCAAGGCTATGGTTTTTCCTGTGGTCATGTACGGATGTGAGAGTTGGACTGGGAAGAAAGCTGAGCGCCGAAGTATTGATGCTTTTGAACTGTGGTGTTGGAGAAGACTCTTGAGAGTCCCTTGGACTGCAAGGAGATCCAACCAGTCCATTCTGAAGGAGATCAGCCCTGGGATTTCTTTGGAAGGAATGATGCTGAAGCTGAAACTCTGTGGGGGGCATAAGAGAGAGGCCGTGGAACTTCCCTCAGCAAGGCCGAGGGGTCCCGAGGAGAGGTGAGCCTGCTGTCAGCCAATCCCGCCTCCCGGGGAGCGAGAGACAATCAGACACGACAGGGGTTCTGTCTGAGCAGTTTTGCTTTATTGTTGTAAGCTCTTGGTTTATAAAGGCAAGCAGGGGGGTTTTTGTGAGGGACTTTCCATAGTTCTACCAATCAAGTTAAAGGTCAGATTACCATGCGCTTACATCATGACAGGGGTCTATGGTGATCATGCGTTGTCCACGAGCACAGAAATCAAGAGGGCCAATCAAAAATTTTGACAAACAATATAGACCATGACTTCACTCCTCCCTGCAGGCGCCATCTTAGCTTCTAACTGCAATGCGTGTGTTTTCTTTAAGCCCAAGCTTAGCATGTTACTCTTATGCCCATAGAGTTTTCTCCACTTGGGGCCCCAAATTTCCCCCTTTTTTATTTTATTTAAGCCCTCGAGCCATTGGTAATGAAACTTCTATAGAGCAAGGCGTAAACCTGTAGGCGGCCAACCTCCAGCCTCACCAGCCCCTCTCGTGGCTGTGCCTGTCTTAGGTTGTCCTCCTCTGAGGATCTTACCTGTCATTGGCTACCCAGCCATCTCTTGGGGGCCAGGCAGAGCCTTTGAGACAACGGGCATCTAAAACTCTTTTTATTTATATGTCTCAGTTAATCTCTTGAAGGGCTAGATTAATCCAGGCGTCTTGTGGGTGCCCAACGTGGGGCTCTTCCTCTATGACTTGGGCAGGCATAACTATTTTGTGTTGCAAGCATCTATTATGGATTGTGAGGTTTTTTACCTTTAACACCACAACAAGCAAAACAACAAAGACAATCAGATAGAAGGTATTTTTAAACCAGGTGAACGGACTTTGTATCCAGTCCCATAAATCTGTTGCTCCCCTTATTACTTGTTCCCAAAATGTCTGGGGTACAATTTGATTTATTTTGGACACGTTTAGTTGTTTGATAATATGGGTTAACATCTCTTGTCCCTCCCAAAACTCTCTGTCCCACATTTTCATTCCTAGTGATAGGTTTTTTACATGGTTTAGAGTCTCATTTAACACTGGAAAGGCTGTCAGACAAAAGCTGGGGTATCTCACATTGCAGTCTATGTGCACCAGAACACTCAATGTCTCGATCGCTCTGGCGCGGAGATCAAGCTGTTGCTGGAGTCCCATTATGGCGGATCTCAGGTGTTCGAGCTGGTGTGAGCTGGTTTGAAATCCTTGAGCAGAGGCAGTGGATATGTTGTTTACAATCTCGATGGTCTGAGCTTGTTGAATTCCCAGCATGGATGCTGACACTGTTGTACCCTGATGGTTGATGGCCTTGGGTGTCGTTAAACCCAGGCTTCAAAGATTCTAAAAACTGTTGCACAGCCGTGGCAATGATGAAGGTCAGCAAGGAGAGGATGAGTAATCCGACGATCACCAGGAGCAGTGTCCACCAGGTTTGCTGCATCGGTGATCTGAAAGGAAAGAAAAGATCGCCTCAGGAACTTTTTGTTCTTGGGCTCAATATGTGAGTGTCTCTTTTAATCTGTGTCAGCTTCTGAAATTTGATCTCTATCCTGTGGTATAAATTTAAGGTTTTTTGCTGGTTCCCATATAGGGCTGGGGTCCCCAATGGGGAATACTCATCCGAATCCTCTCCCCATTGTAAGGAGTGGATCGGGCCCCCTCCATTGGCCAGTGATGGGGTCTTTCCATCTCACTTGTATTTCAGGTTTTATTTCTTGGTTAGACCAATGTTTTTGAAAACATGGTATCGATTAATTCTTTGAAAAATTTAAAATGTTTAAACAGTGTCATTCCAAGTTGCTGGTGAGGGCTTATTTCCCCTTTCTGTTTTTGTAATTGAGCCTTTAAATTTTGATGGTGGTGCTCAATTATGGCTTGTCCCTGGGGGTTATGTGGGATTCCGGTGTTGTGATGAATGTGCCATTGCTGGAAGAATTTTTGTAAGCTCTGGCTGATGAAGCAAGGGCCATTATCTGTCTTTATTTGATGGGGAAGGCCCAATGTCACAAAACATTGTAAAAAGTGGCTTTGAGCATGTTTTGCTTTTTCTCCTGTGTGGGCAGTGGCCCAGCAGGTATGAGATTAAGTGTCAATGGACACAAAGACATATTTAAGTTTTCCAAAAGGGTTACATCAGTTTGCCACAGAACACTGGGTTTCAACCCTCAAGGGTTTACTCCTGGGGGCTGTAAAGGTGGTACTTATAAATAAGGAAGACAGGATTTACAAGTATGTATAATTTTCTTTAATTCTCTAATAGGGATCTGTGGGAACCTTTTATGTAGCCCTCTCCAATTTATGTGCGTAAGATCGTGAAGATCATAAGCATCTTGTAAATTACAAGCTTGGATTGTAAGGGAGGCTGCTCTATTGGCCAAGGAATTTCCCATTGAAAGCAATCCAGGTAAATTTTGATGACCCCTAAGATGGTGTATATAAATGGGGTTAACCCGTTCAAGTAACAGGTACGGGCTTGTACCATGAGGGGTGTGATAGGATTACTATCTAGCCGTATGTGAGAATTTAGCAATCCTGGAAGCAAGTTTACTACATAAAGACTGTCAGAAAACAGGTTTATCGGCTCAGGGACTTTTGTGAGCGCCATGACAACAGCACATAATTCTTTAAACTGTGCGGACCCCTCACAAGGCTCAAAATATTTTTGTATATGTTGATTTGCCTGTTGTGACTGTTGTGGTGGCTGGAACACGACAATTGCTGCACCACTCTTTCTTCCATCAGTAAAAACATTGAGGGCATTTGGTATAGGCTTAAAGAGAAATAGTTGGGGCACCCTCCAATCTAGGCGGCCAAAAGAAATAACCCATTTGTGTGGCCCATAATGACAGTCAAGGATGCCTAGGTACCCCTCCAGGGCTAAGGCTATTCTCCCATTGTTTCTTTGAATCCATTCCAAGTCTAATAGTCTATATGGGATAACAATCTTATCGGGTTCATGTGCATGGCATCGGACCGCGATATCTCTTCCCTTCTGTATTAAGTCAGCTGTTTGATCTATACAAGTATAAACTCGGGGAGTTCCTCCCAAGGAGATGTGCACCCATTGTAAAGGCTTTCCCTCTTGGACCAAGGCTGCCATAAGTAAGGACAGATTAGGCAGGACCCACAATTGCAAACTCTCTTCAGGAATATATCTGGCAAGCTGGGCCTCATTGAGGGCCCTTTGAATGTCTTGAAAGATCTTCTTGTGGGGAGGTAGAAGGGTTATCTCATCATTGGGCTGTCTATCTTTTAATAGATCAAAGAGGGGCAAGAGTTGGCCTGTCGAAACAGGGATCCAGGGTCGTAGCCAATTGAGTTCTCCCAAGACTCGTTGTAGGCCAGTCAGGAGTAGGAGTCTTGGATGTATAGCTGAGGTTTTAGGGGGCTCACACCTTCTAGGGGCAGCTGAGACCCCAGAATCTTAAAAGGTGGGACAACCTGGACTTTATCAGAGTATATATGGAGTCCCCCTTCTGATAGACACTTTTGTAAGATTTTATATGCTTCTGTCAGCGATTTAGCAGTCGGGGCACCCAAGATGATATCATCCATATAAACATATAATTTAATATATGTCAAATCTCTAACTGGTTGGAGAAGATCTTTCACATAGTTTTGACAATAGGCAGGGCTGTTTGCCATTCTCTGTGGTAAAACTGTCCATTTAAAACGCTCATCAGGCCCCTCAAAATTAGTGGAGAGTACTGAAAAGGCAAACTTTTCACAATCTTGGGGTTGTAGAGGTATAGAAAAGAAACAGTCTTTGATATCTATTACCATAAGACATAAATTACTAGGAATAGCTGGTATCCAGGGTAACCCCCTTAGGGGTGTCCCTTGGATGATCATTCTCTCATTGATCTTTCTAAAATCTTGTAACATCCTCCATTTTCCCGAGGATTTTTAAATTACAAATATTGGGGTATTCCAAGGGCTAGTGGAAGGGCGGATATGTCCCAAATTTAGTTGTTCAGAGATGATTTCTCTAAGGGCTTGTAGCTTAGTGGATGGAAGAGGCCACTGCTCCACCCATATTGGAGGTCTGGGTTTCCACTGTATAGGAGGAACCTGGGGGGCAGTGGCCCTTAGGATTGGGGGGGGGTCCTTCCATTAGGTTAGGGGCTCTCTCTTGCGAAGTTTATCAAATTCAGAATCTCCCCTATAGTTTGGTATGGGAGAATGTTTAAAATGTTGTTGATATTCCTCCTCATCGAGGAGGTCATCATAAGAGCCCTTATAATCAGTAGTAATATATACATCTGCCTGTCCCAAAATATCTTGACCAAGCAAATTTACATTCAATCCAGAAGCTATCAGGGGCCGAACCTCTCCTATAGAACCATCAACATCTTTCCAGGGGAGCCATTCAGCAGTCTCTTTAGATTGAGTGTTCCCCCCAATGCCCAATATTTGAGGCCCAGGGAGCAATTTCCAGCTAGGTGGGACCTCCTCTGCTCTGAGGATGGTCCGATCAGCTCCCATGTCGATCAGACATCGAAATCTCTTTCCTCCTATGGTAATATCCATTTTAGGCCTTAATCCAGGCACAATAGGCACAGTCCAATTGGCTCTGGGGGGCTCTTTGGCCTTATTGATCCCCATTAGCCTTGTAGGGGGTCGGAGTGAGCCACATCTGGGGAAGGGCTTTTGAAGGAACTTTTCAATATGATTTGGTAAGAAATGAGGTCCCCCTTGGGGGTGATGGGGCTGGGGGTTGCCCCTCATCTAGTTTAAAGGCTTGCCATCTTTATCAAACTTAGATTTGCACTCTGCCTTCCAGTGATATCCCTTCCTACATCGCGGGCATGGAGTAGTGGGGATCTCCGACCAGTAGGTCTTCCCCTGCCTTGACGGCACTCCTTCTTAAAGTGTCCCTCTTGTCCACAGCCAAAGCATCAACCCGATTTTGGGGGGACTAAGGGTCCCTTGGATGTGGTCCCCCCAGAGGTCGTCATAGCGGAGAGGGCCTTGGTCATTGCCTCGGTAAGGGCTTCAGTCTGGGCCTGAAGGGCAGTCGAAACAGAGCGGGTCTGATGGCTCTGTGTCCCCACGTCTTTGGTGGCTATAATCCATCACTCCATAGAGCAGTCCTTTTGTCCTGTGCAAGCCAATTTATGGTCTGAGTTCATCCCTTCCCAGACTAATAGCTTAACAAATTGATCTCTCAGGGGCCCCGGAGGGAATTTTCTCTGTATGCTCTTTTCCACCCGATCTATGAAGGTGGAGAGGTATTCATTATTTTTTGAGTAATACCCGATATGGGAGGCTCACTGGGGCCCTCTGCAAGCTTTTTCCAGGTGGCCAGGCATATGGCCCATACCTGATCTGTATAAGGAACAGGGATGGTGGCCTGTTGGGGCCCCGTGCTCCATAGATCTGCCGTCCCTGACAACATCCTGAAAGTCACCGGGATAGCAGGGATGGCAGCTTGATTTCTTTCTGCCTGAGCATGACATTCTTCTTTGAAAAAGGCACACCATTTGATATAGGTGCTGCTAGGGAGCACTGCTTTACATAGCATCTTCCAGTCTTGGGTCGTACAAGGTTGATGAGCCAGGCCCTGGAGAATAGTCTCCACCCACGGGGAGTTTGGGCCATCTTCCACTACTGCCTTTTTGAGCTCTTTTAGATCATTGGCCTCCCAGGGGTACCAGGCGGCCAGCCTGTTCCCCCCAGGTTAATATTTACAGGAAAGGCTTGAGTCAGGCCGGTAAAGGGCGGTGGGGATCCCCAAGTGTCCCCGGGATAGGTTCTCCCTTTCCAAGGTGACCTCATCGTCTCTCCCACCCAAGGTGCTCCTAAACTTCCTCAAAGGCAGGGAGGGGTACAGATTTCTCCCCTGGGCTCCTGGTCCTGAGGTATCAGGGGATCTCTATTCTCTTCCATCCCTTTATCATCCTGAAAGGCTCGCATGGCCCACTATTCGCTCTAGCGTCTTTATTCCCTGCAGTCTCTTTTGCTATATTTTGGTCCGACATGACTCGTTCCTTGTCAAACTTTTCCCATTGTTTTTCTGACTTTGAATTGGGGGCACCCATATCAGTGGCATGCTCCTCGCTCCGTGAAAAGCAGACCTTGAGGGCCGAAATGGTCAAATAGAACCCTAAGGGGGGCTCCTTACTGTATCAAACCTCTCGCTGCCTAGCAAGGGTTTGCACTCGATCCCAAGTGTCCCAAGAGATCAAATTGGCCAAAGCAACCCAGGGGGCCAACCGTACAACAGTCCTGCAGACCTTGATGGCCTGAGCGTCGGAAATCTCAAGTCCCCTGCTTTTGAACATATATCTCAGTGCCTTGAGTGCAGGCTCATCAGACTTGCCGATGTTATTTCCCATGCTGCCAAGGGAGAATAGTGAGAAGAGTCACTGAGGACAACCACCAAAAATCCTACTGGGAGCAGTGGCAGCCAGGAAGTTGGGTTTGTGGTATGCTTTTGGAACTATTTATGTGCCTACGCCATTGCACGGAAGTTTTCTTGCTGGGGGCGGGCACCCTAAGGGTCTCTAGCTCGTTCCGTGACCCCCTTATCCTGTCACGGGAGTCTTTAAGTGGCAGGCGCCCTAATGGCCTTTAAGTGCCTGACCCGTGCCCACAGGGAAGATTCTAGGCCAAGTCCTCAGTTCAGAATGTTTGAAGGAGAGTTTCACCTGATCGGGCTCTAGCTGCTGAGGCTTACCCATCGTGGGGCCTTCAAAGTCCGCCAGAGAGTGGCCCTAGCTGGGACTTGTCAATTGCCTCCACAACCGTTCGCCTGTTCACTGAAACTCCCGAAAAAAGAAACTAAGAATAAATCAGAAAAGAGAAGAAGAAGGAAAATGAGCAAAGAGGGTTTTCGCCAATTCCCCTATAAGGGGGACTCACCTTGAAGTCCGGCTTTACCTTGGGTGTAGTTTCTCTTCAGGGAAAGGCCGTACTGGGGCCCGTTTAGTGGCCGCTCATTGCTTCTTCTTTCAAAGCTGCATGGTGTCACAGCCTCAGTCGGTCCGCTTTGAGCCCCACGTTGGGCGCCAGTTTTTGCAGAGGGCACGCCACAAAAAGAGAGAGGCCATGGAACTTCCCTCAGCAAGGCCGAGGGGTCCTGAGGAGAGGTGAGCCTGCTGTCAGCCAATCCTGCCCCCCGGCGAGCGAGAGACAATCAGACGCGACAGGGGTTCTGTCTGAGCAGTTTCGCTTTATTGTCGTAAGCTCTTGGTTTATAAAGGCAAGCAGGGGGGTTTTTGTGAGGGACTTTCCATAGTTCTACCAATCAAGTTAAAGGTCAGATTACCATACGCTTACATCATGACAGGAGTCTATGGTGATCACACGTCCACGAGCACGGAAATCAAGAGGGCCAATCAAAAATTTTGACAAACAATATAGACCATGACTTCACTCCTTCCTGCAGGCGCCATCTTAGCTTTTAACTTCAATGCGTGTGTTTTCTTTAAGCCCAAGCTTAGCATGTTACTCTTATGCCCATAGAGGTTTCTCCACTTGGGGCCCCACAGAACTCCAGTACTTTGGCCAACTCATGGGAAGAGTTGACTCATTGGAAAAGACTCTGATGCTAGGAGAAATTGGGGGCAGGAGGAGAAGGGGACGACAGAGGATGAGATGGCTGGATGGCATCGCTGACTCAACGGATGTGAGCCTGATTGAACTCCGGCAGTTGGTTGGACAGGGAGGCCTGGCGTGCTGCTATTCATCAGGTCGCCAAGAACAGACACAACTGAGTGACTGAACTGAACTAAACTGAAGTCAAAGAAAATATTTATTATATTCCTTTTTAAGTTTCTGTTCAGTTCAGTTGCTCAGTCTTGTCTGACTCTGCGACCCCATGAATCGCAGCACATGAGGCCTCCCTGGCCATCACCAACTCCCAGAGATCACTCAAACTCATGCCCATCGAGTCGGTCATGCCACCCAGCCATCTCATCCTCTGTCGTCCCCTTCTCCTCCTGCCCCCAATCCCTCCCAGCATCAGAGTCTTTTCCAATGAGTCAACTCTTCCCATGAGGTGGCCAAAGTACTGGAGTTTCAGCTTCAGCATCATTCCCTCCAAAGAAATCCCAGGGCTCGTCTCCTTCAGAATGGACTGGTTGGATCTCCTTGCAGTCCAAGAGACTCTCGAGTCTTCTCCAACACCACAGTTCAAACGCATCAGTTCTTCAGTGCTCAGCCTTCTTCACAGTCCAACTCTCACATCCATACATGACCACTGGAAAAACCATAGCCTTGACTAGACGGACCTTAGTCAGCAAAGTAATGTCTCTGCTTTTGAATATACTATCTAAGCTGGTCATAACTTTTCGTCCAAGGAGTAAGCGTCTTTTAATTTCATGGCTGCAATCACCATCTGCAGTGATTTTGGAACCCCCCAAAATAAAGTCTGACACTGTTTCTATTGTTTCCCCATCTCTTTCCCATGAAGTGATGGGACCAGATGCCATGATCTTTGTTTTCTGAATGTTGAGCTTTAAACCAACTTTTTCACTCTTCTCTTTCACTTTCATCAAGAGGCTTTTTAGTTCCTCTTCACTTTCTGCCATAAGGGTTGTGTCATCTGTATCACCATAAAATATGTCATAAGAAATGATTTTTTCAAATTATCTGCATGCTATTTGTCTCTGTGAACATACTTCAGGAAACCACTTCTTCCCCTTTCTGTCATTTCTAAAACTCTATGTTACTGCCTTTATGTATATACCCTCTACTAATATGGCTGTAAACTCCGATCACCAGAGAGCTTCAAAATATTTTAGGTACCAAAAATAAATATATTCCTTTATATTGGTTTCTTAAGATACATTCATGTGCAATATTTTTCAATTATTTTAGATTAAATTTCTCTATTTTATGTATTAGCAAACATAATAAAGGAAGCTTTCTTTTCCTTTATACACATAAACACCTCTTTTCTATGCATTGTGTGATGCCTCAAACTTTTACGACTTGACTCAAAAGTCAACTTTTCTGGGAAACTTTCATTGGCTGCTCTAGGCAGATTCAAGTGTTTTCTTTTTCTTTTTTTTAATTTTGCTTCTTTGTTTTCTTCTGGAGTTCTTTAATTCTTTTGTCTATGCCTCCTACCTAGACTTTAAAATACAAGGGACAAAGACTTTGTCATCTTTAAGACAAAGCATTTAGCAAAGCAATAGCTACACTGTGATCACTTAAGTTTATTTTCAGGAAATCTTTCCTGGTAAAAAGGAAAAGGAAATCATAAGGTAAGCTATAGTATTTTCATTATGAAGTTATGTAGCAGTTGTGGCATTGAAAAAGTAAGAAAACATAGATCATTTTTACTTGGCTTTCTGCTCCCATCTTTGTCAGCATTCATTATGTGATCTAAGGCTTACAACATATGAAATTTATTCTCATAAAAGAAATACTATTTTGCCATATTTCACCCTCTTTACCAATTGGTGTGTGAATTGTGTGGAGATGTGGTATTAAATGATAAATATATATGTTTGTGTGTAAATATATATAAACACTATGGTTTAGAAGGAAAAAATAATGCTAAGGTAGTATTCTGGCAGAATATAATGCTAAGAAAACCATTCTAATATGATTGTTGGCTATATTCTCATTAGCAGTGATAAAGAATAACAACCATAAAGTTGGCGCACAACTGACATTTGTTTACTGCTATTTCACGAGGATTCTTTGCACAAAGGCCCAGGTTTAGATTATCTTATTACTTTGTCCGTGGCTGAAAGATAATATAAATGATAGTTTGTACTCTGGCAGACTATCAGAGCTACCAGGGAAGACATCTTTACTGCTCATGGTTTTTCTAAAAAACAAATCCCTTACGATTTCAGTTGTGAAGATGACGTGCTATCTTTCTGTGTGATGGCAGCTAAATTAGACTCTTTCTGTAAGTACCTGCACCTTAGTTAGGTCAGGCATGCACTGTGTGTTTTTGTTGTTGTTTTCTTAGCCAATATATTCATATATTCACCATTTTCCCTGGTGTCTGAGATGGTGAAAAATCTGCCTGCAACGCAGGAGACCTGGATTCAATCCTGTGTCAGGAAGATAACCTAGAGAAGGGATTGGCAACTCACTCCAGTATTCTTGTCTGAAAAATTCCAGGAACTGAGGAGACTGGAAAGCTACAGTCCATAGGGTTGCAAAGAGTCAAACATTGCATATTCATATGTAAGCTTTGCTTCGAATCAATCAGGTTTATCTGTTGTGACTGACTTTTAAGTGTTTAACTCCACTAATACTTAGGACATATTTTTTACCTATCTATAATTGTTTCATAATGAATTGATTCTAATGATGTAATGATCAATGTTCTGATCAAACTCTTATGAGCCAATGTTTTCACTATTTATAGCAATGTTTTCATAGGATTTCTACTTCTTCCTTAATTTCCATGGTGAATACCTAGCTTATTTTACCTAAGATATTATCACTTTCAGCTCAGTTGGTAAAGAATCTGCCTGCAATACAGGAGACCTTGGTTCAATTATTGGGTTGGGAAGATCCCCTGAAGGGATAGACTACCCACTCCAGTATTCTTGGGCTTCACTTTGGCTCAGGTAGTAAAGAATCCACCTGCAATGCGGGAGTCTTGGCCTCAATCTCTGGGTTGGGAAGATCCCCTGGAGAAGGGAAAGGCTACCCACGCCAGTATTGCGGCCTGGAGAATTCCATGGACTGTATAGTCTGTATACATGGACTGTATCGTCCACGGGGTTGCAAAGAGTCAGACACAACTGAGTGAATTTCACAGGAAACATCACATGAAACATACCAGTATTATTACATTATTCTCCTGCTTAAAAATTTTACATGTCTCCTATTTTCTGAGAGATGAATTTGAAACTTTTATTTACATCTTCTCACTCTTGATCAACAAAAATTTCTTGTCATCTTCAAACTTTTCATCGGTACTTCTATATACAAATTAGAACTCTCACTTTTGTGATCATTTTTTTCCACATTCCTATTCCTGAAATTTATGCAATTTTTTCTTCAGAGAGCTTTTCTTAATCATTCAAGTCCTAAATAATTTTATTTTTTAATTTTATACAATTTTGAGAAGTTTTGCATTTACAGTTATTACAATATATTGGCTATATTCCCCATGTTGTACAGGGCAATCTGAGTCTGTCATACACCCAGCAGTTAGTTCTTCCCACTCCACACAATTATATTCCCCCATCTTCTTTGGTAACCACTAATTTTGTCCCTATGTTTGTGAGTCTGCTTCTTTTTTTGCTATATTCACTAGTATGATGTATTTTTTAGACTGTGTATTAATATAAGTGATATCATAACAGTATTTACCTTTTTCTGACTTCTTTCACTTGTAAAATACCCACAAAGTCTATCCATGTTGCTGCACATGGCAAAATTTTGTTCTTTTTTATAACTTAGTAGTATTCCATTGTGTGTATATATGGGTATACACACACATAATGAAGTTTCTTTATCCATTCATCTGTGGTGGTTTCTGTATCTTAGTGATCGTAATTAGTGCTGCTATGAACATAGAGATGCATGTATCTTTTCAAATTAGTTTTTTTTTTTTTTTCAGTTGTATCCTCAGGAGTGGCATTGCTGGGTCAAATGATAGTTCTATTTTTAGTTTTTTGGGACACCTTCATACTGCTTCCACAGTGGATGAACAAATTTATATTGCCACTGAAAGTGTACAAGGATTCCAATTTCTCTACATCTTTGCCAACATTTGTCATTTGTGTTCTTTTGTTGATAACCATTCTGACAGGTATGAGGTGGTATCTCACTGTGGTTTTGATTTGCATTCTTATGATAATTAGCAATGTTGAGCATCTTTTCACGCACCTGTTAGTCATCTGCACCTCTTCTTTGAAAAAATGTCTATTAAATTCTTCCCATTTTTAAATCAGGTTGTTTTTTTCTTTTTTGATATTAAATTATATGCACTGTTTGCCTATGTTGGGTATTAATCCCCATTGGTCTTCCTGCTTTAGGCAGATTTCCACAGTGACAGGATTCAGAAGCACCTTTCCCAGAGTAGAAAGGTCTTGGGATGTTGATGAGGAGCTTAAATTGTTATTTGGCCATCCTCATCCTGTCAAGTAATGTCACTCTGCCAACAGCCTACATGTGTAAAACTCCAGAGAGCATTCTAAAGCTTCACCCTAAAAATCATTTTCTGAAAGGAAACCCCTAATATTATTCTTGGGGAATGGCAAACCACTTCAGTATTCTTGCCTTGAGAACCCCATAAGCAGTATGAAAAGGCAAAATGATAGGATACTGGTGCCCAATATGCTACTGGAGATCAGTGGAGAAATAACTCCAGAAAGAATGAAGGGATGGAGCCAAAGCAAAAACAATACCCAGTTGTGGATATGACTGGTGATAGAAGCAAGGTCCGATGCTGTAAAGAGCAATATTGCATAGGAACCTGGAATGTCAGGTCCACGAATCGAGGCAAATTGGAAGTGGTCAAACAAGAGATGGCAAGAGTGAACGTCGACATTCTAGGAATCAGCGAACTAAAATGGACTGGAATGGGTGAATTTAACTCAGATGACCATTATGTCTACTACTGCGGGCAGGAATCCCTTAGAAGAAATGGAGTAGCCATCATGGTCAACAAAAGAGTCTGAAATGCAGTACTTGGATGCAGTCTCAAAAACGACAGGATGATCTCCATGGCAAACCATTCAATATCACAGTTATCCAAGTCTATGCCCCAACCAGTAACACTGAAGAAGCTGAAGTTGAATGGTTTTATGAAGACCTAGAAGACTTTTTAGAACTAACACCCAAAAAAGATGTCCTTTTCATTATAGGGGGCTGGAATGCAAAAGTAGGAAGGCAAGAAACACCTGGAGTAACAGTCAAATTTGGCCTTGGAATGTGGAATGAATCAGGGCAAAGACTAATAGAGTTTTACCAAGAAAATGCACTGGTCATAGCGAACACCCTCTTCCAACAACACAAGAGAAGAATCTACACATGGACATCACCAAATGGTCAAAACCGAAATCAGATTGATTATATTCTATGCAGCCAAAGATGGAGAAGCTCTATACAGTCAACAAAAACAAGACCAGGAGCTGACTATTGCTCAGATCATGAACTCCTTATTGCCAAATTCAGACTTAAATTGAAGAAAGTAGGGAAAACCACTAGACCATTCAGGTATGACCTAAATCAAACCCCTTATGATTATACAGTGGAAGTGAGAAACAGATTTGAGGGCCTAGATCTGATAGAGTGCCAGATGAACTATGGAATGAGGTTCATGACATTGTACAGGAGACAGGGATCAAGACCATCCCCATGGAAAAGAAATGCAAAAAAGCAAAATGGCTGTCTGGGGAGGCTTTACAAATAGCTGTGAAAAGAAAAGAGGCAAAAAGCAAAGGAGAAAAGGAAAGATATAAGCATCTGAATGCAGAGTTCCAGAGAATAGCAAGAAGGGAAAAGAAAGCCTTCTTCAGCAATCTATGCAAAGAAATAGTGGAAAACAACAGAATGGGAAATACTAGAGATCTCTTCAAGAAAATTAGATACCAAGGGAACATTTCATGCAAAGATGGGCTTGATAAAGGACAGAAATGGTATGGACCTAACAGAAACAGAAGATATTAAGAAGAGGTGGCAAGAATACACAGAAGAACTGTACAAAAAAGATCTTCACGACCCAGATAATCATGATGGTGTGATCACTAATCTAGAGCCAGACATCCTGGAATGTGAAGTCAAGATGGCCTTAGAAAGCATCATTATGAACAAAGATAGTGGAAGTGATGGAATTCCAGTTGAGCTCTTTCAAATCCTGAAAGATGATGCTATGAACGTGCTGCACTCAATATGCCAGCAAATTTGGAAAACTCAGCAGTGGCCACAGGACTGGAAAAGGTCAATTTTCATTCCAATCCCAAAGAAAGGCAATACCAAAGAATGCTCAAACTACCACACAATTGCACTCATCTCACATGCTAGGAAAATAATGCTCAAAATTCTCCAAGCCAGGCTTCAGCAATACATGAACCATGAACTTCCTGATGTTCAAGCTGGTTTTAGAAAAGGCGGAGGAACCAGAGATCGGATGGCCAACATCCACTGAATCATGGAAAAAGCAAGAGAGTTCCAGAAAAACATCTATTTCTGCTGTATTGACTGTGCCAAAGGCTTTGACTGTGTGGATCACAACAGACTGTGGAAAATTCTGAAAAGGATGGGAATACCAGACCACATGACCTGCCTCTTGAGAAATCTGTATGCAGCTCAGGAAGCAACAGTTAGAACTGGACCTGAAACAACAGGCTGGTTCCAAATAGGAAAAGGAGTACATCAATGCTGTATATTGTCACCCTGCTTATTTAACTTCTATGCAGAGTACATCATGAGAAATGCTGGGCTGGAAGAAGCACAAGCTGGAAACAAGATTACCGGGAGAAATATCAATCACCTCAGATATGCAGATGACACCAGCTTTATGGCAGAAAGTGAAGAGGAGCTAAAAAGCCTCTTGATGAAAGTGAGAGGAGAGTGAAAAAGTTGGCTTAAAGCTCATCATTCAGAAAACGAAGATCATGGCATCTGGTCCCATCACTTCATGGCAAATAGATGAGGAAACAGTGGAAACAGTGTCAGACTTTATTTTGGGGGGCTCCAAAATCACTGCAGATGGTGATTGCAGCCATGAAATTAAAAGACGCTTACTCCTTGGAAGAAAAGTTATGAGCAAACTAGATAGCACATTCAAAAGCAGAGACATTATTTTGCCAACAAATGTCCATCTAGTCAAAGCTATGGTTTTTCCTGTGATCTTGTATGGATGTGTGAGTTGGACTGTGAAGAAGGCTGAGCGCCAAAGAATTGATGCTTTTGAACTGTGGTGTTGGAGAAGACTCTTGAGAGTCCCTTGGACTGCAAGGAGATCCAACCAGTCCATTCTGAAGGAGATCAGCTCTGGGATTTCTTTGGAGGGAATGATGCTGAAGCTGAAACTCCAGTACTTTGGCCACCTCATGCGAAGAGTTGACTCATTGGAAAAGACTCTGATGCTGGGAGGGATTGGGCGGAGGAGGAGAAGGGGACGACCGAGGATGAGATGGCTGGATGGCATCACGGACTCGATGTACATGAGTATGAGTGACCTCTGGGAGTTGGTGATGGCTAGGGAGACCTCATGTGCTGCGATTCATGGGGTCGCAAAGAGTCGGACACGACTGAGCCACAGAACTGAACTGAACTGAACTGAACTTGTATTTTAGCTATTTGTTTTTGATGTGCTTTTGCTTGGTTTTCTTTGTATTTATACCATTTCAGGATGATTCAGCTTCATAAAACTATGGGTTAGTGTTCATTTTTTGTAAAATTTAG
Organism: Oryx dammah; assembly: GCF_014754425.2. Taxonomy (NCBI): domain Eukaryota; kingdom Metazoa; phylum Chordata; class Mammalia; order Artiodactyla; family Bovidae; genus Oryx; species Oryx dammah. The sequence continues at coordinate 7,405,421 of NW_024070187.1, forward strand.
AACAAGATGGCTCTTATTTCTTCAAAGATATTCTCTTCAACTTTTCTTTTGAAAGTCCAACTGTATGTAAGTTTAGCCCCTTGAAAATTTCCCATTGGTTATTGACAGGGGAGCTTGGCATGCTCCTGTCCATGGGGTCACAAAGAGTCAGACAAGATTTAGAAACTGAACAATGACAACGAAGACTTTATTTACCTGATGTTTTGCTTTGAATATTTCTTCTCTTTGTTTTAATTTGGAAATATCTAGTGAATTATCTTTAAGTTAATTTTTATTTTCTAGTGTCTGTGCTGTGCTGTGCTTAGTTAGTAAAGCATGTCTGACTCTTTGCATCTACATGGACTACAGCCGGCTCCTCTGTCCATGGGGATTCTCCAGGCAAGATTACTGGAGTAGGTTGTCCTGTTCTCCTCCAGGGTTTCCAGTGTCTCAGTTCAGTTCAGTTCAGTTGCTCAGTCGTGTCCGACTCTTTGCGACCCCATGAATCGCAGCATGCCAGGCCTCCCTGTCCATCACCAACTCCCGGAGTTCACTCAGACTCACGTCCATCGAGTCCGTGATGCCATCCAGCCATCTCATCCTCGGTCGTCCCCTTCTCCTCCTGCCCCCAATCCCTCCCAGCATCAGAGTCTTTTCCAATGAGTCAACTCTTCGCATGAGGTGGCCAAAGTACTGGAGTTTCAGCTTTGGCATCATTCCCTCCAAAGAAGTACCAGGGCTGATCTCCATGTAATTTACTTTAAATCTCATATTTATGAGTGTATACACAATTTTTAGAGAATAATTTTTAGTTTTAGAATTTCCATTTGCTTTATTCTTAGTTTCCATTTTTTCTTCTGAAATACATTATCTACTAGCTGTTAAGTCTACTTTATCCTATGACTTAAAAATTATTTATAATTATTATAAAGTCCTTATCTGCAAATTCTAATAATTGAGTTATCTGTGCTTATGCTTTAAAGCACCATCTTTCTATTGATTCCATGTTATTTGTTCTGTCCTCCCCGCCCCGGTGGAAATATCTAATCAACTTTACTTATATTCACCAGATTGTATATAAGATAACTATATATATTGAAGCATAATATTTTTTTTTGTTTCATTCATTTATCAGAGAGTCCATAGTTTTTCCTCTATGTGGGAGTTTGGATGAACATGTAAAGTTTGAGATTCCTTTTAAAGTCAAGTTACGTTAGATCTGAATCACTGATTTCATTAGAACCCCTGCCACTTTCACATTTTGGGGGCTGGCGTGGGGGGGATGTGTGATCTTTCAGGGGAGGTATCTGAAAAAGTCTAAACTTGAGTGTGACTTGGAGAAAATTCAATATATTGTTGACCCTTGAACAACAGAATTTTGAACTGCACAGGTCCACTTGTATGTGGATTTTATTCAATAAATATATATTATGGTATTACATGGTCTGCTGTCTGGCTGAATCTGAGAATGCAGAACCATGAATACAGAGGGTTATGTGTGGATTTTTAACTACATAGAGTGTTGGTACCCCTAACTCCTACATTGTTAAAGTGTTACCTGGACATGTAAAATATATCAAATGAGAGATTTTTAAAAAGAACCCAAACAAAACAAATTCATCTTGATAGAGGAATAGTTGATACAAGCAAAAGAGTAGGAGAATAGAGATCAGAAAAGGGAAATAGAAATTGTCTCCTGGTGTATTAGTCGGTGCTCTCAAACTGATTGCTGTTCAGTCACTCAGTCCTGTCTGACTCTTTGCGACCCCATGGACTGCGGCATGTCAGGCTTCCCTGTCGTGCACAGGGAATACTGTAGGCTTCCCTATCTCCACTATCTTTCTCCAACTGGAAATGGAACCGATAATACACACACACACACACACACACACCTATATCTATACATTTGTATACAGATATATATGTCTCAAATTATTTACTGCAGGGACTGGCAAGTCCAAAATCTGTAGGGCAAGCTAGAAGGCTGGAAATTCAGGTAAGAGTCCTAAGTCTGAGGGAAGAAACTCAGGCAGAATTTCTATATTCTAATCTGTAGGCAGAATTCCTTCTTCAGAATCCCTCAGGTATTACTTTTAAGGCTTTCAAATGATTGGGTGAGGCCCACTCATTTGGAAGCTAAGCTGCTTTATGTACATTCAGTTGATTTAAATGTTAATCATATATAAAAATTACCTTTACAACAACTAGATTACCGGTCTATTGCCAGTCACCATAGTCTAGTCAAGTTGATACATAAAATTAACCATTATACATGCAGAGTCAAGGAAAATTTTATAGAAATTATTGCAACTTAGAATGGCCTGAAAAGATGTTTGAAATGTGGAAGTCAAAGAATATAGGCATGTATTTCATCCAAAAGGGATGATAAGAATACAAATGTGGCAACTACTAAAATCTCCAATAATTTAGTGAAATCCCTTTGTGCTAATGCCTATGATTCAGTCCCATATTTTTTCAAGGACCATTGTTCAATTAACTAGAAAAAGGCAAAATAATCGGTGTAATACAATTAACCATAAAATAAACTGTAAAAGTTGAAAATATATTGGTAATAATTTATTCCAAAATTTCAATTAATGTGTAATTTCTGTATTATCCAGCTGTCATTTGGATACCTATATTCCTCTTGATTATTTCCAGTTTAAATAGCTAATTCTCTTATGGGGTTGATAATGTGAGATTTGTATATAATTTCTAAAACATTCTTTACTTCTCAGAATGGCAATGTGATAACGGTTAGAGCAGAATACTGTAATCAATACATCTTGGCTCTAATGCAAGTTCTAGCACTTATTAGCAGGGTGACTATGTGCATATTACATAAGTTTTCTGTGTCTCCAGGAATGTCATATGCAATATGGGAATAGTAACAATACCTGTCTCCCAAGTGTTGTTAGAAATACCTCAGATAGTCCAGGTAAAGTTCAGGCATCTTGTCTATATAACAATCCATCTCAGCTATTACTATTATTCTAACAGTATAACATTGTAATATTAATAATATAGTAATAATTTTAAAAAATCAGAAACAATATTACATTGATACAAGGTGACACTCACCCTATAGCGGGTTTAGAGCAGGATTTGTGCAAACTCCTCTTTCATAAGAAAAATTTCTGATAATTATTTCCATTTCTACTCTAAACATTTTCATTCTACTATTATTTACAAGGGGCTTTCCTGGTGGCTCAGAGGTTAAAGTGTCTGCCTCCAATGCAGGAAACCTGGGTTCGATCCCTGGGTTGGGAAGATCCCCTGGAGAAGGAAATGGTAACCCACTCCAGTATTCTTGCCTGCAGAATCCCATGGACGGAGAAGCCTGGTAGGCTACATACAGTCCATGGGGTCGCAAAGAGTAGGACATGACTGAGCGACTTTACTATTCACTATTATTTACAAGGTAGTTTATCTTAAAACCTTTGTAATTATTGTCATTCAGGATACAGTGCACTTGCCAATGTCCTTCTTGAAATGTGCTGTCTAGAAATTAAAGTTTTTCCAGTATGCCCTGATCAGAGTGTTCCATTCAGAAAACTATCTATTTCCTTGTGAAAACAGTTTATTTTTATTTATGCATCATAAGCCTGCTTTGGCTCCTCTGTAGCTTTGTCCAGTAAGTTGATGACTCTATGAAGTTTATAATCAACTGAAACTCAGTTCTTTTCACAGGATCCATCATGATGTCAAGTTGCTTGTTCTTATTTATCAGTAGTTGCTGTGCACTTCCTGTGTTTACACCAAAAACAGAGTGTTTTTTTTTTTTTTTAAATCCATACAAAGTTCCTCCATATTTATTACTTGTTAAATTCTCCAGGCAAGAATACTGGAGTGGATTGCCATTCCCTTCTCCAGGAGATCTTCCCAACCTACGAATAGAACCTGGGTCTCCTGCATTGCAGGCAGATTCTGTACCATCTGAGCCACCAGCGAAACTCAAAAGAGTCTGTCTGTCAGTGCAGGAGACCTGGGTTTGGTCCCTGATTAGGGAAGATCCCACATGCTGTGGAGCAAACTTGCACCACAACTATTGATCTTTTATTAAATAAACCATTTATTAAAGGTTGCTGAGTGTCCCTATCTTTACCAATTCTGATTCTATTACCTTATTAAACTTGACTCCACTTGGTGGCAGTCATGGTTTAAAAAATAAAATTTCTACACCTTCACCTGGACTTCCCAGATTCTCTGTGGTAAAGAATCCACCTGCCATTGCGGGGGATGTGGGTTTAATCCCTGGGTCAGGAAGATCCTCTGGAGAAGGAAATAGCTACCCACTCAAGCATTCTTGCCTGGGAAGTCCCATGGACAGAGGCGTCTGGTAGGGCTACAGTCCTTGGGGTCACAAAAGAGTCCTTAATCTAAGGCTTTTAAAAACATTTCCATGAGTGTAGGACCAAGTTTAAGTCCTTGAGTACACAATTATGGATACTCCCTTCAGATGAATAACTGATATGTTTAGACCCTTTTGGGTAAGGTTGTTAGAATAAGTAATAATTTATATAATTCCTTTGAGATTTGCTTTTCATTTATCTTGAATAGAATATTTTTGAAAAGAATATTTTGAAACACTTGTCCAAAGTGTTTACCAAAAAAGATAACTAATTTAGATAACCCACAAGAATGAAATTATACTAGTTTTTCATGATTTATTCTTAGTAAATCTGTGCACTACCCGATGATATCCTCTACCTTCAATGTGCTCATAATTATTTGGTTGCATGAAATGGGCTCGTAGAATAGAAGGCAATATTGATGACATTCCAGTGGCTAATCAATACCAGTTGCTAGCTCCTCAGGAAAACATTTGCTTTCCTTTCTTTCTGAGCCTCAACTAGCTGTATTTTCCAGTGCTCTTTACAGACAGATGGAACTGAGTGATTGCGAAATTCCAGTTCTAAAAACTGGAATTTGAGTTGAAATGACACCTTCTCTACAAAGACCAAGACTTTTAAAGGGCAGATATATCCCTTCCAGGTTCTCTAAATTGTATTCTGGATATAGCGAATTACAATATTTTATGAAATGGCAACACATTAAGATGAATGCATATGGTTTTCTGAAGCAGGACCAGCTAAAAAAGAGATATTTCTCCAGGAACACATACTTTTAAAGGTTATGTGAGGGAGAAAAAAGTTCTCTGAGTTTGCTCTTTTATATATTCTTGAGTTTATTTGATACAGCAGTTCAACCAACCAAACTAATACAGCTTGAATTCATTCCATAATTACCACACAAAAATATTTTTAGCCCACGCTTAAAGGGTTTCAGTAATGGTTAAAAAATCTCACGGAATTAAGTAATGTGTTTAGCCAATGCAGGGCTTTATTGTAAGAAAATTCATCTTTGTTTAGCTGAAACGTTTTCCTGAAGACGCTTTATAAAAGCTTGTTTGTTCAGAGAACCACTTTTAAAATCTTTGAACAATGAGTATGTCTATTGTCTGCTACCTCACTTATCTCAGCAAAATTAAGACAGCTCCATCTTTACACCCAGGAAGACCTGGTTTTACAGTATACGGACACCTAGTTTCAGGTATAGTGATTCTTCATTCCTGTGAAGTTGCAATTAACCCAACATAATCTGCAGCACTCTTTCTGGAGTGCTATGAAGCATGTATCAACCATCTTGGGGGACCACAGGGGCCAACTCTGAGGGAACTTCTGGTATTGATCATCTGAGTCATAGATACCATCTGGCTCCTCTTCCTGCAACTGATCTTAACCCAAACAAATGAACCTCTCTCAAAGGTTTCTACATCCAAAGTTAAAAGTAATAGCCATTATCCATTATTTCTTCATTCAAGTCATCTCAGAAACTCCACCACTGATAAGAGGAAGACCCCATTCCAGATTGGTTTGTTTGGGGAAAGGTTTCTGAGAAAAGGGATGCTGATTATTTGTTTGCCCAGTCTTTTATTGGAATGATTGTGTCATTAAACATATCTGCACTAGTCCATTAAAGCGAGCCATACACTCTTGTTAGTTTTCTGAGAAGTGGTGCTAAGATTTCTTTGTGCTCTGGCATTACTCCTAATAACATTGTCACATATTTGCCTGACATCCTGGCCCTGCAGTCCTGGCCATTATTACCCTGATGTCTATGAGATTCAGGAATCCACAAGATCCATCCTGAAATCAAGTTTGAAGTTCCAAGATTTCTGGCAGTTTTGATAAATCGTGAGAGGCATTCACAGAGATCACTGAAAGCTGCCAAACTCACGGCTATGGTGTGTTACAGTGAAAAGACACAGATTAAAACCAGGGAAGGGACACAGAACATAGGGGCCACATATGAGCTTCCAGTTTCCCTCTCCTAGTGGAGCTTTAGACAGTGCTATTTTCTTTCAGCAACATTGTCTGAATTTGCATGGAATATTGACAACCAGGGCAGCTCACTTGAGCCTTGGTGTCCAGAGTGTTACTGGGTTTGGTCACGTAGATACAACTGACTGCCCAGGACGCTGGTGTTAGTCTCCAGTAGCTGTGGGAGTTGAACTCATATTGAGTGGCCCCAACCCCCCACCATAAGTCATATTGTTAACATAGGCCATCTGGAGTGACCCAAGACCCCCAGATAAACCTGAGACGCAAAGCTCACCTCCTAGAAGCTGAGGACAAAGACCAGAACTCTCTTTGGGTAAAATTAATTGCATACTGCAAATTCTTTACTTTGGGGTTCTTCTGATGTGGTTTAATAATACCACACATGAAAGTTATAAAGTCTGTTTAATCATTGACTCAATAAACAACTCTTGAACATTTACTATAGACCAAGCTCTCTTCTATACCTTTCCTGATCTTTGGACCTGCAGTTTTCTTCATTGTATTTTATTTTTTCAATTTTGCTTGTTCTCTTGTGTTTGAACTTTTCCACAGATTTAAGTGCGAATATTCCACTCATGGTTCTATTAGAAAGAAGGTTATCTCAGCTGGCCTCGCACACAGAATTTTGTTGGCATTAATTTCCCTGGAAGATACCTGACACTTCATTCCTAACTGCCTATGCAAATCATACCAATGCTCTCTCTTTCTCTCATTTTCTACCACTCTCCGTCTCCTTTCTCCCCACTCAACCCAGCTTCGGCCACACTCACTTCTCAACATTCTTCAGACACTTCCACATTAAAAGTTCTGCACTAGCTGGTCTTTCTTTTTGGAATTTTATCCCATAGATACCTATTTGATTTTCTTTCTCAGCTCCATCCTACCCTTAACCAAGAGTCTTCTTCCCTGGGAAGGCTTTCCCTAGTGTCCTATCTGAAATTGACATCCACTTCAAAACTGTTCATGCACTTTCCCTGGTTCTCCTTAACATATAATTCAACTTTAAACATATCAAATATTTTAGTGATTATAATGTTTGCTGACTGCCTCTTCCTTCTAGAAGCAGGCATCAAATGCTAGGAATTTTGTATATTTAGTTCACCATCTTACCATGAATATGCAGAATAGAACTTGTTGAATGATACATGTTCAATAGGCATTTATTTAACAAATGAGTAAATGAATGAATGAACCTCTGTATTTTCACATACAGTGGGCTGCTATTAAACACTGTCTTTTTATTCAGTTGGATCTTTTGGATGTGTGTCCTAAAGTGCACGCCTTTTTATTTAATCCATTCAACCTCATCTTTGGAAGTCCGTTGGGCTAGTTCAAGCTTCAAAGTCCAGGCTTTGAAGTCAGCAAGAAGCAGATTTGAATCTCGGTTCTTCCATTACCAGCTGGATGACCTGGTACACTTTAATAATTTCCAGTAACACTCATTTTTCTCAGCTTGAAGTACATATAATATCGAACTCACAGAGTCGGAAGAGATGTGCCATGGCATATTTTCTTAATTAATTTGTTCCTTTTTCCCTTTCCACTGGCGTATTTTAAATTTTATCTTGTATTTTACATCAGGTCCTTGTTGGTTATCTATTTTAAATATAGTAATGTAAACATGCCATTCCCCAACTCCCAATCTGTCCCTCCCCTCACCTGTTCACCCTGGTAACAGTAAGCACATTCTCTAAGTCTTTGTGTCTGTTGCTGTTTTGTAAGTGAGTTCAAGTCAGTTCAAAGTCCACTTCATATTTTTAGACGTTGATTTCATCTTTTAATTACTTCCATAATATCTCAGCTACATATGCTCAAAAAGCTTGAGATCTTGGTCTCAATCTCTCTCTCCAGGATCATTACTATAAATTCTTAACTTGGCAAGATGTAAAATATTGAATAGAAAAGGTTATGAATGTGTTCCTAAAGAATCCATTTGGCTTATAGTAGTCAGCTGCTCTTTTTCAATATATTAGTTAATCTTATATGTTCACCCCAGTCTTTTTTTTCTTTCAGGAAGAAAAGTTACCAAATTTGCCGATTTCCAGTGCTTTCGGTATTTCATCAGCTCTTCATGATTACTCAGGAATGTCTTTTGCTGGTCAATCAGTCCCATTTACAGTTACTTTTAGTCTCCCAGGATGGCATTTTCTTCTGAGGCAGGCGGCTCAGAGAGAGCAATGAGGTACACTATGACAGTTGCTTTTCTTGTTTTAGTTTTCGGTTTCCCCTTGCAAATGTTTGCCACAGATGTTTTAGTTCAAAACTTCTCTTCCTTTGTGAAAAACACGGCAACAACAAGGTGGCAGCATCCTTGCGACGCACTTATCAACGCTACAGCAGCCCAGGCGGTGAGCCATCCATGCGCTGTTAGCTGTGTTCCGTATGCATTTAACAAATGCAAGCTCTGAACCTTCAGAATTATTATAAAGCCTCAGCTCACGTTATTCTTACAGTTCTGTAATAGTCTCTAATTCTCTTCATACAGGGTTTGGGTCTTATTTCCATCTTATTAAATGCTCTTATTTCCATCTTAATATATTCTCCCAATGTTTAATTTCCAAAACCCCAGGTGAAACTAAAATGATTTTTAATATAGAGCCACTTTTTCGTCCTTGCATTTAATTGCATATTCAGAAATACTTTTTCTGAGAGCATTCCAGACTGCTTGAATCATTTGTCTATCTCTGAGACATGAACTAGTACCTTTCTTATACATGAACTTTTAAGTCTGTCTTCCCAGAGTCTAGATTACATTAATCATTATGCTCAGTCTTCAGTTTCATGGTTATCAAAATTCTGTGATGACAAAATTGCTTTCTCCCTAGGTTGCCATTATTTCTTCCTCCCCAGCTAATTCTTCCTTTTTACTGGTAGGAAGTCATGAGAAATGAACCAGTGAATAATTCAGCAACTTCTTTTTCTCACAAAAGACTCTTTCTTATTATTTCCCCCCATTGAAATGCACGGTTTTCAGTACTTTATTTCCAGGCTAACATAGTAGGCTATGAGTTATTCTTAAATACCAAATTGCTTTTAAGCATTTAAAAATACTGAAAGTAACCCAAGGACCTCCATAATTAGCTTTAGAAGTCCCTGACTGCAATGTCTAGTTGTACGTATTTCTAATACTTGGGAAAATAAAACTTTCAACAAAATCAGAATTTTCAGAGGATGTCCTGAAAGATGGAGTACCATAATAATTATAAGAATTTGCCTCTGAGTTAGTTGTGTAATCTATATAAGGAAGGTACTGGTACACTCTTGATAGCTGAATTTTTAATGTATATTTCTGCAATAATAACACTCTGTTTCTCTCTTGAATCTTTCTTAAGCATTGAATTAACTATTGGTGAATAATGTGGAGACAGATGATGTAATCAGATTGTTTTCACTTCAGTTCAGTTCAGTCGCTCAATCATGCCCAACTCTTTGCAACCCCATGGACTGCAGCATGCCAGGCTTTCCTGTCCATTACTAACTCCTGGAGCTCACTCAAACTCATTTACATCGAGTGGGTGATGCCATCCAACCATCTCATTCTCTGTCGTCCCCTTCTCCTCCCACCTTCAATCTTTCCCAACATCAGGGTCCTTTCTAATGAGTCAGTTCTTCATATCAGGTGGCCAAGTATCGGAGCTTCAGTTTCAACATCAGTCCTTCCAATAAATATTCAGGACTGATTTCCTTTATGATTAATTGGTTTGATTTCCTTGCAGTCCAAGGGATTTGCAAGTCTTCTCCAACACCATAGTTCAAAAGCATCATTTCTTTAGTGCTCAACTTTCTTTATGGTCCAACTCTCACATCCATACATGACTACTAGAAAAACCATAGCTTTGACTAGATGGACCTTTGTCAGCAAAGTAATGTCTGATTTTAAAACGCTGTCTAGGTTAGTCATATATTTTCTTTCAAGGAGTAAGCATCTTTTAATCTCATGGCTGCAGTCACCATCTGCAGTGATTTTGGAGACCAAGAAAATAAATTCTGTCACTGTTACCATTGTTTCCCCGCCTATTTGCCATGAAGTGATGGGACCAGATGCCATGATCTTTGTTTTTTGAATGTTGAGGTTTAAGCCAGCTTTTTCACTTTCCTCTTTCACTTTCATCAAGAGACTCTTTAGTTCCTCTTCGCTCTCTGCCATAATGGTGGTGTTATCTGCATATCTCTTTTCATTTATAATCAAAATATTCTTTCTCAAACTTTAGTTTCCAAGATTTTATTTCAACTGTATATATTTTTGATATATTTTCACTCACCTAACTCTCTGCTGGATCTATTCATTTCAAACAAATAGTAATAGAATTATATTATCATCAACAGTTAAGAGTTTTGATAGTCACTTTATAATATATCCCCTCAAAAAACCATGATATGTTGAAATGAGAATCATAGTCAGCTTTATTTTCACTGACACAGACAAAGACTTGTGATCGGACATGTTTAGAGGTGACTGACTTAGCTATTGCCACACTGATCCTATTTCATAGGGAGTGTACAAAGAAAAGTATTCCTAGTCAAAATTAATCACTCCATCCTCTATTTTCTCTCTGCTCTTTGTATAACAGGGATAATGGTTTTGCTGTCCTGTCTTGTAAAGTTAATTGAGTACATGCCTGCCTTTGTACTTCACTGAGGTTTCAGCAAAATTGAGCCAGTAGAATACTCCCTTGAACATTTTTCTTCCCTTAGCGCTGCTATTATTGCCGACTCGTGGTTTTTATTCTGCTTTCATTTTCTGTCTCTTCTTCTTACATATACCTTGCATGTTTGGTTTGCCGCAGGATTTGCCTCTGGCCTATTGCTGTTCCCTTTGTACTACTCTTTCTTGGTAGTTCCTTAAGCACCAGTGGGATTTTGAATAGCATGTAAATGCTTTTGACTCTCAGATTGTCTCTCTTATAAAATTTTCTTTTCCTCCTTTTTTCCCTGTCTCAGTGAATTAAACCACTACCAATTGTTCAAACCTCACAACCCCTGGCTTCCTTGCTCTCAAAACATTCTATGCTCAATTAGCAATAAATTATTATAGATTCCACATGCTTAATATTTCTCTCATTCCTTTCTTTCTCTAATTTCCAGCTGCCATTGCATTAATTCAAAACTCATCTGTTTTTACCGGGATCACTGGAATAATGTTAATAGATTTTATCCCCAGTCTGTCATGTGGAGCAGATTTATGATTTCCAGTTTCAGCTAGGTTCTCAACATTATTTGGCAATCTCTTTCCTTGTCACTCAAATGAACCTTTGTTTTATAGTCCTGACCTATGTACTAACATGAGCACAACTCTCCTCCACAATGTCTAGTAGTGATTTTGAGGAGTCTAATAGTGATGCTTTACAAGTAATTGTGTGGGAATTTATCAGCTTCTGTCTTCATGCCAAATTGTCCCCAGACTATGCTCTTTGCTCACAGCTGATTCTGTACAGCAGTTTGTGAGAAGCTTCACTATTGTTCCAATAAAAAATGCCAGCAATCCTGCCAAGGAAGTTGTTTCTAGATATTCTGAGGACTTCTCAGCTATGGGAAAATGGAACAATTCTGACTTTGTACTAAGTCAAGGAGAATACTACCCTTCATTACCTGAGCCTCAAAGTATAATAATCCAAGTCAATCTACTAGAATTTTGAAAGTTTTTCTGAGCCTCACCCCATAATATAGGTGCTCTTATTCAGTCATGCCGCCATATATGAGGCAGATATCTACCAACTTCTCTTTTTTAATTTTTTAAATTGGAGGATAATCCATTCTTTCTTTAGTCAAAATATCTTATTTTGCTAACAGATATAAAATGGAATGCAATCTTCATCTTACTGGAATCCAGTAGATACTGAAACATGTAGATGGGGATGGAAAGAGGGAGTGGAGGTCTTACTCCAAAACAGAAATGAGAAGCAAAAACAGTCTTTGTTACAATTATCAAAATTCATCAACTTGTCAACTTCCCTTAACTTATTTTCTGAATATGGAACATTCTATTCTAAGCCTATTTATCCTTCTTTGTTGTTCATTTATCATTCTCCTTACTATAAGTTGATAGTATTGCTTCCAACTTCACAAAGAAAAAAATTCTTCATTTCTTTAATGAGCATTCATTGAGGGTGTAAATATACTAGGAATTATCATCAATACCATGGCTATAAATGTAAGACATTTGTTTTACTCCAAGAAGCTTACAGTGCAATAGGGGAAAAATTAGTCAATAAATAAAATTAAATTTTAACACTGCTATGGTAAAAATCCATGTAGAGATCAAGAGGCTTATAATGAAGGGAGAGGAAATTCTGTTAGGGAAGGAAATCAAAGGTTTTGTAAAGGAAACAGTTTCAGAAGTCTGCATTTGTTTTACACAAATATTGGGTATTTATCTCACAAATATCATAAGACCATTTTGAGAAATAAAGTTTATGGAACATATGAAATCCACTTCTAACATTTAAAACCTTAAATGTATTGTTTTGTAAGCATGTGTATGTGTGCAAATGTTTGTGTGAATATGTTTTTGTGTGGGGGTGGCAGGGAAGGGGCATGGGAAAGAGGGGAAATCATTCATGACCACCTGTTAAATAAAAAGTATTTTTTCTCTTCCTGTTCTTATTCTAACTATGCTGTGAATGGATCCCATCAATTATATAAAATCATATAATTTGACCTAAATTTTTCTGGTTTGTACATTAAACAACTTTTCTGAGGCTTCTATGTTCTCACACTTTTTTTTCATTTTTACATTTCTTTAGCTATTTAACATTTCTTTAGCTATTTTACATTTATTTAGCTATTTAACTTTCATGGAGTACATATTTATGGAAAACAACTCTTATAAAACTATGAGAAAAGTGAAGGTGATTACCTAAATGAACAAGTTTGATTTTAGCAGTCAAACACATGTATATGAAAGGGGAAGGACAAAATCAGAGCTGAGTATGAAATAGAGAAATCAAGTCTTCTAAAATTCAAACATCGCTGTTATTATTAAAAACTCTTTTTATATTCTTTTTGAATGAGTAGTGAAAGAACACAGCCATCCTCCTCTACTTAGGGAGAATACTGCAGCTGAGGTGTAAGGAAGAGGCCTTACCGTTAGACTGCTGTGCTCATGATAGAGGGTCTTGCTCAAGTGTCTTTATCCAGATTAGCATGTATGACTGATAGCAGCTCAGAGAAATACCACTGCATGAATTTGTATACAATAGAATCGAAAGCCTTACTTTCATAGGTTATCAGGGTCTCTTAAAGAAGTCCATACTCTCTAAAAGAGGGAAATTTTAAAATATTTGACTGTTGCTTTCCGGTTATTGTGTCAGTCCTGCCTTGAAATCACACCACTGTAAGGATTTAATACATATAGCAGAGTGGTTTTGTGATTTATAGTAAGAAATATATATATTTGACCTTCCAGTTTCTGTTACAGAGCTCCTAAAACCCTTGAGATGTCCTAAATGATGAGAGCCAGAAAGTTCTCTTTTACCCTAATTAGGTGGCTTTGGGACCCCACCTAAAGATAGAGACTGATTACCAGGAGAACAAACCATGTGACTAAAGGGTTGGAACTTTCAGTCCCTCTCCTCCTGAACTCCCAGGAGGAGAGGGGCTGAAAGGTTGAATCAACTGCCAATGGCCAGTGATTTAATCAATCATGCCTATGTAATAGAACTCCCATAAAAACAAACAAACCAAAGGATGGCATTCAGAAAGCTGTCTTGTCGGTGAACACATGAAGGTGTGGGAGAAATGGTGGACTCTCAGAGAGCACAGAAGATCCATACCCTTTCCCCAAATCTTGCCCTCATGCACTTCTTCCGTCGGCCTGTCCCTGAGTTAAATCCTTTCATAATAAAATGATGATCAAAATGTTTCTTAGAATTCTGTGAGCTGCTCTAGCAAATCAATTGAACCCCAGGAGGGGATCTTGGGAACCTCTAATTTATAGCCAGTGAGTCAGAAGCAAGGTAACAACCTGGGTTTTCCACTGGCTTCTGAGTTTGAAGAGGGTGGACAATCTTGTAGGACTGAGCCCATAACCTGCAGAATCTAATACTATTTCTGGGTAGTTAGTGTCAGAATTGAGTTGAATTCTTAAACACCTTGCTGGTGTTGGAGAATTGCTTGGTGGTGGTTGGGGAAGTCCCCCTTACCATGTTGGAACTGGAAAAGAAGCGTGAACTATATTTTTGAGTAAAGGTATATTACTCTGATTTTGGTTAGGAAATCAGAACTCTAAAGGCTAGGGGAATAAAGTGACTCAATACAGAATTGGGGGCTTATGCAAATGTGGAAAAAGGGGGTGAGGTGGAGGAGTTAGTGGCTGGAGGGGTGGTGATGAAGATCAAGAGTGTAAAAAAAACAGCCATTGGTGACATCAGCCTGAAACACTGAATAAGAGGACTCCAAAGTTGGGAGGGAGACCACTGCAAATTCTGGAAAAGACATTATTAAACTTATCAGTCTTAACACAGAACCAGGAGATGAGGGAGAAGTCTGAGAAGTCCCAGTGAGTGGTCATCATGACCTCCTGAGAGAATCACAACTTCTTCCAAATCTGTGGAAGTTCCACTTCCCTGGTAGCTCAGCTGGTAGAGAATCTGCCCATAATGCAGGAGACCCCAGTTTCACTTTCTGAGTCAGGAGGATACCCCTGAAGAAGGGATAGGCTACCCACTCCAGTATTCTTGGGTTTGCCTGGTGGCTCAGATGGTAAGGAATCCATCTGCAGTGCAAGAGACCTGGGTTCTATCCCTGGCTTTGTAAGATCCTCTGGAGGAGGTCATGGCAACCCACTCTATTATATACCCACAGACAGAGGAGTCTGGTGGGCTACAGTCCATGGGGTCACAAAGAGTTGGACATGACTGAGCAACAAAATACAGCAGACACAGGCCGGAAACAGACAAGGAACAGTATTCTAGGAAATGTAGTTCCTGTCTTCTCTGCAAGATAGAGGGATTCTTAGGAGTGGGTGCTAGTAGTGTAAAATGCACAACTAATGACCCAACGCGTGTGAATCATGTCTTGCAAGCAGGACTTGTTGTTTGCTAATCAATGGTAAAAAACATGGAAATTTAGTTTTATGGTAAGAAAGTTAAAATTTTGACTGTACTTTAAGTTCTGCATAATCACCATATTCTGAGTATTTTGACATTGAATTGTTCTTAAAGGTTTTCTTCAGTCTGTAAAAAGTCACAAATAAGCCTAGAACACTGAATAGCATTATACTGAAAAATATTACTTATCTAACAAAAGTTTTTAAAGCTAAATTATCTTGTCATGTTTAAATTTGGTTAAATTGATGTGATGAAATTATATTGATTCTATCTGTCACTAAATATATTATGGCAAGAATGTATATGTGTATCTGTTCACCTATAAAATCCAATTAAAATGCCATTTCTAGTTCTAAAAATGTATTCCCGAGCAATATGTGTGGCTGTATATATCTGTGGGTGCTTATATATCTCTATAAATACACATACACATAGTTATGTAGACGTGTAGGCATGTGTAGATAAATATATTCTTCTATATCAAGCTGATATTTTGTCTGAATTGGTAGCTAATTATAGCAGTAGCATTTTTTATTTATAGCAGTCCAACTTATTTAATAAACACTGTTATTATCTGTACTCCTGAGCCAAATCCAATACCTTACTCTAGTCATAATGCATTATTTTTAATACTCAGTATTCCTGGTGGTAAAACAGTAATTCTTTCCTTATAAAAATTCTGCCTTTTGGGCATCAACATTTTTCAGCTTTAAATAAGACAAAATTGATTTAGTTGCAGCAGCTGAGTATTTTTTTGTATGTGTAGACCTATGTTAAGATACTTTTTAAAATTAAATGTCAAATCCATTGGAGAAGCATAGTGCATGCTTGATGTTTGAGGAAAAGCTGTCAGCTTGTCTGTCCTTGTCAAATTGCCAGCTGCCTTGTTTTGATTAGTTTAGGCTAAGGGATCACCGTTGGGCAGGGCTTCATGTCACAAATGGCTCAGTCCTGTATTACTTGAGGGGAAAATGGGAGACAACCTATTTGTCTTTGGGAGATTGAGTTTTATGTTTTTAATTATTTAAGGTTATTTTAGGCACTTTTCTCCCAGATGAACCAATCCATCAGAAATCCCACTCAGAGTTACACATGAAAAGGAAAGCTGAAATCTTTCTAAGTAGTAATTGCTATGAATCTTAGTGTCTGGTACTACAGTTGAAATGGAAGATTTTTATTCTATTTGCCATGGGGATTTGTTATATTAATACCTTTTACATTTAGAAAATTTCAAGCCAGAAGGTAATTGGAAGTTAACAACAAAATCTTGGAGAACTGTACTGTCAGTCCTTTAAAATAACTCATTCCCTGTGGGAATTTTTTGGAGATTGTGTGAGCTTCTAATAAATTAGAAATCAGAAAACAATTGTCTAAATAATTAAAGATTTCCACTTCCCCAAAAATAAACAGACCAAAAGAAAAAGAGAGGAGATATTACTGACTTTTTCCCTTCTCAGGAATCCAACAGAGAATAGACATTTCTTCTACTAAGAGGACAGCAAGGGGAAAAGTAGAGTTTAAAACTGCAGTTAGAGAAATGCCTATTTAGTTCTTTGGCCCATTTTTTGATTGGGTCATTTATTTTTCTGGAGTTGAGCTGCATAAGTTGCTTGTATATTTTTGAGATTAGTTGTTTGTCAGTTGCTTCATTTGCTATTGTTTTCTCCCATTCAGAAGGCTGTCTTTTCACCTTACTTATAGTTTCCTTTGTTGTGCAGAAGCTTTTAATTTTAATTAGATCCCATTTGTTTATTTTTGCTTTTATTTCCAGTATTCTGGGAGGTGGATCATAGAGGATCCTGCTGTGATTTATGTCGGAGAGTGTTTTGCCTATGTTCTCCTCTAGAAGTTTTATAGTTTCTGGTCTTACGTTTAGATCTTTAATCCATTTTGAGTTTACTTTTGTGTGTGGTGTTAGAAAGAAGACACATGGATGGCTAACAAACACATGAAAAGATGCTCAACATCACTCATTATCAGAGAAATGCAAATCAAGACCACAATGAGGTACCATTTCACACCAGTCAGAATGGCTGCGATCCAAAAGTCTACAAGCAATAAATGCTGGAGAGGGTGTTGAGAAAAGGGAACCCTCTTACACTGTTGGTGGGAATGCAAACTAGTACAGCCACTATGGAAAACAGTGTGGAGATTCCTTAAAAAATTGCAAATAGAGCTGCCTTATGACCCAGCAATCCCACTGCTGGGCATACACACCAAGGAAACCAGAACTGAAAGAGACAAATGTACCCCAATGTTCATCGCAGCACTGTTTATAATAGCCAGGACATGGAAACAACCTAGATGTCCATCAGCAGATGAATGGATAAGAAAGCTGTGGTACATATACACAATGGAGTACTACTCAGCCATTAAAAAGAATACATTTGAATCAGTTCTAATGAGATGGATGAAACTGGAGCCGATTATACAGACTGAAGTAAGCCAGAAAGAAAAACACCAATACAGTATACTGACACATATATACGGAATTTAGAAAGATGGTAATGATGACCCTTTATGCAAGACAACAAAAGAGACACAAATGTATAGAACGGACTTTTGGATTCCGAGGGAGAGGGAGAGGGTGGGATGATTTGGGAGAATGGCTTTGAAACATGTATACTATCATGTAAGAAACGAAGTTTCAGTCTATGTTCGATACAGGATACAGGATGCTTGGGGCTGGTGCATGGGGATGATCCAGAGAGATGATATGGAGTGGGAGGTGGGAGGGGGATTCAGGATTGGGAGCTTGTATACACCCATGGTGGATTCATGTCACTGTATGGCAAAACCAATACAGTATTGTAAAGTAAAATAAAGTAAAAATAAAATATTAAAAAAAATAAAACATATGGTGCTGAGCAAACACCAAAAAACAACAAAAAAAAAAACCCACAAAAAACAAAAAACTGCAGTTAGTAACTTCAAGGTCAAAGCAGGGGTTCAGTCCTCAGGTATCTTGTGGCAGCAGCTGCAGTATGCAGAGGCAGTACTGGGGTCCTGCTTTATCTTAAAATCTAGTTTGTTTCTATTAACATAGCGACAGCAGGATTCTTTTGGTTAGACTGTGCTTAGTTTATCTTTTTCTACCCTGTCGCTTTCAATCTCTCTGTATCCTTTTGCATTTGTTATAATGAGTATACAATTGGATTTTTTAAAAATTCAGCCTGATAGTAATTGATTGTTATTGGACCATTTGGTCCATTTACATGTAATATAATTACTAATAGATTTGCATTTTTATTATATAACTTTGAGTTTTGTATTCATTCTACTTGATCCATTCTCCTTCCCCCATCCCTCTCTCTGTCTTTTCTAGGTTTGAGTATTTTTACTATTTTCCATTACTTTCTCTTCTACTTTGGAGTGTATATATCTGCTTTAGATGATGCTAAAAATTATAATACAAATATTAAGCTTATCCAACTCTACAGTAAAGGAATGACTTTTTCTTCCTCTCAGAAAATATAAGGATTAAGACTCATTCATTATTCGATGCAAGTATTTAATTATATTTTTATCCTGCAATATACAATTTATATTTTTTCATAAAGTCAGTATTTATTCACATTTATTCACACTTTTATCCCTTTTTTGGGCTTTTCATTTCTTCCTAACAGACTCTTGATCTGAAACTACCTTGTTTCTGAATCAAGTGTAACAGAGTTTCGTTAGGAAGGCTCTGCTGATGGCAAACTGTCAGCTTTTGTTTGTCTGAAAAGGTCTTTCTGCAGGCAGCCCATAATATTTATCTAAAAGGTCTTTGTTTACTCTACTCCTAACATTTATGTGGATCAATGCAAGAGGTGAAATGGAAGGCTCTGGTTTATAGCATACCCCATATTCTCTTCTCATCCCCAGCTTTGTCTCTCAGCATGAGGATACTTCCATGTGGACAGCCCCAGCCTGCATGTATGAGTTCTGTTCCTATAAACATCTCCTTCTGAGGGGTGAGGCAAGACCAGAGAGGAGTTTTGTGAATTACGGAGCCAGGACAAGATTCCTGATTACACCACTCTAAGGGTATGAGTATTTATTTTGTGGTCATTCATTCTTGAAAAATATTTCACTGTATAAAATTCTAGTTTAATAAATTCTTATGCTTCTCAATCATTAGGATTCTGTCAGTTACTGTCCAGAGTCAGCTTTCAGCCTAATACACTCATTTGAAGGTAATCTGATCTTTTCTGACAACTTTTAAGACATTCTGATTGTCTTTGACTTCGAGGTTTCACTATGATGTGTTCAGTATGGATTTCCTTTTATTGATTCTGTTTGGGCTTTAGTGGTCTTGTTGCATTTGAGGATTGCTGACATTAATTAGTTCTGCAATATTCTCAGCAATTATTTCCTTAAATGTTGTGTTTAACATGGAATAATTTTATTCATTCACTCATTATGTGGTTACTGTTTACCAGTTGTAGGACAAGCATTCTTCTTGGCCCTGGGGACACAGGTCTGACCAAACCAGCCCTTCCCTAGTGTCACTTGAATTCTGTGGAGGAGAAACAATGACCATACAAAAAAAGTGCAAAATCCATAGCACTTAAAGTGATGAATTAAGAAGATAATTACAACAGGAAAGAAGGTAAGGAGTGTTAGAGGCAGAAATGCAATGTAAATAGGGTGTTTAGAGAAGGCCTCAATGAGAGAAGGTGCTATTTGAAACACTATATGGTAGAGGGAAGGAGGTGAGATTTTCATATATTTACAAAGAGACTCTCAAGAAGGGGGATTCCCAAGTGTAAACGTCCTGCTGTGGGAGGAAGTCTAGAATGTTCATAGATCTGTAGGGAAACTAAGCTTATCAGGGTAGTATTTTCATTTCTTCAATCCTTTTAAGAACAGCAAATTAAGGTTTGCATATACAGACACCACCCTTATGGCAGAAAGTGAAGAACTAAAGAGCCTCTTGATGAAAGTGAAAGAGGAGAGTGAAAAAGTTGGCTTAAAGCTCAACATTCAGAAAACGAAGATCATGGCATCTGGTCCCATCACTTTATGGGAAATAGATGGGGAAATAGTGGAAACAGTGGCTGACTTTTTCTTGGCTCCAAAATCACTGCAGATGGTGATTTCAGCCATGAAATTAAAAGACACTTACTCCTTGGAAGGAAAGTTACGACCAACCTAGACAGCATAGTAAAAAGCAGAGACATTACTTTGGCAACAAAGGTCCATCTAGTCAAGGCTATGGTTTTTCCTGTGGTCATGTATGGATGTGAGAGTTGGACTATAAAGAAAGCTGAGCACCGAAGAATTGATGCTTTTGAAATGTGGTGTTGGAGAAAACTCTCGAGAGTCCCTTGGACTGCAAGGAGATCCAACCAGTCCATCCTAAAGGAGATCAATCCTGGGTGTTCATTGGAAGGACTGATTTTGAAGTGGAAACTCTAATACTTTGGCCAACTGATGCAAAGATCTGACTCATTTGAAAAGACCCTGATGTTGGGAAAGATTGAAGGCAGGAGGAGAAGGGGACGACAGAGGATGGATGGTTGGATGGCATCACTGATTCAATGGACATAAGTCTGGGTAAACTCCAGGAATTGGAGGATGGACAGGGAGGCCTGGCGTGCTGTGGTTCATGGGGTCGCAAAGAGTCGGGCACAACTGAGTGACTGAACTGAACCGAACTGATATAGAAGAAAACAAAAGAATTGTTTATTTTCAAAGAAGAGGAACATTAATCACATTATTCCTACTGTAGTAAGTTCTGCAAGTGCTGAGGCTTACACTATATATACATACATACATACATACATATATATATATATATACACACATATGACTGTATCTTTTTTGGCTTAATGAATAAAACTTAATTGCTTCATAGTAGATCAATTCAGTTCAGTTCAGTTCAGTTGCTCAGTTGTGTCTGACTCTTTGCAACCCCATGAATCGCAGCATGCCAGGCCTCCCTGTCCATCACCAACTACCAGAGTTCACCCAGACTCACGTCCATCGAGTCAGTGATGCCATCCACCCATCTCATCCTCTGTCGTCCCCTTCTCCTCCTGCCCCCAATCTCTCCCAGCATCAGAGTCTTTTCCAATGAGTGGTCTAATTATCTGAACACAGAGCAATATGTTTTGCTCTGCTATGAATATTTTTATATTATTAGATCTAATCTTAAACTACTGGAAATTTCATCCCATTAAGTGGAAGTTCTCAAATTTAAAAAAACAAATACATTTAACATTGAATTAACACATAAAAAAAACTATTTTGGAAATAAACCTGGAGAATGTTTTTCCTTCTTTTGACTAGAAATGCATATTTTTGAAATTCAGTTTCTACTTTCAATCAAATTTAAGGTAACTCAGTTATACAGAAAGCATGTGAGGATTTTGTATGTCTGTGCATGTTTGTGTTCTATTGGTTTCATCATCTTTGATGGAATTGGTACTAATTAAGATGCTTTTAAATATTTTAAAAGAACTGCACTTGGGGAAAATGTTTCATCATCTTAAAGAACTAGCTACAATTAATTTGCTATAGATCTTTTGTGCAAATGATTGATAGAATCTTCAGAGAAATGAGATGAAAGGTGTTCTCTCAGGTTAACACTGTTTAACCAAGTGAAAGTCTCCGTATCTGAAAGTATGCATTTCTTAGGAATCATAAGCAGAAGAGGATCTATGTATAGAACTTACTTTTCTTTTTACCTTGGCAAAGATACCATCCTCTATCCCTGGACATCCTACTGTGGTCTTTTGGGCTTCTTTTTTCACCTCTTAATCTTTTTCCTGTGCATACTATTAAAGGTTTCATATCACATGGTCACTTGAATTAACCTCTGTATGATGATTATTCTAAAATATCTATCTCCATTTAATATTTCTATCCAATCCTAGGGACCTGCATATGTAACTCTTTACTGGTAATCTCTATTTTGATGCCTCCAGATTGTTTTAGATTTACCTTACCCAATTTAATGTATTACAAAAATCCCTTTCCTCCTCCTGTTTTCTTTATTTCAGTGAACATTACCAGTTACCATGAAACTTGAATGTAATTTATCCTGAACACTGTTCTATTTCCCTATACATGTTAAGAAGCGCATAACTTTTCCAGAGAATAACTTTTAATTTTATTTTCAAAAGCTTTACTGAGATATCATTCACATACCATACAATTCACTCACTTAGAGCACACAATTCAGTGGCTTTTAGCACAGTGGCAGAATTGTATTCCCATCACCACAATCAACTTAGAACCTTTTTTTTACCCCATAAAGAAACTTCATGCCATTGTGCTATCACCCATTAATCTTCTCATTTGTCACAGCCCTAGACAACCACTAATCTACTTTTCTTCTCTATAGATTTATACAGTCTGGATTTTTCATATAAATAGAATCATTTCACATAACACTTATCCATGTTGTAGCATGACTCAGTATTTTAATCCTCTTTATGGCAGAATATTTTATCAGTGTATAAATATGCCACATTTTATTGATTTCTTTATTCATCAACATTTGGGTTGTGTCCACTGTTTTGCAATTGTGAATAATACTCTAATAGTCATTTGCAAACAAGTTTTGGGGGGATGTATGTTTTCATATCTCTCAGGCATGCACTTCAGCGTGGGATTGTGGAATTATGTCTAACCATTGGAAGAGCCGCCAGATGGTTTCTCAAATCAGTGGCAGCATTTTGCATTCCCACCAGCAATGCATGAATGTTCCAATATCTTCACATCTAAGAATTTTTATTTAGGTTATAGTCATCCTCATGAGTGTGAAGTGGTTTCTCATTTTGGTTTTGATTTGCATTATCATGAAAGCTGATGACCCTATTTTTCATGTGCTATTTGCTTTTTGTACATTTTCTTTGGGAAAATTCTATTCAGGTCATTTGCCCATTTTAAAATTGGTTTGTCTTTTACTTTTGAGTTGTGATACTTCTGTCTATGTCTGTATGATATACATACATATCAGTTATGTCTTTCAACCAAAGATGGTCTCGTATATTTGCCCCCTACTGCGTTCATTTCTTCACTTGACTTGTTAACTCAAAAGCCCCCTGGTGGCTAACTTCAGTTTTTATATATCAATACAAACAGCCAAGTTTTAGCCATTTAGAGCCTGCTTGCTTGCACACCCACAATAGCTGACCCTACATTTGCTAGCAATAGATGCCCTAAGACTGGGTCTATAAAGACACCAGGAAACACCCCCACTTTAGCCAACAGAGCCCAGTAAAGTTTGTGCTGCTCTGCCTCAGAGTCACTCATATCTTTTTTCTTGATCAATTCCCCAAACTCTCTAAGCCTCTCTATAATACCTTATAAGATATGTGATTTGCATTTTTTATCTTCCATTATGAAGGATGTCTTTTTTTCTTTCTTGATGGTGTCCTTCGAACCACAGAAGTTTTAAATTTTGATGCTATCTAGTTTGTCTTTTTTGTTGCTTTTGTTTTTAGTGTAATATCTAAGAAACCGTTGCCTAATCTAAGGTCTCTAATGTTTATATCTGTGTTTTCTTCTAGAACTTTTATAGTCTCAGCTCTTATATTTAGGCCTTAAATCCACTGTGAATTAAATTTTGTACATGGTGTGAGGTGGGCACAATGCCATTCTTTAATACATGGATAGCCAGTTGTCCCAGCACCATTTGTTAAAAGGACCCTCCTCCATTCTTATTGCTGTTGTGTTAGTTCAAACCACCATTTTCTTTGCATTGTATAAACCAATCCCCCAACTTACATTTGTTTCATCTTGCCAATTTTCTGTACTACAGCCAGTGATAAATAAAATTTTATATTGATAAAATTTTGATAGTGTCCCTCTTTTGCTTAGAGCTTAAAGTAAGCTTCTGGAGAAGGCAATGGCACCCCACTCCAGTACTCTTGCCTGGAAAATCCCATGGACAGAGGAGCCTGGTGGGCTGCAGTCCATGGGATCACTAAGAGTCGGACACGACTGAACGACTTCACTTTCACTTTTCACTTTCATGCATTGGAGAAGGAAATGGCAACCCACTCCAGTGTTCTTGCCCAGAGAATCTCAGGGACAGGGGAGCCTGGTGGGCTGCCGTCTATGGGGCCGCAGAGAGTCGGACACGATTGAAGCGACTTAGCCGTAGCAGTAAAGTAAGCTTCACTCATTTCAGGTACAGTGCAAAACACATGTCTTGGTATGATATACAAGTTTTGTCTTGGATCCCACACTTGCCCTCTGTGCTTCAGAGTATTTTTAGCACATCATGCGCACCCCTCCCAATTTGTGCCTTTCATATGTGGTTTCCTCTTCTGGCACACTCTTAGTGCCCTTCAGTTCTAACTTAGACACCAATTCTTTGAGAACAATTTCATTAAATAGCATAAGTCAATTTCTCTTGTGGATTTGGCACTTGTCCTTATCATGGTGTTTATTAGAGAGTACTGTTATTGCCTGATGACTCTCTTCCTCTAGTTCATAAATTCAGTGAATTGAAGGACTGCTTTTTTCACTCTAGTATTTTCAGGGCTGAGCACACTATTGGGTACACAGCAGATATTAAATTAGTATTTTCTTCACTGAGTTATTTTCTTGTACATGAAACAAATTTATAAGAAAATGTAATTTGAGGCTAATTTTGAAAGGCATGATGATCCTGAATTCTATAGAAGTAAAAGTATTGATTATTTAATGAAGAATAAGATTGCTATTTTCAGACAGTTTACTGTGCAATTTGCCATGCTAGCTGTAAACCCATGGAGTATAATTAGCAATAAGTCATTTATATAGTTTCAGAAAAAGTACTGGAGATGTATAGCCCTTGCTCTTGAATACATTTAGAGCCATTTTATGTTAGGTAGTTATATTTATTGGGAGGCAGAGTTAGATAATTATAATATATTATGGTAATTAGAATGATCATAATTGTAAGCATGCTAAGAAGACTCAGTCTAGCTTAAATATTTATGAATCTATGATATATTTGGGAAAATGAATGGCAAAAATAATTTTTAGCAACTGGATAGTAATACATGAAGAAAATAAGGAATGGATATAATCATTATAAGTATTTCATTTACATTTTTTTTCTGATATTTAGAAGCAGAGAAACTTGTAACTTTCCAAAATAATCTTCCCTATTTGGTAAAATATAGATACTTCAAAAGTTGTAGAGGTAATGGAGGTTGTTACAAATCTCAATTGCATTATTAGATAATTAGATCTCATGAATCTTTACAGTGTGGATTAACACTCAGCAAAACCTTGTATTACAGACTGGCTGTTTTTCTTTTATTTTAATTATCTTATGCCATAGGGTAGAAATTAACCAGAAATTGAATGATGGTGAAACCTTAATAGCTTCAGTAGTTTAAGGCAATTCAAGTAATTATACAAATGAGGTTCTCAGAAAAAATCCATAATTTACAAAACTGAAATTGTTACAAGATATTTCTTTCTCATGAATTATCCAATAATGTAAAAGCATTTTTACAAGAATATAATATATATATATGAAATCCTGACCCAGCATGGATATTTTCCTTCTTTTTTAGTATTCTTGTCCTTAGAAAAATTAGTTTGTTTTTGAATCAATACTCAAGCTGTTTGTTATTACCTGTGGAACAATTCCCAGCTCTTTGCCAACTATTTTCCTTTAGAGTAATAATTAGTTAGAAAATAGCATGACCTTGGAGAGGCAGTAATGTCATATTTAGGAAACTAGGCATAAGTGACATCATCCTCTATGCCCACATAGGTTTTGGGAAGGCAAGTGTTTTTCTTTTTTCTTCAAGAATAGATTTGAATTAATACTGTTTCACCAGGAAGTAAAATTAATCCGTGGGGAGTTTTACAAAATGAGAGTTGCTGGCCATCAGCATTGCACATAGGAATGAGGCTGAATGAGGAGAGCAAGATGGCAGAAGAGTAGGGGGACATGGAGTACATTTCCACAGATACATCAGGAATACACCTTCAACACGGAATTGCATTCAGAATACCAGCTGAGGGTGGACAGGAGTACCTGACCAGTGGGAAAGAATATATAGAACCATGCAAAATAGTAGGACAAAGGAACTAGGGAGAAAAACAGGAGTGTAACTAAGACTGGGCCTGCCCTCGGTGGTTGGGGAAACTGAAGCAGGAGTCTGATCCCCACAGCGGGGCAATTGTCTGAATCAGAGGAGAATCATTTAAGGCTGAGAGTGAAACAGCTAATGTGTGGCAGCCTAAATGGAATGAGAATGAGACAATCCTTACTGCAGCCATACATATCCTGGACAGGGATGCAGTCCCCTAGAAGGCCCAGTGGCTGGGAGCTGGAGTTTAGGGATTGTGAAGCAATCCCTGGGCAAAGGCTGTTGTTGACTGTAGAGAGGTGGATCAAGGGGATGTGGGGGAGGAGACTATGGAATACACCTGATGAGGAGAGCCGAGCAGCCATGGAAGCAAGGCGATACTGCTGAGTCACGTGTAGGGAGTGGAACCATCATCACAGCCTCTCTCTTTCCACACACCAGCATTGGCAGCTTAACAACAGAGGGGCTGGCCTATCAAACGCCTGATGCACTGAACTACAGAGTAGGACCCCACCCAGGGTGCCCGTTTAAGTGCCTGATGTGCTGATCTGCAGAGTAGGAACCCAGGCAGGGGGGCCCCTCTATATGCCTGTTGGCTCCAAACAACAGAGAAGGATCCCAGGTAAGGGATCCCTCCAAGTATCTGAATGGGCAGAGCTACGGAGAAAGACTGGCCAAAGAGGCCTTCTGATCACCAGCTACAAGAGGCTAGAAAAAAGACTGATAGGGCCATAACTGCTGCCGCGGAGGCAGTCTGTGTCCCTGAACACTTGGTGCTGCTAGGGTCCCCGCAAGCCAAGTAGCTGCACCACCTTCATGCTCAACTATTACTGGTGCAGAGCTGCCACAGGCAAAAAAAAAAAGGCTTGTGTTTATGCGTTCAGGGTTGCTTCCATCCTGTCTGACTCTTTGGGATCCTGTAGACTGTGACCTGCCAGGATTCTCTGTCAGAGAACGGGTTCTCCAGGCAAGAATACCGGCGCATATTGGCCAATACTGGTTGCCATACCCTTCTAGAGCACTATAATTTCTGCTGCCCTAGCCACTAACCCTCTTGAGTACTGGTACTGCCAGAAACCCTGCGACCCAAGCAGCTGCACCACCTCCATACCTGGTCCTTCCAGGGGCAAACCCCAGCCCTCCAGGGCAGCCTCAGGAGCTAAACCCCAGTGGACAACCCATATTTAGAGGTAGAAATAAAACCACAATTGAAACCCAGGGGCAGTGTGGCTAATAAAGATGACCCCAAACCTTCCCACCAGCTGTACAAGCTGCAGATTAAATCCACATGCTCAACTAAGCAGACTCTATGTCTATGGAATATATAAAAGGCCACTGAGAGCTCCCACAAAAGAAAACACACTAGCTCTGATAGCTGTGGAGGTTGGAGGCAAGAACACACAGGAGTAGGACCAGTTTAGAATCTGAGTAGCCCCCACAGCAGGTCCAGAGATCAGCACAGTGTTGGAGGGCATCCTAGGAATGTAAGGTGGAATGTGATTGTCAGTTTGGGAAAGGACTCTGACAGCAGTGACTCAAGAAAAACATTTATTATTATTACTTTTTGACTTGTTCTGTAGATTTTTTTTTTTCTTCCTTTCCCCCACCTCTGTTGTAGTTATTGATTTACTGGCACTAAGAAATCCAATTAAATTTTGACTTTTTTTTTCTTTTTTCTCAGTCACGTTTTTTATTGTTGTCATAAACCTCTGGTGTGCATTGGGCTTTTGCTGTTCTTTGGAGTTTTTCCTCTTATTTTTTCTTTTTTTTTTAATTTTAATTTTTTCAACCTATTATTTTTATATGCTTATTCCTTTGTTTGCTTTTCCTACTTTTCTTTTCCCCTTTCAGTTAATCTTTAATGTATATAAATCTTCTTTATCTACCTCTATTTAACTTTGCATATCTATTCTTTCTTTCTTTTCTTTCTCTCCTTTCCTCTCAACATATTTGTTAGTTTTATTTTCATTGCTTTATTCCCCAATTGGCACCTTTCTTTAGTGTTGTTTTCCAGTTTGTGCTTTAATTAGTTTTGTTCTGGTAGATATAATTTTTGGTTTCCTTTGTTCGCCAGGTCAATCTATTGTACTTAATTGTTGTACTGTATTGATTTTGCTTATGGGTGTATATGCATATGGAGAAGGCAATGGCACCCCACTCCAGTACTCTTGCCTGGAAAATCCCATGGACGGAGGAGCCCGGAAGGCTGCAGTCCATGGGGTCGCTGAGGGTCGGACACAACGGAGTGACTTCACTTTCCCTTTTCACTTTCATGCGTTGGAGAAGGAAACGGCAACCCCCTCCAGTGTTCTTGCCTGGTGAATCCCAGGGATGGGGGAGCCTGGTGGGCTGCCATCTATGGGGTCGCACAGAGTCGGACACGACTGAAGTGACTTGGCAGTATATGCATATGTGTATATTCAGTCACATTTTCTATTGTTGTCATGAACCTCTGCCTCTACATTGGGCTTTTGCAGTTCTGTGGAGTTTTCCTTTTTTCCCCGTTTTTCTTTCTTCTTCCATTATTTTCTCTTTTCTATAATTTTAATTTTTGATTATTTTAAACCTATTATATTTTTTCTACATTTATTCCTTCATTTGCCTTTCCTACTATTCTTTTCCCCTTGCAGCTAATCTTTAATTTATTTAAATCTTCTTCAACTACCTTTCTTTAACTTTGCATATCTATTCTTTCTTTCTTTTCTTCATTTCCTTTCCTCTCAACATATTTGTTAGTTTTATTTTCATTGCTTTATTCCCCAGTTTGCACCATGCTTTAGTTTTGTTTTCCAGTTTCTGCTCAAGTTAGTTTTATTCTTAACTGGTAAATACAACTTTTTATTTCCTTTGTTTGCCAGATCAATCTACTGAACTTTAGTTTGTTGGACTATTTTCACTTTGCTCATGGGTGTATACATATATATGTATATTCCATTATTTTAATTATTATTTGCCTGATTTTCTAGCTGCCATTTGTCTGGGGTTCATCTTTGGTTTCTTGTTCTTGGATATTTGTTTTACCCTCCTCTAATGAATTAAAAGATGCTTACTCCTTGGAAGAAATGTTATGACCAACCTAGACAGCATATTCAAAAGCAGAGACATTACTTTGCCAACTAAGGTCCGTCTAGTCAAGGCTATGGTTTTTCCTGTGGTCATATATGGATGTGAGAGTTGGACTGTGAAGAAGGCTGAGCAGTGAAGAATTGATGCTTTTGAACTGTGGTGTTGGAAAAGACTCTTGAGAGTTCCTTGGACTGCAAGGAGATCCAACCAGTCCATTCCGAAAGAGATCAGCCCTGGGATTTCTTTGGAAGGAGTGATGCTAAAGCTGAAACTCCAGTACTTTGGCCACCTCATGGGAAGAGTTGACTCATTGGAAAAGACTCTGATGCTGGGAGGGATTGGGGGCAGGAGGAGAAGGGGACGACAGAGGATGAGATGGCTGGATGGCATCACTGACTCAATGGACGTGAATCTGGGTGAACTCTGGGAGTTGGTAATGGATAGGGAGGCCTGGCATGCTGTGATTCATGGGGTCGCAAAGAGTCGGACATGACTGAGTGACTGAACTGAACTGAATGATATAACAAACAAATCTTCATTCCTGACCAGAGATCAAACCCTGAGCCTTTGGAGTGGGAGTACTGACTTCAAGACCCTAGACTACCAGAGAACTAATCCTAGAAAGTGTCAAATAGTGAGAACTCACACAAGGGAAACCACTTGACTACAAGACATGGCATCATCCAACCCCCAGTAGCACCCTGTGCAGGATGCCTCATCTAAACAACAAACAAAACAAAAATACAAACCCAATCATCAGCAGACAGGATTAGCACCTCACTCAGCCTTGCACATCAGAGGAAAAACAAAGAGACAAACAAAAACTCAGCACAAATCTCATCCTATACGAAGCTCACACTAACCACTGGACCAACTTTAGGAGGGGAGAAACAAAAAGGAGGAAAGAATTCAGCTTTCTTCAAGGAAAGACTTCAAATTTCCTTGAAGCCTGGGACAAGGAGAACTCAAACACAATAACCTAAAAAAAAAAAAAAAAATTAAAGGCAGAGAAATACTGCACAAATGAAGGAACAAACTAGAAACACAGAAGTCCAAATAAATGAAAAGAAATAGGAAGATTACCTGACAAAGAATTCAGAAAATAATAGTAAGATGATCAAAAACCTTGAAAACAAAATGGAGAAAATGCAAGAATCAATTAACAAAGAGCTGGAAGAATCAAAAATAAGCATACAGAGACAAACAACACAATTACTGAAATTAAAAACACTCTAGAAGGAATCAATAGCAAAATATCTGAAGCAGAAGAACAAATTAATGAGCTGCAAGATAAAATGGTGGAAATAAATTCTGAAGAGCAGAATAAAGTAAAAAGAATGAAAAGAGCTGAGGACAGTCTCAGAGACCTGTGGGACAATATCAAACACACCAACATTTGAATTATAGGGATCCCAGAAGAAGAAGAGAAGAAGAAGGGGTATGAGAAAATTTTTGAAGAGATTACAGTTAAAACTTTCCCCAACATGGAAAAGGAGTATTCTTGGAATTCTTGGAAAAGGAGCCAATCAAGTCCCAGAGGCACAAAATGTCCCATACAGGATAAACCCAAGGAGAAACACACTGACACATACTAATCTAACAAAGACTAAACACAAAGAAAGAATATTAAAAGCAGCAAGGGAAAAGCAACAAGAAATATACAAGGAAACCCCATATGCTTAACAGCTGATCTTTCATCAGAATCTCTTCAGGCCAGAAAAGAATGGCAGGATATGTTTAAAGTACTGAAACGGAAAAATCTGCAATCAAGATTACTGTACCCAGCAAGGATCTCATTCAAAACTGATGGAAAAATAAAAAACTTCTCAGACAAGCAAAAGTTGAAAGAATTCAGTACCACCAAATGAGCTTTACAACAAATATTAAATGGTCTTATATATTCAAGAAATACAACAGAAGAACAAAGATCTATAAAATCAACCCCAAACAATTAGAAAATGGCAATAGGAACATATATATCAATAATTACTTTAAAATGAAATGGATTAAATACTCCAACCAAAAGACACAGACTGGCTGAATGGATACAAAAACAAGACCCATATATATGCTGTCTACAAGAAACCCACTTCAGACCTCAAGAAACATATAGACTGAAAGTGAGAGGATGGAAAAATATATCCCATGCAAATGGGAAGCAAAAGAAAGCTAGAGTAGCAATCCTCATATCAGACAAAATAGACCTTAAAATAAAGAAGATTACAAGAGATAAAGAGGACACTACATAACAATCAAGGGAATCGATCCAAGAGGAAGACATAACAATTGTAAATGTCTATGCACCCAACATAGGAGCACCTCAATACATAAGACAAATACTAACAGACATAAAAGGAGAAATTGACAGTAACACAATAATAGGAGGAGACTCATATGGGGTGGGCAGATCATCAGAACAATTAATAAGGAAATACAGGTCTTAAATGGTACATCAGATGGGATGGATCTCATTGATATCCTCAGGACATCCCATCCAAATGCAGAAGAATACACCTTCTCAAGTGCACATGGAACATTGTCCAGGATAGACTAGTCTTGGGTCACAAATCAAGCCTCAGTAAATTTAAGAAAATTGAAAATGTATCAGGCATCTTCTCTGACCACAATGCTAGGAGACTAGATATCAATTACAAGAAAAAAGCTGTAAGAAACACAAACACATGGAGACTAAACAACACATTTCTAAATAACCAACAGGTTATTGAAGAAATCAAAAGGGAAATTAAAAAAATTTCTAGAAACAAATGACAATGAAAACACAACAACTCAAATCCTATGGGATGCAGCAAAAGCAGTTTTAGAGGGAAGTTTATAGCAATACAATCCTACCTCAAGGAACAAGAAAAACATTGAATAGACAACCTAACTTTACACCTAAAGCAACTGGAAAAAGAAGGAGGAAAAAAACCCCAAAATTAGTAGAAAGAAAGAAATCATAAAGATCTGAGCAGAAATAACTGAAAAAGAAATGAAAGAAATAATAGTAAAGATTAACGAAACTAAAAGCTGGTTCTTTGACAAGATAAACAATATTGACAAACCCTTAGCCAGTCTCATCGAGGAAAAAAGAGAGAAGAATCAAATTAACAAAATTAGAAAGTGAAAAACTGAAAGCATTCCCCCTAAGATCAGGAACAAGACAAGGGTGTCCACTTTCACCATTATTATTCAACATAGCTCTGGAAGCCCTACCTATAGCAATCAGAAAAGAAAAATAAATAAATAAATAAAAGGAATCCAGATGGGAAAAAAAGTAAAGCTCTCACTGTTTGCAGATGACATGATACTGTACATAGAAAACCCTAAATATAGTATCAGAAAATTACTAGAGTTAATCAATGAATTGAGCAAAGTTGCAGGATACAAGATCAATACACAGAAATCACTTGCATTTCTATATACCAACAATGAAAAACCAGATAGAGCAATTAAGGATTCAATCCCATTCACCATTACAACAAAAAGAATTAAATACCTAGGAATAAGCTTACCTAAGCAGACAAAAGAACTGTACACAGAAAATTATGACACTAATGAAAAAAAAAAATCAAAGATGACATAAACAGATGGAGAGCTATTCCATGTACCTGGGTAGGAATAATCAATATTGTGAAAATGACTATACTACCAAGTATAATCTACATAATTAATGCAATCCATATCAAATTATCAATTGCATTTTTCACAGGACTAGAACAAAAAATTTCACAATTCATATGGAAATACAAAAGACCCCAAATAGGCAAAGCAGTCTTGAGAAAGAAGATTGGAGTTGGAGGAATCAACCTTCCTGACTTCAAGTTATACTACAAAGCTACAGTCATCAAAACAGTATGGTATTGGCACAGAAACAGAAATATAGACCAATGGAACAAGATAGAAAGCCCAGAAATAAACCCATGCACTTATGGGTACCTTATATTTGACAAAGAATGCAAGAATATACAATGGGGCAAAGACTGCCTCTTCAATAAATGGTGCTGGGAAAACTGGATAGCTATATGTAAAGGAATGAAATTAGAACACTTCTTAACATCATACACAAAGATAAACTCAGAATGGATTAAAGATCTCAATGTGTGACCAGAAACT
The DNA here is from genome assembly GCF_014754425.2 of Oryx dammah. Classification (NCBI taxonomy): domain Eukaryota; kingdom Metazoa; phylum Chordata; class Mammalia; order Artiodactyla; family Bovidae; genus Oryx; species Oryx dammah. The sequence continues at coordinate 7,439,003 of NW_024070187.1, forward strand.
ATAAAACTCTTAGAGGAAAACATAGGCAGAACACTCGATGACATAAATCAAAGCAAGATTCTCTATGACCCACCTCCTAGAGTAATGGAAATAAAAACAAAAGCAAACAAGTGGGACCTGATTAAACTTAAAAGCTTTTGCACAGCAAAGGAAACTATAAGCAAGGTGAAAAGACAACCCTCAGAATGGGAGAAAATAATAGCAAATGAAACAACTGACAAAGGATTGATTTCCAAAATACACAAGCAGCTCATACAACTCAATACTAGAAAAACAAACAACCCAATCAAAAAGTGGGAAAAAAGACCTAAACAGACATTTCTTCAAAGAAGACATACCAATGGCTAACAAACACATGAAAGAATGCTCAACGTCAGTCATTATATATATACAAGTCAAAACTACAAAGAAATATCACCTCACACCAGTCAGAATGGCCCTCATCAAAATGTTTACAAATAATAAATGCTGGAAAGGGTGTGGAGAAAAGTGAATGCTCTTGCACTGTTGGTGGGAATGTAAATACATACAGCCACTATGGAAGACAGTATGGAGATTCCTTAAAAACCTCATGTTGAGGTTTGACAGAAAACAGAAAAATTCTGTAAAGCAATTATCCTTCAATAAAAAATAAATTAATTTAAAAAAGGAATCAGAAGTAACTGTTTAATAATGTAACTTTATAAATAACTTTGTCAGGGAGACAAAGAATTCAGACAAAAAATGGTACTGTAGGAGGATAATAACTAATATGATAAAGTCATCACTGTATTCAGTTCAGTTCAGTTCAGTTGCTCAGAGGTGCCCAACTCTTTGCGACCCCATGGAGCACAACATGCCAGGCCTCCTTGTCCATCACCAACTCTCTTAGTTTACCCAAACTCATGTCCATTGAGTCGGTGATGCTATCCAACCATCTCATCCTCTGTCATCCCCTTCTCCTCCCACCTTCAATCTTTCCCAGCATCAGGGTCTTTTCAAGTGAATCAGCTCTTCACATCAGGTGGTCAAAATATTGGAGTTTCAGCTTCAATATCAGTCCTTCCAATGAACACTCAGGACTGATCCTTAGGATGGACTGGTTGGATCTCCTTGCAATCCAAGGGACCCTCCTTAAGAGTCTTCTCCAACACCACAGTTCAAAACATAAATTCTTCAGCGCTCAGCTTTCTTTACAGTCCAACACTCATATCCATACATGACTACTGGAAAAACCATAGCCTTGACTAGACAGACCTCTTTTGGCAAAGTAATGTCTCTGCCTTTTAATATGCTCTCTAGTTTGGTCCAGCAGATTACAAGAAATTTTGAACATAAAATGGAGGGGTGATGGTTGTATAGCAAACTAGATATCTAAAAATATTCATATCCAATTATCAAATGAAAGCATGCTGATAATGAAGACAAAGATCACTCAAGAGAGATATGAAATTTAAAATTAGAGAAAAATATGATAGAACTAATCACACAGAAGGCACATAATCAACAAATTATAATTAACTGGATAGACACCAATAATTAGACTGCACATTTTTTCCCCATTCAATTTAAAAAGTGATTGTCAGATCATAGGGCTAGACATTTAAGTATAAGCAAAATAGGACTATAATTTCTGAAACCCATATATATTTGTAATCAGCTTAATATTTTCTAATTTTCTAGAGTTTGATTTTTACACAGTGTGTTTTTTATGACAGTAGTCTTAATGAGTTTCAATGAAAATAATTATGTACAAAATGGAATATAATTATTCAAATCTGATATTGCCTCATATGATTGCTATGTGTGTATATATATGATATACATATTAATATCCATATATGAATATATGAATACTGATGTTCAATTTAGTATACTATTAATAATATGGGAGAAATATCAATAACCTCAGATAGGCAGATGACACCACCCTTATGGCAGAAAGTGAAGAGGAACTAAAAAGCCTCTTGATGAAAGTGAAAGAGGAGAGTGAAAATGTCGGCTTAAAGCTCAACATTCAGAAAACTAAGATCATGGCATCTGGTCCCATCACTTCATGGGAAATAGATGGGGAAACAGTGGAAACAGTGTCAGACTTTATTTTTGAGGGCTCCAAAATCACTGCAGATGGTGACTGCAGCCATGAAATTAAAAGACGCTTACTCCTTGGAAGGAAAGTTATGTCCAACCTAGATAGCATATTCAAAAGCAGAGACATTACTTTGCCGACTAAGGTCCGTCTAGTCAAGGCTGAACTGAACTGAATAATATGGATATAGAGTGTCATTTCTAATATATTTTGGAATCGGAAAAGTTACATTCAAAATATTTTTGAGCTATCCATCCAAAATAAACTTTAGGAAATCAGACTCTGAAATACAATACAATGAGAAGTTTAAAGTAGTGCTATCAAATTTCACAGTTCCTTTGGAAATTTAGGTGTCATTACATACTATGCACTTGGGTGTCTTGAACATGTTTTGACTTCTTGGTATAGATTTTATCAAAGCCTCTTTCAAAATCACAAGTTGTGTTTAGCGTCAACTGTGGTGATCGAGTAGACAAGTAAAACCTTGTCTTAAACTAAGATCTAAAGGCATCTAAGAATCAAACAACTGGACCTTTGAAATCCATTAGATTATCAGACTTTGTTGAAAGCAGGAAAAGAGAGAAGCTCTTAGGTCAGGAGGCACAATAAAGTAACAAAAGATAGCTTTGTATTATAGCTAGTGATCTGAGGATTATTCTCAGTTTTTTTCAAATACTTGATGTAGAAGTGACTTTTGGTAGCCTTCACTGAAAATTAGCATCCTGGCATTCTCATAGATGTGTCTGACTTTTCTTTAGAAGATGCTGTATTTACTCCTAGACTTTGGCATTGTAAAGTCTAAGTGCAAATTAACTGTTAGAACCCACCCCCCCCACACACACACACACATTTCAGTGATTTTAAAGACATGTGGAGCTGAACAGAAATTATGTGTCTTATTGATGTACTTCTTACATTATAATAAAGAATTTACTTTCATTTTATGACTGGATAAAAAATTTAAGGGATTAAATCACTCACAGATAGATATTTTGAGCTTCTTAACATGGGATGTGCTGACAAATAGCCCCAGAAAATTTCTGTGTTTTAAGCCTCTGATTGGGTTTTATGCTTTCTTTTTTTTGAAGTTAAGTTATTTTTCTTGAGTTTTTAAAGAAATCCAGTGAGTTATCTTTATCTTTGCTTTCAGTAAATATCCTAGCTACACAAATAACCAGGTGATTTTGAATAAACCTATGGAGTCAAAGTATAATGTCTTTAACAATTAAAGCTTAAAAATAAATAAAGCTTACATATATTTACAATATTTATGGTTATTATTGTGCTATGTTATCAGTAAGGTTTTTAAGGCAAATCTCTACAGTTTAAAATACTTTCAGGGCAAGAGTTGAGCACAAGGGAGAATCAGGAATAGTTATGTGTGTTTCTTATTTAAGTAAGTTACATACGTTTTTGCAAGCATTTTCCCTACTCTTTTCATAGTGACTTGTAACTCCTCCCATGGACACATCCTTAGCTGGAGTTGACAAGTGCTCATAGACTAATTAGGGGACACGTGTTCTTCATTTCTACAGAGGAATGTGCATTTCCAATTCCTATGATGGTCAGGAGTCAACTAGAAATGCTAAGTTCTTATGTTCTTCCATTTTGAGGAATAGATGATAAGAAAAAAATAATTTGCTTAGATTAAATTGACATGGTAGAGACAGTAGTAATGGCCAGGAGGTTACTAATGCCATGCTTTTAATTTCCAGTGGATTTATCCTGTGGGGATTTTAACAGTAATTGTGATGAGTTTAATAAAATGAACTAGATATACAACAAAATACAAAAATGCAAGGATATATAGTTATTAAAATTTATAATATTCAAACATATCGAATCTTATCTGACAAAGTATATCCTTAAAGCTTCTTTCAGAAAATTTAAAGCTGCCTTTTAAAAATCAGAAACCAATGTTGTGCTTTAACTGTTCCTCTGTGTTTTACCAATCTCTCCTAAAATTGTCTTCTCTCTCCTCTGTGTCATCACCTCTATTATTATTTTTTGAAACTTAACCTCATGATACAGTTATGCTATAAGATTGTCCATATTAAGAATAAACAGTAAACATTTCTCTCTCAGTGTCATTTTGCTCTTTGACTGTTGCTGAACGCAATGATTTTCTCTTTCCTGTCTCTGCTCCATTTCACAGCAACTTTTCTTAAAGCTGCCTACATTGCCACCTCCCATTCTTCTCTAAATCAGTACCAATAGGAAGTAATCATCTCCACAGCTCTGCTAAAACTGATCTTGCCAAAATCTTCAGTTACTCATGTAGACAGATCTGGTGGTCACTTTTTTCCATTTTACTTGAACAATCAATACTTATGGATAGTGTTGATATATTGTTCTTTATCCTCTTAAAGCCTTTTGTCCTGGTTGCTATAATTTCTTGAAGGTTCAATTTTCCTCCTCCAGTACCAGCCATCAGTCAGTTTCCTTTGTCAGTTCTTACTACTAGGCTTGATGTCTAAATGTTGGGATGCCCCATGGCTCAGTTGTAAGTAAGCCTTTTCCTCTTTTCTGTTTATATCCTCTTCATAGTTTATCTCCTCTAGTGCCTTTGTTTACATACAGCCTTTATGCTGATGGTTGCCAAATTAGTACTCTAGGTCTTAGTATTCCTCTGAAGTTCCAACTACATACTCAGATGCTTAAGAGACATGTCAAAATTAACTGATCAAAACATAATCTTGATGTTTATTCTGACCCCCAAGTATGTTTCTTATCCAGTGTTTCATTATCCTTCATCTTTCAAGTTATTTAAGTGTAATCCATTATCTCATCTTTATAACAACAATAACCTAATTGATGGCTCTGTTTCCATCTATGTGTGGATTTGTTTCTCACATCTGTGTGCATTGTTAACAAACTAATCTGGACTTTGGTAAGGAGAGACTTTATTCAAATGGATTATTGCCAGAAGAGGGAAAGGACAATAGGAGGAGGAAAACTCCCAGAAATAAGGAGTGCTTTCCCGTCATGAGCTCTGAAAGCAGCTGAGCAATTGGGCTAAAGAGGATTTTCTCTTGTTGGGAGGAGTACACTGGCTAGGAAGATGGAATATGAGGAAGGAGGGTGAGTAGGTGTCTTGATGTGGTAGTAAATTAAGAATATTTTAACATGAAGACAGCCTGTTTTCAGGAGAGTGTGTATGCTGGCTCATCCTGAAGGTGCATCCAAGGTCAAAAGTCTGGAGGAAGGAGAGAAAACTGACCATTGTTTCAGTATCTAGCAGTTTGTTCTCATTGATCAGTGGGACAAAATAGTTCAGGAAATCACATATAAGGCAAAGAAAGGGAATTTGGAGGGTCTGTGTCAGGCCTTGTCAGAGATAAACATGTTGTGGGATATCTGAGTCTCACTTATATCTTCTGGCAAGGACATTTCTTTGCAGTAAGCTATTTCCAAGAAGACAAAAAGGTAGATGTCTTAGCTGTCACTCTTTTCCATGAGCACAGGACTCCTGTAAAATTAAGTGTTGACAGAACTGTTCTTTCATTTCTTATTCATTGATTGGGCAGAATTATCTTTAGCAGAGTATTTGTTTCATACTTAAAAGCTTTTTTTTTTTTTTTTCATTTGTGATGAAATCTAAACTTCTCATTATCTTCAAGGTTCTATCTGTTTAGGAACCTGTCTGTTTCTCTGAATTCATTTGGGAATTCATTCCCTCTTGTCTAGTATGCTGCAAGCTCCTGGCCTTCTCAGTGTGCTTCCAAACAAGCCAGGTCCTTTTCTAGACCTAGAATGTAAGGCCTGTGACAGCAGGGACTGTTCTGCTTAGTCTCTGGCATGCTGTATTCTCAGAAATGGAATTTCCCTGGCACACAGTAGCCAGATATCCAAACAACATGTGAATGAAAAAACATCTGAGGTGTTGGCATGATTTTATGAATGGTTTTCAGTTTGTATTCACTTGGTGATACATTTTGACAGAAATTTAATTTTGACTTAGGCTTGCTAAATAAATGGTGAAGTATAGTGGGGTCATTAATATTATTTTTTGTATATTGGAATCATGTGAACCCTATGTCCTAGAGTTATTATTTCCTATGAATATTTAAAAATTTTCTTACTTTAAAGAGAAGAAATAACACATGCACAACCATGTGCACAAATAACATACTTTATATGTTATTTATGTATCATAACAGTGCCCATACTTTCTATGTTGCATCTGTTGAGAATATTTCAAGAGCTTCTCTATAGATCTAAAAGGAATATTATCACTGCCCCTAGCTTGTGATCGCTCCTTCACATTTTATAGTGGTCAGAATACAACAGTTTTTTCCTCTTCACTTCTGGGAGTGAAGGAAAAAAAATTAAGTCATTTCTAGTCTGTAGCATTTTGACCAAACTCTGTTAACCAGGAAATAAGAACTTTTTCATTCTTTCCCTGATATTTGGCAATCTTACATAATCAAAAGCAGTTTTGTCTTTAAAGAGTCTAGGGACTTTTGAATGAATCTGTAATACGAAGACAACAGTTAATGTCAGAAGAATTATCTTAATTTTTCTTCTACAAAAATCCGTTCAATGGCCCAGTTCAAAAATGCCTCATCACTAAATAATTCTGGATTATTGGTGATATGTAAATAGAAAATAGGGCTTCCCTCATAGCTCAGTTGGTAAAGAATCTGTCTGCAATGCAGGACACTCAGGTTCAATTCCTGGGTAGAGAAGATACCCAGAAGGAAATGGCAACCCACTCTAGTATTCTTGCCTGGAGAACACCATGGACAGAGGAGCCCGACAGGCTATAGTCCATGGGGTCACAAGAGTTGGACACGACTGAGGGACTAAACCACCACCACCAAATAGAAAAAGAGGAGGAGTATCGGAAGCCAAAATTACCTGAGACAATGTTTAAGGACTACTCATCTAAGGGTAAAATGGGTAGTGTTCTGATAGGTTTGACATATTCAAGTTTGATCTGAGCCAGTGTTGATGAAACAGATCCAATGCACTGGATGAAATTCAGCTACATAGGAATATAAAGTAGCCAATGTTAAAATTGGAGAAGGCAATGCACCCACTCCAATACTCTTGCCTGGAAAATCCCATGGGTGGAGGAGCCTGGTAGGCTGCAGTCCATGGGGTCACGAAGAGTCATACACGACTGAGCGACTTCACTTTTACTTTTCACTTTTCACTTTCATGCATTGGAGAAGGAAATGGCAACCCATTCCAATGTTCTTGCCTGGAGAATCCCAAGGACGGGGGAGCCTGGTGGGCTGCCGTCTCTGGGGTCACACAGAGTCGGACACGACTGAAGTGACTTAGCAGCAGCAGCAATGTTAAAATTAGTCAAGGTAAGCACCTTACGATTCCAGGTGGAGAGGACTCTAGGAGCAGAATAGTAGCTGGCACTTAGGTGTATGGAGAAGAGGTACCAAAGTCAAGTCTGGGCAGGAATAAGGGGATTACCAGGGTAAACAGCCAAGAAATCCAGCGTTCTACTGTCCAGACTCAGTGTATTGTTGTGGTTCCAAGGAGGAAATTGGGTCAAGCTGAGAGATTGAGGGAAAGATACCTGAATCTCAAACACACACACACACACACACACACACACACACCCTAGAAACATACAGATTGCAACTTCTGGATAGGTTTCTTATGCTGGTCAGTTGTAGAAAACAGGTGAGGCCAATATCATATTGAAGGACCACATTGCCAACAGCCAAGTGGGCCTAAAGAATCCTGACTCTGTTCAGTGTTTAGATAACTCTGGAAAGCATCTTTATCAAGCTTGAGGAGATGGTCACTCTTAGTTTATATTCTCAACTCACTCACACTCCTACAGCGAAAGTTTATATGGACAGTGTCTATGTTAGCATTGATTACATGCATACATGACATTCTTTTGATATTTATAAATTTGTTTATACTCTGCCATTTACTGTCCTCCAGTTTGCCTAATTTTGCAATATGATAATAGTAAATAGACCTGCGGTTTGTATTTTATGTTTTCATTATCTCTTGACAATAAAAAATGTTTGGTTTATAATCACTTATTACAATGCTATGTTATTCTGAGTTCTGCCCATGGACATGTTTCTTTGAATTAGCAACATATTGACAGTAAAAAAATATATATATTTAGGCAGATCAGGCATTCTTCAGTTTTCTAGAGTCCTGACAAGTCCCTTTTAGGCAACCCAGCTGTTGCCTAACTTTACAAAACCTGCCTGGCCACAGAGGCATTTAAATTTTAAACTTTTACTTTACATGTATGGAATGGTAGGAGGAAGGTATGAACTGGAAAGAAAAATAGTTTTTCATATATTTTAATCTGAAAATCAATTTTTGCAGCATCAAACTAAGCATCTGGTACATTGCATCCTGATAAATAAAGTTGTGATTATTTTGGAATTAAATAGAAAGAGTTTCTCTGTTTAAATAAAGCTTTATTTACTTTATCTATACTATATGGCTATTTTGGTTGATTAATTTTTCTTCCTTGGTTTTTGTGATATCAAAAGCAATATATACTCATTTTGTGAGTTTATTTTTTTTTCCATTTTTATTTATTTATTTATTTATTTTCATTTTGTGAGTTTAAAAGGTGCAGCTAAGTGTGGAGATATAAGAAAATTTACTCTTAAACACAACACACAGAAGAAAGCGATGTTGAAATTATGGTTTATGCCTTTCAAATTTTTATACATCTTTATGTATTTATGTTTATGTCTTTTCTATCATACCTATATATGAAAATAAATGTGTATATATCTCTTTTTTATTAAAAATGGATTAAAACAAATGGAAACTATTTTATTATTTTTTATGATTTATTTTTAAGATTCCTCATATAACAAAGTATTTGTCTTTCTCTGACTTATTTTACTTAATATTATACCCTCTAGAACCCTCTATTTTGTAAATGGCAAAATTTCATTTTTTATGACTGTGTAGTAGTATTCCTGTATATATATACCACATCTTTATCATATACACCAGATCTTTATCCATTCATCTATTGATGGGCACTTAAGTTGCTTCCAGTCTGTAAATGATGTTGCTATGAACATGGAGGTACATGTATCTTTTCATTTACTGTTTTTGTTTTCTTTAGATATAGGCACAGTCGTGGAACTGATGGATCATTTGATAGTTATAATTTTAATTTTTTTGAAGGACTTCCATACTGTTTTCCATGATGGCTATGCTAATTTACATTCCTACCAACTGTGTACAAGTGCTTCCTTTTTTTCTGACATCCTTATCAACATTTGTTATTTGTATTCTTCTTGATGAAAGCCATTCTGACAGGTGTGAGGTAATATCTCATTATGATTTTGATTTGCATTTATCTGGGATGTATTTGCACTTACTTTGGGATGTTAATCATCTTTTCATGTGAATGCTGTCCATCTGTAAGTCTTCTTTGAAGAAATGTCTACTCAGGTCTTTTGCTGTTTTTAATCAGGTGGCTTGTTTTTGACATTGTGTTGTATGAGCTGCTTATAGTTTGCATATTAACTCTTTATTGGTGTTATCATTTGTAAATATTTTATTCCATTTAGTAGGTTGCCTTTTAATTTTTTGGATAGTTTCCTTTGTTGTACAAAAGCTTTTAAGTATAATTAGGCCCCATTTTTTTTTGCACTTATAAAATTATATTTATTATTTATTTAAAATATAAATTTACTTATTTTAATTGGAGGTTAATTACTTTACAATATTGTATTGGTTTTGCCATACATCAACATGAATCTTAGGCTTTTTCTTTTTCCATAGAAGACTGATCCAAACAATGTTGCTATTATTTATGTCAGAGTGTCCTGCCTATGTTCTTTTGTAGGATTTTATGGATTTCAGTCTTGCATTTAAGTATTTAATCCACTTTTTTATTTTGCTATGTATATGATGTGAGAAAATTGCCCTAATTTCATTCTTTTACATGTAGCTGTTCAGTTTTACCAGCATTACTTACTAAAGAGACTATCTTTTCCCCATTGGATATCCATGCCTCCTTTATCACAGATTAATTGACAATTGTGTGTGGGTTTGCTTCTGGAAAAACTTTATTTTTCTGGGCTCCAAAATCACTGCTGATGGTGATTGCAGCAATGAAATTAAAAGACGCTTATTCCTTGGAAGGAAAGTTATGACCAACCTAGACAGCATATTGAAAAGCAGAGATATTACTTTGCCAACAAAGGTCCGTCTAGTCAAGGCTATGGTTTTTCCATTGGTCATGTATGGATGAGAGTTGGACTAGAAAGAAAGCTGAGTGCTGAAGAATTGATGCTTTTCAACTGTGGTGTTGGAGAAGACTTTTGAGAGTCCCTTGGACCACAAGGAGAGCCAACCAGTCCATCCTAAAGGAGATCAGTCCTGGGTGTTCATTGGAAGGATTGATGTTGAAGCTGAAGCTCCAATACTTTGGCCGCCTGATGCGAAGAGTTGACTCATTTGAAAAGACCCTGATGCTGGGAATGATTGGGGGCAGGAGGAGAAGGGGACGACAGAGCATGAGATGGTTGGATGGCATCATTGACTCGATGGACATGGGTTTGGGTGGACTCTGGGAGTTGGTGATGGACAGAGAGGCCTGGCGTGCTGCGGTTCATGGGGTTGCAAAGAGTCAGACATGACTGAGAGACTGAACTGAACTGAACTTGCTTCTGGACTCTATTATGTACCATTGATCTCTGTGTCTGTTTTTGTGCCACTAGTATTTGTTTTGATAGCTTTGGAGCATAGTCTGATTACAGGGAGTGTGATACATCCATTTCTATTCTTCTTTCTCAAGATTATTAATACTTTGACTATTCAGAGTCTTTTGTGTTTTCATACCAATTTAAAATTATTTGTTCTAGTTCTATGAAAAATGCAACTGATATTTTGATAGAGATTGCATTGAATCTGTAGATTGCCTTGGGTAGTATGGTCATTAAAACAATATTAACTCTTAAAATCCGTGAATACAGTAAGTCTTTTCCTTCTGTGTGTGTTGTTCTCAATTTCTTTATCAGCATCTTATAGTTTTCAGAGTACAGGTCTCTTATTTCCTTAGTTATATTTATCCCTAGGTTTTTTTTGTTTTTTTTTTTTTTGTGATGGGGTGGCAAGTGGGATTATTTCTTTAATTTCTTTTTCTGATGTTTTGTTGTTAGTGTGTAGAAAAGCAATAGATTTCTGTGTATTAATTTGTATCCTGTAAATTTGTTGGATTCGTTAATGAGCTCTGGTAGTTTCGTGGCATTTTTAGTATTTTCTGCGTATAGGTCTATCATCTGCAATAGTGCAGTTTTATTTCTTTCCTTCCAATATGGATTCCATTTATTTGTTGTCCACTTTGATTGCAGTAGTTAGCGCTTCACATTCTATGTTTAATAAAATTGGTGAGTGGTGAGTGTATTTTTCTTAATCTTAGAGGAACTGCTTTCAGCATTTCACTGTTAAGTGTGACATTAACTGTATGTTTATTATCAGTTCAGTTCAGTCAGTCAGTTGTGTCCAGTGCTTCATGATGCCATGGACTACAGGATGCCAGGCCTCCCTGTCCATTACCAACTCCTTGAGTTTGCTCAGACTCATGTCCATCGAGTTGGTGATGCCATCTAACCATCTCAACCTCTGTTGTCCCATTTTCCTCCTGCCTCTAATCTTTCCCAGCATCAGGATATATACCAGCAAGTCAGTTCTTCACATCAAGGGGCCAAAGTATGGGAGCTTCAGCTTCAACATCAGTCCTTCCAATGAATATTTAGGACTGATTTTCTTTAGGGTTGTCTAGTTTGATTTCCTTCTGTCCAAGAGACTCTCAAGAGTCTTCTCCAACACCACAGTTCAAAAGCATCAATTCTTTGACCCTCTGCCTTCTTTGTGGTCCAAATCTCACACCCATACATGAATACTGGAAAAACCATAGTTTTGACTAGATGGACCTTTGTTGTCAATGTAATGTCTCTGCTTTTTAATATGCTGCCTAGGTTTGTCATAGCTTTTCTTCCATGGAGCAAGAGTCTTTTCATTTCATGGCCGCAGTTGAGATGGTTGGATCTGCAGCGATTTGGGAGCTCAAGAAAAGAAAGTCTGTCACTGTTTCCATTGTTTACCCATCTATTTGCCTGGAGTGATGGGACTGGAAGCTATGATCTTAATTTTTTTGAATGTTGAGCTTTAAATCAGCTTTTTCACTCTCCTCTTTCACTTTCATCCAGAGGCTTTTTAGTTCTTTTTCGCTTTCTACCATAAGGGTGGTGTCATCTGTATATCTGAGGTTATTGATATTTCTCCCTGCAATCTTGATTCCAGCTTGTGATTCATCCAGCTGGGCATTTTGCATGATATACTCTGCATTAAGTTAAATAAGCAGGGTGATGATATACAACCTTGACATACTCCTTTGCCTATTTGGAACCATTCTGTTTTTCCATGTCCAGTTCTAACTGTTGCTTCTTAACCTGCATACAGATTTCTCAGGAGGCAGGGCAGGTGGTTTTTATTCCCATCTCTTTCAGAATTTTCCATTTTGTTGTGATCCATGCAGTGAAAGGCTTTCACAAAGTCAATGAAGCAGAAATAGATGTTTTTCTGGAGCTCTCCCACTTTTTCAATGATCCCATGGATGTTGGCAATTTGATCTTTGGTTCCACTGCCGTTTATAAATCCAGCTTTAACATCTGGAAGTTCTCAGTTCATATACTGTCGAAGGCTAGGTTGGAGAATTTATGGTCTTTATTATGTTATGTTCCTTGTATACTGATTTTGTGGAGAGTTTTCTCATAAGTGAATGTTGAACTATTTCAAAAGTTATTTCTGCAACATGTTTCTTGTGTGATTTTTTATTCTTTAATTTGTTAATGTAGTGTACTACTAGGGTCTCTGGCTACAGGGCCCTAGGGGTCCTGGGGTTAGTGTCTATGCAGTGGGTTGTGGGTTTGGGTCCTAGGGCCCTGGGCTGAGTGGAAAGGACTGTGTCCTGGACTGACTGTGGGCTCAGGGCACCTGGAAGCAGCTTGCCTACTAACAAGTGGCTCTGTGACCCCAACAGCTATTACTTGGTGTGCAGTATCCCATCACTAGAATCAGCAGGCTGGTGGGTGGGGCTAGTTCAGTTCAGTTCAGTCGCTCAATTATGTCTGACTCTTTGCGACCCCATGGACTGCAGCATGCCAGGCTGCCCTGTTCATCACCAACTCTTGCAGCGTACTCAAACTCATGTACATTGAGTCCGTGATGCCATCCAACTATCTCATTCTATGCCGTCTCCTTCTCCACCTACCTTCAATCCTTTGAGTCAGCTCTTTGCATCAGGTGGCCATGTATTGGAGTTTCAGCTCCAGCATCAGTCCTTGTAATGAATATTCAGGACTGATTTCCTTTAGGATGGACTCGTAGTATCTCCTTCCAGTCCAAGGGACTATCAGGAGTCTTCTCCAACACCACTGGTCAAAAACATCAATTCTTCAGCACTCAGCTATCTTTATAGTCCAACTCTCACATCCATACATGACTACTGGAAAAACTAAAGCTTTGAATAGATGGACTTAGGTTGGCAAAATAATATCTCTGCTTTTTAATATGATGTCAAGGTTTCTCATAGCTTTCTTCCAAGGAACATGTGTCTTTTAATTTCATGGCTGTATCACCATCTGCAGTGATTTTGGAGCCCCCCAAAATAAAGTCTGTCACTGTTACCAATGTCTCCCCATCTATTTGCCATGAAATGATGGGACCAGATGCCATGATCTGAGTTTTCTGAATGCTGAGTTTTAAGCCAACATTTTCACTCTCCTCTTTCACTTTCATCAAGAGGCTCTTTAGTTCCTCTTCACTTTCTGCCATAAGGGTGGTGTCATTGCTTATTTGAGGTTATTGATATTTCCCCTAGCAATCTAGATTCCAGCCTGTGCTTCTTGCAGCCCAGCGTTTCTCATGATGTACTCTGTGTGGAAGTTAAATAAGCAACATGACAATATACAGCATTGACCTACTTCTTTCTTGATTTTGAAAAAATCTGTTGTTCTTTGTCCAATTATAACTGCTGCTTCTTGATGTGCATACAAATTTCTCAGGAGGCATGTTAGGTGGTCTGGTAGTCCCATCTCTGAGAATTTCCCACAGTTTGTGTGATCCACACAGTCAAAAGTTTTGGCATAGTCAATAAAGCAGAAATATATGTTTTTCTGGAACTTTCTTGCCTTTTCAATGATCCAACGGATGCTGGCAATTTAATGTCTGGTTCCTCTGCCTTTTCTAAATCCAGCTCAAACATGTGGAAGTTCACAGTTCACGTAATGTTTAAGCCTTGCTTGGAGAATTTTGAGCATTACTTTGTTAGCGTGTGAAAAGAGTGCAATTGTGCAGTAGTTAGAGCATTCTTTGGCATTGCCTTTCTTTGGGATTGGGATGATAACTGACCTTTTCCAATCCTGCGGCCACTGTTGAGTTTTCTAAATTTGCTGGCATATTGGGTGCAGCACTTTCACAGCATCATCTTTTAGGATTTGAAATAGCTCAACTGGAATTCCTTCACCTCCACTAGCTATTTGTAGTGATGCTTCCTAAGGCCCACTTGAATTCACATTCTAGGATGTTTGGCTCTAGGTGAATGATCACACCATCATGATTATCTGGGTCATGAAGATCTTCTTTGTACAGTTCTTCTGTGTATTCTTGTCACCTCTTCTTAATATCTTCTTCTTCTGTTAGGTTCATACCATTTCTGTACTTTATTATGCCCATCTTTGCCTGAAATATTCCTTTAGTATCTCTATTTTTCTTGAAGAGATCTGTAGTCTTTCACATTCTATTGTTTTCTTCTATTTCTTTGCATTGATCATTGTGGAAGGCTTTCTTACCTTTCCTTGCTATCTTTGGAACTCTGCATTCAAATGGGTATATCTTTCCTTTTCTCCTTTGCTTTTTGTTTCTCTTCTTTTCACAGCAATTTGTAAGGCCTCCTCAAACAGCCATTTTACCTTTTTGCATTCTTTGTCTTGGGGATGGTTTTGATTCCTGACTCCAGTGCAATGTCATAATCCTCTGTCCATAGTTCTTCAGGCACTCTGTCTAACATATCTGATCCCTTGAAACTATTTGACACTTCCACTGTATAATCATAAGGTATTTGATTTAGGTCATACCTGAATGGTCTAGTGGTTTTACCTACTTTTTTCAGTTTAAGTCTCAATGTGGCAATAAGGAGTTCATGATCTGAGCTCCTGGTCTTGTTTTTGCTGACTGTATAGAGCTTCTCCATCTTTGGCTGCAAAGAATATAATCAATCTGATTTCAGTGTTGGCCATCTGGTAATGTCCACATGTAGAGTCTTCTCTTGTGGTGTTGGAAGGGTGTTTGCTATGACCAGTGTGTTCTCTTGGCAAAATTCTATTAGCCTTTGGCCTGCTTCAATCTGTACTCCAAGGCCAAATTTGCCTGTTACTCTAGATATTTCTTGACTTCCTACTTTTGCATTCCAGTCCACTATAATGAAAAAGACATCTTTTTTGGGTGTTAGTTCTAGAAGGTCTTGTAGGTCTTCATAGAACCGTTCAACTTCAACTAGTGCTCAAACCAAGTACCAGCATTAATAAGCTTGATGAAGGTTTCCAAAATGATTATTGCCAGCACCAGTGTCCAATGGTAGAACAAGGTCCTCAAAATGGCCACCACCAGTGTCTGTTTGCCCATGGTAAGCTCCATTACCTCCTACCTTTCCAGGAGACTCACCAAAATCAGCATGGGGTGTGACCCAGACTCCTTTCAAATTATTGCTTTTGCCTTGGGTCCCCGAAGGTGTGAGATTTTGAGTACACCCTTTAAGAGTGGAGTCTCTATCTCCCTAGCCCTCTGTTCCTCCCAGAAGTAAGCCACACTGGTCTTCAAATCCAAATGTTATGGGGGCTTCTCTTTCCATCACAGAACACCTGGGCTGGGAAACCCAATATGGGACTCAGACTTGTTCTTGGGGAGAATATTTTCAATTGTAATTATTCTTTTGATATTAGGTTGCTTAACTGGGGATATATATCTTTTGGGGGGAGAGGGGGGTTGGTATGTGTCTTGACTGTACTGGAACTCTGCCCCTCCTGTCCATCTCCTTGTGGTTTCTTCTTTATATGTTTAGTTGTAGAGGATTTTTTGATGCTAAATTCTGTTTTTTTCTCATCACTGGATTCTCTGTAAATAGTTGTAATTTTGGTGTGTCCTTAGAGTGGGAGGCTCAGGTTCTTCTTACTCTGCTATCTTAGCCAGTCTCCTCCCAAAGTATTATTTTAAATGGATATTTTTCAAAACACAGTAAAGAGGACAACTGTAAATAATAATACATGGTTATATTGTTGTATATATACTATATACTATAGTATGTATAAAACACATTTTTTTTTATTCAACATAAATTGCCTTGACTTGAGTGACTAAGAGTTATTTGAGGCGTTGAAAGTATTTATATTTATTTGTATGTGATATACATAGTTTGGGAATGTGTAATTATATAAATACCCATATTTATACATATTTGTATTCCTCTAGAGTAATTTTCTAGAGATAATGAATTCATTTGTGAAGTCAAAATGCTATATCATAAAGTTATTTGTTTATTTATCAGTTTTAAATTATGGAATCATGATGAAAAATTATAAATTACTATTTAAATTTAATAATTTAGCAGATTATGTTTGGTCAGAATACTTAAATTACCTAAATTCAAATCACTAAGGATAGACATGAGATCAGATGTTAGTTAATTTTTGAACTCTAATTTTAGCTAATAAAACTTTATTTTGTATTAGATATTTAATAATAGGTTATATTTTAGTAGAAAAAACTTGGGACTTCCCTGGTGGCTCAGTGATAAAGAAACTGCCTGCAGTTCAGGAGACCTGGGTTTGATCCCTGAGTTGGGAAGAAACTCTTGAGGAGGACACGGCAACCCATTCCACTACTCTTGCCTGGAGAATCCGATGGACAGAGGAGTCTGACAAGCTATCGTCTATAGGGTCACACAGAGTCAGCCACAACTGAAGCAACTAAGCAGCTGAAGAAAAATTGCATCATTTAATTTGTGAAGATTTTAGAAATCAACAGTAAACAGAGGCCACATGGTCTACCAATATACCACATTCTCCATTGGTAGTGATCCACACTGCAGGTATAAAAAATACAGATTAGAGAATTAAGGGGCTTCCCAGGTGATGTTAGTGGTAAAGAACCTGCCTGCCAATGCAGGGGACATAAACGACACTGGTTGGATCCCTGAGTTGGGAAGATTCCTCTGGAGGAGGGCATGGCAACCCACTCCAATTTTCTTGCTTGCAGAATCCCATGAACAGAGGAGCCTGGCAGGCTATAGTCCATAGGGTTGCAAAGAGTCAGACACGACTGAAGTGACTTAGCAGCAGTAGAACCTATTAGTAATGCTAGCATCATAAATATTTACCTGTCCTGGGCCAGTGGTCTCTACTGTGGAGTAATACTTCAGTTCAGTTCAGTTCAGTTCAGTCGGTCAGTCATGTCCAACTCTTTGCAACCCCATGAATTGCAGCACAATAGGCCTCCCTGTCCATCACCAACTCCCAGAGTTCACTCGAGTCAGTGATGCCATCCAGCCATCTCATCCTCTGTCGTCCCCTTCTCCTCCTACCCCCAACCCCTCCCAGCATCAGAGTCTTTTCCAATGAATCAACTCTTCTCATAAGGTGGTCAAAGTACTGGAGTTTCAGCTTTAGCATCATTCCTTCCAAAGAAATCCCAGGGCTGATCTGGAGTAATGCTTCAGTGCAGCACAAAAAGAAAGAATCAAGCTGCTGCTCATTCTTCATTTTCTAGTAAGAATAAGGGCGAAGTGAGGATCCTAAACTAGACAGGGAATAGATATAGAATAGATATTCTGTTTATGAATATGTCCAGCCATAAGTTCATATGAGTGGCAAACCTGATAAGTTACCACGTGTGAAACAAATAAAAGCAAAATACCATCACAGTAAAAGTGTTCACTTTGTAAAAAGGCAAAAGATCTAAAACAATTTTAATTCATGGCTCAAAATATGCCTTCACATGGCTCATTTTCAGATTGGTCACACCTCTACAGTGGCTTTTGCTACCAGTGACTCAACGGTGGAAAGTCTGTTATTGTTTATAGCTTATGTCTCTCATCAGTCTTCAGAAGATTTTGACATGTTGCATTTATTTGTGCCAAATTTAGTGGATAGTTCAGACCTTTATCTTTGTTATCTGTCACAAAATAGACAGTGGATTAAATTTTTCCAAAAATAAACTGTAAATTGAAAAATAATACTGTAAATAAAAGTGAACATGTTCAATGACGGAGCTGTGATTTTGAATATTTTTTTCAACCAGAGTTTAAGAAAAAACGAGGGCAGTATAATCAAATGTAAAATGAATTGGTCAAAAATTCGATAGTATAAAAAGATATATGTATACTGTTAAAAATCAACTTTACTCTGAGGCATATTTGCCCTGAGATATTTGTGAATTTCTTAGCACATTTACTTAAAATAAATATATTTACCTGTTGGTAATCTATGTTAGAATTTCAGTTTATAATCGCTAATTGAGGTTTTTCTATCTATCCAGGGACTGAAACTTTATTTTTCTTTTGCTTCTGAAATTCTAGTATCTAAAACAATGTATGGAGCATAATAGAAATTCACTAAATGTTTATTAAGTGAATAAATATTATGCATGGGAATAAAAATAATGAATATTTTGCCTGCCTATATAAATATGAAAGATACAGCATATGTATATATGTATATGTAGACAGATACATATAAATACAATTGTTAATGGGGTGAGGGGGTTTGTTAACTGGATTAACTGGGTGGGAGGATTGTTAATCATACATATATATATAATTGTTAACTGGGTGGGGGGAGGGTTGATGGTCCTAGGGAAGAGAGCTTCAAATGCATTTTCCCCAAGCATTGTTCTAGCTGCTGGCTTGTCAGCCCCCTCACCATATGAGACCCGCATTTTCTCTGAATGTTAAGAACCAGACATAAATATTACTCCACAGCCTACTTTATTTAATTTAAATTTCTTTCACATTGCTCAAATTTTCCAAAAACACATTTTCCACCTCCTCTTTTTTACAGTTTCCATGTTTTCCCCTAATGCTAACAGAAACTTTCTTTAGAGAAGGCATGTTGGCTATTATCCATTGACCTCTTCCTTTTTAAGTGTCTTTAGATCAATTTTGTAAAGAATTTTTTTCAACAGGAGTAAAATATATTTCCTTTTGTTACAAAAGAAAGCTTTTGCTTTTAATGTGTTTTAAATTTATTGGTAACATGCAAAATGACAATCCTTTTCATTTATCAAAAATTCTAGTTGTAGCTTCACATTTAGAAGTCAAATTCAATTTTGACTTATAGGAACACTCAAATTTCAAAGAACTTAGCAAATTAAGAAAACATTAGGATACCACACAAAGAATTCCTTGAGAAGATCTGATGCTTAGAGTCAGATTTTCCCCCTCCTTTAGAGAAACAGTGATTAAAATGGACAGGTATTTAGTTCCAGAGAATGGAGTTTAATGTTGCGTGGTGTATGTTAACCAATTAAAAGTGAACTCTAAGTTCATCTATTTGTTACTAACAAATTTTCACTGTATTATCTGCTAATATTGTGCTGCTGAGTAAAAAAATATCACGGTTCCTGTTCTTGATCTGGTAGGGGAGGCAGATGATAAACAAGCTGGAAAAGTGACTTGGTATTTAAAATGAGATGCAAAGACTTTTTAAGGAGATGGCAATGAAGTGTGCCTTTTGTTAAGAATTAAGTTTACATAGGTTTCCATCAACAGTTATGAGTGCAGTGATATATACAAGGCTCTAAGACAGACATAAAGATACATAAAAGAAAAATAACAAATTTGGGCCACAAGGAGGTTGCTGAATAACATCCATGCCTATTTAGAAGGATTATTTTGAATTCTGTGCTTTGCTGAAAGTGAAAAGTGAAAGTGAAGTCGCTCAGTCGTGTCCGACTCTTAGTGACCCCATGGACTGCAGCCCACCAGGATCCTCCATCCATGGGATTTTCCAGGCAAGAGTACTGGAGTGGGTTGCTATTTCCTTCTGGTACATGCTAAATTAAGCTTTTAACTTATCAGGCATTATGTAGCTAATACAAACTTAATTTTAATCCCCCTCTTTTTTCCAAATAGCATTCTTTTTAGAATTGATTGGGGGTTGTGGTATTTTTACTTTTAACAATGAAAAAGAATTGCTGTGAACTCAATAATGCTTAAATGTTTTACTCAGAGGATACTTGCTATATATTTGAAGTCTACATACCTGTAATGCACATTATCTATGTAATATGATTGCAGTGGCTCATTGTTAAAACTAGAAAACATCACTATATTTACCTAAACTGGGAAAGCATTAAATTTGACATTATTTTGTGGTGATAGAAAGTCTCATACAATTAAATTTGTGTGACCCTTCAAATATGTGAAAGATTTGTTGAATGTGTGCATAATACACACTGTTATTCACATGTGATATATATATATATATATATACTACATATGATTGAATTTTAAAAAACTCATTTAGCTTTGAAAGCAACATTTTGACACAAATGAGATGGCTTTTGTCTCCATGATGTGGAACTCAAGGCTTAGAATGATTTTAGCACTTCTCCATATCACACATTAGGCTTCCCAGATTGTTCAGTGGTAAAGAAACTGCCTGCCAAACAGGAGAGGTGGATTTGATCTCTGTGTCAGGAAGATGCCTTGCAGAAGAAAATGGCAACACACTCAAGTATACTGGCCTGGAGAATCCCCATGGACAGAGGAGCCTAGCAGGCTACAGTCCATGGGGTCGCAGAGTGGGACATAACTGAGCAACTGAACAACCATATCACACATGTGAGAAACAAAGGTAAAGACTGCCCTTCAGTTTGTTAATGATTATTCAGATTCACATTAGTTTCTTAGGCTTAATTTGTACTCACATAACCTTGAAATGTGCCTTTAAAAGGCACCGGCACATTTTCTAGATTATGTTATCAACATATTCATGTAATTACCAATAACAACCTTGAATTTTTGACTTTATTGCAATGAGACTTGAGGGAGGTAGGCAAATGCATTTTGAATTAAGCAAAGAAGAAATTAATCATCTACCTTGGGATATAAATATTCTGCAGTGTGTGATGGTCTAGGTGAAATCCTAGTCAGGTACTAGGAAACGTTCTGTGTTTTCTCATATTTTTCCCAAGCCATGAGATTCTGTGCACTGATATGAATGATACTGGTAATGTTGAAATGAAGTGCTTTAAGCTTCAGTTCAGGAAGTTTAGTTGTCATTGGCTTTAAATAGATTTCATGCCTGAATTACAAAGCATTCTTTAACTTGAACCATAGGCACTTCTAGGCTGGAAGGAAGATGTGCAGATCACCATGGGGAATTTAGGCTAGCTCTCTTCATCCTTAATTTTAAATGAAGCTTTAACGACATATTACATTCTGTTGTCATCTCAGTTAATCAAGCATCCCGTTAAATTGGGAATTGATGCTTTATTGGCTTTAACAGATTGCACAATGGAAAGATTAACTGAAACAATTAGACACTATTCAGCAGCCTGAAAGCAAATAATGTCACCTGCCAGAAAAGATGGAAACAGCAAGTGAATTATCCCAGAAATGTATTTCTTATGCTCTGATTCCATGTTGTTTGACTATTCATAACTGCCACAGACTGAAAGAGCTTGAAATGGACTTGCTTATAGGAATTAAATGATGAAACTCACAGAGTGAAATGAAAAAGGGAAAAAAATCTCAGTAGTTTGGAACCATAAAAATTATAGTTTTATAAGATGGATTTGTAATTTTTAAAAAGTGTAGTTTAAAAATATAATGGGAAAAAAAAACTAGAAGCAATTTCTCTGTTGACATGTTTCTCTCATAGGTTCTTTGCTTGATTGTTTGGAGTGAAATGTTTGACATAAACAATGCTTCTTGAGTATCCAGAAAATACCTAAAGGTTGGTGAAAAGGTGTTTTTTTGAGGGGTATTTGTGATTTCAGTGTGGGCTTTCCTGGTAACTCAGGCAGTAAAGAAACTGCCTGCAAGGCAGGAGATGTGGGTTTGATCCTTGAGTTGGGAAGATCCCCTGGAGAAGGAAATGACAACCTAACCCAGTATTATTTCCTGGAGAATTCCATGGACAGAGGAGCCTGACAGGCTACAGTCCATGGGGTCACAAAAAGATGGACTGCTGCTGCTGCTGCTGCTAAGTCGCTTCAGTCGTGTCCACCACTGGGCAACTAATACTTTCACTTCACTGTGACTCCAATATAACTTAGATCCTGTTTTCCAGTCTAACTATGATTTCATCTGCTCAGCAACATTGCCTTTTCCACTTTCACAATGGTTGTGTTTCTTCCAACAGAAAAGTCTTTTCTGACTGATCATTATAAAATATTTCCAGACCTATAATGTCCACTCCACATTCAGATCCTCTGCTATGTCATTTCCAGTTTAAGACATTAGAGGTAATGACTTCATTTATATTGGAGAGCTGCTTTTTATGTGAATAATTCTCACTGGGGCTAGATATTGTTCAGTTGCTCAGTCATATCATAACTCTTTGTGGCCCCCTGGACTGCAGCACGCCAGGTTTCCCTGTCCTTCACTATCTCCCGGAGCTTGCTCAAACTCATGTTCATTGACTCAATGATGCCATCCAACCATCTAGTCCTCTGTTGCCCCCTTTCCCTCTTGTCCTCAATCTTTCCTGGATTCAGCGTCTTTTCTAATGAGTTAGCACTTCGAATCAGGTGGTCGACGTATTGGAGCTTCATTTTCAGCATCAGTCCTTCCAAAGGGGATTCAGGGTTGATTTTCTTTAGGATTGACTGGTCTAATCTTCTTGCAGTCCAAGGGACTCTCAAGAGTCTTCCCTAGCACCACAGTTTAAAAGCATCGATTTTTCGGGGCAGATGAGGTGTCAACTTAAAAATGCATATCTATTTTTTCAATTCAAAAGGATCGTATTGCCTCTTCATTATGATATCAAAGTGGATATAATTTAATGGATTAATAGTTTTACACCATAAAATGAAAAACCATTACCAGTTAGGGAATACTAATATTTGGGCATGATATTTTGTCACTTTTTATTCAGAATTCTGTCATAATTAAGGCTATTATTTGTTGAATCTTTTTTTGATGCTGGATATTGCACAGTTTTTTCACATAAGACCACTTTCGTGTGTTCACTATAAAAAAGAAGCAAACGGAAGCTTAGGCAAATTCAATTCCTAATGTTTCAGAGCTGTAACAATATGGTTAGACTGAAAATACTAAACTGGTGATACTAGGGGACTCTCATACATTGCTGATGTGTGTGTATAATGGTATAACCACTTGACAGTTTCATTTTCTCTACTAAGTCTGAACACAGACATATCCTATGAAACAGAAATGCTATATCCAGATAAAAACTCAAGAGAACTAAATTCACACATGCAAAAGTCATAGTGCTACTATTATAATGAAGGTTTTGAGAGGAAGATATGATGAAGGAAGTCCCTGTGTCTCAGTCTGGCTTCAGCTTCTTTGAGCATTAATTTATAAGAATGCTCTCTAAGATTGTGTGTGTGTGTGTTAGTAGCTCAGTCCTGTCCAACTCTTTGCTACCTCATTAGCCTGCCAGAGTCCTCTATCCATGGAGTTTTCACACAAGAATACTGGAGTGGGTAGCTGTTACCTTCTCCAGGGGTTTTTCCCTACCCAGGGAGCAAACCTGGGTCTCCCACGTTGCAGGCACACTTTTTACAGTCTGAACCACTAGGCTAAGCCCCAAGAGAGTCTGTGAGTAAGATAAAAAGTGATACCTGAAAACCATGGGACTCAGGGATGTTGAAAATTTTAGTATGGGGCTTGCATATTTATTTAAGGAATGACATTTTGCAGATATTGGAAAGCATAAATCAGAATATGCCTTTTAAAATTCAAGCAATAGGAGTATGTGATCTGATATCTTTTCCAACTTTGTGATTAATCATCTATATGTACTTGCATAATACTACTTGCTAAGGATAAATACTTTGAATAACTAGTAGGCTAAAATTTTGCTTTCATAAAATGATTTACAAAAAGAAAGTTTCTGTAATGCACTTTGGAGTCTAAACCTCATATTAAGTTTTACTCTTGAAAAAAATCTTTTCTTTTGTTTGCAAATGTAATTTTTTGAAAAAGGACTTAACACCTGGGTAACATGAATTTCATTTTAATTTTGCTTTGATCATTTATTTATTAGAATCTGGTACATATTCTGTTTTCTATCTGTATCCACTGAACTGCAACAAAAAATGGAAATGCATCCAATCCTTTTACTTCTTTTCCCTCCCATGGGGCTCAGTGGTAAAGAATCCACCTATCCATGCAGGAGACTTGGATTTGATCCCTGGGTCAGGAAGATCCACCGGAGGAGAAAATAGCGCCCCACTCCAGTATTTTTGTCTGGGAAATCCCATGAACAGAGGAGCCTGTCGGTCTACAAGGAGTCCATGGGGTGGCGAAGAGTTGGACATGACTTAGCGACTGAGCATAATGAGCACAAAGCCCACGTGTATGTTTCAAATATATCATGTATAGGTAATATGGCAGTGTTCCTTGATCCACAGGTGAAACGCATAGTACAGCTTAAATGAATCAGCACAGTATATCCTCTATATCTAGTGAGTCCAATACGAGTAGTATTTTAGGACTTTTGGTAGGAGTTAATGGATACAGATCCTTTCTCTGGACATTTTGTGTGCTTGAAGGACTAGAATAGAATTGCTGTCTTTATTGTGCTATCATGATTTGAGACTGAATTTGACTTTGGAGTCGGACAGAGCTAAAGTAGTCTCTCTGTTTCTCTATCTCACACACAAACATGAGATGTGGAGTCTTTATAAACTGAACGCTAACCCTGACACATCTCTTGACATTCAGCCATGTGAAACAATCATTTCCCTGCATCTTTTGCTAGTTTGATTTGGTATTATTAAATTTCCAATCAGAAGTGTATAACTGATATCATATTTGGTACCAAAAATGAGGTTTCACACATAACAGGCTCTAAAGTACTGGATTGCCTGAAATCTGTTAGGATATGGTAGGTAAGAAATTGAAGATACTAATTATTTTAATTGTTCAACATATAGTTAAATGATTTTTCTTTTAGTACAGTTCTCAAATCATGTACCTACCAAGACTTAGGGAAATTGAGTCAAAAAGGTTTCTAATACTGAAATCTCTTCTAAGAGAGAGCCAAACTTCCTTTACAACTGTTTTCTGAAGTCAGAGAGAGAAGCAAAGTTTTGCTAATGGTTGCTTTTCTGTTTTTGGTCTACAACCCAAATTTACTAAGTTTGATAATTCAAATACTTGAATGGGTCTGCTGCATTTCAAGAAAATCCTTTCCTGTCTGAGCCACCAGGGAACTCCCTTGAGTGGTCAAAAAAGCTTAATTTTTACATTGAGGTGAAGATAGTGTTAACAGGGAATTAGGAGCCTTTGTATGAGAAATTATGGGGAACTCACACCACCCTTATGGCAGAAAGTGAAGAGGAACTAAAAAGCCTCTTGATGAAAGTGAAAGAGGAGAGTGAAAAAGTTGGCTTAAAGCTCAACATTCAGAAAATGAAGATCATGGCATCCGGTCCCATCACTTCATGGGAAATAGATGGGGAAACAGTGGAAACAGTGTCAGGCTTTATTTTTTTGGGCTCCAAAATCACTGCAGATGGTGAATGCAGCCATGAAATTAAAAGACACTTACTCCTTGGAAGAAAAGTTATGATCAACCTAGATAGCATATTCAAAAGCAGAGACATTACTTTGCCGACTAAGGTCTGTCTAGTCAAGTCTACGGTTTTTCCAGTGGTCATGTATGGATGTGAGAGTTGGACTGTGAAGAAGGCTGAGCACCGAAGAGTTGATGCTTTTGAACTGTGGTGTTGGAGAAGACTGTTGAGAGTCCCTTGGACTGCAAGGAGATCCAACCAGTCCATTCTGAAGGAGATCAGCCCTGGGATTTCTTTGGAAGGAATGATGCTAAAGCTGAAACTCCAGTACTTTGGCCACCTCATGCAAAGAGTTGACTCATTTGAAAAGATCCTGATGCTGGGAGGGATTGGGGGCAGGAGGAGAAGGGGACGACAGAGGATGAGATGGCTGGATGGCATCACGGACTTGATGGACGTGAGTCTGAGTGAACTCTGGGAGTTGGTGATGGACAGGGAGGCCTGGCGTGCTGTGATTCATGGGGTCGTAAGGAATCAGACACGACTGAGCAACTGGACTGAACAGAATTATATGCAACTACCTAAGTGGTGCTAGTGGTAAAGACCCTCCTGCCAATGTAGGAGATGCAAGAGACAGATTTGATCCCTGAGTTGGGAAGACTTCCCTGGAAAAGGGCATGGCAACTCACTCCAGTATTCTTGCCTGGAGAATCCCATGGACAGAGGAACTTGGCAAGCTACAGTCCATAGTGTCGCAAAGAGTCGGACACGACTGAGTCAACTTAGCAAGCATGCAAGGAATATATGACTTCACTGGCCTTATCCAGGAGCATTATCTTAAGTCTTCCCTGAATGATAGAATAGCTAAGTCCTCACATTGTGGAAATGAAACCAAAATAAAGACTTAGGAAAAAAATATAAATATGCATATTTTACCAACCAATCATTAATTCGAGTTGCTCCAAGAGGTAGACTTCTTTAAAAAGATCCAGGTAAATGACCAGAACACAGAAGACCCATAACAACTACTATGAGGGAGAAACCTCTAATTCTAGACCCAAGGTCTTTGATTAAGTATGATTTCTGGGTTGGATTATTGGAACATGGAATTGGCCAAATATAAATAGACCTAGAGCTACCTGTGATTTTAAAGGAGATGTTTATAAATAAACCCAAGACTATCAACCTATGAGTACTCAATTGTGTATTTCTTAGGTACCCAAACTAAAAGAGAATGGGATGCTCAAAAAATACAGCTTCAATTGGATGGTCTATCAAATGCTAACAGTAGTTGTTTACATAGAATTAAATTGGCAAAGGTTATTCTCAATATTGGCAGAATTAGGGTTCATGGAGAAACTGGATCAAGGAGGCCTTTACCCATGTTAAAACCAATACTGCCAAATTGGCCATTCAGACACGAGGTCATTCGTGAGCAGTAATTGCCTATGATTTCTGCTTAGGAGATGATATGTGATGTGTATCAGTGACTGCTGTGTGTTGTTTCCCACTTTTCTCACAATCAAACACAAATTTTTATTGGAAAATATTAGAGTATGTGGCTTCCCAGGTGGCTCAGTGGTAAGGAATTGCCTGCCAATGCAAGTAGATGCAGGAGACATGGGTTCGGTCCCTGGGTCAGGAAGATCCCCTGGAGAAGGAAATGGCAACCCACTCCAGTATTCTTGCCTGGAGAATTACATGGACAGAGGAGCCTGGCGGTCTACAGTCCATAGAGTTGGACATGACTGAGCGGCTGAGCATGCTCGCATTAGAGTACATTGGAAGTCAGTAAGTTATAATTTATCCCTAATTTAGTAGGTTATCAAGAGTTCAATGCAAAACTAATAGGACTAGCATCTTCCAGAAATCCTGCATGCAGAACTGATTGCAGTACATTTAAGTAAGGGAGGAGCCAGCAGGTTTCAAGTGAGTGCTTCTTATTGAGTGTATATTTGGGAGGTAGACAAATACACGAAGCACACCTGCCACCTTTGCTTGGTGTCCCAGCATCGGTCACTCTTTCTCTTCTCTCTGCTCCTCTTTCCACCAAAGAACCATTTGTTTGAGACAGGCTGGCTTCAGTGTAAGCTCTAGGGTTTGAGTACATTATTTGGTTTACTGTTGTAGGTGTTGCTGAAACTTTCACAGACCTGAAAGAACCTTTGGAGGTTGGGAAAAAACATCCCATCTCCTTCATAGAACTTCTTGTGTTTTAGCCCCTTCCTTCCTGCAAATGTTTGTTCTAATGTGACCAAAAGGAAGCATTTCCTACCCAAGGAAATGTCACTCTAAAATCATTTGGTAAGAGAGGTCAGATGTATTGTTTCAGCAAAGTGTTATTAAATATACATATATGTGTATAGTATATAATGTTTTTACTGAATGATCACAGATAAATAAAGGTAGCTATAAATAGTATAATTCATTATTTCCAAGCATTCTTTCTTAATGGGACCTTTATGACTAGATTCAGGGCAGAGAGAAATACCTAGATAAGTAGGTTTTTTTTTTTTTTTTAAGTTCAAAGAATATGTCTTATGAAAAACAATTCTCAAAGATACTGTTATGTGAACTCTTTCTTGTCATGTTCCTTTCAGGGCTTGTGAAGATTTATAAAAAGTAACTATATATTAAAGGATTTATGTGCACAAGGAAAAAGCAAAAAAGAAAAATTTTGCAATATCCTCCCTGAGGGAAAATTTTTTATTGTTATTTATTGAGCTGAGAGTGATTGAACTAGGTTTACTATAAAATATAGGGCTGGATGTAGTCCCTGAACCTTGCAAAGAATTCAGATTTGAGAGGTGTTTTAAATTTATATTGAATGGTAAATGTTTCTCTTTTTGATCTCATTTATATCAAATATGCCCTGTGAGTTTTTGATGCTTGCTAGCCAGCATTCTGGTTAATTGTTCAACTTCAGGGAAATGTATCCAGTGACTTCTCTTGTGAGCTGTAATCACACTGGTTAAAAGATTCATGGGGCCCATTCATATCTTGTTTAGCACCTTCCATGGTACAGATCAGAGTGTGGAGTCTACCTTGCCTTCAGAAGTCCTCTTGTGCTTGGATCCTCTCAGTGGGGCACTGAAAACAGGCTGAGCATTTGGTTCCTCATTTCCCATTACAGTCCCGCTGAATTTCAGTTGGCCAATGATGAGACACTAATGTTTACCTAGATTATATTTAAGGAGGAACTCAATGAAGTACTTGAAAGAAAACTGCTAAGAGAAAAACCTTCTGGGGAAGAACTTTTTATTTTGCTATTCACATGTATGAAATCTAGGTATGTATCATGAGACTGTTTAAGACAATGAACCTGATTTTCTTTCTGCTTCACAGAAAGGGTAGCAGATTGGTATAAAAACATGCCTTGTGAGAAGCTTGGCATGGCTTCCTATAGAGTATGCAAGGATGTAACTCTACCAAGTGAACAGTGAGCTTCACTGGAAAGACTTCAGGTACGGTGGGTGGGGATTGGCTAAGCTGCATTCAAGTCTTGCCTTTTTGTGCACTAATCTTCTCCCCACTGCATGAGCATAGAGTATGTCTGGGCTTAAGAGAAGGACACAAGAAAGCCTTAGGGAACTGATGGATGGTAGAGGGCATTTCTTATCCTTTCATTTTGGCCTCATGCTTAGAATTAAGAATTGTTAACATACTTATGGGATCAGATTATCTAGATAAAGATTCATAACAATAAGGGCTTCCCAAGTGATGCAGTGATAAAAAATACACTTGCCAATGCAGGACATTCAAGAAACTTGGATTCAATCCCTGGGTTGGGTAGATCCTCTTGAGTAGGAAATAACAAACCACTCCAGTATTTTTCTGGGAAAATTCCATGGCTAGTGAAGTCTGGAGGGTCACATGGGATCACAGAGTCAGACACCACAGAGCACACACACAAAGTCATCACAACAATTAGCAGTCGTTGTGGGAGGGATCAGACAGGATCACATGTAGGCTTAGAAACATTTCCTCAGGACACACACATATGTGCATACACGTACCACACTAGGTGAGGATGTTTGCAAGTATGGAAAGATCAATATGCAGCATTTTAGAAGTACTGATTTAAGGCATAAGTTTTCTATCTCTCCAGGTCATTTCAAACTTCAAGACTGGAAAGAAGACAAAAAAAAAACCAAAAAACAAAAAACAAAAACAAACCCCTCCAACAGGGAAACTGCAATTGTCACTTCTGTTCTTTATAAGATAGCATGTGCTTACTGTTTAGTGATTTCCTATGCCTTCCTCTTTAGCCGGTTTGTGGGTTTAGGGCTGTGGTTCAGGAGGCCAGGAGAATTAGCTTCATCTAAAGGAAGGTGAGAAGACTAAGCTTGTGATTTGTAGCTCTGAATCTTAGTCGAAGTGCAAGGATGTGGGGATAAAGAAGAGAGCTAGTGATCTAGGTAGAGAATGAACAAGAAAATCAGTTAAATACTAGTGAATATAAACAAACTTGGCATATCATTTACATAATTCAAAATTTAAAAGTCTCAAAGAACAAGAAGTGTTTTTTTTTTTTTAATGGATATTTGTCATAGATTGTAACATCTGAGCTGAATTGAGGGAAGATATGAACTCTTTATTTATGCTGCTTACCTTCAGTTAATATTAGTATTAACAAATATTAATATAATTGTTAATGAGTTACTTCCCTTGGATAAATCTGAGAATGTTCTGTAAATTATGATTTTTCCATTGTATTTCCTTTATAAAATCTGAAAACAACCCTGTTTCCTGAAATATATCTGCCACCAAGTATAGATCTGTATTTTTGACCTCTGTGTGCTAAAACAGAACATTAAAAAATACAAGTGTAATTGAAAATTGCACACTGAATTATGCACCTATATCTTGAAAATAGTTTTTTAAAATATCCATTTTATATATGAGAAGTATATAAAAATTACCTCCACCTTTTCTTTTCCTGATATAAGATGTGCTGTGCTTGCTGTACTTAGCTGTTCAGTTGTGTCTGACTCTTTGTGACCCCATGGATTGTAGCCTGCCAGGCATCTTTGTCCATGGGGATTCTCCAGACAAGAATACTGGAGTGGGTGGCCATGCCCTCCTCCAGGGGATCTTACCAACCCAGGGATCGAACCCAAGTCTCCTGCAGTGATAAGTAGATTCTTTACTGTCTAATCCACCAGGGAACCTGACAGGAAAGTGAAAGTCGCTCAGTCGTGTCCGACTCTGAGATGATATGGACTACACAGTCCATGGAATTCTCCAGGCCAGAATACTGGCGTGGGTAGCCTTTCCCTTCTCCAGGGGAATTTCCCCAACCCAGGGATCGAACCCAGGTCTCCCACACTACAGGAGGATTCTTTACTAACTGAGCCACAAGGGAAGCCCGGAACTCAATATAAGATAGGACTAACCAAATGATATTATCTACTTGAGATGAGGAGGCTTTATGTATCCTTGGAAACAGTCTCATGTGAATTCATGTCCAGCTGGGCAAAGACAACCTGAATTGGTGGGAAAATTAGCAGGTGTGGAGTCATAAACCATTTGTTTCCAAAGCCATATGCTTTTGACTAAGTCACCTAGATTTTATGAAACTCAGTATTCACACTTGAAAATGGGAGATAATATGTCACAGATTGTTGATGAAGGAATTTGGGTTAAGTCAAATTACAGAATGTATGTAAAATGCTTAGGGAATTTCTATCTAATACACTTTTATAATCACCTCAGAGGGAGGTGGAAGACAGATTTTTTAAAAAAATGTAACCTCTGAGAACATGCCCATAATTATTTTTCAAAGGTATTTTCATTAATAATTAAGATACAGTAGATTAAAAACTATGATAGTTCTTGCTTACAGTATGGTTATAATTGTGTATGCATGTGTATGTGTAAGTTGCTTCAGTCATGTCTGATTTTTGCAACCCTATGAACAGTAGCACACCAGGTTCCTCTGACCATGGGATTCTCCAGACAAGAATACTGGAATGGGTTTCCATTTCCTCCTCCAGAGGATCTTCCTGACCCAAGGATCAAACCCACAACTCTTATGTCTCCTGAATCAGCAGGGTGGTTCTACCACTGGCACCACCTGGGAAGCCCTGTATGCATGTGTATCAGCATGCTATTCTAAGTACAGTAAATATATAAACTGGCTAAATCATTCTAGCCTCTATGAGACAAGTAGTATTGTTGTCCTATTCAGTTCAGTTGCTCAGTTGTGTCCAACTCTTTGTGACCCCATGGACTCAGCATGCCAGGCTTCCCTGTCCATCACTAACTCTAAGTATAATATTTAGAATTACTGATTATTGTCCTATTGCTTTATTGCAAATGAGAAAAATGAAGACACAGAGGACTTAAGTAACTTGTCCAAGGTTGCAGGGGTAGTAAATATCAGAGCCATGAATTGAAACCTGACAGCTTGAGCTCATAATATTCGTATTATGCCATATACACTATGCTATAATGCTTCTCACTAAATGTCAACCATAAGTGGAAGTCTTATTACACATGTAGCTAAGCATAGATGAAAATAGTTTCTTTGTTGATAGGCTAGTTCTTCAGTGAGATCCTAGTATCCATTTAGCGATTGTATTTTGCTCTATTGAATGATCATTGTAAGGGTGAAGAGGACTAATTGTTAGTTTATGGAAAAAAGATCAAAGTCTATAGTTTGCTGTGTGGACCAAAATGAAATTTTTTGACTTTGTAGATAAAAAGATCATGTTTGATGTTTCACTTATCTGGTTTCAGATGTACTATTTCCTGAAACTGAAACTTCAAAAGTTAGTTTCTTTAGTAAATGATAATGGATTTCTAAATTAAAATTCCAGATTTGTTATCTCATATCTCTTTGAACTTGGAGCAATTGCTTAGCTTTTTTTATGTCTCTTCAAATCACAACAATTAGTGACAGTTATGATTGGAAGTCTGTGGTATAGGATTATAGAAGTTGTAAATGATTCAAAGCATAAAGCATATATAGTGTTTAGAATCCCCAGTTGTTTTATTTCCATTGTGTCTCTGCAGACAATGAGTTGAAAAGTTATTTAGCCCATTTTTGTAATTATTTTTACAACATACAATGACAAACTGTGATCAATAGACAGTGTGCCTTCATTTTCCAGACCAGCCAAATAATTACACATGAGATTTGATCACAAAAAGCTTAAAGACTTAAAGAAAGTGCTGCAACATTGTTCCATGAAATGAATTTCCTGTGTCTTAAAGAGCTCCTCATGTGTCATCTGATTACTTCTAAGGCTCTGCTGTATTGTCTTTTGTTTCCCTAGTTGTCATTCAGTTCAGTGGATTGTGTGTGTGACTTGAGGTTAATTAAAATCAATGATAAATTATAAATTGAGGTGCAAAAATCAGGGCAGCAATGAATGCGAAAATTTCAAACTAGTTGTACAAAGTCTATGGGACTCCAAAAATATAGGACATTGTCAAAGATAAAAGCAAAGACTTGTGGGAAGTGTTAAGAGTTTATGCAGTAAAACTGGCATCTACTTTTTGGTTCTAATTATATTCTCAAATATAAAATTCAGAAATCACTTTTACATACATAGAATAATATTCAGGTACTGCAGCCATGTAAGGGAGCACATAAACAC
The DNA here is from genome assembly GCF_014754425.2 of Oryx dammah. Taxonomy (NCBI): domain Eukaryota; kingdom Metazoa; phylum Chordata; class Mammalia; order Artiodactyla; family Bovidae; genus Oryx; species Oryx dammah. Next base: position 7,472,411 of record NW_024070187.1, read on the forward strand.
AAGCAATAATAACACAATGTTGTAATTGACATGTGCATTTATTTTTGCTTTCAAATCTGTTTAATAGGACATCCATGGCAAAAATAATGTTAGTATATTTTCCTCAGATTTCACATCTTTCACATATCTTTTATTTATTTTTCTTCTTGGCTTTAAAAATTAATTAATTTATTTTAATTGGAAGCTAATTACTTTAGAATATTGTGGTGGTTTTTGCCATACATTGACATGAATCAGCCATGAGTGTACATGTGGTCCCATCCTGACGCACCAGCCCTGAGCACCCTGTCTCATACATCGAACCTGGACTGGTGATCTGTTTCACATATGATAATATACATGTTTCAATGCTATTCTCTCAAATCATCCAACCCTCACCTTCTCCGACCAAGTCCAAAAGTCTGTCCTTTACATCTGTGTCTCTTTTGCTGTCTCGCATATAGGGTCATCGTTATCATCTTTCTAAATTCCAAAAATGTATGTTAATACTTTGACTGTGTGGATCACAATAAACTGTGGAAAATTCTGAAAGAGATGGGAATACCAGACCACCTGACCTGCCTCTTGAGAAACCTATATGAAGGCCAGGAAGCAACAGTTAGAACTGGACATGGAACAACAGACTGGTTCCAAATAGGAAAAGGAGTACATCAAGGCTGTATATTGTCACCTTGCTTATTTAACATATGTGCAGAGTACATCATAAGAAATGCTGGGCTCAAAGAAGCACAAGCTGGAATCAAGATTGCTGGGAGAAATATCAATAACCTCAGATATGCAGATGACACTACCCTTATGGCAGAAAGTGAAGAGGAACTAATAAGCCTCTTGATGAAAGTGAAAGAGGAGAGTGAAAAAGTTGGCCTAAACCTCAACATTCAGAAAAGGAAGATCATGGCGTCTGGTCCCATCACTTCATGGGAAATAGATGGGGAAACAGTGGAAACAGTGTCAGACTTTATTTATTTGGGCTCCAAAATCACTGCAGATAGTGACTGAAGCCATGAAATTAAAAGATGCTTACTCCTTGGAAGAAAAGTTATGATCAACCTAGATAGCATATTGAAAAGCAGAGACATTACTTTGCCAACAAAGGTCTGTCTAGTCAAGGCTATGGTTTTTCCAGTGGTCATGTATGAATGTGAGCATTGGACTGTGAAGAAAGCTGAGTGCCAAAGAAATGATGCTTTTGAACTGTGGTGTTGGAGAGGACTCCCGAGAGTCCCTTGGACTGTAAGGAGCCCAACCAGTCCATCCTAAAGAGATCCTAAAGGAGATCAGCCCTAGGTGTTCTTTGGAAGAAATGATATTAAAGCTGAAGCTCCAGTACTTTGGCCGCCTTATGTGAAGAGTTGACTCATTGGAAAAGACTCTGATGCTGGGAATGATTGGGGGCAGGAGGAGAAGGGGACGACAGAGGATGAGATGGCTGGATGTTATCACTGACTCGATGAACGTGAGTTTGAGTGAACTCCGGGAGTTGGTGATGGACAGGAAGGCCTAGTGTGCTGCGATTCATGGGGTTGCAAAGAGTCAGCCACAACTGAGCAACTGAACTGTACTGAACTGATACTGTATTGGTGTTTTTCTTTCTGACTTACTTCACTCTGTATAATAGGCTCCAGTTTCATCCACCTCATTAGAACAGACTCAAATGCATTCTTTTTTAATAGCTGAGTAACATTTCATTATGTATATATACCACAGCTTTCTTATCCATTTATCTGCTGATGGACATCTAGGTTGCTTCCATGTCCTGGCTATTGTAAACAGTGCTGTGATGAACACTGGGGTACACGTATCTCTTTCAATTCTGGTTTCCTCAGTGTGTATGCCCAGCAGTGGGATTGCTGGGTCCTACGGTTGTTCTATTTCCAGGTTTTTAAGGAATCTCCACACTGTTTAGTGGCTGTACTAATTTGCATTCCCACCAACAGTGTAAGAGGGTTCCCTTTTCTCCACAGTTTCTCCAGCATTTATTGTTTGTAGACTTTTGCATAGCAGCCATCCTGACTGGAGTTAAATGGTACCTCATTGTGGTTTTGATTTGCATTTCTGTGATAATGAGTGATACTGAGCATCTTTTCATGTGTTTGTTAGCCATCTGTATGTCTTCTTTTGAGAAATGTCTGTTTAGTTCTTTGGCCCATTTTTTTGATTGAGTTGTTTATTTTTCTGGAATTGAGATGCAGGAGTTGCTTGTATATTTTTGAGATTAATTCTTTGTCCATTGCTTCATTTGCTATTATTTCCTCCCATTCTGAAGGCTGTCTTTTCACCTTGCTTATAGTTTCCTTCATCTTGCAAAAGCTTTTAAGTTTAACTAGGTCCCATTTTTTTATTTTTACTTTTATTTCCATTACTCTGGGAGGTGGATCATAGAAGATCCTGCTGTGATTTATGTCAGAGAGTGTTTTGCCTATTTTTTCCTCTAGGAGTTTTATAGTTTCTGGTCTTACATTTAGATCTTTAATCCATTTTGAGTTTATTTTTGTGTGTGGTGTTAGAAAGTGTTCTAGTTTCATTCTTTTACTAGTGGTTGGCCAGTTTTCCCAACACCACTTGTTAAAGAGATTATCTTTTCTCCATTGTATATTCTTGCCTCCTCTGTCAAAGATAAGGTGTCCATAGGTGCGTGTATTTATCTCTGGGCTTTTTTGTTTCGTTAATCTATATTTCTGTCTTTGTGCAAGTATCGTACAGTCTTGATGACTGTGGTTTTGTAGTAGAGCCTGAAGTCAGGCAGGTTGATTCCGCCAGTTCCATCCATCTTTCTCAAGATTGCTTTGGCTATTCCATATTTTTTGTATTTCCATACAAATTGTGAGACTAGTTCTAGTTCTTAGAAAAATACTGTTGGTAGCTTGATAGGGATTGCATTGAATCTATAGATCTCTTTGGGTAGTATCGTCATTTTTGCTATATTGATTCTTCTGATCCATGAACATGGTATATTTCTCAATCTATTTGTGCCATCTTTGATTTCTTTCATCAGTGTTTTATAGTTTTCTATATAGGTCTTTTATTTCTTTAGGTACATTTATTCCTATGTATTTTATTCTTTTTGTTGCAATGGTGAATGGAATTGTTCCTTAATTTCTCTTTTTGTTTTCTCATTGCTAGTGTATAGGAATGCAAGGGATTTCTGTGTGTTTATTTTATATCCTGCAACTTTACTATATTCATTGATTACCTCTAGCAATGTTTTGGTGATGGGTTTAGGGTTTTCTCTACAGAGGATCACGTCATCTGCAAACAGTGAGAGTTTTACTTCTTTTCCAATCTGGATTCCTTTTATTTATTTATTTTTTCTGCTCTGATTGCTGTGGCCAAAACTTCCAAAACTATGTTGAATAGTAGTCATGAGTGGGCAACCTTCTCTTGATCCTGACTTTAGGGGAAATGCTTTCGGTTTAACACCATTGAAGATGATGTTTGCTGTGGGTTTATCATATATAGCTTTTATTATGTTGAGGTATGTTCCTTCCATGCCTGCTTTCTGGAGGGTTTTTATCATAAATGGGTATTGAATTTTATCAAAGGCTTTCTCTGCATCTATTGAGATAATCATATGGTTTTTATCTTTTAATTTGTTAATGTGGTGTATCACATTGATTGATTTGTGAGTATTGAAGAATCTTTGCATCCCTGGGATAAAGCCCATTTGGTCATGATGTATGGTCTTTTTAATATGCTGTTGGATTCTGTTTGCTAAAATTTTTTTTAAAGGATTTTTGCATCAATGTCATTAGTGATATTGGTCTGTAGTTTTCTTTTTTTGTGACATCTTTGTCTGTTTTTTTTGATGATTGTGGCCTCATAAGATGAGTTTGGAAGTTTACCTTCTTCTGCAATTTTCTGGAAGAGTTTGAATAGGATAGGTGTTAGCTCTTCTCTAAATTTTTGGCAGAATTCACCTGTGAAGCCATCTGGGCCAGGGCTTTTGTTTGTTGGAAGATTTCTGATTACAGTTTCGATTTCCATGCTTGTAATGTGTCTGTTAAGATTTTCTATTTTTGCTTGGTTCAATTTTGGAAAGTTATACTTGTCTAAGAATTGGTCCATTTCTTCCAAGTTGTCTATTTTATTGGCATATTGTTCCTGATAGTAGTCTCTTATGATCCTTTGTATTTATGTGTTGTCTGTTGCGACTTCTCCATTTTCATTTCTAATTTTGTTGATTTGATTCTTCTCCTTTTTTTTTTCTTTTTTGATGAGTCTGGCTAGTGGTTTGTCTATTTCATTTATCTTCTCAAAGAACCAGCTTTTAGTTTTGTTGATTTTTGCTATAGTTTCCATTGTCTATTTTTCATTTATTTCTGGCCTAACTTTTATTTCTTTCCTTCTACTATCCCTGGTTTTTTTTAATTTCTTCTTTTTCTAGTTTCTTTAGGCTTATAGTTAGGTTATTTATTTTTTTTTTCTCTTGTTTCTTAAGATAAGCTTGTATTGCTATGAACCTTCCCCTTCACTGAATCCCATAGGTTTTGGGTTATTGTGTTTATATTTTCATTGATTTCTATGTATATTTTTATTTCTTTTTTGATTTCTTCTGTGATTTGTTGATTATTCAGGAGCATGTTGTTTAGCCTCCATATGTTTGTATTTTTAATAGCTTTTTTCTGTTTTGACATCTAATCTATGTTCATTGTGATCAGAAAAGATGCTTGAAATGATTTCAATTTTTTTGAATTTATCAGTGCTAGATTTATGGCCCAGGATGTTATCTATCCTGGAGAAGGTTCTGTGTGCACTTGAGAAAAAGGTGAAATTCATTGTTTTTGGGTGAAATGTCCTATAGATATCAATTAGGTCCAACTGGTCCATTGTATTATTTAAAGCTTGTGTTTCCTTGCTAATTTTCTATTTAGTTCATCTATCTATAAGTGTGAGTGGGTATTAAAGTCTCCCACTATTATTGTGTTATTGTTAATTTCCCCTTTCATACTTGTTAGCATTTGCCTTATATGTTGTGGTGCTCCTATGTTGGGTGCATATATATTTCTAATTGTTATATCTTCTTCTTGGATTGATCCTTTGATCATTATGTAGTGTCCTTCATTGTCTTTTTTCATGGCCTTTATTTCAAAGTCTATTTTATCTGATATGAGTATTGCTACTCCTGCTTTCTTTTGGTCTCCATTTGTGTGAAATATCATTTTCCAGCCCTTCACTTTCAGTCTGTATATGTCCCTTGTTCTGAGGTGGGTCTCTTGTAGACAGCATATATAGGGGTCTTGTTTTTTATCCATTCAGCCTGTCTTTGTCTTTTGTTTGGGGCATTGAATCCATTTACATTTAAGGTAATTATTAATAAGCATGATCCCATTGCCCTTTACTTTGTTTTTTGGGTTCGAGTGTATAAACCTTTTCTGTGTTTCCTGTCTAGAGAAGATCCTTTAGCATTTGTTGGAGAGCTGGTTTGGTGGTGCTGAATTCTCTCAGCTTTGCTTGTCTGTAAAGCTTTTGATTTCTCCTTCATATTTGAATGAGATCCTTGCTGGGTACAGTAATCTAGGTTGTACTGAAAGTCTTTCATCACTTAAGTATGTCCTGCCATTCCCTTCTGGCCTGAAGAGTTTCTATTGAAAGATTCAGCTGTTATCCTTATGGGAATCCCCTTGTGTGTTATTTGTTGCTTTTCTCTTGCTGCTTTTAATCTTTGCCTTTGTGTTTAATCTTTGTTAATTTGATTAATATTCACGTGTCTTTTAAATATGAAATAGAATATTAATTTTCTGGAATTCTGATGTTTTATTTCAGTTGTTTGTCTCTTTAAAAGATGAAGTTAGTAGTAGTTCAATATTTTTTATACTTGTATATTATTTTATATAACAAATATTGTGGAAATTTTCTAGGAGTTCAACTCTGTGCCTATGGATAAAAATAATTATAAGAATTTAGAGTCAAATACTGAGCTTCTAAATATGATAATCACAAGCCACATAGCACAAACCAAATCAGAAAGTGAAATAAATTAAAATTTATTTCCTCTAAATGTGCCAAGTGCCAAATAGTCCCATTTGGCTAGTGGCTAATGTATTGAACAAGGCAGATGCAGAACATCCATAGTGGCAGAGGGTTCTATGAGACTGTTAACTTAATTCATAACACTTCTGCATGACTTTGGTAAATATTATATTAAATTGGAGTATTTGGTTTATATTATTACAATGTAACAATATGTTACATTTTAAGAATATGTTATGTATTCTCATGATTGCAGTCCTTACCCTTACAATGTGGTCATTTTAATTAGACAGCAGAAATTTAAGATTTACTTCCAGTAATTGGGTCAGATTTTACCAGAGTAATGTTCAGTTCAGTTCAGTCGCCCAGTCATGTCTGACCCTTTCTGACCCCATGGACTGCAGCAGGTCAGGCTTCCCTGTCCATCACTGACTCCCAGAGCTTTCTCAAACTCCTGCCCATCTAGTCGGTAATGCCATCTAACCATATCATCCTCTGTCGTCCCCTTCTCCTCCTACTTTCAATCCTTCCCAGCATCAGAGTCTTTTCCAATATGTCAGTTCTTCACATCAGGTGGCTAAAGTATTGGAGCTTCAGCTTTAGCAGCAGTCCATTCAGCAAATATTCAGGACTGATTTTCTTTAAAATTGACTGGCTTGAACTTCTTGCAGTCCAAAGGGCTTTCAAGAGTCTTCTCCACCACCACAGTTCAAAAGAATAAATTCTTCAGCATTCAGGTTTGTTTATGGTCCAACTCTCACATCCATACATGACTATTGGAAAAACCATAGCTTTGACTTGATGGACCTTTGTCGGCGAAGTCGTCTCTGCTTTTTAATATGCTGTCTAGGTTTGTCATAGATTTACTTGCAGTGAGTAAGTGTTTTTTAATTTCATGGCTGTGGTCACCATCTGCAGTGATTTTGGAGACCAAGAAAATAAAGTCTGTGAGTCTTTCTATTGTTTCCCCACCTATTTGCCACAAAGTGATGGGACTAGATGCCATCATCTTCTGAATGTTGTTTTAAGCCAGATTTTTCACTCTCCTCTTTCACTTTCATCAAAAGGCTCTTTAGTTCCTCTTCACTTTTCTGCCATAAGGGCGATGTCGTCTGCATATCTGAGGTTATTGATAATTCTCCTGGCAATCTTGATTCCAGCTTGTGCTTCATCCATCTTGGCATTTCACATGATGTACTCTGCTTCTAAGTTAAATAAGCAGGGTGACAATATACAGCTTGGATATACTCCTTTCCCAATTTACAACCAGTCTGTTGTTCCATGTCCAGTTCTAACTGCTGCTTCTTGACCTGCATACAGATTTCTCAGGAGGCAGGTCAAATGGTATGGTATTCCCATTTCTTTAAAAATTTTCTACAGTTTGTTGTGATCCACAAAGTCAAAAGCTTTAGCATAGTCAGTAATGTAGATTTACTTTTATTTTTCTATTTAACTCGTTTAAAGATAATCATTTCTGATCATTTTATTCTATCAATATTAATAAAATTCAGGAAGAATTAGTTAAGGAATAAACATATAACTGCAAGCAAATATTAGTACTAGGTTAAAAGCATGACATCCTAGTAGCCGTGGCTCAAAGAACACAAAATCCAGGACAAAACAAAGTCCTTGGCTTCAAACAACATATAATTAATGTGGCATGTATGCAAAAAGTTATGGGGCAAATATTTTATTGTAGGGCTTTTGATGAGAGAGATAACAAGCCTTGAAAATCAAGGAAAGTTTTGTGGAAAATATGGGATTTTAGACAGGTATTTTTATAGTTTAATTGGAGGATAATTGTTTACAATGTTGTGTTGGTCTCTGTCATATATCAATATGAATCAGCCATAGGTATACATATGTCCCCTCCATCTTAAATCTCCCTCCCACCTCTCACCTCATCCCACCCTCTAGGTTGTCACAGAGCACCAGGTTAAGCTCCCTGTATCATACAGCAAATTCCCACTGGCTATCTGTTTTACATTTGGTAATGTATATGTTTCAATACTACCCTCTTGTTTTTGTCCCACTCTCTCCTTCCCTCACTGTGTCCACAAGTCTGTTCTCTTTGTCTGTATCTCTATTGCTGCCCTACAAATCAGTACCATTTTTCTAGATTCCACATACATGCACTAATATGATTGACTAAACTATAGAGAGATCTCTACCTTACTATGGGCCCTGGCCTCCATTTTCTTAGTGCATTTACTTTGGAAAGCTTGAAATCGCAAGTTCTTTCTCTGACTTTAAAATGCAGGTAAATCTTCTCAGAAGCCCCTTGCCAGTTTTACAACTCAGAAATGTCTTTCTCAAGTTCCTGGGAGTCATCCCTCTGAAGGTAATCATCAAGAAACATATCATTCCTATCCCTATGTCCCAGGTTCAGAGGGACAGTGGGAGCCTAAAGTGGATAAACAACAACTGGCAAAGACACGTGGGCTTCCCCGGTGGCTCAGTGGTAATGAACCCACCTGCCAATGCAGGAGACATGGGTTTGATTCCTGGGTTGGGAAGATTTCCCTGGAGACAGAAATGACAACCCTCTCCAATACCCTTGCCTGGGAAATCCCATGGACAGTGGAGCCTGGCAGGCTACAGTCCATGGTGTCACAAGAGAGTCAGACATGACTTAACAACTGAACAACAACAACAAAGCAAACACAAAGGCCTGATCAAACTTATAAACTTCTCCCCTAACACCCTTTAATAATTTTCCATTAGCTCACTAGTTTAGTGCTGAAAACAGATTTAAATTTAATCTCTCTCCTATAATGCAATAGTCTTGAATAAAGTCTTTCTAATACTAATCTCTATCCTATGCAATTTTACTTTGAGACCCTGTGTTGGTTTCCTGTTGCTGCTGTAACAAATTCCCACAAGCTACTGACTTAAAACGACCAAAAATAATCTTATTATATTCTTGTTCAGGAGTTCATAAGTCCAAATGGATCTTACTCGGCTAATGTCAAAATGTTGGCAAGGCTGAAATCCTCTGGAGGCTCTAGGGAACAATCTTTTTGCTTGTCTTTTCCAACTTTTAGAGACTGGTTGTATTCCTTGGTTCTTGGCCCCACTATCCATCTTCAAAGCCAGCAACTGGATCACGGTGACCTTTGTTTCTGTCTGTAGTCACATCTTCTGTGACTATGAAACTTCTGCCTTCTTCTTTAGCTTGTAAGGATCTTTGTAATAGCATTGGGCCCATCTGGATAATAAGGATAATCTCATTCAAAGATCACTAACTCAATCCTATTTGCAGAGTCCTTTTTAATATATAAAGCTACATAATCATATATTCTGGTGATTAGGACATGGACATCTTTGGGGGAGGGGAGTGTTGATCCTCTTACTTCTAAATATTCAGAAATTAAATATAAGATAATATAAACTACCAATAAACAATTTTTGAAAAAGAAAACCAAGATAATGCCGTGATGTTGATTTTTAAAAAGAGTTATAAAAGGAAAATTAATTTAAAATAAATGATACATCTGAATTTCAATATGTAAATGACTGGGCAAGAGTAGTTCAAAAGTAAGGTGGTAAAATGCTTATGCATGCATGCCAGTTGCTTCAGTTGTCTCCAAATGTTTGCAACCCTATGGACTATATCCCTTCAATGGGATTCTCCAGGCGAGAATACTGGAGTGTGTTAACATACCTTTCTCTAGGGGATCTTCCTGACCCAGGCATTGAACCTGTATCTCATGTCTCCTGCATTGGCAAGTAGATTCTTTACTACTAGCACCACCTGGGAAGCCATAAAATGTTCATATCTACTTGTAATGAATAAGTTTGAAGATAAGTAAAGCAAAGAGCATATAAGTATTATTACCATTTTTCATGTTTAGAAGTAAAGTTTACATAGATTTATTTATACACACACAGACACATACATATACACAAAATAATCATCATGAATGGGAAATCTAGAAAAACAGACTCAGTAGAGGGTGTTATATTAGTAATTTAAATACAACAAATATTTAGTATTCATCATATATTAGACAAAAAAGGCTTTTCTCTTAGTAGTGTAAGTTTTCCAAATAAAGAACAATTTATGGGAAAAATGTTAGAGTTATGCCTCAGTATTCAGGAAAGCTTCATATCTGGAAATTCAGTGTATACTAAAACCATCTAAATGCTATATGGTTATATGTGAAATAGAATATTTTAGCTTTAAATAATTAAAAACAGATGTTCTAACCCATATAAATGCCTGATTAAATAGTCGATTTGCGTGGGGGTATGCAACAATTGTTCATTCCTTATATTTTAAAACATATCATCAGATAATTCAAATTCCTGGTGCCCATGTTCTAAATAACAGTGGTCTGCCTCTTGTACACACATACACACACACACACACACAAACACACTTCCCAAATTTTCCAGACAACTATTGTAGGAAACACTTCTCACCCTTGAATTTTAAAGATCTTTCCAACCTTCTTATTTTTTAGAGGAAGGCAATGCAATTACCATTGATTAAGCGATGCTTGGAGATTTAGTCTAGGGGGAAATTTCAAAGATTAGGGATACACTAAAGAACTAAATTTATCCAAATTTCCTTTTTTCACAGGATTTTGTTTTTTTTGTGTGTGACTATAACAAAAATAATTTAAACAGAAAAGTATATTGTGTAATGTACTAGAAAGTGACGTGTTTATTCATGATGCAGCCATTAACAATATTTATTATGTGCTAATTTTGAGCAAAGCACAAAAGAAAACTTTAAAAAGATAGTGCTATTTCAAGCATGCTAAAATTGTTGTAATTTGTTTTTTCCTATTGAAACAGTGGGACTTTTTTAAGCATGGGAATGAAATTATCTGATTTGAATTTAAGCAAGATCACACTGCTCTGCAGGAAATGAAGAATGGTGTCGAGGATTGGGTCAGAGGGACTAGTTAAGAGTACATTAGATTAGAAATGATAGTGAGCTACAGTGTGGCAGTAGGTAGACAGAAGTGCACAGACTTCATATATATTGCAGAGATAGAACAAATAAGACTTACTGAAAAATTGAATTTCTGAGATATTGGAAAATGCATTTTCAAGATTGACTTCTTGGATTACAAATTGAGTAAATCAGCAGCAATTTATGATAAAGAATTCGGGAGAATGTGTGATAATCCATGGAAAGAAAAATTTGAATATTATTTAATTTGCTAAGATTGCAGAGTTGAAATTCACATATTTTAATTGTTTTGCAGAATTTAAATACCTGCATTAAATTAAGGTTTAGGCAGGTGGATGTAAATAAAAGTAGATTGTTAGAAAACAGAAGAAATTGATTTTTAAGCACTTTTCATAACTATGAGAAGAGTATTTTCAACTGAATCTCAGCATCTCCCTAGAAAACTACTGAAAAAAATATAACAGATAATTACACTAAAAATATCACTCCCACCATTATTTACTATCATAAATTTTCTTCTTTAAAACTCAAGTTAATGAATAAATAATAATTGCTTTTAGAAAGTATTTCACCCAAAAGTGGGACTTTATTTTTTGAACAAATTATACCTCTAGCCAGCACTTTCATATATCTGTGTTTTTAAAATTATTTCAATGCTACTGGCACAAACAGAAATATGTATCAATGGAACAAAATAGAAAGCCCAGAGATAATTCCATGCACCAATGAATACCTTATCTTTGACAAAGGAAGCAAGAATATACAATGGAGAAAAGACAATCTCTTTAACAAGTGGTGCTGGGAAAACTGGTCAACCACTTGTAAAAGAATGAAACTAGAACACTTTCTAACAACATACACAAAAATAAACTTAAAACGGATTAAAGATCTAAACATAAGACCAGAAACTATAAAACCCCTAGAGGAGAACATAGGCAAAACACTCTCCAACATAAATCACAGCAGGATCCTCTATGACACACCTCCCAGAATATTGGAAATAAAAGCCAAAATAAACAAATGAGACCTAATTAAACTTAAAAGCTTCTGCACAACAAAGGAAACGATAAGCAAGGTGAAAAGACAGACTTCAGAATGGGAGAAAATAATAGCAAATGAAGCAACTGACAAAGAACTAATCTCAAAAATATACAAGCAACATCTGCATCTCAATTCCAGAAAAATAAATGACTCAATAAAAAAATGGGCCAAAGAACTAAACAGACATTTCTCCACAGAAGACATACAGATGGCTAACAAACACATGAAAAGATGCTCAACATCACTCATTATCAGAGAAATGCAAATCAAAACCACAATGAGGTACCATTTAACGCCAGTCAGAATGGCTGCTATCAAAAAGTCTACAAGCAAGAAATGCTGGAGAGGGTGTGGAGAAAAGGGAACCCTCTTACACTGTTGGTGGGAATGTAAACTAGTACAGCCACTATGGAGAACAGTGTGCAGATTCCTTAAAAACATGGAAATAGAACTGCCATATGACCCAGCAACCCCACTTCTGGGCATTCACATCGAGGAAACCAGAATTTAGAGACACATGTACCCCAGTGTTCATTGCAGCACTGTTTATAATAGCCAGGACATGGAAGCCACCTAGATATCCAGCAACAGATGAATGGATAAGAAAGCTGTGGTACATATACACAATAGAGTATTATTCAGCCTTTAAAAATAATACATTTGAATCAATTCTAATGAGGTGGATGAAACTGGAACTTATTATACAGAGTGAGGCAAGCCAGAAAGAAATACACCAATACAGTATCAGTTCAGTTCAGTCATTCAGTCCTGTCCTACTCTTTGTGACCTCATGAATTGCATCATGCCAGGCCTCCCTCAGTTCAGTTCAGTTCAGTTCAGTTGCTCAGTCGTGTCCGACTCTTTGCGACCTCATGAGTCACAGCACATCAGGCCTCCCTGTCCATCACCATCTCCTGGAGTTCACTCAAACTCACGTCCATCGAGTCAGTGATGCCATCCAGCCATCTCATCCTCAGTCGTCCCCTTCTCCTCCTGCCCCCAATCCCTCCCAGCATCAGAGTCTTTTCCAATGAGTCAACTCTTCGCATGAGGTGGCCAAAGTACTGGGGTTTCAGCTTTAGCATCATTCCTTCCAAAGAAATCCCAGGGCTGATCTCCTTCAGAATGAACTGGTTGGATCTCCTTGCACTCCAAGGGACTCTCAAGAGTCTTCTCCAACACCACAGTTCAAAAGCATCAATTCTTCGGTGCTCAGCCTTCTTCACAGTCCAACTCTCACATCCATACATGACCACTGGAAAAACCATAGTCTTGACTAGATGGAACTTAGTTGGCAAAGTGATGTCTCTGCTTTTGAATATGCTATCTAGGTTGATCATAACTTTTCTTCCAAGGAGTAAGCGTCTTTTAATTTCATGGCTGCAATCACCATCTGCAGTGATTTTGGAGCCCCCCAAAATAAAGTCTGACACTGTTTCTACTGTTTCCCCATCTATTTCCCATGGAGTGATGGGACCAGATGCCATGATCTTCGGTTTCTGAATGTTGAGCTTTAAGCCAACCTTCTTCACTCTCCACTTTCACTTTCATCAAGAGGCTTTTTAGTTCCTCTTCACTTTCTGCCATAAGGGTGGTGTCATCTGCATATCTGAGGTTATTGATATTTCTCCCGGCAATCTTGATTCCAGCTTGTGCTTCTTCCAGCCCAGCGTTTCTCATGATGTACTCTGCATATAAGTTAAATAAGCAGGGTGACAATATACAGCTTTGATGTACTCTTTTTCCTATTTGGAACCAGTCTGTAGTTCCATGTCCAGTTCTAACTGTTGCTTCCTGACCTGCATACATTGTTATTTTAGTTTCAGGGTGAATTTGTATACCACTAAAGCTTACCTGATTAAAATTTGCACTTTTTTCCATTTCCAAAGGTAAAATATATTTTTTATCATCTTCAGATATGTGAAAGATAAACAAGGTATCAGATAACATATGATAAAGTTTCTAAGATGTTGATCTGGCCTTTGAATAAGGAAATTATGAATTGTATAGAATAATGCCTGGGTTAAAATAATTGGTAAGACATAAAAAATTAATTTATATTTATCATATGACTTTGCTAAAACATAATTCTTGTATGTAAAACTTTGTGTGCCTGAGAAAATGAAGCAGCTGAGTTCAAAACAATTAGTTCTTGGCTATTAGAGGATTATGGGCTTCCCAGGTGGGGCAGTGCAGGAGATACAGGAGACCAGGTTGGATTCCTGGCTCAGAATGATTCCCCTGGAGAAAGAAATGGCAACCCACTCCATTATTCCTGCCTGGGAAATTCTATGGACATAGGAGTCAGCTGGGCTACAGACCAGGGGTTCAAAAAAGGATCAGATGTGATTGAGTACAGATTATCATGGAAGAAAATAAGTCTCTGTAAGAAAGCTCTGCCTGTGATGTAATAGCAACCTTCGTGGAGAGTATCTTCTGTTCTGACAATTTGGTGTCTCATTTGCATGTGAGGGCTGACAACAGAGGATGAACCCTGGACCTAAGATGGAACTATTTATGTGAACACATGCTGATGACTTAAATGGTGCCCTGAGAGCACATCAACCTGTTCTCATTTCCCCAGAGTGAAACATTACGAAAATTGTCATGTTTGTCCTCATAAATTTATCTGTGATTTTAGGAGTCACATATTCTATCAGGAGGAAAAGGACTCTTGAAGCAATATGTTTCATATCTAAAAATGTGTCAGATTTCCTCATCTCTCTAACTGAACTGTTTCCTATACATTTTGTTGCTGTGTAGAGTGTGTTAGTTCAGTTCATTTCAGTTCAGTTGCTCAATCGTGTTCTACTCTTTGTGACCCCATGAACTGCAGCACGCCAGGAGTGTGTTAGTAGGAGGCAGAAGAATGATGTTTAAGATATATAGAAAATAATTTTTTAAAAATTGCTAGAGAGAACCTCAGCATAACCACTATAATAACCACTATCAACTAGAATATATTTTTCCTAGTTATTTAATCAAGGTTTAGTTGATTTGCAATGCTATATTAGTTTTAAATGTACAACATAGTGATTCAAATTTTTATAGATTATACTCCATTTAAAGTTTTAAAATATTGACTATATTCCGTATGCAGTATATCACTGTAGCTTTTTATTTATTTATTTACTTTTGGCTGTGCCGGGTCTTTGTTGCAGTGTGTGGGTTTCTCATTGTAGCTTATTTATTTTACATGTAGTGGTTTGTGACTTTAATCCACTACTCCTATTTTGCTCCTTAACTTTTCCTTCTTCCCATGGTAACCACTAGTTTGTTCTTTTGATCTGTCAATTTAATCAGTCTTGTTATATTCATTCCTTTGTTTTAGTTTTTAGATACTGCATATGAATGATAAATAAGATATTTTTCTTTCTGTCTGAGTTATTCACTTAGCATAATAGCCTCCAGGTGCATTCGTGTTGTTGCAAATGATAAAAATTCTTTCTTTTCTTTGGCTGAGTAGTATTCCATTGTGTGTGTGTGTGTGTGTGTGTGTGTACACACACTACATCTTCTTTCTCCATTTATTTGTTAATGCACATTTGAGTGCCAGGCTGCGACGGCGCAGGAACGGCCGGGAGGAACCACCCTGCGTCTGAGGTCAGGGGCGGTGGCCGAGAGGAGCTACCCCGCGTCCAAGGTCAGTGGCGGCCAGGAGGAGTCACCCTGCGTCCAAGGTCAGGGCGGCGTCTGAGGTCAGGGTGGAGGCTGGGAGGAGCTACCCAGCATCTGAGGTCAGTGGCAGCTGGGAGGAGACACCCCAGTCCGAGGTCAGGGGCAGCCGGGAGAAGCCACCTTGCGCCTGAGGCCAGGGGTGGTGACCCTGAGGAGCCACCCTGAGCCCGAGGCCAGGGCCAGCAGCTGGGAGGAGCAACCTGAGGAGCGGTGGCTGAGCAGGTACAGGAGGGCCTAGAGGAGCTATCCCACATTGAAGGTCAGGAACTGCGGTGGTAAGGAGATACACCTCGTCCAAAGTAAGGAGCACCGGCTGCGCTTTGCTGGACCAGCGGTGAAGAGATACCCCACGCCCAAGGTAAGAGAAACCCAAGTAAGATGATAGGTGTTGCAAGAGGGCATCAGAGGGCAGACACACTGAAACCATACTCACAGAAAACTAGTCAATCTAATCACGCTAGGACCACAGCCTTGTCTAACTCAATGAAACCAAGCCATGCCTGCAGGGCAACCCAAGATGGGTGGGTCATGGTGGAGAGGTCTGACAGAATGTGGTCCACTGGAGAAGGGAATGGCAAGCCACTTCAGTATTCTTGCCTTGAGAACCCCATGAGTAGTATGAAAAGGCAAAATGATAGGATACAGAAAGAGGAACCCCCCAGGTCATTAGGTGCCCAATATGCTACTGGAGATCAGTGGAGAAATAACTCCAGAAAGAATGAAGGGATGGAGCTAAAGCAAAAACAATACCCAGCTGTGGATGTGACTGGTGATAGAAGCAAGATCCGATGCTGTAAAGAGCAATGTTGCATAGGAACCTATGGAATGTCAGGTCCATGAATCAAGGTAAATTGGAAGTGGTCAAACAAGAGATGGCAAGGGTGAACATCGACATTCTAGGAATCAGAGAACTGAAATGGACTGGAATGGGTGAATTTAACTCAGATGACCATTATATCTACTACTGTGGGCAGGAATCCCTCAGAAGAAATGGAGTAGCCATCATGGTGAACAAAAGAGTCTGAAATGCAGTACTTGGATGCAGTCTCAAAAACGACAGAATGATCTCTGTTCGTCTCCAAGGCAAACCATTCAATATCACAGTTATCCAAGTCTATGCCCCAACCCGTAACACTGAAGAAACTGAAGTTGAATGCTTCTATGAAGACCTACAAGACCTTTTAGAACTAACACACCAAAAAGATGTCCTTTTCATTCTAGGGGACTGGAATGCAAAAGTAGGAAGTCAAGAAACACCTGGAGTAACAGGCAAATTTGGCCTTGGAATGCAGAAAGAAGCAGGGCAAAGACTAATAGAGTTTTACCAAGAAAATTCACTGGTCATAGCAAACACCCTCTTCCAACAACAAAAAAGACTCTACACATGGACATCACCAGATGGTCAACACCGAAATCAGATTGATTATATTCTTTGCAGCCAAAGATGGAGAAGCTCTATACAGTCAACAAAAACGAGACCAGAGCTGACTCTGGCTCAGATCATGAACTCCTTATTACCAAATTCAGACTCAAATTGAAGAAAAAAGGGAAAACTACTAGACCATTCAGGTATGATCTAAATCAAATCCCTTATGATTATACAGTGGAAATGAGAAACAGATTTAAGGGCCTAGATCTGATAGATAGAGTGCCTGATGAACTATGGAATGAGGTTTGTGACATTGTACAGGAGAAAGGGATCAAGACCATCCCCATGGAAAAGAAATGCAAAAAAGCAAAATGGCTGTCTGGGGAGGCCTTACAAATAGCTGTAAAAAGAAGAGAGGTTAAAAGCAAAAGAGAAAAGGAAAGATATTAGCATCTGAATGCAGAGTTCCAAAGAATAGCAAGAAGAGATAAGAAAACCTTCTTCAGCGATCAATGCAAAGAAATAGACGAAAAGAACAGAATGGGAAAGACTAGAGATCTCTTCAAGAAAATTAGAGATACCAAGGGAATATTTCATGCAAAGATGGGCTTGATAAAGGACAGAAATATTATGGACCTAACAGAAGCAGAAGATATTAAGAAAAGGTGGCAAGAATACACGGAAGAACTGTACAAAAATCATCTTCACGACCCAGATAATCATGATGATGTGATCACTAATCTAGAGCCAGACATCTTGGAATGTGAAGTCAAGTGGGCCTTAGAAAGCATCACTATGAACAAAGCTAGTGGAAGTGATGGAATTCCAGTTGAGCTGTTTCATATCCTGAAAGATGATGCTGTGAAAATGCTGCACTCAATATGCCAGCACATTTGGAAAACTCAGCAGTGGCCACAGGACTGGAAAAGGTCAGTTTTCATTCCAACCCCAAAGAAAGGCAATGCCAAAGAATGCTCAAACTACTGCACAATTGCACTCATTTCACATGCTAGTAAAGTAATGCTCAAAATTCTCCAAGCCAGCCTTCAGCAATATGTGATCCGTGAACTCCCTGATGTTCAAGCTGGTTTTAGAAAAGGCAGAGGAACCAGAGATCAAATTGCCAACATCTGCTGGATCATGGAAAAAGCAAGAGAGTTCTAGAAAAACATCTATTTCTGCTTTATTGACTATGCCAAAACCTTTGACTGTGTGGATCACAATAAACTGTGGAAAATTCTGAGAGATGGGAATACCAGACCACCTGACCTGCCTCTTGAGAAATCTGTATGCAGGTCAGGAAGCAACAGTTAGAACTGGACATGGAACTACAGACTGGTTCCAAATAGGAAAAGGAGTACGTCAAGGCTGTATATTGTCACCCTGCTTATTTAACTTCTATGCAGAGTACATCATGAGAAACGCTGGGCTGGAAGAAACACAAGCTGGAATCAAGATTGCCAGGAGAAATATCAATAACCTCAGATATGCAGATGACACCACCCTTATGGCAGAAAACGAAGAGGAGCTAAAAAGCCTTTTGATGAAAGTGAAAGAGGAGAGTGAAAATGTTGGCTTAAAGCTCAACATTCAGAAACTGAAGATCATGGCATCTGGTCCCATCACTTCATGGGAAATAGATGGGGAAACAGTGGAAACAGTCGCAGACTTTATTTTGGGGGGCTCCAAAATCACTGCAGATGGTGACTGCAGCCATGGAATTAAAAGACGCTTACTCCTTGGGAGAAAAGTTATGACCAACCTAGACAGTATATTTAAAAGCAGAGACATCACTTTCCCAACTAAGGTCCGTCTAGTCAAGGCTATGATTTTTCCTGTGGTCATGGATGGATGTGAGAGTTGGACTGTGAAGAAGGCTGAGCGCCAAAGAATTGATGCTTTTGAACTGTGGTGTTGGAGAAGACTCTTGAGAGTCCCTTGGACTTTAAGGAGTTCCAACCAGTCCATTCTAAAGGAGATCAGCCCTTTGGATTTCTTGGAAGGAATGATGCTAAAGCTGAAGCTCCAGTACTTTGGCCACCTCATGCGAAGAGCTGACTCATTGGAAAAGACTCTGAAGCTGAGAGGGATTGGGAGCAGGAGGAGAAAGGGATGACTGAGGATGAGATGGCTGGATGGCATCGCGGACTCAATGGACGTGAGTCTGAGTGAACTCCAGGAGATGGTGATGGACAGGGAGGCCTGGCGTGCTGCAGTTCATGGGGTTTCAAAGAGTCAGATACGACTGAGCGACTGAACTAAACTGAACTGAGGTTGTTTTGATATTGGATACTAAAAATAATGCTGCTGTGAACCTTGGGGTGTCTGCATCTTTTTGAATTAGAGGTTTCATTTTCTTTGGTTATATGCCCAACAGTGGAATTGCTGGATCACATGGTAGTTCTATTTTTAGTTTTTCTGAGGAACTTCCTTACTACTTTCCACAGTGGATTCAATAATTTACATTCCTATCAATAGTATACAGGGTTCCTTTTTATCCACATCCTCACCAACACTTGTTATTTATGTTCTTTTTGATGATAGCCATTGTGACAGGTGTGAGATGATATCTTATTATGGTTTTGGTCTGCGTTTCTTTGATGATCATTTAGTGATGTTGAGCATGTTACCATGTGCCTGATAGACATCTTTATTTCTTCTTTGGAAAAAAATGTATATTCAGGTCTTCTGCCTAGTTTCTACATTTATTTATTTATTTATTTATTCCATTGTTATTGAGCTGTTTATATATTTTGGATATTAACCCCTTATAGTGTCATCATTTGCAAATATTTTCTTCCATTCAGTAGATTATCTTTGTTTCGTCTTTGTTTTTCTACGCTGTGCAAAAGGTTTTAAGTTGAATTAGGTCCCATTTCTTTATTTCTGCTTTTGTCTTTTCTGCTTTAGGAGACAGATTTTACACACACACACAAACTGATATGATTTATGACAGAGGGTTCTGCCCATATTTTCTTCTAGGAGTTTCATGTTTTCTGTTCTTACATTTAGGTATTTAACCATGATGAGTTTATTATTGTATATAGTGTGAGACAATGTTCTAATTTTATTCTTTTACATGTAATTATCCAGTTCTCCCAGCATCATTTATTATTTTATACACCACTTATCTATTTTATACATTGTATATTCTTGCCTCCTTTGTTATAGATGTCATAAGTGACTGGATTTATTTCTACACCCTCTATTATGTTACATTGATCTATGTGTCTGTTTTTTGCTAGTACCATAATGTAATGATCTGTGTAGCTTAGTAGTATAGCCTGAAGTCAGGGACTGTGATATCACAAACTCTGTTCTCATGATTATTTTGGCTGTTAGTGTGTGTGTGTGTATTACTGTACAGATTTTAGAATTATTTGTCCTTGTTAAGTTGCTAAGTTATGTCCAACTCTATGACCCCATGGACTTCAGCACACCATGCTTCTCTGTCCTTCAATAACTATCAGAGTTTGCCCAAATTCATGTACATTGGGTTAGTGATGCTGTCTAACCATCTTATCCTATGCTGCCCTCTTATTATTTTGCCTTCAATCTTTCCAAGCATCAGGATCTTTTCCAATGAATCAGCTCTTCACATAAGGTGGCTCAAGTATTGGAGTTTCAGCTTCAACATCAGTGTTTCCAAAAAATATTCAGGACTGATTTCCCTTAGGATTGATTGGTTGGATCTCCTTGAGGTCCAAGGGACTCTCAAGAGTCTTCTCTGACATCACAGTTCAAAAGCATCAATTCTTCGGCACTCAGCTTTCTATATAGTCCAACTCACATCCATACATGACTACTGGAAAAACTATGGCCTTGACGAGATGGACGTTTGTTGGCAAAGTAGTGTCTCTGCTTTTTATTTTTTTTTATTTTTTGAAGTTTAAAGACTTCCAAGTTTGTTCTTTATATTGCCTTGGTTATTTTTATTTTTAAAAAAATTTTATTTTTACTTTACTTTACAATACTGTATTGGTTTTCATACATTGACATGAATCCACCATGGGTGTATACAAGCTCCCAGTCCTGAATCCCCCTCCCACCTCCCACCCTATATCATCTCTCTGGATCATCCCTGTGCACCAGCCCCAAGCATCCTGTATCCTGTATCGAACATAGACTGGCACTTTGTATCTTACATGATAGTATACATGTTTCAAAGCCATTCTCCCAAATCATCCCACCCTCTCCCTCTCCCTCAGAGTCCAAAAGTCCATTCTATACATTTGTGTCTCTTTTGCTGTCTTGCATAAAGGGTCATCATTACCATCTTTCTAAATTCCGTATATATGTGTCAGTATACTGTATTGGTGTTTTTCTTTCTGGCTTACTTCAGTCTGTATAATCGGCTCCAGTTTCATCCATCTCATTAGAACTGATTCAAATGTATTCTTTTTAATGGCTGAGTAATACTCCATTGTGTATATGTACCACAGCTTTCTTATCCATTCATCTGCTGATGGACATCTAGGGTGTGTCTCTGCTTTTTAATATGCTGTCTAGTTTGGTCTTAGCTTTTCTTCCAAGGAGCAAGCATCTTTTAATTTCATGGTTGCAGTCATCATCTGCAGTGACTTTGGAGCCCAAGAAAGTAAAGTCTATTATTGTTTCCACTGTTTTCCCATCTATTTGCCATGAAGTGATGGGACTGCAGCCACGCACTCTGGAGCAAGCAGTGGCTGCACCACGCTGGAGGAAGCAGCAGCTGTGTGGCTCAGCAGCGGCTGCAATACCCCACATCCAGGGTCAGGAGCAGTATCTGTGCTTGGCTGGAGTGGCTGTGAGGAGATACCTCACGTCCAGGGTCAGAGAAACCCCAGTAAGATGGTAGGCACTGGAGCAGCTGTGAGGATACCCCATACCCCAGGGCAAAGGAGAAGCCCCAACAAGATAGTAGGAGGGATGGATTCGCATTTAGAATCAAACCCCATTCCCCCCAGAGAGGCTCAGAGGGCTCAAACAAACCTTGTGTGCACCTCGGACCCAGGGACTGCACAGAGACTGAGACAGAACTGTGTTTGAGCATCTCCTGCAGAGGTCTGGGTCAGCAGTGGCCTGCCGAAGGGGCAGGGACTCTGGGTGCAGCAGACTTGGGTGTGATATAAGCCCTCTTGGAGGAGGTCACCACTAACCCTACCCTAGAGCTACCAGAAATAGACTCTTAGAGGGCACAAACAGAATCTTGTGCACACCAGGACCCAGGAGAAAGGAGCAGTGACCCCAGAAACTGACCCAGACTTGCCTGTGAGTGTCCAAGAGTCTCCATTGGAGGCATGGGTCAGTGGTGGCCTGCTGCACAGTTAGGGTACTGAGTGTAGCAGTATATACATGGGATCTTTTGAAGGGGTTTGCCATTACTTCATTACCTCCACCATAGTTTGGCCCCAGGTAAATAGCAGGGAGGGAACACAGACCCACCCATCAACAGAAAGTTGGATTAAAGATTTACTGAGCATGGCCCCGCCCATCAAAACAAGACCCAGTTTCCCCAGCAGTCAGTCTCTCCCATCAGGAAACTCTCATAAGCTTCTTATCCTTCTTTATCAGAGGGCAGACAGACTGAAAACCACAATCACAGAAAACTAACCAATCTGATCACATGGACCACAGCCTTGTCTAACTCAATGAAAATATAAGCCATGCCTTGTAGGGCCACCCAAGACAGACAGGTCATGGTGGAGAATTCTGATAAAATGTGATCCACTGGAGAAAGGAATGGCAAACCACTTCACTATTCTTGTCTTGAGAATTCCATGAACAGTATGAAAAGGCAAAAAGATAGGACACTGATAGATGAACTCATAGGTGCCCAATATGCTACTGGAGATCAGTGGAGAAATAACACCAGAAAGAATGAAGAGATGGAGCTAAAGCAAACACAACACCCAGTTGTGGAAGTGACTGGTGATGGAAGCAAGGTCCAATGCTGTAAAGAGCAATATTGCTTAGGAACCTGGAATTTTAGGTCCATGAATTAAGGTAAATTGAAGGTGGTCAAACATGAAATGGCAAGAGTGAACGTTGACATTTTAGGAATCAGTGAGCTAAAATGGACTGGAATGGGTGAATTTAACTCAGAGGACTCTTATATCTACTACTATTGGCAAGAATCCCTTAGAAGAAATGGAGTAGCTATCAGAGTCAACAAAAGAGTCCAAAATGCAGTACTTGGATGCAGTCTCAAAAATGACAGCATGATCTCTGTTTCTGTTAGGTAGGTAGAATAGGGAAAAGGAGTCCAAAATGGCGGTGGCTAAAAGACAAGGAAGGGAAAAGCCCGTGAAAATAGAACAAAAGAAGGTCCGAGGACCAGAGTGAAGACTTTAGGTAGAACAAACAGCACTCCTGGCTAAGCCCAATTTGCATAGGGCAGGCCCAGGTGGAAGAAAACATATAAAAGGAGGAGCCAAATTGCTTTCTCTCTCTCTTGCTCTCCCACGTGCATGCGCTCTTTCTCTCTCTCTCCCTCTCTCTCTCCCCCTCTCCCACATGCTTCTCCACTCTCTTCCCTTCAAATCTTTGGGTTGGCATGCCCTCATGCTTTGAGGATGGATTCTCCTGCTATCTTCTAAATAAAATAGAGCTGTAACACTGATTTGCCAAAGAGCTATAACACGGTTTGTCCAAGACCCGAGAGCTGCGACACGCTGAGAGCTTTAATATTCATTGCTCCAAATCTTTGTTGTGATGAGACAAAGAACCGAGGAACATACACTCGCGTGACATTTCCAAGACGAAGCATTCAATATCAAGGTAATCTAAGTCTATGCCCTGACCAGTAATGCTAAAGAAACTGAAGTTGAATGGTTTTATGAAGACCTACAAGACCTTCTAGAATTAACACCCCCAAAAGATGTCCTTTTCATAATAGGACAATGGAATGCGAAAGTAGGAAGTTAAGAAACACCTGGAGTAACAGGCAAATTTGGCCTTGGAGTACAGAATGAAGCAGGGCAAAGGCTAATAGAGTTTGCCAAGAGAACGCACTGATCATAGCCACACCCTCTTCCAACAACACAATAGAAGACTCTACATGTGGATATCACCGTGATGGCCAACACTGAAATCAGATTGATTATATTCTTTGCAGCCAAAGATGGAGAACTCTATACAGTCAGCAAGAACAAGTCTGGGAGCTGACTGTGGCTCAGATCATGAACTCATTATTGCCAAGTTCAGACTTAAATTGAAGAAAGTAGAGAAAACCACTAGACCATTCAGGTATGACCTAAATCAAATCCCTTATGATTATACAGTGGGAGTGAGAAATAGGTTTAAGGGACTAGATCTGATAGACAGAGTGCCTGATGAATTATGGACTGAGGTTCATGACATTGTACAGGAGACAGGGATCAAGACCATTCCCAAGAAAAAAAATTGCAAAAAAGCAAAGTAGCTGTTTGAGGAGGCCTTACAAATAGCTGTGAAAATAAGAGTAATGAAAAGCAAAGGAGAAAAGGAAAGATATACCCATTTGAAAGCAGAGTTCCAAAGAATAGCAAGGAGAGATAAGAAAGCCATTCACAGTAATCAGTGCAAAGAAATAGAGCAAAGCAGTAGAATGGGAAAGACTATAGATGTCTTCAAGAAAATTAGAGATACCAAGGGACCATTTCATGCAAAGATAGGCTCAATGAAGGGCAGAAATAGTATGGACCTAGCAGAAGCAGAAGATATTAAGAAGAGGTAGCAAGAATACACAGAAGAACTATGGAAAAAGATCTTCATGACCCAGATTATCACGATGGTGTGATCACTCACCTAGAGCCAGACATCCTGGAATGCGAGTTAAGTGGGCCTTAGGAAGCATCACTACAAATAAAAGTAGTGGAGGTGATGCGATTCCAGTTAAGCTATTTCCAACCATAAAAGATAATGCTGTGAAAACACTGCTCTCAATATGCCAGCAAATTTGGAAACCTCAGCAGTGGCCACAGGACTGGAAAAGGTCAGTTTTCATTCCAATCCCAAAGAAAGGCAATACCAAAGAATGCTCAAACTACCACACAATTGCACTCATCTCACACACTATTAAAGTAATGCTCAAAATTCTCCAAGCCAGGCTTCAAAAATATGTGAACTGTCAACTTGTAGATGTTCAAGCTGGTTTCAGAAAAGTCAGAGGAACCAGAGATCAAATTTCTTGCTCCTTGGAAGAACAGCTATGAACAACCTAGACAGCTTATTAAAAAGCAGAGACAGTACTTTGCCAACAAAGGTCCGTCTAGTCAAGGCTGGATGTATGGATGTGAGTTGGACTATATAGAAAGCTGAGTGCCGAAGAATTGATGCTTTTGAAATGTGGTGTGGGAGAAGACTCTTGAGAGTCCCTTGGACTGCAAGGAGATCCAACCAGTCCATCCTAAAAGAAATAAGTCTTGAATATTCATTGGAAGGACTGATGTTGAAGCTGAAATGCCAATACTTTGGCCACCTGATGTGAAGAACTGACTCATTTGAAAAGACCCTGATGCTTGGAAAGATGGAAGGCAGGAGGAGAAGGGGATGACCAAGGATGAGATCGTTGAATGCATGACTGACTCAATGGACATGAGTTTCAGTAAACTGTGTGAGTTGGTGGACAGGGATGCCTGGTGTGCTGCAGTCCGTGGGGTCGCAAAGCATTGGACATGTCTTAGCTACTTAAGTGAACTGAACTGATGGGACTGGATGCCATGATCTTAGTTTTCTGAATGCTGAATTTTAAGCCAACATTTTCACTCTCCTCTTTCACTTTCATCAAGAGACTCTTTAGTTCTTCTTCTCTTTCTGGCTTAAGTGTGGTGTTCTCTGCATATCCGAGGTTATTGATATTTCTCCTAGCAATCTTATCCATCCTGGCATTTTGCACAAGGTACTCTGCATATAAGTTAAATAAGCAGGGTGACAATATACAGCCTTGACACACTCTTTTCCCACTATGGTTCCAGTATGTTGTTCCATGTCTGTTTCTAACTGTTGCTTCTTGACCTGTACACAGATTTATTAGTAGGCAGATATTAGAGATGATATCCCCATCTCTTGAAGAATTTTCCAGTTTGTTGTGATCCACATAGACAAAGGCTTTGGCATAGTCAATAAAGCAGAAGTAGATGTTTTTCTATAACTCTCTCTCTCTCTCTTTTCTTTTTTTTGAGCCCAAGAAAGTAAAACCTGTGACTATTTCCATTTTTTCCCCCAGCTATTTGCCATGAAGTGATGAGACTGGATGGATGCCAAGATTTTATGTTTTTGAATGTTGAGCTTTATACCAGCTTTTTCACTCTCCTCTTTCACTTTCATCAAGAGGCTCTTTAGTTCTTCGCTTTCTGCCATTAGAGTGTTGTCATTTTTATATCTGAGATTGTTGATATTTCTCCTGGCATATAAGTTAAATAAGCAGGTTGACAGTATACATCCTTGATGTGCTCCTTCCCAATTGTGAACCAGCCCATTGTTCCATGTCCAGTGTAACTGTTGCTTCCTCTCCTCCCTACTGATTTCTCAGGAGACAGGTTAGTTGTCGGGTATTCCCATTTCTAAGAATTTCCCACAGTTTGCTTTGATCCATGCAGTCAAGGCTTTAGTGTCATCAATGAAGCTGATGTTTTTCTGGAATTCCCTCGGTTTTTCTATGATCCAGTGGATGTTGGCAATTTGATCTCTCTTCTGCCTTTACTTAACCCAGCTTGCACATCTGGACATTCTTAGGTCATGCAGTGCTGAAGCCTAGCTTGAAGTCTTTTGAGCATTACCTTGTTCACATGTGAAATAAGTACAATTGTGTGGCAGTTTGAACATTGTTGGTCATTGTCTTTCTTTGGGATTGGAATGAAAAGTGACTTTCTCATTTCATTGGAATGAAAAGTCCACTTTTCTGAGCCACATTGGAAAAGTGGCTCTTTTCCAATAGCCACAAAGCTATTACTGAGTTTTCCAAATTTGTCCTAGTTCTGTGAAAAATGCTGCTGGTATTTTGATAGGGATTGTATTGAATCCATAGTTGCCTTGAATAGTATGGTCATTTTAACCATATTCTTCCAATCTGTGAACCTGATATCTTTCTGTTATTGTCACCTTCAATTTCTTTCATCAATATCTTACAGTTTGCTCAGTACAAACACTATATCTCTTTAAATAGACTTATTATTATGTAGTTTATTCTTTCTGATGTGATGGTGAATGAAATTTTCTTATAGCTCATTGTTTGTGTGTAAAAATTTAGTGTATAGCAGATTAGTGTTATACAGTTAGTGTGTAACAGATTTCTGTATTTTTATTTTGTATCTGGCAATTTTACCTAATACATCGATTAGCTCTAGAGGTTTTTTGGTGGCATTTTTAGGACTTATATGTATAGTGTCATTTCATCTGCTAACAGGGCTTCTCAGGTGGTGTAGTGGTCAAGAATCTGCCTGCCAGTGCAAGAGATGTGGGTTCGATCTCTGGGTTGTGAAGATCCCCTGGTGGAGGAAATGGCAACCCACTCTAGTATTCTTATCTGGAAAATTCAATTGACAGAGGAAATCCATTATCAGGCTACAGTCCTTGGGGTCTCAAAGAGTCAGACATGACTGAGCACACATAGCTGCAAACAGTGAAAGTTTTACTTTTTTGTTTCCAATTGGATTCTTTTTCTTCTGTGATTGCTGTGATCAGTACTTCCCACACTGTATTAAATAGAAGTGTAGAGAGTGAGCATCCTTGTCTTGGTCTTGATTTTAAAGGAAAAGTTTTTAGCTTTTCACTGCTGAATGTGATGTTAGCTGTAGTTTTATTATATATGGCCTTATTATATTGAGGTATGTTGCCTCTATACCCACATTTTTGAGTTTTTCTTTTTTTAATCATGAACGGCTGTTTAATATTGTCGAGAGATTTTTATACATCTTTTGAGATGATCATGTGATTTTTATTCTTCAGTTTGTTTCTTAGCATATCATAATGATTGATTTGTGCTATTGAACCATGCTTGAATCTCTGGAATAAATCCTACTTGGTCAAGAAGTCTGATCCTTTTAATGTACTGTTAATTTGTTTAGTTAATATTTTGTTGAAAAATTTTACATCTGTATTCATCAGTGACATTAGCCTGTAATTTCTTTTCTTGTAATATTCCTGTCTGGTTTTGGTACCAGATGGCACAGGCCTCATAAAATAAGTTCTAAAGATACTCTGTTGCATTTTTTTGGGAATATTTTGAGGGTAAGCACTAACTCTTCTGTAAATGTTTGGTAGAATTCATCTGTGAAGCCATCTGGTCCTTGACTTTTTTTCTGTTGGATTTTTTGTTTTGTTTTGTTTGTTTAAATTCAGTTTCATTAATGATAATTGGTTTGTTGATGTTTTCTGTTTCTTTGGTTCAGTCTTAAGAATTTGTTCATTTCTTCTAGGTCAGGGATTTTCCCAACCTCTGAATCTAATATCTGATGATCTGAGGTGGCACTGATGTAATAATAATAGAAATAAAGTCCACAATACATGTAATATGCTTAAATTACCCCCAAACCACCCCTCCTTCCTGCTCCAGTCCATGGAAAAATTGTCTTCCACAAAAGTGACTCCTGGTGCCATAAAGATTGGGGACTGCTGTTCTGGAGTGTCCGTTTTATTGGCATTTACTTGTTGGCAGTAATCTCTTATGATCCACTGTATTTCTGTGATGTCTGTTGTTGATTAGGGCTCTCCTTTTTTTCTCTTTCTCATCATTAGTTTGGCTAAAAGTTTATAAATTATCTTTTTCAAACACAAGCTTTTGGTTTTATTGATCTTATGTACTTATGCTTTAAAAAAATATCTATTTTTCTACTCTGATCTTTATTCTTTATTTCCTTCTACTAGCTTTGCATTTTGTTTGTTCTTTTTCTAGTTACTTTAGGTATAAGATTAAGTTTGAGACTTTTCTTGTTTCCTAAGTTAGGCTTATACCACTAAAAACTTAGAACTGTTTTTCTGTGCACCCCATAGATTTTGGATACTTGTGGTTTTGTTTTCACTTATCTCCAGTATTTTTAAAAAAAAATTCTTCTTTGATTTCCTCATTGATCCATTACTTATTGTTTAGCTTCCACATGTCTGTGGTTTTTTGCATATTTGGGGTTTTTATAGTTGATTTCTGGTCTCATAATAAAAAATGATACTTGATAGGGTTTCAGTTTTCTTAATTTCACCAGATTCAGTTCGTAATGTCTTCCTTCATTGGCTGATGTGATAGTTAATGATTGCTTTGTCTGTTCACAAACACTTGATCGGGGAAGATATGTCAAGTTTTAACTTTTTTCTTTGATAGGTGAAATATACAGTTGTTTGCTTGTACACAAAGAATGGTAACTATTCAGAATCTTCCATGTGGCAGGAACTGCATTTATATTATTTTGTCCTTACAATAACCAGACAGAGTTTCCACTAGAAACTACTGTCCTAAGAGGACAATTTAGTTGCCAAAAATCATGCAATGTAAGTGCAGGTATTCTGACTCATCTCTCTGATTCCAGGGAGGGGTTCATTCCACTGCACTGCACTACTTCCAACCTACAGACTGAGTCTTCAAACATATCCTTGAAAATAATCTTATTTTGCTGATTATAACACATGTATCTTTGCTAATTTATGGTTTATGAATTCTGGTTTTGTTTTTGCATGACAAAAATCATTAAAGTTCTCTTTTTTAAAATTCTCATATTCTGTGATGTATCATTATGAGAACTTGAATTTTAGAAAGCAGTCTGCCAGCATCACTAGAGAAGCCACTCTTTATTTTCTTTCTTCCCTATCTGAAATAAAGAAAACATTGTACACAGTTTTATAATGTGGTTTTATATTCTTCAGATTCAAAGTTTGTGTCTATAACAGATATACAGCCTTAAGATTAAAACTGCACAGAGTCTTTATGAAGATATGTATTTAAGATTCTTTCAAGCGGCCTAAAATGTTTAGTTGTTTAGATTTTAAAACTGGACTTTGCCAGTTGGGACTGTAATGCAATTTTAGAAGGGATAAACAATATAGCTTAGAGAGTTCTAAATATTTAGCCTAATGTTAGCCATTATATTTAGACTTGAAAAAGAATAGTATAAACTGTGTTTAAGTGCATTTTGGAAATATTTCTAAACTTAGTTTTGATACATTTATTAACAATTTTGTAGATGAATGGTACACAAAGTATTGATAGGAAGGATTGAAGGATTGAAACATGAATTTTAACTTTGAGATCCAGAACTTGCATTTAAAAAATTTTTTTTCATCAAATAATTGAAACAGAAGGATGAGCATTTCCACATCACCTTTCATTCATTATATAATTTTAAAATGACTGGCTTGACAAGTCTTCAAGTCTTGACATTAATTTCATATTTTAAAACTACAAAATTTCTATTTATTCCTTTGATATAGTCAAATTAGGGAAACAAACAAACAATAAGAAATGAATCTAGAAACATGACTGAGACTATATATTTATAGCCTCTTATAAGTCACATTTTGTTACTCCACCTCAAGTTGATGATAAATAAGGCTATCTCATTTTCAGCCCATAGCTTCTTTCATGATTAAATCTACAAGTAACCCCATATCACTATATCATGTAACTGTAAGGTTCATTTTATTTTACACAGTAAGATTTATTGAAAAGACCTCATTGCTATAGCAAATAGGTTAGGCCAAATCACTTAATTTTCATGTAGCAACTTGTTTTAGGTTCTATCCTCTGCCCTCAATGAGCCATCTTACACGCTGTAGAAAGATTAGCCTTCCTAACATACCACTTTGACTCACCTGCTAAAAGTCTTGGAAAAGTTCTGTGACTGATATGTAGTGTATCTCAAACACAGGAAATGGCACAGACATTTTAAAGATGATGTTCAGTATGGAAACTGGGCTATGACTACCTGGAAATCTGGTCCTCATATCATTTCTTTCCTCTATCCTGTCTACAGATTCTTAGCTGATTTTGCACTACAATTTTACTGTAGTATTGAATATACCCAGAGTATACTTCAAGAGCAGTGGCCTCAGGACCCTTTTTTATATAAAAAGTTGTTTTTAAATCAGATGCTTTTGAATTAGGCAGTTATGCCAGGTGTTCAACCATTCAGAAGGTGGTTCTTGAGAACTCTGATAATACCTTCCAGAGGTTTCTATGTCAACAATACATTACACTGTTGGACAAAAATTATATTGCTGGGACCTGATTCTTCTGAGTTCAAAATGAATTATGGGTGGGGATGATTCAAGTAAATGTCTCATAACATTAGAAGAAAAAAAAAAACTATGCAAAAAAGCCTCAATAGAAAATCATTTCAATCCATTATGCCTTAAGAGAACAGTTAATGCCTTTTACTGTCTGCCCAAAAATTGTTTTCTGCACTCCTACAAAGCCAAGTACCATCCATATTAATTCTCCAAATGGGCATGGCTCACCATATCTGAGACTGTTCAGTCTAACAAGTGAAGTGAAGTGAAATCTCTCAGTCATGTCCGACTCTTTGTGACCCCATGGACTGTAGCCTACCAGGCTCCTCTGTCCATGGGATTCCCCAGGAAAAATACTGGAGTGGGTTGCCATTTCCTTCTCCAGAGGATCTTCCCGACCCAGGGATCAAACCTTGGCCCCCCACATCTTAGGCAGAGGCTTTTACCATCTGAGCCACCAGGGAAGTCTTTAATCAGAGCTTCAGCCTAAAGTGCATTTTATTTATGTAGCTTATAGCCTTAGAAAATGAAGGAACTTTTATGAAAATACCATTATTTTCTGCACCCTCTATGAAAAATCTCAGCACAGAATTTTGTCTCCTTACTCATGTGGCCTATGTAAATTACTGGTCATATTTCTGACTTAGCACTTATTCCTTCCTTTCATTTACTATTAGCTATCTTTCTGATGCTTTATGTATTGTTTCCCCATTTAGTGTGAGGTCAAATGAGGATAAAAGCTGTTCTGTATGCTGTTGTGCATGTTTAATAAACCCTACCACAGTTCTTCATGTGAAGTAAATATACAGACAGTTATCTAAAACTACACTTTATTAACTGTTTTACGATATGCCTATAACTATAAACAAATAAAAGTTTTCTAATATGTTGCATGATGAATGACAATACAATAAACATTCCATTCTTGTGTGAATATAAAAGTGGCACACTATTTATTTAGTGGTAAATAAAATGTTTGGGTAACTGATGATGAAACAAACTGGTACTTAAGCCCAATTTTATAGGGTCAAAAATATTTTGTTGCCTATGTAAAGTTTACATATGAAAATACAGTAATGTGCACAGCTTTAGTATCACATAATGGTTAGTTCTATCCAAGGATTTAGGTGGAGAAATGGTACTCTCTTGTGGAGGTCTTATGTATCAAACTCAGATATATATATAACCTTTTTATTTCCTGTAAGTTATGAATTCTTTGAAATAAGAAGAGATGTAAGTATCCTAGATGTGTTTTTTTTTTTTTTGACTGAATTCCCAAGTTGCTTTAGAGAATTTGAGAGAGAGTAAACACTACAGTCTCATAAACTTGACCTCAACAAGTGAATTGGGATGTACATAATTGCTCATGTCTAGTATATTTCAATATTGGAAGGCTATGGTTTATGTCCAAAGAGCCAATTTTGATGAGAAATATGGCTATTGGGTGTAATTTTAATGCCAATATAATAATTTAAATTTCTGTTTTATTGTAAATGATGCTATGAAATATTTTATCCTAAGCATACATGTTGCAATGCCATTAAGATTCTTCAAACTTTCTGTTTTCCTCCATGGGAAATCCCTTAACATTTTTTTCTCAAAAGACCAGAAATTAGAAAAAAAATCAAGGAGAAAATTGTTTATGAAATTAAATAATACCAAATAAGAAGAGGTAGTTTCAGCAATAATGAGACAGGACATTCATTGACACCTGCTTTCACATGTTAATGAAATGATTTAAAATATTACTATGTACTTCACAAATAATTCATAGAGATACATTATGACAAAAAGATATTGTATGCTGAGATGTTGTTGATTCATAAATACATTTCTAGTTATTTCTGTTTTTTTCCTTAGGATTCTCTAAAGCATATATGCTTTATTTAAATATACAGCAGTATTGTATTTGATACATAATTTAAAGTAATATTTCAGGCAGTTTATACCCTTGGTTATAAAAGGAAAGGAAGAAACAGTCCTTAGGAAATTTACAATTATATGGGGAAATAGAAGAAACATTGTGGAACCAAATTTGAGAAGTGCCAAACTATGGTCACTGTGCTGGCCTGACTCATTCTTGGCTCTTAATCTCTCCAACCCATGAAAATAGAACGCATTGCTCTTCAACTCAATGTCCTATTTCAGATCTGAGGCCCAGTTCTGGCTTTAGGCAGATGGATTATAAAGATCTCCATATTTATTACATACTTTTTGATATATAGTTTTTTTCTTTTGGCAACTCACCTTTTTCTACCATATGTAGATCCCTAAGAAATACAACTGGGGTCATGCCCCAGCCAAATGCACATTCTTATCTTTGCCCTAGCTTACTTTGTATATGGGTTCCATAACACAGAGACTGAGATTTCCTGGTGAAGTCTAGACCCTCAAGCGAGTTTAGAGGAATTATCTCTGTCTTACCAGTCTGTCTTTAAAATACGTCTTCTGAGATTGAAACTCTTACTCTGTGGATACCCTGAGCTTTTGTAATCCCCACACTCCTCTTTTGTAAAACCCATTGAGGAGTCACACTATGTGTTCTCTGTGAACAAGGACAGGCTGTCTAAGTTCTCTTTCTTAGAAGTAATTTTTACTAGATTTTAATGTAGTAAGAGACTCTATTTTATTATTACTTATGTGATGAACAATGTCAGTTAAGACAATAATAACCAAGCATTGGCATTGACTGTAGGATTGATAGTAATATGTGGTAAATATGTGTATAAAAATATGAAAATACCATTGAAAAATAATATCATAGAATGTTAGTTTTAAATTATCTTTTGGTCAAAAGATTTACTTTTTTTTCTTAACCTGAAATACCTTTCAGGTTTATATCAGAAAGTATAAACGCCATCTCTTTTACACTTATTGATTATATAACAATCAAATTTTATGATACAAAGTTTTGTTTCTTAATTTTAGTATCAGTTATAATGTCCTCAATATGCAGTCAACAATATGGACTCAAAAAAGGCTCAACTTTTTGCCATCAATCTTCTGTTCATGCTAGAAAATAAAGTCCGTGGAAATGGCAGTATTCTCCTTTCAGAAACTTGAATTACAATATCAAGAGTTTGGTTTTTTTTCTTTTTTTTTTTACTATATTAAAAAAATAGCCTCTGAAAACAATCTTCTAATGTAAATTTTAAGGTCCATCTAGTCAAAGCTATGGTTTTTCCAATAGTCCTGTATGGACATGAGAGTTGGACTAAAGAAAGCTGAGTGCCGAAGAATCAATGCTTTTGAACAGTGGTGTTGGAGAAGACTCTTAAAAGTCTCTTGGACTGCAAGGAGATAAAATCAGTCAGTCCTAAATGAATATCCAGTCCTGAATATTCATTGGAAGGACTGATGCTGAAGCTGGAACTCCAATACTTTGGCCACCTGATGTGAAAAACTGACTCACTGGAAAAGACCCTAATGCTGGGGTAGATTGAAGGTAGTAGGAGAAAGGGATGACAGAGGATGAGATGGTTGGATAGCATCACCAGCCCAATGGACATGAGTTTGTGCAAGCTCCGGGAATTGGTGAAGGACAGGGAAGCCTGGTGTGCTGCAGTCCATGGTATTGCAAAGAGTCGGACATGACTGAGCAACTGAAGTCAACTGAACTGAACTGAATGGATCATAATGGGTATGTATCTCTCATTTCATATTTGCCTGTCATCCTTTTTTCCTTGCCAACTAGTTGTCAAAATATCTGTCTTATACTTAGTTGCAAAAATATGTTGTCCATTGTGTTCCTCAAATAAATATCTCTTTTAAGAAATTGATAGAAGTAACCAAATAAGGATGGCATGGATATGTTTCTGAAAGTGCTGCCTAGAGAATGGCCTCACTCTTGGTCAAATGTCTTATAAAGAGCCATATTGATTTTGTTGTAAGGAACATTTGATATTCTGAAAGGAAATCAATAGGAGGCCCAAATAATTTAGATACTATCTCTTAAATCAATACTAACATATATTGCTTTCCATTAGCCATTTGATGTGACATTTTGAAGTCTATTTTGTGATTTATATTATTATTGGTTGGTTATAAACTTGAAAAAGTGATCTTTTATATACCTTATTTACAAAGTATAGTTACTTTAAAATATTGGCTCTCATTCTGACTGTTAAATAGTCAAAATAAGGACTTTTCCCTGAATTTTGTCTTATTGTTAAATAAA
This sequence comes from Oryx dammah, assembly GCF_014754425.2. Classification (NCBI taxonomy): domain Eukaryota; kingdom Metazoa; phylum Chordata; class Mammalia; order Artiodactyla; family Bovidae; genus Oryx; species Oryx dammah. The sequence goes on from NW_024070187.1 coordinate 7,507,745, forward strand.
TCTCTCTCAAAATAAGAGAATACTATAGCCACCCATGCTTCTCTTGTGGCTCAACTGGTAAAGAATCCGCCTGCAATGTGGGAGACCTGGGTTCAATCCCTGGGTTGGGAAGATTCCCATGGAGAAGAGAAAGGTTACCCACTCCACTATTCTAGCCTGGAGAATTCCATGGACTGTATAGTCCATGGGGCTGCAAAGAGTAAGACATGACTGAGCTGCTTTCATTTCATAGCCATACATGTATAATTTCAAAGTCTTTTTAGAAATGTGAAGACAGTTAGAGTTCAATAATATTAGAAAAGAAAAAATAGGTTAAAAGAAAACAAGTTAATGAAAAAACAGCCTGCAGAGTGGGAGAAAATAATAGCGAATGAAGTAACTGACAAAGAACTAATCTCAAAAATATACTCCTGCAGCTCAATTCCAGAAAAATAAACAACCCAATCAAAAAATGGGCCAAAGAACTAAATAGACGTTTCTCCAGAGAAGACCTACAGATGGCTAACAAACACATGAAAGATGCTCAACATCACTCATTATCAGAGAAATGCAAATCAAAACCACAATGAGGTACCATTTCAAACCAGTCAAAATGGCTGCAATCTAAAAGTCTACAAGCAAGAAATGCTGGAGAGGGTGTGGAGAAAAGGGAACCCTCTTACACTGTTGGTGGGAATGGAAACTAGTACAGCCACTATGGAGAACAGTGTGGAGATTCCTTTAAAAACTGGAAATAGAACTGCCTTATGACCCAGCAATCCCACTGCTGGGCATACACACCAAGGAAACCAGAATTAAAAGAGACATGTGTACTCCAATGTTCGTCACAGCACTGTTTATAATAGCCAGGACATGGAAGCAACCTAGAAGTCCATCAGCAGATGAAGGGATAAGAAAGCTGTGGTACATATACACAATGGAGTATTACTCAACCGTTAAAAAGAATACATTTGAATCAGTTCTAATGAGGTGGATGAAACTGGAGCTTATTATACAGAGTGAAGTAAGCCAGAAAGAAAAACACCAATACAGTATCTGCTAAGTCACTTCAGTCGTGTCCGCTGTGCGACCCCATAGAGGCCAGCCCACCAGGCTCCCCCATCCCTGGGATTCTCCAGGCAAGAACACTGGAGTGGGTTGCCATTTCCTTCTCCAATGCAGGAAAGTGAAAAGTGAAAGTGAAGTCACTCAGTCGTGCCCGACCCTCAGCGACCCCATGGACTGCAGCCTTCCAGGCTCCTCCGTCCATGGGATTTTCCAGGCAAGAGTACTGGAGTGGGATGCCATTTCTAATACAGTATGCTAATGCATATATATGGAATTTAGAAAGATGGTAATGATAACCCTGTATGCAAGAGAACAAAAGAGACACAGATGTATAGAACAGCCTTTTGAACTCTGTGGGAGAGGGAGAGGGTGGGATGATTTGGGAGAATGGCACTGAAACATGTATAATATCATATTAGAAACGAATTGCCAGTTCAGGTTCGATGCAGGATACAGGATGCTTGGGGCTGGTGCACTGGGATGAACAAGAGGGATGGTACAGGGAAGGAGGTGGGAGGGGGGTTCAGGATGGGGAACTCATGTACACCCGTGGCAGATTCATGTTGATGTATGGCAAAACAAATACAATATTGTAAAGTAATTAGCCTCCAATTAAAATAAATAAATTTAAATTAAAAAAAAAAAGAAAATCATACCAAGGTCATTTTGAAATGACCAAAATACATTGAGTGTTTACTTATGTCTACATTATTATTTATCAGTCATGATAATTGACTGTGGTTACCATATATTTATTTGTTTCATTAAGCAGAGTGTGTTTGAACTAGTGCATAAATTACAAAGTTGCTTGGGATTTGGCTGGTTTAAATAGTCTTGGATAATTTGTTTATTAAATAATTCAATCATTTTAAGATCCTTATAACTGATGTTATGTTAATATATAATCTTTTAAAATATACACAAATTTGTTAAGTAAGCATATTTAATATGTTTAGATATGGAGAACTCCATGTAAGTTTTAAAAATTCTATGATGTGAGATTACATTTTTAGTATGAATCCCTGCCTAGCTCTTAGAAAATGTTAATAGTGCCAGCTTACCTATGAATAAATAAAAATTGTTAAAATCATATTGGTAAGTTTATTTCTTAATATACTCCTTTTAGTGACTAGTTATGGGATTGGGGCACTGCAGACCCTCTTATCTACATGTGAATCATGTAAGTGACTTTTTGACTTTGAACAAGTCTTTAGCCTTAGAGAGCTTGTTTCCTAGTCTATAAGTGATAAAATCGCATCACTTACCTCATAGGGTTTTGTGGGGATTTAATTAAATCATATAACATTAAGATCTTAGAATTCAACCAGGCAAACAGTATCTTTTTAAAATATAGGTTAAATTTTATTTAATTTTTTTCACTTTTGAATGAATAATATCTCATTGTTTGTCATAATTTTAAAAGCAATTGTTTCCATTATATTTAATGACCATAGGGTTTTAATAGGCTATTAATTATTAGATGATAAACTTTCTCCTGAGCAATGATTTTCAAACAAAATGTGAAAAATTTGGGTTTATGTCCCTTACCTTTAGAAGATAATGGCACAGAAATCCACATTGCTTATTCCAATGATTGTACTGTCTTCTATCACTTCTGTCACCTTCTATCACAGTGATGTGCTGTGGGTTTATAGCAAAGCTAGGCTGGAGGCAGAGTGGGACTGAGGCCAGTTTCCCATGGCCACTGTTAACCACAGTCCTGGGAAAGGTGGTTGATTCTGGACCCAATGACACCTTATATAAAGTAGTTATTTAAAATGTTCTAGTCACTCTGTATTTACTCACCGCTCTAGACATAGTAACCATATTTGACACCCTAAATTCTTAGAATAAGTTGAAAGGCATCTTCAACTTTCAGTGAATTCCTACTTGACCTCAAGCAAAATGTATCTGATGATGTGTTAATGTATGAGTGAGTGAGTAAAAGTTGCTCAGTCCTGTCTGATTCTTTGCGACCCCATGGACTTAGTCCATGGAATTCTCCTGGCCAGGATACTGGAGTGGGTAGCCATTGCCTTCTCCAGGGGATCTTCCCAACTCAGGAATTGAACTGGGGTCTCCTGCATCACAGGTGGATTCTTGACTGAGTGATGTGTTAATGTATGTATATGCATAAATATATATGTATGTTTGTATCTGTCAGGGTTCCTCAGAGAAATCAAACCAACAGGAGATATGTATGTCTCTACATATGTATTTATATACATCTTGCTTGCTTGCTCAGTCATGTCCAACACTGTGACCCCAGGGACTATAGCCTGCCAGGCTTCTCTGTCTATGAAAATTTCCAGACAAGAACACTGGAGTAGGGTGCCATTCCTACTCCAGGGAATCTTTCCAACCCAGAGATTGATTCCACATCTGTGTCTCCTGCATTGTTAGGTGGCCTCTTCACAACTAGTGCCACCTGGGAAGCCCTATTTATTTACCTACGCATATCACATAAAGGAGAAGGCACTGGCACCCCACTCCAGCACTCTTGCCTGGAAAATGCCATGGACGGAGGGGCCTGGTGGGCTGCAGTCCATGGGGTCGCTAAGAGTCGGACACGACTGAGTGACTTCACTTTCACTTTTCACTTTCATGCATTGGAGAAGGAAATGGCAGCCCACTCCAGTGCACTTGCCTGGAGAATCCCAGGGACGGGGGAGCCTGGTGGGCTGCCGTCTATGGGGTCGCACAGAGTTGGACACAACTGAAGTGACTTAGTAACAGTAGGGTGGTAGGCAGGTAGTATGATGGGAGATAAAGACGTGCTGTACACAAAAGGGAAGGACTGAAATAAATTGGAGGGCACATTCTTTTTCTGAAGACACTCAATTAAAATTAAATGTCTCCTGTCTAGATATGCCTTCAGACATTTGTCTGTGACATTTGTCTAGATGCTGTTTGGAAAACAAATTTTTGGGTGGTGAATAGGCACTCATGGATTTTTGTGGAAGGCCACTTCAATAATGAAGGCCAAAGATGACACAGTCCTAGAAAATGGATGGCAAAAGAAATAATGAGAAGTGCCTATATTTAAGATATTTTTAAAGTTGTAATCAATAAAAAGATTGGAATATGGAGATAGGGGAAAGAAAATAGATAAATTAAGTGTAACTTTCCAGGCTTTTGGATTTATGGTGGTACTTTCTGAGATTGGAAAGAATACAGAAGAAATAGGTTTGGGGGCCATTTCAGTTTGAATGTGCTTCAGGTACCTATCAAATTTCAAATGGAGACTTCCAGCAGTTCGGTACATAAATGTAAAAGTCTAGAAACCAGATTAGTTTCTATTGCTAGAGTACAATTTTGGAAGTCACCAGTATGGAGCCTTGGGATCGGATAGAATTTTTAGAAACATACTATTGACTGAAAACTGTTGCATAGAGGAGTATACTCAGCAAAGGAGACTAGGAGACTAGGAATAGGCAAGGGCTTGGAAGAAAAGTCATCAAATGCAGAGTTAGGAAGTCCAAGAGAAGAAAACATTTCAAAAAGGAGGGAGTGGTCAACCTCAAAGAAACTTCCAGGGAATATTCTATGATGACAATAAATAAGTACTTATGAATTGACCAATATGAAGGTCTTTGGCAAACTCAGTAAAAGACATTACAGTGATGACAGAGGACCGAAGTCAGAAATGTGGAGGTTAAAAAGCGAAAAGCATATGAGGATCTAGAGATGTACATTTTAAAGACTTTTTCTGAAAAGGAGAAGAGGGGAATATCTGGGTAGATACTCATGGTAAATAGGAAGTTTTATCTTGGCTTTTTACAAAATAATGCTAGTGTTGTCTTTCCTTTTATTACAGAATAATATTAGAACAAAAGAATATTGAATAGAAAGGAATCATACAATGAAACAAGGATTAACATCCTTAAAATGAAAGGGAATATATAAGGGGTGCACTGGGCAGAGGTGCTTTGAGAAACAGAGATATTTCTGCTCTGTAACAGGAAGACAAAGAATATGTGTATGTGTGCATGTGCGGAATATGTGTATAGGTGTAGTCATATTTGTAGATTTGGTGCTAGAAGATGAGGGGATCTCTTTAAATTGCTTCCATTTCCTCAGTGAATTATAAAAATGATAAATGGTGATAAATGGGTGAGGGTGTTTTGGAGAACTTAGAAGACAGATTTTGTGAAATCACCCATATAATACATGGGAAAATGCACTCACTGTGAAATATAATATCAGTAGGATTGTTATGAAGTGTTCCTTTGAACTTTGTACTTATGAATTAAAATAAGAAAAGTCGACACAATTGTGTGATTTTTCTCCACCCTTTCAGATGATCTTATACACAACTAAAAAACTGACCTGGTATATTACTTTCCTACAGCTGCTATCACAAAGTACCATAAACTTGGTAGCCTAAAGCTACAGAAATTATTATTGTCTCCACTTCTTGAGGCTAGAAGTAAGAAATCAAAGTGGTAACAGGGTCATGAGCCCTCTGAAGCCTTTTTGTTGTTTAGTCGCCAAGTCGTGTCCGACTCTTTGGGACGCCAGGGACTGCAGCACGCCAGGCTTTCCGGTCCATCTCTATCTCCTGGAGTTTGCTCAAACTCATGCCCATTGAGTCAGTGATGCCATCCAGCCATCTCATCCTCTGTCGTCCCCTTCTCCTCCGGCCCTCAATCTTTCCCAGCATCAGGGCCTTTTCCAGTGAGTCAGTGGCCGAAGTATTAGAGATTTAGCTGAAACCTTAAAGGCCAAGTGTTTCTGGCCTTCTCCTAGATTCTAGTGGTTTACTGACCCTCTTTGGTATTCCTTGGTTTATAGCTGCGTAGCTGCAACTCCTGCCTTTGTAGTTACATGACATTCTCTGCTTGTTTTTGTCTTTATATGGCTATATTCTTATAAAGGCACCAGTTACATTAAAATAAGGACCAACCTTACCCCAGTATGATCTCTAATTTAATTGCTTACATCTGGATGGAAACTATTTCCAAATAAGGTCATATCTGTAATACTGGGGTATAGGACATAAAAATGTTTTCTTTGGTAAGGGAACACAATCCAACCCATAACATACGGGTTGATGTTTTTGCCAAGTGAGTATGACCGAGGGAGAAGCTAGAAGTTAACTGTTCTCTTAGAACTCCAGGGAAGTCAGGTATGTTTTTAGAACTCAGTTTCCTTGCTTATAAAATAAGAAAGTTGTTCTTGATGATCTTTTATGTACCTTCCAACCTTAACATTATGTGATGCATCCATCTGTATTCATTTTAGTCTCAGGGAAGTAAAGTTTTCCACTCACTTTAGATAATGTGAAAACTTCTATTTTTCTTCATCTATTTCTACAACAGAAAATGAAATGGACATGTAGATTTTGACTTTTTTAGGGTGATCTAAAAAAACAATTAATATAGGTATCACAGTACTCAAATATTTAGGTTGCCTATATATATTCACTGTTATTCATCAGAAAATGGTTATATTGCATTGAGTAAAGAAATAAAATGACCAGAAATAAAACTCATGGTTGAATTTGGGTCAGCATGCAAACTGTAGCCCTTAAACTGACTATAGAATGGACACTATTAACCTTGTTTTTATATGATGCAGTAAATTATATGTTGGAGTCCATTGATGTATGCAAATTGTAGTTTATTAGAAAAGCTACTCAAGTATTATATACAACAAAAAGAATTTGTTGTAATTTTTATGATTTCAATATCAATAGAGAAAAGTAAAAAATATTGCAGTTCAGAAAACACATCAGCTACTGAAATGGCCTTATTTTTTCAAAGACTGTATCTTGCTTCTAGATCTGCTTTTAATTTTAAATTATCTAGCTTGCAGACTATCCTTTATTCTGCAGATTTTTTTAAAAAAAGCCTTTTGGATTAACATATTCCCTTTCATCTCAGGAAAAATGCATATATCTTTTTTGATGGATCTATTATACAAATGACAATGATGGTGTTTGGTTGACTACACTGTATATAACTTACATTCCAAATTATTATAAAAATATTCATATTGAAAGAGCACAAAATTAAAAGTAGAGGTAAGTACTTTCCCTGTCCATACAAGCACATGAAACTGGCATTTTCTATCATGTAGAAAAAATTTATTTTATTCTTTAGACCCTGTGGTATTCTTAAAGTAAAAAAAAATGCATTAACATTAAATTAAAATAACTAAACATGATTATTAGCCCTTTCAAAAATAGAAGTATCCCTTTGTTTTATATTTAATAATATTGCAGAAATACACACACATGAGAAAAACTGCAGAGTATAAAGTGGTTCCTGTGTCTGCAATGACTAATATGGCCTGGGTTAATCTCTATTCTTTTCTTCTATAGTGTTTAAAGAAAGTTTCAAATATGCATTCCTAGAAGTGCACTTGTTAGTATTTGAGTATTGCATTTCTCTGTGTCCTTGACTCCTCCATAAACCAACCTACATAGAATAGGCTTCCACCCCTGCTTACCAGCTCACATGTATTTAATGTCTGTTTATAATAATATAACTAAAATATACATGAAAATTAATATATACAATAGTATAAGCATTTTTATTACAGGAGCACAGTAAATTGCCATCAGTTTCTATTATAAGCTTGGCACTTTGTTGATAGTATAATGTATTAATATATACGGACAAGATAGGGAATCATGGGCTGCATCGTACTACCCTCATTTGAAATCTGAGGAAAGAGACTGGTTAGCCTAGCTCACATCACGAGACTTCCCACGTGATATGAGAGGACTAACATTTATTATAGATTGTTGTTCCATGATATGTGGAATGGGAGAGGGCAAATTGCCAAAGGAAACTTGGTAAAAAAAAAAAAAAAAGGTGGAGTATAAATGAGATGATGGAAGTCTAACATAAGCACAAGTCAAGGTACGTGCTCAAAGTCCAGCTTTTTCAAATTTAAAATATGAGCAATCACCCTTACCTTATGTAAAATGTATGGAACATGTTTAGCATAGTGCCTGGGACATAATGTGTATTAATGTCAGGATATTATTATAATTAATATAGTGATTTTTAGTACATGAAAAAGTGATTACTGGTACACATTTAAGGGCTTCTCTGGTGTCTCAGTGGTAAAGAATCCACCAGAAATGCAGGAGACGCAGGAGATGTGGGTTTGATCCCTGGGTTGGGAAGATTCCCCCGGAGGAGGTTATGGCAACTTACTCCAGTACTCTTGCCAGGAGAATCTCACGGACAGAGTAGCCTGGCAGGCTGTAGTGCATGGGCTCACAAACAGTCGGACATGACTGAGGCAACTAAGCACAGCACAATACTTATTTAATGCATATAAACCTACACTTATGGTTGACAGTGGAGTAATAGAAATAAATCAAAGTTCCTTCTTTTGCAATATATTAGATCATAATTTCTAGCTATTTCTCTGTGTGTGTACACTTATCTACATGCATAATCATGGGGGGAGGAAAGGTAGAGAAATGGACACTTAGCAAATATACATTATAATGTATAAATAACGTATAAATATAATGTAAAAAATAATGTATTTGACCTAGGATCATTATATGAGAGTCCAGAAAAAGTGTTTGATTCTAAAATTTTAAGCCAAAAACATCTTCAAAGAGACCATAGTGAAATGAAAATTTGACCACGCACAGTTTTTGAGTCAGAGATAGTGGGTAGGACATAACAGCAAGAGCAATGGCTAGAGGTATGAACAAGTGTAGAAAGTTCAAGAGATTAAAAGCATGTGTTCATAAAGGAATTATCACAAATTTAGCAGCTTAAAATATTACTTTATTTTTTTTTTTTAATATCATAGTTTCGGTGAGTCAGGAATCTGAGTGAGGTGTAGCTGGGTTCTTAGCTCAGGATCTCTCAAGGCTGTAATCCAGGCATCAGCAGCGTGCATTCTCATCTGGAGGCCTGACTGGGGAAGAAGCCATTTCCATGTGTATTTAGATTATAGGCATACTTAATTTTCTGTGGTTGTTTGACTAAGGTTCTCATTTTCTTGCTGGTTGTTAGCCAAGACTACAGTCAGCTTCCATGTGGCCCTCTTCAGAGATGCTCCCACAACATGGCAGCTTTCTTCTTCAAAGCCAAGAAAAAAAACTGTCTCTTTTGCTGGTCTTATATAATGTAATGGTGAGAGTTATTTCCCATTGCTTTTGCAGTCAAAGCTTGTGATATACCATCATGGTTGCCATATGTGCTGGTGAGAAGAGAGTCACATTCCCTGAGAGGCAATGACACGAAGGCATGGATCATTGGGTATCTGCATAGGAAGATGACACAGGGCAATTCAATAAAGCTTGAGGCAGGAATTAGTCATGAGGAGAAACAACACTAACCAGAAGCCATACCATGAAAGGTCTTGAATTTTTTCTAAGAGATTTGAACATTATTTTCTAGGAAATTGAGTATCAGTGGGAAATTTTAAGCAAGTAAGTGGCAAAATCAGATCTGTATTTGGGAAAGACAACACTGCCAAGAAATTGAAGAATGGGTTGGAGTAGGGACAAAAGGGAAGCAGAGAGATAAGTAAAATGCAGGGCTATAAGGAACTAGCAAGAATGGGAATGGGAATGGAAGAGTAGTCATATAAGATGCAATATTTTGAATTTAAAAATGTAATTCAAATTTGGGCCTGCATACCACATCAACAAAAAGAAATGCTTACTTCAAATATTTTTTTCTCTAATGAATGACATTTAAAATGTTTATAATATCCAGTCATTTGACATTAAAAGTCCTTTAAAAATTGAATGATTTGAGTTTTCAGTGTACTATTGTTAATAATGTATTATGTGTTAAATACCACAAAATTTACATACTTAATAAACAATATTGTATTTAGCTATTTTATTTTATTTTAAAATGTGGCTATTTTAATGAATTTACTTATGAAGAGAGATTAGAATTTTGTGAATCTATGGGCTAAGCTAAATGTACTGGAATGGGTGAATTTAACTCAGGTGACCATTATATCTACTACTGCAGGCAGGGATCCCTTAGAAGAAGTGGAGTAGCCATCATGGTCAACAAAGGACTCCAAAATGCAGTACTTGGATGCAGTTTCAAATACGACAGAATGATCTCTGTTCATTTCCAAGGCAAATCATTCAATATCACAGTAATCCAAGTCTATTCCCCAACCAGTAACACTGAAGAAACTGAAGTTGAACGGTTCTATGAAGACCTACAAGACCTTTTAGAACTAACACCTAAAAAAGATGTCCTTTTCATTCTAAGGGACTGGAATGCAAAAGTAGGAAGTCAAGAAACACCTGGAGTAACAGGCAAATTTGGCCTTGGAATACGGAACGAAGCAGGGCAAAGACTAATAAAGTTTTGCCAAGAAAATTCACTGGTCATAGCAAACACCCTCTTCCAACAACAAAAAAGACTCCACACATGGACATCACCAGATGGTCAACACTGAAATCAGATTGATTATATTCTTTGCAGCCAAAGATGGAGAACTCTAAACAGTCAACAAAAACAAGACCAGGAGCTGACTGTGGCTCAGATCATGAACTCCTTATTACCAAATTCAGACTTAAATTGAAGAAAGTAGGGAAAACCACTAGACCATGCAGATATGGCCTAAATCAAATCCCTTATGATTATACAGTGGAAGTGAGAAATAGATTTAAGGACCTAGATCTGATAGATAGAGTGCCTGATGAACTATGGAATGAGGTTCATGACATTGTACAGGAGACAGGGATCAAGACCATCCCCATAGAAAATAAATGCAAAAAGTAAAATGGCTGTCTGGGGAGGCCTTACAAATAGCTGTGAAAAGAAGAGAGGCAAAAAGCAAAGGAGAAAAGGATAGATATAAGCATCTGAATGCAGAGTTCCAAAGAATAGCAAGGAGAGATAAGAAAGCCTTCCTCAGCCACCAATAAAAGAAATAGAGGAAAAGAACAGAATGGGAAAGACTAGAGATAACTTCAAGAAAATTAGAGATACCAAGGGAATATTTCATGCAAAGATGGGCTTGATAAAGGACAGAAATGGTATGGACCTAACAGAAGATATTAAGACGAGGTGGCAAGAATACACAGAAGAACTATATTAAAAAGATCTTCACAACCCAGATAATCATGATGGTGTGATCACTCACCTAGAGCCAGACATCCTGGAATGTGAAGTCAAGTGGGCCTTAGAAAGCATCACTACGAACAAAGCTAGTGAAGGTGATGGAATTCCAGTTGAGCTATTTCAAATCCTGAAAGATGATGCTGTGAAAGTGGTGCACTCAATATGCCAGCACATTTGGAAAACTCAGCAGTGGCCACAAGACTGGAAAAGGTCAGTTTTCATTCTAATCCCAAAGAAAGGCAATGCCAAAGATTGCTCAAACTACCACACAATTGCACCCATCTCTAAGAGTAGTAAAATAGTGCTCAAAATTCTCCAAACCAGGCTTCAGCAATACGTGAACTGTGAACTTCGAGATGTCCAAGCTGGTTTTAGAAAAGGCAGAGGAACCAGAGATCAAATTGCCAACATCCACTGGATCATCAAAAAAGCAAGAGAGTTCCAGAAAAACGTCTATTTCTGCTTTATTGACTATGCCAAAGACTTTGACTGTGTGGATCAGAGTAAACTGTGGAAAATTCTGAGAGAGATGGGAATACCAGACCACCTGACCTGCCTCTTGAGAAACCTATATGCAGGTCAGGAAGCTATGGTTAGAACTGGACATGGATCAATAGACTGGTTCCAAATAGGAAAAGGAGTCCTTCAAGGCTGTATATTGTCAACCTGCTTATTTAACTTATATGGAGAGTACATCATGAGAAACGCTGGGCTGAAAGAAGCACAAACTGGAATCAAGTTTGCCAGGAGAAATATCAATAACTTCAGATATGCAGATGACACCACCCTTATGGCAGAAAGTGAAGAGGAGCTAAAAAGCCTCTTGATGAAAGTCAAAGTGGAGAGTGAAAAAATTGGCTTAAAGCTCAACATTCAGAAAATGAAGATCATGGCATCCGGTCCCATCACTTCATGGGAAATAGATGGGGAAACAGTGGAAACAGTGTGAGACTATGTATTTTTGGGCTCCAAAATCCCTGCAGATGGTGACTATAGCCATGGAATTAAAAGACGCTTTCTCCTTGGAAGGAAAGTTATGACCAATCTAGATAGCATATTGAAAACCAGAGACATTGCTTTGCCAAGAAAGGTCCATCTATTCAAGGCAAGGTTTTTCCTGTGGTCATGTATGGATACGAGAGTTGGACTGTGAAGAAACCTGAGTGCCGAAGAATTGATACTTTTGAAGTGCGGTGTTGAAGAAGACTCTTGAGAGTCCCTTGGACTGCAAGGAGTTCCAACCAGTCCATTCTGAAGGAGATCAGCCTTGGGATTTCTTTGGAAGGAATGATGCTAAAGCTGAAACTCCAGTACTTTGGCCACCTCATGCGAAGAGTTGACTCATTGGAAAAGACTGTGATGCTGGGAGGGATTGGGGGCAGGAGAAGTGGATGACAGAGGATGAGATGGCTGAATGGCATCACTAACTCGATGGACGTGAGTCTGAGTGAACTCCGGGAGTTGGTGACGGACAGGGAGGCCTGGCATGCTTCAATTCATGGGGTCGCAAAGAGTCAGACATGACTGAGCGACTGAACTGAACTGAACTGATTGGCTATGCATGATTCACTTTGGCACATAAATTTATAGTTCACATATTTGGCCCACTTGTATTTCAGCTCTAGATTTGGGGAATCATTTTGCAGCTGAAACCATTTACCCTTGAAATCCAGAAATAAGCACAAATATTGTACATGAATTGCCACATTGCCCCTTTAAATCAGATAACATTTTATTTTCCCTTTGGAGGCTAATGTACCTTTGTCTTGCATATGCTGTGAGGTCCTATGCTGACAGCAATGCTGAATACTAAAACCATCTGTCAGGACCCAGGGGAGTTAGCTATTATTCAGTGCTTCCCCATGGTGTAAGGTCAATACTACAACAAGGTATGTTTCAATAAATATGCAGTGAGAAGAAAAATTGTCTCAAAGTAAGAACTACCAGCTGTCAATACAATTAGTGACAAAAGAGCAGGGAAGTAGCCTTGAGGGTTTACAGATTCATTTAGGAATGGATTTCCATGGGTTCTGAGCTTTGTTCTGCAGAACATCTTTTAAAAGAAAAAAATTATGTGTTGAAAGTGGCATCTTTTAAAATACTGTCTTTCCATACAATTTCTCAAACATTATTGTTACAGCATACCCTTTGTTGTTGGCAGATATGACTGTATGGTATGATGTATATAATCTTTTTCTCCAAGAGAAAAAAAGGCTTATTGTGTTTAAAAAAGAACAAAGAAAGGAGAGATTTGAGTTCAGCCATCTGTGGCACTGGCTGTAGGTTAACAATATTGTCATTGGAGCACTGATTCCTGAGATAATTAATTCTAAATAGACTAAGTTAAGTATTAATGAATTTCAAGAGTAGGGAAGCAGGGTGAAACATATGTCACTCTCATATTAAATATACTGTTTTTTTTTTTTCCCCTCAAAGTGCATTAGTCCATTGCCTTGTTTTGAGGTTGGTTAATATTTTAAGAGAGAATAATGAAAAATACTCAAGGTCAAATAATGATATACTGTCCCAATCTTAAACATCAAGAATCTACTGGTGTCTCTATTCTTTTATTCTTTTCTTGAGTATAATTAATATTTTGGTACAGACCTATGTAGTTTCCACTTTCCTTGCAAATTATTAGCAAATATTCTTGGCAAATTATAAGCAAATATCAGGCTCATACCTAAGGTATTCTACACAAAATAGATTATTTTGGCTCAAATGATAAATACTTTAAAAGGAATGAAGAGTGTGTTTCAGATGTTTAGAGGCAGCAAAGTACTGAGTAACAAGACATTTGTTCATTAATATGGCAATGTCAGCTTAAAAAATTGTCACAACCTAGGGGTTGAGAGTTGTATTTTATTTTGTGGTAATTTTTTTAAAGATTTCAAGCCCAGGAGACAGCATCTCAAGGACCCTGAGAGAACTGTTCAGAGGAGGTGAGGGGAGAAGTCAGGTTGTATAGAAGTTTGCAGCAAATGGAAGGCAGTCTAAACATCAAAATATTATTATGATCTAAGGAAAACCAGATATTCCAAGTAAGGGATTTAGCACTTTTCTATAAATGGGAAGGTACAAGAGTCTGGACTTAGTGAAACCATTACTTTCATAAGCACTTCACCTGTCTGGGGCCAGTATCCCATTCTCACACCCTGTGCTTCCATTCCTTACTCTAGGGAATGCCTTCAGTTTGATGGCTGTTGTGATTGCCTGCATGAGCACCTTCAACCCCAGGGACTGTGGCCCATGGGGCACCATGTTCACGGGATTTCCCAGGCAAGACTCCTGGAGGAGGTTGCCATTTCCTTCTCCAAGGGATCTTCCCTACCCAGGGAATGAACCCACATCTCTTGAGTCACCTGCATTGGCAGATGGGTTCTTTACCCTGAAGACTGTTGGCTCAGGTATTCTTCTTCCTGAATTCCTTTAGAGCTAACTGGCTCATACCCAAGGGCTATAATTGCTGATGCCTGTGACATATTTCTTTTGATATGGCAGAAAATACTCCATTTCTTAGGGGAAAGGGTTAAAAACAAATAGAAATTGTTGTAAGTTTTCTTGAAACTACAGTTTGCCTAGACTACTATTTCCTAACTATTCCTTTCATAAGGACAAGCAAAAATAAAAAATAAAAGGTTTAATTTTCTCTGTTGAAAATAAGGGAAGTTTTTTTCCTACTTTTCTTTTTCTTAGAGCATTTACTTTAGACGTACTTATATTATTTCTTCTCTCTTTGAAAACTCCCTACACTTTTTGTTGGCCTTGTGACCCAGAAATATTTTTTTCCAACCTGGGCACCATCTTTTTGAAATAAAATCAATAGGAATGATAGCTTCTGTGGGAAGGTTTGAGTCTAACTGTAGTGGGAATGTTATTCCAAGTTGCAAAACAACCTCCTGTCAAAAAATATTGTTGTTCAGTCACTAGTTGTATCTATTTGTGACCCCATTGACTGCAGCATGCCAGGCTTCCCTGTCCTTCACTATCTCTCAGAGCTTGCTAAAACTCATGACCATTGAGTCAGCGATGCCATCCAACAATCTGCTCCTCTGTCGCCCCCTTCTCTTCCCGCCCTGTCTTTCCCAGCATCAGGGTCATTTCCAATGACCAAGTCTTCAGGTGGCCAAAGTATGGAAGCTTCAGCTTCAGCATTTGTCCTTCCAATGAATATTCAGGTTTGATTTCCTTCAGGAATGACTGATTTAACCTCCTTGCTATCCAAGGGACTCTCAAGAGACTTCTCTAGCATTATAGTTTGAAAGCATCAATTCTTTCACCCTCAACAACAACAGACTCCTTTTCCAAATAGGAAAAGGAGTACATCAAGGCTGTATATTGTCACCCTGCTTATTTAACTTATATGCAGAATACATCATGAGAAACACTGGGCTGGAGGAAGAACAAGCTGGAATCAAGATTGCTGGGAGAAATACCAATAACCTCAGATATGCAGATGACACCACCCTTATGGCAGAAAGTGAAGAGGAACTAAAAAGCCTCTTGATGAAAGTGAAAGAGGAGAGTGTAAATGTTGGCTTCAAGTTCAACATTCAGAAAACAAAAATCATGGCATCTGGTCCCATCACTTCATGGGAAACAGATGGGGAAACAGTGGAAACAGTGTCAGACTTCATTTTTGGCGGGCTCCAAAATCACTGCAGATGGTGACTGCAGCCATGAAATTAAAAGATGCTTACTCCCTGGAAGGAAAGTTATGACCAACCTAGATAGCATATTGAAAAGCAGAGACATTACTTTGCCAACAAAGGTCCAGCTAGTCAAGGCTATGGTTTTTCCAGTGGTCATGTATGGATGTAAGAGTTGGACTGTAAAGAAAGCTGAGCACCAAAGAATTGATGCTTTTGAACTGTGGTGTTGGAGAAGACTCTTGAGAGTCCCTTGGACTGCGAGGAGGTCCAATCAGTCCATCCTAAAGGAGATCAGTCCTGGGTGTTCATTGGAAGGAATGATGCTAAAGCTGAAAATCCAGTACTTTGGCCACCTCATGTGAAGAGCTGACTCATTGGAAAAGACCCTGATGCTGGGAGGAATTGAGGGCAGGAGGAGAAGGGGACAACAGACGATGAGATAGCTGGATGGCATCACCGACTCAATGGACATGAGTTTGGGTAGACTCTGGGAGTTGGTGATGGACAGGGAGGCCTGGCATGCTGCGATACATGGGGTCGCAAAGAGTCGGACACGACTGAGCAACTGAACTGACTGACTGACTGACAGCCTTCTTTATGGTCCAACTCTCACATCCATACATGACTACTGGAAAAACCATAGTTTTGAATAGACAGAACTTTATCCACAAACTGACGTCTCTTCTTTTGAATATGCTCTTTAGGTTTGTCATAGCTTTTCTTCTAAGGAGAAAGCTTCTTTTAGCTTCATGGCTGCAGTCACCATTTGCAGTGATTTTGGAACCCAGGAAAAAGAAACCTACCACTATTTCCATTTTTCCCCATCTATTTGCCATAAAGTGATGGGACTAGATGCCATGATCAAGCATTTTGAATGTTGACTTTTAAGCCAGCTTTTTCCCTCCTCTTGCACTTTCATCAAAGGCTCTTTAGTTCCTCTTAGCTTTCTACCATTAGAGTGGTATCATCTGTGTATCTGAAGTTGTTGATGTTTTTCCCTGCAAGCTTCCAGCTTGTGATTCATCTAGCCTGGCATTTCACATGATGTACTCTTCAAAGAAGTTAAATGAGGGTGACGATATACATCCTTGATATACTTTTTTCTCAGTTTGGAATCAGTCCGTTGTTCCATGTCCAGTTCTAGCTGCTGCTTCTTGACCTGCATACAGGTTTCTCAAGAGGCAGGTAAGGTGGTCTGGTATTCCCATCTCTTGAAGAATTTTTTACAGTTGGCTGTAATCCACACAGTTAAATGCTTTAGGGTAGTCAATGAAGCAAAAGTAAATGTTTTTCTGGAATTCCTTTGCTTTTTCTGTGATCCAACGGATGTTGGCAATTTGATCTCTGGTTCCTCTGCCTTTTCTACATCCAGCTTGTACATTTGGAAGCTCTCAGTTCAGACACTGTTGGAGCCTAACTCGAAGGATTTTTACCATTACCTTGCTAGCATGTGAAATGAATGTAACTGTGTGGCAGTTCGAATATTCTTTAACATTGTTTTTCTTTGAGATTGGAATGACAACTGACCTTTTCCAGTCCTGTGACAATTGCTGAGTTTTCCAAATTTGCTGGCATATTGAGTGTAGCACTTTAACAGCATCATCTTTTAGGATTTTAAGTGGCTCAGCTGGAATTCCATCACCTCCACTAGCTTATGTCTTGTAATAAAATAGGACAAGTTTGTTTTTCCTCAGGATGAAGCCAGTAAACTGATGCAGATGGTCATCCCAATTACCAGGTAGAGTTACCATAAACTATTCATAACAAAATGCTGTCAAGTCATCTTACTTGATGACTTATCATTATTGATCTTGAGAAATGTATGTAATGAGCTGTATCTGCTTGGCTTTTAAGAAAGGAAGATTTCTATCTGTCTTTCCAATTTATTACCGGTCTATGGAATGCATCACATTTTTTTTTTTTGTTTATTTATAATATAACTGATTTTGGACTCACTACCTTTGTGGAGAGGTTTTCTATGTTGAGATAAGTTTTTCTCTTTTTTTTTTTTTGAGGGGGGTATTGTTTTGCGTGTGTGTGTGTGTGCTTTCTTTATTAAAAAAATTATATTTCTGCCAATAATTTCTTTCCTTTTTCAATAGAAGTCATTAAAGATAAGAATTGTTCATAACATAGCACTTCTTTATTTATACTCACTAAATATGCCAAGAATATTTGTGAATTGTTTTTTGTTTGTTCATTCCTTACAATACATATGTTTTGAGTATTTAAATCAGAGAAACAATTGTACTTGCTTAGAAAGAACTTCAGAAGGCTGGATTTTCCTTGGAGGAGTGAAATGAAATTTGAGATTTTTGTCACTAGATGGCAAACTTTAATATAATCACACAAATTCCTTCCTTTAAAAAATGTGTCAAATCAGCATTTTTCTTAGGAGAAATTCCCCTCCCCCGCCTTAGTGATGAATCTTAGTAGTATATAAAAAACTTAACACTCATAAATACTAATAAATATTAAGAGCTTAACCCTATACAAATCACATAAAAATGTTATATCAAGTTTAAAGCTAGAATATAATGTAAATGTACTTGAGGGTAATCAGTTTTATTTCTTTGAATAATTTTTCTGTGCCACTATTAAACTCACTCTAGTTTATTTACCTACTATATGCCTCTTCTATATGAAGACTTCTATAAGATCCCTTCAGAAAAAAAAAAATAAAGGAAAATTCTCTCAGCTTTGAGACTTCTTCTGAAAATCAGGAATCTTGCTGCATTTCTGCAAGATTTTTATCTTTTTATCCTTTAATTAAATAATAAAGAAACGTCTAGACTCATCTCTATATGAGATGGTTATACCACTGACTGCCTTCACTACACTTGGGAAAAATGCACAGGAGATAGATTTTTCTTTTCCATTCTGCCCTGTATATTCTTGCAAAAAAAAAAAAAAAAAAACCTCAGAAGAGTTCTTTGTACCTTTATTCTGTTGCCTGTGTCTTAGCTGGCCTTCCCAGGTGGTGCTAGTGATAAAGAACCTGCCTGCCAACGCAGGAAACATAAGAGGTGCGGGTTCGATCCCTGGGTTGGGAAGATCCCCTGGGGGAGGGCATGGCCACCTGCCGGGATCCAGCCCCGGTGGATCCAGGGTGATTCGAAGGTGGGGACAGAGTCGGTGTCCTTGGAAAAATACATATTTAATTACAGATATATAGAGAGATTAGAAACGGATAGTGCAGTAGGAAAATTAGTGGAGAAAAAGAGGCTGAATAACTTGGAATTTAGCCAGAGAAACAGGGAGCAAGAAAGAAGTGACATGGGGGTATCAATCTTTCCAGAAACTGATCCAATTTCTTTATTTTTGGGTTTGCTTATATACCTTTTGTTACACATAGGGATGGATACAGAGTCACGCGGGGGTCAGCAGTCCTGACCTTTATCAAAATCAGGTGCTTCACATAAATGTATTAAAAAAAGGTCTTAGGGATATTACTTCATCTTCTGGCCATGAGACCTGCTGACATTTTATGATCCTTTCTTTCTGATAACAAAAAAACTTATTTTTTCCAAGAGTGTTTTTTCTTAAACCAGGCACCACCCTCCAAATAAAGTTACATTCCTATAGGGTGAGGGTGTAGTGAGTTACAATCAAGAAAGGAATTTATTTAACCCAAGGTTAACATGATTAATCTTAAAGTTTAATACTTATTTCTCCTATATGCTAGTTATATTCATTATAAGGGTAGGGAACATGGAGATTTAGCAGCAAACATCAGCCCAACAAATAAAAATCCTTTCACCAATGTTCCCCTTAAGATCTATTTAGTCTTAAGATAGTAATAAAGTTACATTTTTACATAGCAAGGACACAGTGATTTATAACAAAGTACAGTGATCTATTACAAAAGAGAAAATTCATTAACTCAAAAAGCCTAGTATTGCTAACCTTAAAACTACTATATTTCCTTTTCTATATTCCAAATACATTGATTAATATATTCCCAGGTGCCTAAGAATATAAAGGCCTGGCGGCAATCATTGACTCAACAATGAGAAAAGCCCTATGCTAATTAGGACTTTCAAAATACTCCAAAACTCTCTGTGCTGTTTATTGTTGAGAGGTAGTAAACAATCTTTTAGTAGCAGGAGTATAATCCCATCACACAAGCTAGTCTGTCAGCAGAGAGGTTTGACCTAAGGCACCCTTGTCCCACCCAGGTCAGGGAATTAGCAGCAATTATTGGCACAACAAATG
Organism: Oryx dammah; assembly: GCF_014754425.2. Lineage (NCBI taxonomy): Eukaryota > Metazoa > Chordata > Mammalia > Artiodactyla > Bovidae > Oryx > Oryx dammah. The sequence continues at coordinate 7,527,735 of NW_024070187.1, forward strand.
AAAAACCCTTCACCAATATAATTCTTAACCAACCCACTATACTAATAATTTCCAACTCCCCAAAAGAATTTGCCTTTAGTAAGTCTAAAGCATCTCGTGCCTCTCAGATTGGGAGGCTGTAAACAATCACATGTGGCCGGACGAACCTATACAGGTGGGCTAGATAACCTTCAGAGGAGTCCTCAAGCTGAAACACTCTTGTCACGCCCAGGAATTTTTATTGCCTTGGAGCTGCATGTTTACTCCTTCTCCGAGAGAAACGGTTATGGGGGAGAGCATAAAACAGACTCTGGTTTTGGGGTAGATGCTCGGGAACAGGGGGTTTCCTGAGGCTTGATCACGCCTTTGCGTATGCCAAGCCTCCTTCCTCATGACCTTTGCCATTGGAGGAGTTCCTGACGCTGGCCCCCGGCAGCTGCCCACTCCAGTATTCTTGCCTGGAGCATCCCATGGACAGAGGAGCCTGGTGGGCTACAGTCCATGGGGCTGCACAGTCAGACATGACTGAAGTGACTTAGCACACACACAAGTGTCTTATCTGGTGAATGCTACTCACAAAAAATATGTTATGGACATGTTACTACAGAGAAGTAATGTTAATTTCCATTGTGTTCATATGGAATTGGAAGACTGATCATTTTATTATTATGTCCCTTCCCACTTCATTTTGCTGCTAACAAATTTAAAGATTGTTTAAATTAATTGCTGTTATTTAGCAACTACATACCTTGTTGAAGCATAAACTGTATTCAACTAAACCAGTTAGGAGAAAAAGACAGGTATATACATATTTCTATATCTATCCATCTATCATCTATCTGCCTATCTGTCTAATCTATCTAGCATAGCATAAACTGAGGTTAATTCAAGTAATGCCATTCCATAATTATGTAGTTTTTTATTTCTAGTCAAAGAGCTAGATTTTTCATTTATCCCTGTTGAATTTTGTTTTGATAAGATTAGCTCATCATTTCAACCTAAGAGCAAATATATAGATTCTCTAGTTCAGCAGTTAGCAAACTATGGCCTGTATGCACACTGGCTACTTTTGCCAATAAAATTTTATTGGAACACAGTCACATGCTTTCATTTACAGAATTCCTATCGCTGCTCTTACATCACAATGGCAGAGTTGAATAGTTGCAAAAGAGATCTCATGACCTGGAAAGCCTAAAATATTTACCATCCGGCCCTTTACAGAAAAAAAAGTCACAGTCAAAGTTTATATCTAATCCAACCTGTTAACTCTTTTTCCATATAAAATATATATGTAATAAGTAAATGTGTTGTAAAAAATTAGCTGGACTAACAATTTAAAGATGGAAAGAGATCAACTCATTACTATGAAAAACAAAAGCATATTTTTATTTTTACTGGCCTGAAAATAAGTGACTAAAATTATTAGCAATAATAATAATTTTTGATTGTTGATTCATCTCTCCCTAGTGTCTTGACCTCAATGAAGCTTCTACCACACAGAGTGGTCCACTGAATACTATCAGCTTTATAATCCAACACTCTTCTCTTAAATTCATTTCTAGGGTCGGTCTAGACAGGGCCTGAGCTACAGATGATTTAGAAGCCTTTCTTGGGATAAATACTTTAAATATAAAACAAATAATAAAAATGAACCTTAGATAAATATTCTAAACGTAGCTAAAGAAATAAAAATGAGGAAAATTTCAACAAATTGCAAGTTTTAAAGAGTTGAAGAATACAAGTAGCAAAAAATCAAAAAAAAAGGCATGTATGAAAAAATCACCCTTTAATATTTTCTATTTCATACTTTTAGTTGTGATTACTTCTTTTTATAAGAATGATTTTGTAATATATTTTTTAGAGAGACACCAGAAAATTTTTTTTCCAGTGTAAATTTTTAAAAATTTAGTTTTAGTGTTAATAGCTTATAAAAGTAAATATCAACGTTCCAAATTGTAGTTTGTAATATGCATGCTCAGTGTCTCAGTCATGTCCAACTCCTTGTGACCCCATGGACTGTAGCTCCCTAGTTTCCTCTGTCCATGGCATTCTCCAAGCAAGAATACTGGAGTGGATTGCCATTTCTTCTTCCAAGGGATCTTCCTGATCCGGGATTGAACCTGAGTCTCCTGCACTGGGAGGCAGATTCTTTACCACTAAGCCACCTGGGAAGCCATAGTTAGTAACAGCAACTGAGGTTTTAAATTGCCATATATGGAGAAACCTGTATCAAATTTTTTTCTTACACAAGAAAGCTGTTTAATTGCTTTAAATAGCAATTGAGGTTTTGCTTAAGGTTTAAACAGCACTGTGTATTTTGCGTGTGTACTCACCGTCTATATTTATCCAGTTGCGAATGCTATAGGCTAATTTAGTATCTTAGTGTGGTCACTGGCCCAGCACTTTTGTGTCAGGGTTCACAGCATGTGGTAGGAATATTCCTGGAAAACATTTTTGTATTAGAACAGCTAATGTGACTGCAAAACACATACCTGTGCCACAGGAATCCTGATATAATTTTCACTGATCTCATTTTCACTTTATGTTGAATTCAACACCACATGGCATGAAGGACAGTGAAACAAAGGGTTGGAAAGCATAAAAGATTTTTAAAAGGGTGAACTTAAATATTTGTGGTTGAAATATTTTATTATGATGTTTTAGAGTATAATCACAGTTACTAATACATGGCTATAGCCCCATCCAGGACTTTCCTGATGACTCAGTGGTAAAGAGTCCTTCTGCAATACAGTGATGCAAGTTCCATCCCTGCTCTGGAAAGATCCCCTGGAGGAGGAAATGGCAACCCACTCTATTATTCTTGCCTAAAAAGTCCCATGGGCAGAGGAGCCTGGCAGGCTACAGTCCATGGTGTCTGGGGTGGCAAAGAGTTGGTCATGATTGAGTGACTGAACATGCATATTGCCCCATCCTGAGAAGGCAGAACAAGTGAGAAAGCCCTGAAGTTGATGCTTCATTGGCTTCAGATCAGATTAACCTTGCTCATTCTCTTTTTCTCCAGCCTAAAATCCACTAACCAATTATTGGAATCTTTGACATATTAATGCCCCCTTTCTCTTCTCTTGCTGCTGCTGCTGCTGCTGCTAAGTCGCTTCAGTTGTGTCTATGTGCGACCCCATAGACGGCAGCCTGCCAGGCTCCTCTGTCCCTGGGATTCTCCAGGCAAGAAGACTGGAGTGGGTTGCCATTTCTTTCCCCAATGCATGCATGATACTAAGTAGCTTCAGTCGTGTCTGACTCTGTGTGACCCTATGGACAGCAGCCCTCCAGGCTCCTCTGTCTACAGGATTCTCCACTGGAGTAGGTTGCCATTTCCTTCTCCCTCTTCTCTTGCTACACAATATTAACTTGGCTGAGCCGTGAAGTGAAAAGTGAAGTCACTCAGTCGTATCCGACTCTTTGCGACCCCGTGGACTGTAGCCCACCAGGCTCTTCCATCCATGGGGTTCTCCAGGCAATACTGGAGTGGGTTGCCATTTCCTTCTCCAGGGGATCTTCCTGACCCAGGGATTGAACCCAGGTCTCCTGCATTGCAGGCAGACGCTTTAACCTCTGAGCCACCAGGGAAGCCCGTAGATCCAGTAAATCCAGTTCTCTCTCTCTGCTCCCACATTGGCGAATCCTAGCTTTTACTATTTTCTCTCCTGGATGAATGCACTCACCTGCTTAGCACCCTTCTCTGACTTCAGGTTATTTTATTGATTTAATTCGTTTAAAGTGCAAATCAGATTAAGCCTCTCCTCTGGTTAAAATCTCTCAACAGTCCTTGTATTTTTCTAAGAGGAAAAGCCAAAGCTCAAAACAATGATCTACAAGATACTAGGTGATCTGAACCCAGTACCTCTCAGAACTGAGTACTGTTGTCTCTCTTACTTCAGTTCTGCCCCTCTGGCTTCATTCTTCAAGTATATCAATACCCTCCATGACAAGGCCTTGGCACTTGTTTTCTTTGATTGAAAAGTTTCTCCTTTAGATACTAATTTCCTTCCCTCTTTCACCATTTTTTGTTCAAATACCACCTTGTGACAATTCTATATAAAATTTCTTCCTCCAGCTTTTGTATTTTCCTTTCCTGGTTTGTTTCTCCCCATTACAAATGGATTACTATCTAACAAGCTGTATGTACATAACTTATTATTTCTGTTATTATTTTTAATTTATTATATATTTAGTAAAAATTATTATTTTATTATTAAAGTTTATTATTTTATTTAAAAAAAATTCATCTCTATTCATTCTATGATAAGTTCCAGGTAGAAAGTTTTGTCTGTTCCCTCTATTGCCATTTCCATAGCATTTAGAATTTGCCTAGAAAATATTTGGAAATTGTGGGAAACAATGAAATAATTTTCCAATGAATGTTTGAATAAAAAGTAAATCTTTATTTTTTAATTTTTTTACTTTATAATATTGTATTGGTTTTGCCATACATCAACATGAATCCACCACGGGTGTACACGTGTTCCCCATCCTGAACCCGCCTTCCACTTCCCTCCCCATACTATCCCTCTGGGTCATCCCAGTGCACCAGCCCCGAGCATCCTGTATCCTGCATCGAAACTGGACTGGCGATTAGTTTCTTATATGACATTATACATGTTTCAATGCCATTCTCCCAAATCATCCCACCCTCTCCCTCTTCCATGAGTCCAAAAGACTGTTCTATACATCTGTGTCTCTTTTGCTGTCTCATATACAGGGTTATCATTACCATTTTTCTAAATTCCATATATATGTGTTAGTAAAATGACACTTGGCATGTTAAAAATAGTTTAACATGCTAACTTAATGTCTGAAACAAAAATTGAAACATAGAAAGATAGAAAAAATAAGATTAGATCCTTACTGTTTACTAGATACCATACTTAATTCTAGAAGTATTAAAGTATTTTTCATGTTTTTTAAAAGAACTAAAAAGCTAGAGTAGAGAGAATTAAAAAGATAATGTACATCAAATAGCTGACTGATAGAGGATCTCCTGGAGAAGGCAATGGCACCCCACGCCAGTACTCTTGCCTGGAGAATTCCATGGGTGGAGGAGCCTGGTGGGCTGCAGTCCATGGGGTCGTGAAGAGTTGGACATGACTGAGCGACTTCACTTGAACTTTTCACTTTCATGCATTGGAGAAGGAAATGGCAACCCACTCCAGTGTTCTTGCCTGGAGAATCCCAGGGACGGGGGAGCCTGGTGGGCTGCCGTCTATGTGGTCGCACAGAGTCGGACACGACTGAAGCGACTTAGCAGCAGCAGCAGCAGCAGCAGCAGCAGCAGCAGAGGATCTTCTATACATAAAAGCAAGTAAAGACATTTAAAATTTAAAAAATATTTTTAAAAATGTAAATTAAAATGTAGGCAAATATTAATAGATGTAACTATCTGGATATCCATAAAGAGCATAACCCAAATTTTTAATTGAATATTGAAAACAAGACATAAAATTTTAATGATCTATAGGAAGATAGCTCAAAAAGCATGAAGATGAATGAATATAGGAGATGAGCAGAACGTTCAGTAAAAGATATTGATAACTACAGGGAGCAGGATATAATCTAAGTTTTACTAATATTAAAAACATTTTGTGAGAGTATAGATAACGAGGTTGTGCTAGTTTCAGGTATACAGCAGAGTGAATCAGTTATGCATATACATATATCTACTCTTTTTTGGAGTCTTTTCCCGTATAAGCCATTACAGAGAACTGAGTGGGCCTAACTTCTGATATTGTTCTTGGAAAACAAATTTAAAACATTAATAAGAGACCTACTTTGTCATCTCCTTTTAGAGTAGGTTGAATATGCTCCCCCTCTGCATGCAACAATACGTCCACCCTGAATCTGTGAAAGTGAGTTTATTTGGAAAAATGTCATAGCTAATATACTTAAGGATCTTGACATAAAATCACCCTGAATTAGCATGGACTCTAAATTCAATGATGGGCTTCCCTTGTGGCTCAGCTGGTAAAGAATCCGCCTGCAATGCGGGAGACCTTGGTTCAATCTCTGGGTTGGGAAGATCCCCTGGAGGAGGGAAAGGCTACCCACTCAAGTAGTCTGGTCTGGAGAGTTCCATGGACTAGTCCATAGTGTCAAAAAGAGTCAGACACAACTGAGCAAATTTCACTTCACTAAATTCAATGACAAGTATCAAAAAGAGAAGAGAATAGAAAAGGACACAGAGAGGAGAAAGCTATGTGATGGTGGAGGTAGAGATTGAAGTTCCATAAACCACAAGCCAAGGTATGTCTGGAGCTGCCAGAGGCAGGGAGAACAAGGAAGGATTCTCTCCTAGTGTCTACAGGCCCCTTTATTCTGCTTCTTGCCTCCAGAACTAAAAGAAAATAATTTTTTTCTTAGTGATGCATAATTGACACATAAAATTGTATTAGCTTCATGTGGACAACATAATGATTTCATATTTTTAAATACTGTGAAATAATTACCACAGTAATAGTTGACATCAGTTAGCATACAGAATTATTTTCATGTGAGTGAGCTTGTAAGAGTTATTTAGCAACTTTCAAATATATAATGTAGTACTGTTCACTGTAGCCACCACACTACATTCTCATGACTTATGAATTTTATAACTGGAAAGTTTTACCATTTGAACCACCCATTTTGCCCACTCCCCATCCCCTGCCTCTATTAATCAACAGCCTGTTCTCCTTATCTATGAGCTTGGTTGCTTGTCTGCTTGTTTGTTAGTTTGTTTTTTAGATTATATATATCAATTATATGGTATTTATCTTTATCTGACTTATTTCACTTTGTATAATGCCTCAAGGTCCACGTATGGCAAAAATGGTAATATTTCATTCTTTTTATGGCTGAAGATCCCTGCTTATTTAACTTATATGCAGAGTGCATCATGAGAAACGCTGGACTGGAAGAAGCACAAGCTGGAATCAAGATTGCCAGGAGAAATATCAGTAACCTCAGATATGCAGATGACACCAGCCTTATGGCAGAAAATGAAGAAGAACTAAAAAGCCCCTTGATGAAAGTGAAAGAGGAGAGTGAAAAAGTTGGCTTAAAGCTCAACATTCAAAAAACTAAGATTATGCCATCTGGTCCCATCACTTCATGGGAAATAGATGGGGAAACAGTGGAAACAGTGTCAGACTTTATTTTTGGAGGCTCCAAAATCACTGCAGATGGTGAGTGCAGCCATGAAATTAAAAGACGCTTACTCCTTGGAAGAAAAGTTATGACCAACCTAGATAGCATATTCAAAAGCAGAGACATTACTTTGCCAACAAAGGTCCATCTAGTCAAGGCTATGGTTTTTCCAGTGGTCATGTATGGATGTGAGAGTTGGACTGTGAAGAAAGCTGAGTGCTGAAGAACTGATGCTTTTGAACTGTGGTGTTGGAGAAGACTCTTGAGAGTCCTTTGGACTGCAAGGAGATGCAACCAGTCCATTCTAAAGGAGATCAGTCCTGGGTGTTCTTTGGAAGAAATGATACTGAAGCTGAAACTCCAGTACTTTGGCCACCTCATGCGAAGAGTTGACTCACTGGAAAAGACTCTGATGCTGGGAGAGATTGGGGGCAGGAAGAGAAGGGGACGACAGAGGATGAGATGGCTCGATGGCGTCACCAACTAGATGGACGGGAGTTTGAGTGAACTCCAGGAGTTGGTGATGGACAGGGAGGCCTGGCGTGCTGCAATTCATGGGGTTGCAAAGAGTCGGACACGACTGAGCGACTGAACTGAACTGAATATTCTCTGTGTGTGTATGTGTATTTGTGTGTTTATCACATTTTCTTTATTCATTCATCCATCAGTGGACTTTTAAGTTGTTTCCTTGTCTTGGCTATTGTAAATAACAAATGTGAGGTTTCATATATTTTTTCAAGTTAGTGTTTTTGTTTTCGTTGGATAAATTCCAAGAAGTGTGCTTGCTAGCTCATATGGTTGTTCCAGTTCCAATTTTCTGAGAAAACTCCCTACTGTTTTCCAGAGTGACTGCACCAATTTACATTCCCACCAACAGTGCACAAAGTTTCACTTTTGTCCAACAGTCAATATTTCTTATATTTTTGATAATAGCCATCCTAACAGTCAGTTGATAACTCATTGTGGTTTTAATTTTCATTTCCCTGAGGGTTAGTAATATTGAGCACCTTTTCATGGTTTCAGATCCAAAAACTCATTGGCAAGACAACGTCATGTAGCTTACCCAATTACATTTCTTCAAGGAAGTGTATGGCTTTAAGCCTTACATTCAAGTCTTTAATACATTTTGAGTTAATTTTTGTGTATGGTATAAGACAGTGATCCAATTTTAAATTTTGCATGTGACTGTCCTGTTTTCTCAGCACTACTTATTGAAGAGACTGACATTTCCACGTTGTATAATCTTGGATTCTCAATTTCTGTTAGTTTTAAGCCACTCAACAATTTTAAGTAATATGGCAACCTCTGAGTACTGCAACACTTTTCTAGACCTGAATGGTCCTGGAAGACAAAGCAAACCACAGGCATAAGCTTGCACACAGACAGAAACATACAAATACATACACGTGTACACAACCACTTTTTTTCTAAGTTGAGGTGGAAAATGGCACCTAATGCTTTGGCATTCCAGTTTTTGAAGACATTTTTATTGTTTTACAATATGTTTGCTATTATTTATATTGGGAGACAATTTTCCTCAAGTTTCTTTATTTTATGTACATTTTGTGAGTAAGCTATAGTATTTTCTTATATCTAGAATAACTTTTCAAAGATGTTTGAGTTGAAACAAGCTTGGAAAGTGGAGATAGTATTGCCCACATAGGAAAGAACAACCATACTGACTACTTATTACCCCGAATTGGAGTTCTTAAGCTCAGGGTCTTCTATAATTCAACTTTGTAAGCACTGAATGATAGAAAGTAAGATGCCGTGTCATGTAGCCCTCCTTATGTGGCCCTATGAAAACTGAGGCTTGTAGCACAAGTGCACTGTTGATATGCTGGCTAATTTGTTTGCCACGAGTAATAAACAGTTTATCTCTGATCTAGAGGCTCCATATCTTCTACCTGAATTCATAAAATGGTAGCAGGCTACCTTGTTAGCTTGCAAGTAGTATAAAATCTTGACAAATTGGTCTACTTTTCAGTAATTTTCTTAATTTGTATGACTGTCAAACATGTCTCTCTTGGCTTTGTCTATGTTAGTTGATGATTAATAATTATAACTGTCTTCTGAGCAACATGTTCTAAGATTGAAATCATAATTTTTCCTTCAAGTACTTTTTTCTCCCTTTTTGAAACCTCAGTCAATGTGATCACCATTTGACATTTAAATAGTGCTTGATTGTTCCTTTTTCTGATTCACAAAATGAGCTAATATTTCCTATTAATGTTACTTTGAGTATTGCTTGTGTAAATGCCTGTCCTGCAAGTAGTATAAACTCTTGACAAATTGGTCTACTTCTCAGTAATTTTCTTCTAATTTTCTGTGTTAGTCTAGGTCCTTTGAGAAATGGATGCCAAGATGGGATTAAACACATTAGAATATTATTAGGGGAATTATCCATGTGTGAAAAAGTGGTGTGAATTCTGGAAAAGTTAGAAGAGCCATTGGGCTGTGATGCAAGATTGCATTTGAGAGAAAGGACAAAGATTGGGTGAGAGCATCCAAGAATGTCTTGCAGTCTGAGAAAAACTGAGCAATGGGGGATTCTTAGAGCCAAGCCAGAAGTCAGGAGATCTTCCTGTCCCCTAGTGATGAGCCTGCCTTAGGGTTCTGCTGAGAATGGTAATATTCCGACAGTCTGTGAGAAGTGTGGGTTGGCATAAATACCCACTTATGGTGACCTACATGTAGTCCAGTGGTAAAGAATCTGCCTGCCAATGCAAGAGATGCAAGAGATGAGGATATGATTCTTGGGTTGGGAAGACGCCCTGGAACAGGAAGTGACAACCCACTCCAGTATTCTTGCCTTGGTAATTTGTGCACAGAGAAAGCTGGCAGTCTATATAGTCCATGGGGTTGCAAGGAGTCAGACACCCATGCATGCAGGGTGACCTAAGTCACTTACTTTACCTTTACTTGGAATCTGTAAAATGCTTTCTCCTGATTGCCACAGCCTCATGCAGCATTATGTATTTTAGAATAATTTTAATATTCAGCCTTATCCAGAAACATCCTGTGTTAACCTGTCTTAAACCATGTTGCCAGAATTATGCTTCCTAAAGTAAATATCTGACCATTTACCTCTTCATATGAACCATCAACATTTTCTTATTCTCAATCCTATGCTTCGGTGTCCTATACCTTTAAAAAGAATGTGCCTACCTTGGCATTTCAAGCAACACTATCTCAAGCTCTGCTCTCAAATTTAATCAGTTAATTGAGCATAGCAACATTTTTGGAATCCTTTTACCTGTTTAGTGACATGTTAAAGTTTATAAATTTTAGCATTGTACAAGGCTTTCCTCATGACATTTTTTCTGCTTGGTGTTTCAAATTATAGTAACAGCATTTGCCCCCCAGAAGTCCCTTGGTTAGGACCCCAAGCTCTTCTACTCACCTTATCTTCTGCTTCATTCCTCTCAGGCTTTCTGATTTTGATGTTAAAATCTCTGCAGTGGCATGTCTGACAACTTAACTAGATCTTCAGGCAGATTTTGTGGAGAATCTCATCCCCCTTGGAGCTGTGGAACTCACGCTTACAGGACTGGAGTACACATAGAAATGTACTAATATTCTCATGGTTTTTTTTTTGCCAGTAATGGATGTTTATCTAATAAAGACCTGGTGGTGTTCTCTTCATAAATTTCACATGGGACATATAGATGTATGTTCACTCTTATTATTTACAGCTTTTTAAAAAATATAATAAGACTGCATATTTAAAGACTTTTTTCTTTTAGAATTTTTCTTTTCTGATATTTGTTATTACTTTTTCCCAAATGTTAAATGCCTCATTATCAATTATTTAAAGAAAGAAAAAATAAAGGTAATGATATTTAATGTTTTCAAATTTGGTAATGATTTCATTAAAGCTTTCTAAGTTGGCAATAATTTCAGTAAAATTAGATTAAATGTAGAAGTCAATAAAATTGATGTTATTGCATTTATATTTTCAAAGAATACTTTTACTAAAATATTCAAATCATTTATTAAATTTAAATGAATAATATAAATTATAATTGAAAAGTTAAATAAGATTAAATAAAAATTAAAATCATGCAAATGTTTTACTTAATTTTAGACATTTTAATTGCCTTATTAAATATTTTCATAAAAGCAAAGCTCTTTAAATTCAGTAAATATTATGCAGAAAAAGCTTTTGAAAATATTCAACATTAATTTGTGATAAAACTTTCCTGAAAGTGGACATAGAAGGAATATACCAAAGATCTCTTAAACTGTTCTTAATTTTTAACATTGGTTCCTCTTTTTATTGTTCTGATTGGGTGATTTGTATTATTTTATCTTTCACATTAGTTATGTATTATTCTATATCACCCAGTCTGCTGCTATATTTTCCACTTCAGTTATTAGTCATCAGTTCCATCTAGTTTTTCATATCTTTTAGCTTTTTGTTAAAAGTCTCAGTGTTCGTGTATTCTCTTCCTTAATTCAGTTAGAATTTTTATTATTAATAATTTGAATTCTTTACCTGGTAAATTATTTCTCTTTCATTATTTTTTTTCTGGGCTTTTATTTTGCTCTTTCAATTAAGACAGAATTCTCTGTCTTTTCATTTTGCCTAACCTTCTCTATGAAATTATGTGAAATAGTTATCTGGTAGGGACACCCTTGAGGGGGCGTCCTCATGCAGGAGTGTCCCTATACAGTCTGCACGTGCCCTGTGTCTTTGGATGTGAGCTGGAAATGAGGTGATATGAGTTATGTTTCTGTGCTGGCATGCAGTGTGCTGGCAGCTACCACCTTCCTAGGAGGTGGGGCCAGAGCCAGCTGTGAGCAGGGCTTCCCTCCTGCTCATTGGCATCACTGCACTATCAGGGTCAGGGGTGCCTCCCAAGCTGTGGGCCAGAAGCCATGAAATCAGGTCCAAACTGGTTCCATTCCTTCAAGTGTGTGCTCTCCCCACTCCCAGGCCTGTCATTCTGCCCCAGAGAAGAAAAAAAAACAAAAACACTTACACTTAGAAAACACCCCGAAGTTCAAGTAGCCCACAAAGTTTATTAATACTGTTGGTCTGTGGTCCTTTTTCCTCTGTATATAGGACTCTTTTTGGTACTCATAGTTAATACTTGTTAGTGAGGGAAGAATCTCACTCTTGTGCAAGCTCAAACTCTAATCCATCTACCTAAACCCATGTGCTGCTACCAACTAGGTGACAGAGGCAAGAAGGGTTATTTATGGAATACAGCCACAGCATAATCACTGGACCAACAAAGTGTGATATTGTCTTTTGTGTATTAATCCTTTAGACCAATAGTATTAATAAACATTATGGGCTACTTGAACTTGGGGATGCTTTCTAAGTGTGGGTGTTTTGGACAGGATAAAATATCAAGAACCATTTGGCATGGATCAATTATGTTTATGAGTATTTTTGATGGAACCAATTTCAATGGCCTTTTGGCATGGACCAGATGTCTCAGTGGACACTTTGGACAGGACCAAATGTCTGCTTATTGGGTAAGACAGGTTGTCTTCTTTATTGTGGTTAGGATTCATCCAATCAGTTGAATGCCCGAATAAAAGAAAAAACTGACCTTCTTCCAAGTAAGTGAGGATTCCTTGATTCTTTGCTTCTGTTGCTTAGTCTTTAATCTGTGACATTATTTTTTCCTGCCTTTGGACTCCAATGGAAACATTGGCAAACTGGATCTTCAGCTTGCTGCCCAACCTGTAGATCTCAGGACTTGTCAGCCTCTGTAACCACATAACCCAATTCCTTCTAACAAATTCCTTTTCTCTCTGTTGTTCTCTCTCTTTATATGTATTTTATTGATTCTGTTTCTTTGGAAAACTGTAATACCTATTTCATGCATATTATGTCTAAATTATAATGCTGCTGCTGCTGTTGCTAAGTCGCATCAGTTGTGTCCGACTCTGTGCGACCCCAGAGATGGCAGCCTACCAGGCTCTCCCATCCCTGAGATTCTCCAGGCAAGAACACTGGAGTGGGTTGTCATTTCCTTCTCCAATGCATGAAAGTGAAAAGTGAAAGTGAAGTCGCTCAGTCGTGTCCGACTCTTAGCAACCCCATGGACTGCAGCCTACTAGGCTCCTCCGTCTGCAGCCTACCTACTAGGCTCCTCCGTCCATGAGATTTTCCAGGCAAGAGTACTGCAGTGGGGTGCCATTGACACACATTTAAAAACAGAACACCTAATATTGAAAAACATTTATTAGTCCCAGCAAGCTATTACTGTGACTATTGTACCAACTTGTGGGTACCCTGGTATCACACACCGGGGCACCAAGAAAAAAAAGGAGGCAGATGGTTGATACTGTACCTCATTATGCAAGTATCTATTACATTTTCACTATCTGAGAGGAATGATTTGACAAGTTAATTAAATTGCCTTTTCTCTTATCTAAGCACTTCCATCACCCAAGTCCTCTCTACAATGCAAAATAGTATTTGTCTTCAACAATGACAGCAATACCATCTGCAAACCTTCATGACACTCAGATATAGTTTTCTTATGAGACTGATAGGAAGAGATATGGAGAAGAATTTCTTAGGGCCTGAACAGAAGTTAAAACAGCAGACATGCAGAGTATATGTGAATGCTGACTGGTGAATCCCAAGTGACAAAATTGTGTGTATGTGTGTGTGTGTGCACATATGTATGTATTTATAAGCCAGTTATTTCTGATGCTGTTAAAAATATTATATGTAAATTAGTAGTTCATTTTGCCTATCATGTGATGGTAGCAAGTTTGCTGATAGGTTGACTAATTCTATTGTTGTTTTAAAATTTCAGGATCAAACATTAATGCCAAACTGAATGCTTATCTCCCCACCCCCAAACCCTGCCCCAGAATTCATATGTTAAAATCTAATTTCCAGTGTGAGTATTTGAAGATGGAACTTTTGGGACATGATCAGGTCATGAGGGCAGAATTAGAGTTTTGGAGAGGGGAAAAAAAAAAAAAACAACAAAAACTTCACCCTTCTAGGGTCTTCTGATAAGTCTAAGAATTAAATTGACATGAAACAGGTTAACAGGAGAAAAACAAAATTTAACAACATGTATATACCTCATGTACACATGGGAGAGACCTAGGAAAGCTGAGAAACTTACCAAAATAACCAAAGCCATCCCATGAAATACCATCTTCAGCTAAAGAAAACAGAGAATGTTGGGGAAGTGGTTTGGGACTTCAGAGGGAAGCAATTCATATGGAGACAGAAAGAAAGGATCTTTGGTAAAGAAATGTTCCTGGGCCAGGCAGAAACAGGGGGCAGAGGGGACTCTGGTTTCTCCCTGGCCACAGTGAGCCTGTATTCTTTGTAGTTATCTCTGATGCTGGCCGTCTTCTTGGAACAGCCCCTTCGTCTTAATTCTTTAGGCATCTAAAAGGGAGGTCAAAAGAAAGACTTGTTAAATCTTCTGTTTCTTAAAAATAATCAGCTTAAATTAATCCTTACACCAAAGAGACATATTTTGGAGTGTCAAATATGAGCCAAATATAGCACACTTAATATATATCCATGTAGAGTCTGAAACCAGAGTTCTAGAAATAACAACAAAATCTCGGAGGACACAATGCCTCAGTAGAATCACATGAAATTTAGGTATTTATATTTCCAGTAGGTTTAGCGTGAATAAACAGTAAAAGGTGATGGACAAACATGCTAGCAAGTACTTCAAAAGAAGCATAACCTCTTCCATGAAGGGGGTAGTGTGTCTTTTTGAGTGTTAGGCAGGCAAATAAAAAGTATGATGATAAAATGGAAAACATTCGGAGGACAGTTACAGAAATGATGAGAATACACAAAACCAGTGGATGTTTATCCTGCAAAAGAGAAAACTCAGTTGTCTTCATGTGAAAAACTATCCTGAAAAACTGGGTTAGACTTGTTCTTTAAGTTCTGGATTCTATTTAGATAAGGTTGTCAAGTAAGAAAAGTTGGAATAGGTGACTTTTTATCAGGATCTGAGGGAGGTGATGGGTGATGGACTGAGCAGAATAAAGATCTGGAGGAAATAAGTTTGCTTTGAGAAAACACCTGCACAGTCTATGGCAGGAGTGAGAAAAGGGATTAGAAAATGCTGATTCTAAACATGTATACATGTGTTGCAAATACCATGTGTGCACATAACACAAATATATTCAACTGTGTATGTGCTCTGAGAATACTTTTGGCAAAGTGAAATTTAGAGACTTAAGTTATAGTTACACTCACAGTGGAAGAAAGATGGCATGAAGCTTTTAGCCTTGGGTGTGTGTGTTGATCTCTCCGTTGTGTCCAACTCTTTGTGACCTGATCGACTGTAGCCCACAAGGCTCCTCTGTCTATGGAATTCTTCAGGCAAGAATATTGGAGTGGATTGCCATTCCTGTCTCCAGGGGATCTTCCTGACCCAGGGATCAAATTCAAATCTCTTGCATTGAAGGCAGAATTTTTATCATCCGAGCCACCAGGGAATACCTGAGGTCGCTCAAACAATTTGTGCTGCTTTCCTAAATGGTGTTTCAATCAAGGGAGTTAATCCTTTAGATTATCTTCAATGACATAATTAAAAAAATAAATATTACTTTTGTTATGCCCAGTGTCCGAGTCCCCAAAACTGAGAGAATAAGACATCCACAGCAATGCAAAAGCATAAAGGGGTTTATTGTTAGCTCAACCTAGGGCTCAAGTCTCATCCAGTGCAGTGGAGTCCTGACGAGAGCCCTGAGCTCTGAATCACATCTACTTTTATACAGACGGTTCTTTGTTCCTGTAACAGCGTAGCTGATTGATTAAACCATATGTGTGTGGGACTTTTAACCTCTCATGCTTATCTGGATTGGCTCAGGTCTGGCGCAGGCGGGGTGCTACGGGGATTTTTTCTGATTGGTCGAGCTACACTGCCTGTGGGAGTTCCCAGTGCCTCAGCTTTCCTAGAGATTAAACCTCAGGCCTAACCTGTCTCTTAGAGCCTGTCCTGGCTTCAGTTTGGTCCTAACATTCCCCCCTGTCTTCAGCTACATAGAGGAATCTTCCTCTTTATTTTGGGGCAGGGCCTGATACTGTTGCCTCAGTACCATCAGTTGGATGGTATTGACGCGGTCTTTTACAAAGGCAACAAGCTTAGTTATTATGGATGGACCAAAGGTAAGTATTAATAGTGGCACTATTAGAGGGCCACCAGGGTGGAAATTAGTGTTGTTAACCACAGGGACTGTTGGAACCATGACTCAAATCAATTTTGAGACTTTTTTTTCTTTTTTTGATTTAGCCCTTCTCTTATCTTGGCCAGGGACTCCGTGATTACCCCTGAATGAGTCACATAAAAACAACGTTTTTCCCCAACACAGCACATAGGCCCCATGAGAGACTTCATACTCAAGATACTTTTTGGGAATTGGGGCAGAGGTCTCTTTCTTCTGTAACTTCTTCCTGCTGTGCATGGGTGTATGCCTGCCTAGCAGAGCAGAAGTCTCTCTACCTGATCTAAGTTGGGGTTTTCCACATCTGAAACCAGCTTCTACCCTTGTAGTTGCAGCAATTTAGTTGGCCCCTCTCAGAGATGAAATAGACAAGGGCCAAACAAGAGACCTAACAGGATGGTCATCTCTGGTCCCTGGAAACAGAAGGCAACATTTGGGGTGAGGGTTGCAGGGTTTGTGACCCCTTCTGATTGGTTGGTGGTGAGGCAACAGAGCAGTGCTCCAGGAATCTTGTGTTCAGTCTGAAGTTACCATCTTCCACCCGGGTGGGGGCTCAAAGACATTGTTACGCATATTTCTTTGAGTAGGAACCAGGACTCTTTCTGGAGGCTGTACCAACCTTTGATTGTTTCTGTTTTTGTATCCCCTCCCTTCCCTGATTAGCAATTGTTTGAATCCAGCTTTGGAATTCAGGGAAGGCCAAGGAGGCTTAACAAAGTCTATATCCTACAGATAAGAAATGGAGAACACAGAACAGATCTGTACTCCAGAGCCCCACAAAGTCCCACTCAGTTTTAATTTTAGGGAATTGGCAACAATGACTATGATAACTTCCTGTCAAAATGGGGCATAGGACTGCCCCAGCTTGGTGCAATACAAGCTCTAATCTGAAAGTACACCCATAGCATCACCTAGTTATTTTCTAGGATATCTGAACCGTAGCTACTCTATTTTGACTTTTAATTGTAAACTATTTCTTAACAGCCAAAGCAGATTTTACCGTTAACGACATCAGTGTTTCTCTAGATATGAGAAGATGCAAAAATTGGGACTCATAAAATCTTCTGAAAAGATCTAACTATCTGACGGTCTGTTCTGCCAGTTTTTCCCAGAGCACAGAGTGCCTCATTTCTGATTTTCACCCTGAACTCTTTTCAGGGGCGTTGAAAGTCAGCAGTTGCAGTGGCCATGATTTAATCTTTGTAGATGCAGATGGCGAGTGTCAGTCTTCAGTTGGCAGAGCCCCTTTTTGCTCATAAACTTGACCATGATTATGAGGGGTGGCGCTTTATGACCATTTTATCCCATGGTGCTGAGAATGTCCATTCTCAGGTTTGGCAAAGATTCTGTAGACAGGCCACTCAATGTGCTGTTACTGGATTAGGCCATAAAGCAGTATCCAAAATTGTCTGGACCACCTGTCTTATTAGCTTCTTGGTCCAGGAAAATATTCCCTCTTGTTGCTTCTTGCCATATCTAGAGTTACACTGTTACCATCATCGATCTCATATGGGACTATATATTATTCTATCAGAGGCCTCACACACACATTTGACAGTGTAAGAAACAGCAATTTTGTAAGACAGGGGAAATACAAATAACATAACCAGCAGTATTAGTAAAGTCACAAGTAAGACTTATGTTAAGAACTTCCATTAGATATAGCCCAGTATATCTTCAGGTCATCTGACTTAGTCTGTCCTGTAGAATCTTTATCTTTCAGGGAAATTATATATTGGCACCATCTATAAGGCACATAGCCCAGTTTTCTAGTGTTACTAGACTGATTATCTTTAGTATGATTTACTTATTTATTTATTTTTTCCAACAAAGGAGACTTTAAACCTAAATTATTGTAGTCTGGTATTATCTATATAAATCCATCCCATAATTGTGGGAGATTTTTTCCTTCTTTGTGGAAACTTTTCTTGTTCTGATTGAGCTTGGGTAGTAGAAAAAAGCTCAAATTTATAGCCAGAGTCAGAGCAGGCATTATTAATTGGCCCGGTGAAGGGATCCTATCTAGTAATACCATAGTGACCTGAATATGACTATAATTTTTAAGTAAATTTTCTCAGGGCCAACCAGTTAGAGTCTGGTAGTAGAGAAATTTACCAAGGTAACCCAGAACTAGACACAAGTAATTGGCCACAAACCCAACAATTGGATTGATTTTTAAAACTAGTATAGGATCAGGCCTATGATAGAAAAGCATTTGACTTATATGCAAAGGTCTAAGAAGTCAAGAAAACATAAATGATCATATGAATCAGGTCCAGCATCTTGGGGAAGCTGTCTACCTCTGATGTCGTCGTCTTCTCATCCTGGTGTAGTGTAGTTTCTCCTGATAAAAAAGTCCTTCCGTCCATGTTGGAGACAGTCCCTTAAATTATGTCTTTTTCCAGTCCTGGTTGCAGGTCATGAGGCATCTGATCTTCATCCAAAGATAGATTATTGAGATAAGCTTCAGAAACAAACTTAGGGTGTTTT
This sequence comes from Oryx dammah, assembly GCF_014754425.2. Taxonomy (NCBI): domain Eukaryota; kingdom Metazoa; phylum Chordata; class Mammalia; order Artiodactyla; family Bovidae; genus Oryx; species Oryx dammah. The sequence goes on from NW_024070187.1 coordinate 7,546,527, forward strand.
TCAAGAATTCAATTAAATTTTACATCAATATCACATAACAGCAAAGAACTATCTAAGAGATGAGTCTTACTAGATGCAGACCTCCATTAACAAACTGGGATTTAACGTTTTGAAATATCTTTTTCTCCTTATAGTTACCCTATCTTTATTAAATATAACCAAATTAAGGCTAGTTTATTTGCAAAATGGGTCTGTTCTCACTGATTTTGGTCTGATGATTTTTATAACCATAATTGATTATAGGCTTTTATTTTACTGAAACATTATAGAGTCTCAGACTGAAATTTTAAAATGAAACAGGGCTGGGAAACTCACACCAAAGGCTTATCACAGATTCTGCCTAACAAATCTAGGTGAATTCTTCCCTTTTTAAGGTCTCAAAAATTTCTTGAGATTTTTGTATCCATGAGATAACCTTCCTAACTCATTTGATGAACTTACTGGAAACCTAAGAACTTCCAATTTTTAGAGGAGTCAGAAAATATAATTGTTTTGTTTATAACGTTTAATTTTACCAAAGTATTATCATAATTAGTTTGAGAGGAAGATTTTCCCTACTTTCTGAAAACATAAGATTCAAACCCATAATTTTTCGGATAGAAACCATAAAAGTTATAAGCATATTTACTGGTTCATTCAGTCCTTTTGCTAACTTTTGTGAAGTCATCAGGTTTTCCATTAAAATACCAGGACATATCAGAATGTTAAAAACTCCATATAATTTCTAGGATATCTGTATTAGTTAATTTACCATACATTATAACATGAGCAGATTTATTACTCATTTGATAATCTTTTCCATGTAATTTAACCAACCAAATAAACACAGTTTAATATCTCTCCTTGGGATGTTCCACGGGCCCTCTGAAGCACCCCAAAGTTAGCTAGAGATATAAAAGCTCATATCTCATTTACATTTTTAGAAGTTTTTTCACTTGAGGTAATTTCCTTGTTGACAAACTTGTAACAGATATAATATTTAACTTATATTAATCCTAGGTACAATGAAAATATTCTACCTAACGTTAAAATGTTAATTATTTTAAGACATGTCTATATTAGATAGGTCAACAAACAAACATTAATATCAGGTATTTAACATTGAATATTTCCCAGTTCACATGAACCCGGAATTTATTGTTTAATTTAGAATTATTTGATTTGTAAGTGCTTACCCCTCCTTTTTTTAAGCCAAATAAATAGAGCTCATATACATATTAACCACAAAAATATTACCAAGATATATTTAGACAGACACAGTGCAAGATCTAGCTTTAAGTCTTTTTTTTTTTTTTTTCCCCCTTTTTCCTCAGTGTCAAGAGTTAGAGATGGTCTAGATAAGTGTTCCTGAGAGCCCTGGTCTCAAGGCACAGGGAAAGAAAATCAAGTTCTAACAAAATGGCAGCAGGTCTAAGGCACATGGTGGCCAGACAAAGCAAAATTTCCTTCTCCAGGCGATCTTCTCGACCCAGGGATCGAACCCAGGTCTCCCATATTGCAGGCAGATGCTTTAACCTTGGCTCCACCACAGAAGCCCTTAAATACAAAAATATGGTCTCTCAGGAAACCTCCTATAGAGACACAGAACTTCAGATCTAAGTACTAACATCAAAGATTTCAAGGGAGGAAAGGAAACCAGGTTGAAAGAAGAAGGGGGAGGAGGCAGGAGAAGGGGGCAAAAGGGGTGGCCTTACAGACGTCTCCTGCCACCTACAGATACCCAGGCATTACGGGACTTTTCTCCAGGCATCCAGAGAAGCGAGGACTGGAACTCAGCCCTACCAGAAATCAGAACCAGAATTCGAGTTCTCTGCCAAGAGGAGGTGATCAGTCTCCAATCCTCAGCTCAGGCTGAGGGCCCTTCCATCAGATTCCTGCGTCCAGTACCGGGGGAGGGACTAGAAAAACAGGGAAGGATAGGAAGGGTTAAGGAGAGGAAAGAGAGGGGGAGGGGAGAGAGGTTAATAAAGTCTCTTATTCCTTACCAGTCGGGGCACTCTGGCCAGTTGTCCGCGTCAGGAGGAGACCAGGGACAAAAGGGTCCCGGTTGCGGCCACTGGCAGGCAAGCTGGCCCCTGAGTACCCCGAGTGGTCAGGATGTCAGTCTCGGCTTTTTCACCAATAACGATAGATTTTGCGCCCTAGATTTGAAATCAGAAAAATGGTCAGTCATAAGGGACAAAGAAGTAGAAGTTGCTTGCTCCATGATTACAGAGAAGAACACAGGAGACAAAATGAGCACACAAAGAGCAGAGACAATGCGGGCACTCACACAGACACGACAAACAGATAACAAATACTCATCGGCCGAGAACACGGCACTAGGTCTTCCTGGGCCCCCCTGAAACTTTCTTTCCCTCTAGGTAATCTTACCAACAAGGCATCCACAGAGCCAGCCACCTCCCCAGCACGATGCCAGGCCTCAGCCTTACGCTGGTCTTAACCAGAGAACAGAGTCAGCTGCCTCCCCAGCAAGATGCCTGGCCTTGGCCTTATGCTGGTCTTAACCAGAACTAACACCGGTGTTCAGATATCTCTTCTCCTAGTGAGGAAACCGCTTCTGCCGGGAGAGTGTTATTCTTCCCAGTTAACAGGATCCCGGACGAGCCCCCAAATGTTATGCCCAGTGTCCGAGTCCCCAAAACTGAGAGAATAAGACGTCCACAGCAATGCAAAAGCATAAAGGGGTTTATTGCTAGCTCGACCTAGGGCTCAAGTCTCATCCAGTGCAGTGGAGTCTTGATGAGAGCCCTGAGCTCTGAATCACATCTACTTTTATACAGACGGTTCTTTGTTCCTGTAACAGCATAGCTGATTGATTAAACCATACGTGTGTGGGACTTTTAACCTCTCATGCTTATCCGGATTGGCTCAGGTCTGGCGCAGACGGGGTGCTACGGGGATTTTTTCTGATTGGTCGAGCTACACTGCCTGTGGGAGTTCCCAGTGCCTCAGCTTTCCTAGAGACTAAACCTCAGGCCTAGCCTGTCCCTTAGAGCCTGTCCTGGCTTCAGTTTGGTCCTAACACTTTATTTTAGCTTTAAAAAAACATTGTAATGACTGTTTGAAAATTCTTTTATATCCATTGTTTGAAAATTCTTTTATATCCAATTAAGCAAAAATATTGTGATTTAAGTTCATTTTCTATATGAAATAGGAAGACTGAAAAATTCAAAGGTAGATTATTGCAAATGTTTCTCAAGTTTTGTGCTGATATGTTTATTGTGGACTTTGTTAAACTAACTCCTTTTCTGTTATTTTTAAAATTTCATATGCTAAAACATGGCTTTATTTGATGCATAAGCATAGGTCCTACACTAATCACAAGGAAGAATACCACAACACACAGCTGTATCAAGAGATGTATGTGCAAAAGTGCATGTTCAGGTATCAGTTTATGCAGGCACCTGTCTCTAGAGTCCTCCATACTTGTGTTGCATAGTGTGAGCTGGTTGTTGAGTGACTTCCACCAGAGCAGATATTAATGGACACTTTCTTAAAATCTTCTTGAATGACTGTTTTTTTCTTCTGAAACTTAGGTTTTTTTTTGTTGTTGATGTTAGAATTATCTGACAAAAATTTTATTTTTCTTTGTTGCTTCAATCTTCTTTTAAACTTTATTTTACATTGAGTATAGGTAATAATATTGTGTTAGTTTCAGGTATATGCAGCAAAGGGAGTCAATTATACATATACATGTATCTATTCTTTTTGTATTCTTTTCCCGTTTAGCTGTTTGTAATATTTAATAGAGGCCCCTATGCTCTGCAGTAGGACCTTGTTAGTTATCCATCTTAAATATAGCTGTGTGTGCATGTCAGTACCAAACTCCCTGACTATTGCTTTCCCCACTCTTCCCTACTAGTAACCATAAGTTAATTCTCCAAGTCTGTGAATCTGTTTCTTTTTGTAAGTTCATTTCTTTTTAGATTTCACTTATAAGTGATATCATACAAATTTCTCTTTATGTCTGACTTAATAAACTCAGTATGGCAATCTCTAGTTCCATCCATGTAGCTGCAAATGGCATTATTTCATTCTTTTTTAATGGCTCAGTAACATTCCATTGTATGGAATCCTCTTTATCTACTTCTCTGTCAATAGACATTTAGGTTGAGCTTCCATGTCTTGGCTATTGTAAACAGTGCTGCAATGAACACTGGGGTGCATGAATCCTTTTGGATCATGTTTTTCTACAGATGCATGCCCAGGAGTGGGATTGCTGGATCATATAATTGTTCTTTTTTTAGTTTTTTAAAGAACCTCCGTATTGTTCTCCATAGTGACTGTATCAATTTACATTCCAAACAATAGTGTAGGGGGGTCCTCTTCTCTCCATATTCCCTCCAGCATTTATTGTTTGTGGACTTTTTGATGATGGCCATTTAGAATGGTGTGAGATGATATCTCATTGTAGTTTTGATATGCATTTCTCTAATATTAAGCAATGTTGAAAATCTTTTCAATGCTTTTTGGCTATCTGTGTATCTTCTTTGGAGAAGTATCTATTTAGATCTTCTGCCCAGTTTTTGATTGGGTTGTTTTGTTTTGTTTTTGTTATTAGCTCCAAGAGCTGTTTGTAAATTTTGGAAACTAATCTCTCATCAGTCACAGCACTTGCTAATATTTTCTCCCAAAAGCTTTTGAGTTTAATTAGGTCCAATTTGTTTATTTTTGTTTTTATTTCCATTACTCTGGGATGGATTAAAAAATATTGCTTCCACTTATGTCAGAGAAAGTTCTATGTTTCCCTCTAAGATAGTTTTATAGGTGTTTGGTCTCACATTTAGTTCTTTAATCCATTTCAAGCTGATTTTTTATACGGTCTTAAAGGATGTTCTAATTTTTATGTTCTAACTTTAATTGGTTTGTCTGCTGATGTGTGGGGTTGTGTGTTCCCTCCCACTTGGTTGTTTGGCTTGAGGTGACCCAGCACTGGAGCCTACAGGCTGTTCGGTGGGGCTAATGGTGGCCTCTGGGAGGGCTTGTGCCAGTGGGCACTTCTTAGAATTGCTGAGGCCAGTGTCTGTCCCCTCAGTGAGACACATGCCATCCCCACCACTGCAGGAGACCCTCCAACACTAGCAGGTAGGTCTGGTCTGGCTTTTATGTGGTCACTGCCTTTTTCTCCTGGGTCCTGGTGCACACAAGACTTTTGTGTGTCCCCCTCCACCCCCAGGAGTGGAGTCTCTGTTTCCCCCAGTCCTGTGGAAGTCATGCAATCCTGCTGTCATTCAAAATCAGACTCTCTGGGGACCTCTCCTCCTGTTACCAAACTCCTAAGTTGGGAAGCCTGATGCAGGACTCAGAACTATCACTCCAGTTGGAAAACTTCTGTGGAATAATTGTCATCCACTTTGTGGGGCACCTACCTGGAAGGTATTGGATTTGACTCTATTGCTATGCACTCACTGGCCTCTCCTTCATTTTTGGATGTAGGAAATCTTTCTTGGCAGGTTCCAGCATTTTTCCATCAATGGTTGCTCAGCAGTTAGTTGTAATTCCTGTGCTCTTGCAAGAAGGAGTCTGAATACTAAGTAATTTGTAAATATTGTCTCACCTTCTTGTCTCCCAGAGGTTATTTCAGGATAATGTCCTTGTGTGAATTTCAATCATACTTCTATAGTCAAAAATTATGGTTTGCTTGATTATAATTTTCTGAGGAGAGTCTTAAAGATTATATCAGATCCCTTCTCATGTGCAAATTCTGCATTCAATTTGATTAAATAAATGAAAGGAAAATAATTTAAACTTTAGCAGATGAGATAGTAAAAAGATCTGTAGCTAAAAATAACTTTTTGTTCTAAAGCATAAATATCTTTTAAAAGTCATATTATATTTTACAAATATGTTCATATATATGCTAGTCTGATCTTCACAGAAACATTTCACTGGAATAGATCTCATATAGACTATTTTGAAGATTGAGAAACAGATTCATAGATGTTTAGCATCTTTACTAAGTGAATAAGAACTGAACTACAGAATTCTTACTTCCAGCTCGAGGATGTTTATGCGTGCATGCCAAGTCACTTCATTCATGTCTGACTCTTTGCAACCTTATGGACTGTAACCCACCAGGCTCCTCTGTCCATGGGATTCTTCAGGCAAGAATATTGGAGTGGGTTTCAGGGAAGGATGTTTATACTTTTAGTTAATCACTTTCCTAGAAATCTTTTACTGACAAAAAGAACAAACTGATCAATTAGGAACAAAAGAATGATCTAAGCAAATGGGGTTAATACATGATTACAGATGTCAGTTTCTATAACATTCAACATTATATATTTTCTCTGCTTTTCAAAACTAACTTCCCTTAGTCTCCCAGACCCTGGATTCCAATCTTCTTCTGGTCCTTTTTAATTCCTCTTGCTAATTTATCATTTCACTCTCTGATACTTAGTTCAGTAGGATTTTATTCTTGCTTCTCTGCAGACTTCATACTCTTCCTTAAGGATCTCAAATTTGTATTTCCAGAGTTCACCTGTCTTACCAATTTTTAATCTGTATTCTGAGTAGGATATATATCACTTGTTAATGTAGATTTGGTCATGTAAAGATGGGGATTAGAGAAGCCTGGATATGTATACAGAAACAGTTTTTATTGGATACAGTATAAAGTTCAACAAAACAAATTTTAAAAAGGTATTACCAGCATCGAGGAACAAACTTAATTTGACATCTAAGACCTTGTAATTGAACTTATTGACCTGTTCAAAGAATTTTTTAGAATTCAAGAGTATGATGGTGAGAAAACAAAGATGATTATTAGCAGAAGGAGAGGAACTCGAAGATAGGAGTTCCCTGTCACTTAGGTGGTCAGCACCAACGAGCATCAAGATACATGCTCTGTAGACATGGGGCTGCCTGTTTAGTTCATTGTGGAGCCTGGCACCTGTAATTATGGAAGCCTATAGTAGCTGTTTAATCAATATTTTACCAATGAATGAGTAAAGAAAAGGATGGAAAGGTGGGCTATTGCTGTGTCAATTTTAAAAGTGGATGTTTGGCAATTAACTTGTCCAGTGTGTGATTCTTCTTTCCTCCGACTGAACATAATCATCAAATTCTATGACAACAGAAAAACTTTGTATCTACCAAAGGTACAGTGAAAAGAGGATTGAATGATAAATGACCTGTGCCTTTATTTCTTGACTGGATCAGATGAGTATTGATTTTATTTGTATTTAAAGCTATGTCTTTTGAATCTATTCTTTCCAGCTCGTTTATTGTTGATAGAGCACACAAAGTACCAGCCATAATTTCCTTACAACATGGATACCCTGTGATCAATGACAATTCTGAGATCAGAGTAAAAATTAAGAGTGCAGAGAGGACTGATTAAGAGCAATGCCTAAGCGATGCTAGGGTGCGATTTTTAGAAAGTTCATTTTGACTACTAAATGGTATTATTTTTTGTATTGAACTTATTAATAGTTAGAGGCTTCTCTGGTCACTCAAACAGTAAGGAATCTGTGTGCAATGCAGGAGACCTAAGTTCAGTCCCTGGTTGGGAAGATCCCCTGGAGAAGGGAATGTTTACACACTCCAGAATTCTTGCCTGGGGAATTCCATGGACAGAGAAGCCTGGTGGACTATAGTCCACAGAGACACAGAAAGCTGAACACAACTGAGCAACTAACACTCACTGTTATTAATTAAAGTTTTGTCACTGGCTTTCTATTTTCTTGAGACAAAGGAAAAAAAATAAAAAACTTTATTGCAGTGTTATGGTTGACCTAGTTTAATTACATGCCTGTTCTTTAGTTAGGACTATGTGGGGAACCTAATATTCCACTCAATTTTATCCAAAGGCAAAAGAAAAGTTTTCCAAAGGATTTTGGGTCCTAGATGAGGAAAGAGTTATTTTATTAACTAACTGTTTCAGATATGTAATTTACATTCAGTTACAATTTCAGCCTCAGGGAATTAGGAAGCAAGATTTAAAGGAAGGGAACGGGGATCTTCAGTCAAGTGACAAAAGAATTAAGTATATTTGGAGTTCTTTCATTTTAGTGATACCTCTTAATGATATAAAGAATGTATAAAGTATTTATACTGCAAGATTACAATTTCGTGTTTTTATAATACTTACAGAACACAGCTGATACTTTGTAATATTGAGCTCAGTTCAGTCGCTCAGTCATGTCTGACTCCTAGCGACCCCATGAACTGCAGGATGCCAGGCCTCCCTGTCCATCATCAACTCCCGGAGTACACACAAACCCATGTCCATTGAGTTGGTGATGCCATCCAACCATCTCATTCTCTGTCGTCCCCTTCTCCTCCTGCCCTAAATCTTTCCCAGCATCAGAGTCTTTTCAAACGACTCAGCTCTCCACATCAGGTGGCCAAAGTATTGGAGTTTCAGCTTCAGCATCAGAACTTCCAATGAACAGTCAGGACTAATCTTTAGGATGGACAGTTTGGATCTCCTTGCAGTCCTAGGGACTCTCAAGAGTCTTCTCCAACACCACAGTTCAAAAGCATCAGTTCTTTGGCACTCAGTTTCTTTACAGTCCAACGCTCACATCCATACATGATCACTGGAAAAACCAAAGCCTTGACTAGACGGACCTTCGTTGGGAAAGTAATGTCTCAGCTTTTCAATATGCTATCTAGGTTGGTCATACCCTTTCTTCCAAGGAGTAAGTGTATTTAAATTTCATGGCTGCAATCACTATCTGCAGTGATTTTGGAGCCCAGAAAAATGAAGTCTGACACTGTTTGCACTGTTTACGCATCTATTTGCCATGAAGTGATGGGACCAGATGCCATGATCTTCATTTTCTGAATGTTGAGCTTTAAGCTAACTTTTTCACTCTCCTCTTTCCCTTCATCAAGACGCTCTTTAGTTCTTCTTCATTTTCTGCCATAAGGGTGATGTCATCTGCATATCTGAGGTTATTGATATTTCTCCTGGCAATCTTGATTCCAGCTTGTGCTTCTTCCAGCCCAGCGTTTCTCATGATGTACTCTGCATATAAGTTAAATAAGCAGGGTGACTCTATACAGCCTTGAAGTACTCCTTTTCCTATTTGGAACCAGTATGTTCCATGTCCAGTTGTAACTGTTGCTTCCTGACCTGCATATAGCTTTCTCAAGAAGCAGGTCAGGTGGTCTGGTATGCCAATCTCTTTCAGAATTTTCCACAGTTTACTGTGATCCACACAGTCAAAGGCTTTGGCATAGCCAATAAAGCAGAAATAGATGTTTTTCTGGAACTCTCTTTCTTTTTTGATGATGCAGTGGATTTTGGCAATTTAATCTCTGGTTCCTCTGCTTTTTCTAAAACCAGCTTGAACATCTCGAAGTTCACAGTTCACATATTGCTGAAGCTTGGCTTGGAGAATTTTGAGCATTACTTTACTAGCGTGTGAGATGAGTGCAATTGTGCAGTAGTTTGAGCATTCTTTTTCATTGCCTTTCTTTGGGATTGCAATGAAAATTGACCTTTCCAGTCCTGTGGCCACTGTTGAGTTATCCAAATTTGCTGGTATTTTGAGTGCAGCGCTTTCACAGGGTAATCTTTCATGATTTGAATTAGCTCAACTGGAATTCCATCACCTCCACTAGCTTTGCTCATAGTGATGAGCAAAGGCCCACTTGAGTTCACATTCCAGGATGTCTGGCTCTAGGTGAGTGATCACACCATCATGGTTATCTGGGTCATGAAGACCTTTTTTGTACAGTTCTTCTGTGTATTCTTGCCACTTCTTCTTACTATCTTCTGCTTCTGTTAGGTTCCTACAATTTCTGTCCTTTATTGTGCCCATCTTTGCATGAATTGTTCCCCTGATATCTCTGATTTTCTTGAAAATATCTCTAGTCTTTCCCATTTTATTATTTTCCTTTATTTCTTTGCATTGATTGCTGAGGAAGGCTTTCTTAACTCTCCTTGTTATTCTTTGGATCTCTGCATTCAAATGGGTATATCTTTCCTTTTCTCTTTTGCTTTTTGCTTCCCTTATTTTCACAGCTATTTGTCAGACCTCCTCAGACAGCCATTTTGCATTTTTGAATTTCTTTTTCTTGGGGATGGTCTTTATCCCTGTCTCCTGTACAATGTCATGAACCTCAGTCCATAGTTCATCAGGCACTCTGTCTATCAGATCTAGTCCCTTAAATCTATTTCTCACTTCCACTGTATAGTCATAAGGGATATTAATTGTAATATTAATTATACACTAAATAAAACTTTGTCTAAATATTAAAAATTCTTCATTCAATATTGAAAACATATATCCATATATTTCTGTAACACTGGGTAAATTATCTCCATCTATTTTTTGTGTGTGTGTGTGTGGTAAATTTAGTTTTTCTGAAAACATTACCAAAGACAAGCAACTCTTCATTGTTCAGTCTCTAAGTTAGGTCCAACTCTTTGCAATCCCATGGATAGCAGTACGCAAGCTTCCTTGTCCTTCACTATCTCCCAGAGTTTGCTCAAACTCAAGTCTATTGAGTCAATGATGCCATCTACCATCTTATCATATGTCGCCCCCTTCTCCTCCTGCCTTCAATCTTTCCAAGCATCAGTGTTTTCTCCAGTTAGTTGGCTCTTTGCATCAGATGGCCAAAGTATTGGAGCTTCAGCTTCAGCATTGGTCCTTCTAATGAATATTCAGGGTTTATTTCCTTTAGGACTGACTGGTTGATCTCTTTGTTTTCCACAGAACCCTCAAGAGTCTTTTCCAGCACCATAATTCAAAAGCATCAATTCTTTGGCACTCAGCCTTCTTTATGGTACAAATCTCACATCCATACATGACTACTGAGAAACCATAACTTTGACTATACTGACCTTTGTTGACCAAGGGATGTCTCTGCTTTTAAATATGCTGTCTGGGTTTATCATAGTTTTTCTTCCAAGGAGCAAGCGTTGTGGTTTTTTTTTTGTTGTTGTTGTTTGTTTGTTTTGTTTGTTTGTTTGTTTTAATATCATGACAGCAGTCACCATCCATACTGAGTTTGGATCCCAGGAAAATAAAATCTGCTACTGTTTCCATTTTTTCCCTCATCTATTTGACACGAATGAGGCTGGATGCCATGATCTTAGTTTTTTGAATGTTGAATTTCAAGCCAACTTTTTCACTCTCCTCTTTCATCTTCATCAAGAGATTCTTTAGTTTCTCTTTGCTTTCTGCCATTAGAGTGGTATCATCTGCATATCTGTGCTTGTTGATATTTCCCCCAGCAATCTTGATTCCAGCTTATGATTAATCCAGCCTGACATTTCACATGATTTACTCTGCATGTAAGTTAAATAAACAGGGTGAAACCACACAGCCTGGATGTACTTGTTTCCGAATTTGGAACCAGTCTGTTGCTTCATGTCCCATTCTAACTGTTGCTTCTGGACCTGCATACAGGTTTCTCAGGAGGCAGGTAAAGTGGTCTGGTATTCCTATCTCTGTAAGAATTTTCCACAGCTTGTTGTGATCCTCATAGTCAAAGGCTATAAGATAGTCAATGAAGCAGAAGTACATGTTTTTCTGGAATTCTCTTGCTTTTTCTATAATCCAGTGTTTGTTGGCAATTTGATCTCTGATTCTTCTGCCTTTTCTAAATTCAGGTTGTACATCTAGAAGTTCACAGTTCACATACTTTTGAAGCCTAACGAAGGATTTTGAGCATTACCTTGCTAGCATGTGAAATGAGCACAATTGTATGGAAGTATTTACTTTCAAACAAGTTTTTTGGGGGAGAAAAACATAATTTTATTTTCTTGTTTCTTGAATTTACTTGTAGGAGGAAAACTTTGAACTCAGTGGCATCCAGTGTGTATGTTGAAGGTGAAAGTGGGACAACATTAGGGAAAATATCTTGAGTTTTACAAATCCTTTAGTGTACTAATACTTTGTGATCTGTTCGTGAAATTAGCTCTTTGAATAGTATATGAATGAATGAATGATGATAAATTAATTAATGCAAAGTTTAAATTCAAGCTAATAACTTTATAAAATATATAATGATTACTTCAATAAGGGATGTCTTTAATATATATGCATTTATGTTAGAAACATATTGCCCTTTTAAATTTTATTTATATGCTATATATATATATATATAATTATATATTTTGACATACAGAGAGTGATATAACCTGTGCTAGACTAAAAAATTGGCTGCAAACTCTTGCCTTCCCATCAAGAGACAGAATTTCTGCCCTTGACTCTGTATTGGCTTTCCTTGGCCAACCAGACATTAGTAAGCAGGTCATAAACAAAGATTTGAAAATGCTTAGAAGTTGGTGCTTATTGCTTTGTGACTCTTGAAAGTCTCCCAGCACTGTGTAAAACACCCTGAGTAGCCTGATAGAGAATGAACAATTCCTCTAGCATATACAAGTAGTCTTCACCTCTCCAGCTGCTGTCCTGATAGCAAATTGCAGGCGCAAGTGAACCAGAAGAACTGCCCAGCAGATGGAGTCACTGTTTTAGTGCATCAGGTAAAGTACAGTCAGCCCTCCACATTCCTAAATGTGGAGGGCCAACTGTACTATGCCATTTACAGAGGGGGCCTCAGCATATGCAGATTTTAGTATATAGGGTAACAAATCCCCGCCACCCCTCACCCACCCCATACCAAGGAATGACTGTAGTTTGTTACATAGCACTAGGTAACTGACACAGAAATTGGTACTTAGAAACAGAGTATTCCCAAAACAGGAGACTTGTGGAACTGAATGAAGAAGCAATGGAAAATTATTAAAGATGCTGTTAACCTTTTTACTCTCCTGGCTCTCTCCTCTGTCCCTTTCAGACTTGATAAAGATCCTTTCTGTTAATTTTGAGACTGTGGTATACAAGGTTTCAAAAGCAGCATGTTGCATTCTGACACTTTCTGCCACTGGTTATTCCATGTGGATGAGAGAGAGAAGAGGGAAGATTTGTCAATTTCAGTTATCTTCTGACAAGGATAAAACTACCACAGTGCATATCACATCAGCTGAGATTCTTTCCTAAACACTTCTAGTAAAAAACAATTGCAAATCATGACTATTCAGTACTTTTAGAGGCTATAACTTTTATTTACCATTGAACTGGTTCCTTTCTTACACAAAGGAATTTGAGATTATCAAGGGGATCTGAGGAAATGCATAGAAGAAAACCAAATTTTCTTATTTTGTATTTTCATTTGAATTTGTCAACTGGCTATTTATTGGATACTGAAGATTACCTTATACACAATTTGGGAAGCTTTGGAGTGAACATGAGCTTGTTACTTAACTTTCTAAACCTCCTAGTTTCTCTACCATAAAATATATTCTTAAAAATCACTTTATAATGTTTCTGGGATATTTAATGAGATAAAGTGTATAAGGTACTTCCTGAAAATATATACTGTTGTATGAATTTTGATGATGATGATAGGAATGGATATGTTAATACCTGAAGCAAATATATTTGCTGTTCAGTGCAGTTAAGTTGCTCAGTCATGTCTCATTCTTTGCAACCCCATGGACTGTAGCACATCAGGCTTCCCTGTCCATCAAGATTCCCAGAGCCTACTCAAACTCATGTCCGTTGCATTGGCGATGCCATTCAACCATCTCATCCTCTGTTGTCCAGTTCTCCTCCTTCCTTCAATCTTTCCTAGCACCAGGATCTTTTCCAATGAGTCAGTTCTTCACATCAGGTGGCCAAAGTATTGGAGTTTCAGCTTCAGCATCAGTCCTTCCAATGAATATTCAGGACTGATTTCCTTTAGGATGGACTGGTTGGATCTCCTTGCAGTCCAAGGGACTCTCAAGAGTCTTCTCCAACACCACAGTTCAAAAGCATCAATTCTTCAGTGCTCAGCTTTCTTTATAGTCCAGCTCTCACATCCATACATGACTATTGGAAAAACCACAGCTTTGACTACATGGAAATTTGTTGGCAAAGTAATGTCTCTGCTTTTTAATATGCTGTCTAGGTAGGTCATAGCTTTTTTACAGGAGCAAGTGTCTTTTGATTTCATGGCTGCCGTCACCATCCGCAGTGATTTTGGAGCCCCTCAAAATAAAGAAAGTCTGTCACTCTTACCACTGTTTCCCCATCTATTTGTAATGAAACGATGGGATGGGATCCCCAATCTTAGTTTTCTGAATGTTGAGTTTTAAGACAACTTTTTCACTCTCCTCTTTCACTTTCATTAAGAGGCTCTTTTGTTCTTCTTTGCTTTCTGCCATAAGGATGTTAACATCTGTGTATATGAGGTTATTGATATTTCTCCTGGCAATTGTGAATCGTTTGTGGTTCATCCAGCCTAGCATTTCGCAAGATGTACTCTGCATATAAGTTAAATAATCAGGGTGACAATATACAGCTTTGACGTACTACTTTCCTGATTTGGAATCAGTCTGTTGTTCCATGTCCAGTTCTAACTGTTGCTTTCTGACCTGTATACAGATTTCTCAGGGGGCAGGTCAGGTGGTCTGGTATGCCTTCTCTTGAAGAATTTTCCACAGTTTGTTGTGATCAACATTGCCAAAGGCTTTGGCATAGTCAATTAAGCAAAAGTAGATGTTTTTCTGGAATTATCTTGCTTTTTCTATAATCCAGGGGAAGTTGGCCATTTGATCTCTGGTTCCTCCGCCTTTTTAAAATTCAGTTTGAACATGTGGAAGTTCATGGTTCACGTATTATTGAAGCCCGGCTTGGAAAATTTTAAGCATTTTACTAGCATGTGAGATGAGTGCAATTGTGTGGTAGTTTGAACATTCGTTGGTATTGCCTTTCTTTAGGATTGGAATGAAAATGGATCTTTTCCAGTCCTGTGGCCACTGCTGAGTTTTCCAAATTTGCTGGTATATTGAATGCAGCACTTTCACAGGGTCATCTTCCAGGTTTTGAAATAACTCAACTGGAATTCCATCACCTCCACTAGCTTTGCTCATAGTGATGCTTCCTAAGCCCACTTGACTTCGCATTCTAGGATGTCTGGCTCTAGATGAGTGATCACACTATCATGGATATCTGGGTCATGAAAATCTTTTTTGTATAGTTCTTCTGTGTATTCCTTCCACCTCTTCTTGAATCTTCTACTTCTGTTAGGTCCATATCATTTCTGTCCTTTATTGTGATCATCTTTGCATGAAATGTTCCCTTGGTATCTCTAATTTTCTTGAAGAGATCTCTAGTCTTCCCATTCTATTATTTTCCTCTATTTCTTTGCATTGATCACTGATGAAGGCTTTCTTGTTATTCTTTGTACTCTGCATTTAGATGGATATATCTTTCCTTTTCTCCTTTACCTTGCACTTCTCTTCTTTTTCTCATTTATTTGTAAGGCCTCCTCAGACAACCATTTCGCCTTTTCGCATTTCTTTTCCTTGGGATGGTATTGATACCTGCCTCCTGTATGATGTCACACTCCTCCATCTTCAGGCATTCTGTCTGTTAGATCTAATCCCTTGAATCTATTTGTCACTTCCACTGTATAATTGTAAGGGATTTGATTTAGGTCATACCTGAATGGTCTAGTGGTTTTCCCTACTCTCTTCAATTTAAGTCTGAATTTGGCAATAAGGAGTTCATGATATGAGCCACAGTCAGCTCCTGGTCCTGTTTTTGCTGACTGTATAGAGCTTCTCCATCTTTGGCTGCAAAGAATATAATCAATCTGATTTCGGTGTTGACCATCTGGTGATGTCCATGTGTGGAGTCTTCTCCTGTGTTGCTGGAGGAGGGTGTTTGCTCTGACCAGTGTGTTCTCTTGGCAAAACCCTGTTAGCCTTTGACATGCTACATTCCATATTCCAAGTACAAATATGTCTGTTCAGATAGCTCTTGACTTCCTACTTTTGCATTCCAGTCCTCTATAATTAAAATGATATCTTTTCTGGGTGTTAGTTCTAGAAGTTTTTGTAGGTTTTCATAGAACCGTTAAACTTCAGCTTTTCAGCATTACTGGTCAGGGCATAGACTTGGATTACCGTGATATTGAATGATTTGCCCTGGAAAAGAACAGAGATCATTCTGGCTTTTTGAGATTGAATCCGAGTACTGCATTTCTAGACTCTTTTGTTGGCTGTGATGGATACTCCATTTTTTTTTCTAAGGGATCCTTGCCCACAGTAGTAAATATAAAGGTCATCTGAGTTAAATTCACCCATTCCAGTCCATTTTAGTTCACTGATTCCTAGAATGTCGATGTTCACTCTTGCCATCTCCTATTTTACCACTTCCAATTCGCCTTGATTCATGGACCTAGCATTCCAGATTCCTATGCAATATTGCTCTTTACAGCATTGGACTTTACTTCCATAACCCATCACATCCACCGCTTGGTGCTGTTTTTGCTTTGCCTCCATCTCTTCATTCTTTCTGGAGTTATTTCTCCACTCTTCTCCAGGAGCATATTGCTCACCTACTGACCTGGGGAGTTCATCTTTCAGTGTCATACATTTTTGACTTTTCATACTGTTCATGGGGTTCTCAAGGCAAGAATACTGAAGTGGTTTACCATTCTCTTCTCCAGTGGACCACGTTTTGTCAGAATTCTCCACCATGACTATGGGCTTCACTGGTGGCTGAGACAGTAAAGCATCTGCCTGCAATGAGGAAGATCCGGGTTTGATCCATGGGTCAGCAAGAACCCCTGGAGAAGGAAATGGCAACCTACTCCAGTACTTTTGCCTGGAAAATTCCATGGATAGAGGAGCCTGGTGGGCTATAGTCCATGGGGCGGCAAAGAATCAGACACGACTGACTTCATTTCACTTTCAGCCATGACCCGTCCATCTTGGGTGGCCCTACATGGCATGGCTCCTAGTTCACTGAGTTAGACAAGGCTGTGGGCCTTGTGATCAGTTTGGTTAGTTTTCTGTGATTGTGGTTTCCATTTTGTCTACCCTCTGATGGAGAAGCATAAGAGGCTTACGGAAGCTTCCTGATGGGAGAGACTGACTGAGGGGAAACTGAGGCTCCTTCTGATGGGTGGGGCCATGCTCTTCTGCTGATGGGCAGGACTGTGTTCCATTCCCATTGGTTGACCTCAGGACAAACTATGGTGGGAGTAAAGGTCCAATGCATGCACTGGTGCATTCAGTGCCCTGACCCTGTAGCTAACATTGTCTTAATTCCCACCTGTAACGTGTGATCATGTTAGTCAAACTTCCATAGCTGGTATAAAAGTGTGCTGTTACTAAAGCCTAGAAAAAACATTAAGCAAATTTTGTGTATACTGAAAGGTGACATGATTTGAAAAAGGGCAAAAGTGTCAGCTACAATACATGGGACAGAAATGGACTAATGGTCATTGGTTATATGATTTTTTAAAAATTATTTATTTCTTTTTCAGCTATGCTGGGCCTTCGTCCCTTTGTGCAGGCTTTCTCTAGATGTGGTGAGGAGGGGGTACTCTTTGTTGTGGGATTTGGTCTTCTCATTGCTTCTCTTTTTCTGGGCCACAGGCTCAGTGGTTGTGATGAATAGGCTTAGTTGCTCTGTGGCAGGTGGAATCTTCCTGGACCAAGGACTGAACTCATGTCCCCTGCATTGGCAGGCAGATTTTTATCCACTATACCACCAAGGAAGTCCCACAGTATTATTTCTAAGCAGAAGATTAAAAATGTCTATTACTTTCTTTCAACTGCCTGAAATAAATAGGTTCCAGGAAGAGAGAGATGAGCTAAAGGAAGAATGATGCAGTTTGCAAGAAGAATGTAGAGGGAATGTAAATGGGCCAGAATGTGATCAGCTGGGAAGTAAAATTGTTTGTCTTCAGCTAAAGGACAGATTCTTTAAGATAAATTTTAAAAACTGGAATATGAAACCCAAAGCATTGCCAATGAAACTTGACATCAGGGTCATGATGATCAAACCAGAGTCACGGCATCAGGTCA
This sequence comes from Oryx dammah, assembly GCF_014754425.2. Classification (NCBI taxonomy): domain Eukaryota; kingdom Metazoa; phylum Chordata; class Mammalia; order Artiodactyla; family Bovidae; genus Oryx; species Oryx dammah. Next base: position 7,564,360 of record NW_024070187.1, read on the forward strand.
AATCTAAGGTGTTGATTTTTAGACTCTTTGTTAAGACCTCTAAAGATTTAAGTACCTGGCTCTATTGAAAACAGAGAAAAATCTATCTGGAAAACAAATAGGGATTTTTTTTTTTCAAGTACAGTGGTCTGTTGCCTGACACATAGTGGGCCTACAAAAACTTTTAAACTGAGTTATGTAAGTTAAAAGGACCCCACCTTAAAATAAAGGGACTAAGAAAGTTACTTAATAGCCCTTGGGTATTTTACTGGGGAGAGAAAACAGGCTGATTAATCTCAGCTTTTCATATAGAAAAGGTAGAATTTCTCAAAGGATGTAGCCAAGAGAATGTATGTGGCATTGTTGTTCAGTCACTCAGTCATGTCCAACTCTTTGTGACATCAGAGACTGCAGCACACCAAGCTTCCCTGTCCTTCACCATATCCTGGAGTTTGCTCAAACTCATGCCACTGAGTTAGTGATGCCATCCAACCATCCTCTGTCATGCCCTTCTCCTCCTGCCTTCAATCTTTCCCAGCATCAGGGTCATTTCAATTGAGTTGGTGCTTCACAGCAGGTGGCCAAAGTATTGGAGCTTCACCATCACTCCTTCCAATGGGTATTCAGGATTGATTTTCTTTAGGCTTGGCTGATTTGATCTCCTTGTAGTTCATGGCACTCTGAAGAGACTTCTTCAACACCACAGTTTGAAAGCATCAATTCTCTGACCCTTACCCTTCTTTATGGCCCAGTTCTCACATTCCTACATGACTACTGGGCAAAACATAGCCTTCACTATATGGACCTTTGTTGGCAAAGGTAATGTCTCTGCTTTATAATATGCTGTCGAGGTTCATCATAGCTTTTCTTCCAAGGAGAAAGTATCTTTTAATTTCATAACTGCAGTCACCACCCACAGTGATTTTGGAGCCCGAGAAAATAGTCTGTCACTGTTTCCATTGTTTCCATGTACGTGGTGTTAAGAGCCAACTATGGGGAACAACAAAATAGATATTCTTATGATATAGTAGAGAATCAGTTGTAAACTGGGAATCAATTCCAGGCAGATGACTAGATCCAGTCCATGGGGTCACAAAGAGTTGGATACTATATTTTCATTTAGAAAAATAAGTATGGTTAGGAACTATAGTCATTCATTCTTTTTTTAACATTGAAAGGCAAAAAATCACAGGACATTTAGTAGTTGATGAAAATCTTGAAAACAAAAATGTATGAAAACTGGTCTCACTGAACCAGAAGAATGATAGAGCAGCTTTAGATGACACCTTTTAAGTATTATCACTCATCTCTTGGTGAAATTCTGCAGTTTCTGTTCATTTCATTCAGAATAAAAGTCAAAGTCCTTGCAATGACCTGTGAGGCCCTTTGTGATCTCCTCAGTCTTTTAAATATCTCTTACTTCATCTTCTACTATTCTTACCCATCCTTATTCAACCAATAAATAATGGAAGACTATATAAATTCCTTAGCCTCCTTTTCTTCAAATGGGCAACTCTAGGAAGTGTCCTATACATGTTTTAAAGTTCCTGCTGGACAGACCCCATGTTGCCTATGGTAATAACTTCAGCAATCTGCCCTTAATAAGCTTGCTTTCCTCCCTGTCTTACTCTTCCTGCTGTACCATCCAGCTTCCTGGAATTATCTCCCCAGTCAAACCAATTCCTTGAACTGGAAAGTGAAAGTGTAGTCACTCAGTCATGTCTGACTCTTTGCGATCCCATGGACTGTGGCCTGTCAGGATCCTCGGTCCCTGGCATTCTCCAGGCAAGAATACTGGAGTGGGTAGCCATTCCCTTATGTAGGGGACCGTCCTGACCCAGGGATCGAACCCAGTTCTCCTGCATTGCAGGCAGATTCTTTACCATCTGAGCAACCAGGGAACAGGTACCTTCTCTTTGTCACTGCCTAACTTGAGAGTATTCAAAACTTTTAGTCAAGCCAGAAAGAGACTCCCTGGGCAATGGGAGAAGCTGTTTCTGCCAGAGGAGGAGGCTTTGGTGGAGTTCGAGGGTCTGGGAATTTGAGATTCTCTCTGCTCGGCCTTCCAGCAGAACGAGAAACTCCTTATATAGCTGACTTTGGCTAGAAAAGATGCCTGCTCAGCATACAAAAAAAAAAACAAAACAAAAACAAAAACAAAACAAAACTTGCTGTAACCTAAGATTCCAAAAAATCAAATATTCTTCCTAGGCCCTCTCTTTCATAGGTAATTTGAAAGCACTCTCTACTTTCTTGGCTCTGCCTCTTAATCTCTTCTCAGATATTTTCCTTAATAAATCTCTTGCTCATTTAATCTCATCTGGGTGTCTGCTTTGCAGAGTATGCAATACTATCACAGGGCATTCTCTGATCATTTTTCCATAAAACTTTACCCCACCATCCTGGTTTCTCTAGACAGATTCATTTTTATTATTAATACCTGTCCTCTTATCTATTTTCTGAGGCTTGAAGGTAGGCAACTCACCTATTTCTTTAATTTATGTGATTTATCTGTATTAGTGCTTTTCATATGGTTGGCTAGAGATATCTGTTGAATGAATAAATGGTTAAGGAAAGAGGCATAAAGCAGTTGTGGATTCTACCTAAAACTCAGTACTGACAACAGCAGGTTCTGTGTTGTGAAAGCCCTGTTGTTAAATGACAAAAAAAAAAAAAAAAAAAGTTTTAAGCATGTTTTAAGAATCTTATTTATCTGATAATGGCCAAAGTATTAATTTGAAACTTTGAGCTGTTAAATTATTTTTTAAGCTCTCCAGGACTGCTAGAAGCAATCTATGTACAAAAGAGCCCTGGTGGTTTTGATACCCATTAAAATGGTGTAAGTAGTAAACACCAAATCCTCAAAAGATTAACACACTCTTCATTCTGAGTGATCAAGTCAGTGTTTTCTCATTATGTGCTGTGGAATCCCAGCATTCCTCCTCGATGTGCCACGTGCTAAGTCACTTCAGTTGTGCCCAACTCTTTGCAACCTTATGACTGTAGACCACCAGGCAAGAATACCAGAGTTGGTTGCCATGCCCTCTTCCAGGGCATCTTCCTGACCCAGGGACTGAACCTGCATGTCTTAGATCTTCTGCATTGGCCACCTGGGAAGCCCATTCATCCTCTAATAGTAATCCATTCTCTCCTTACTGACTTCAGACTCACTCAATGAAACGACCCATTTCAAAACACCAATCTCCCCCCTTTTTTTGAATGCTGAATGCCTGAAATTTCCTCTGAAGTCAATTACTATATTGGTCACCCTCCCTACTCTTAACTCAATAGACTCCGCTCTCATATATTTAAGCAGGAAGTATTCATCAAGTAATACTTATAAGATTCAAGGAACAATTCCCAGACCATACCACAGGACTAAGTGGTTGAGCGACTAAAGCTCTGACCGCCCAATACTTCATTCACAACTAAGAAAGGGCTGCCATAGTCATTTAACTTATTGTGTTAGTTTTGAAATTGTTTAGTTACTCAGAAAAGCTTTATTTTAAAATTCCGGTTCTGATTTTAGGCTCGTCCCTTCATCACTTTCACAATGTTTCTGTTCCTAAGGAAAACATACTCGATCCTGTCGTGGACTCATTTAGTACACAGGCACGCAATGCACTGACATGATTTTTTGTTTGTTTTAAACTACCTCACAAAAGGGCCTCTCTGGTGGCTCAGTGGTAAAGAATCTGCACGCCAACGCAGGAGACAGGAGGTTTGATCCTTGGGTCAGGAAGATCCCCTGGAGAAGGAAATGACAACCAATTTCAGTATTCTTACCTGGGAAATCCCGTGGACAGACGAGCCTGGCGGGCTATACAGCCCAAGGGGTCGCAGTGAGTTGGACATGACTGAGCGACTAAGCAACAACCTCACAAGAACCTCAGGCCTCACAGCTTGGACCCCTTGAAGACAGCCTCAGCACATGTCATATGCACGTTTTGGTGCCTTCCCAGACTTCCTTGTATAAATGTAAACAGTTCTATTACCAGAAGTTCAGGACAGTCTAGGTTTGTTAGAGTCTATATTGTAGGATACTTACAATAGTTTATCAAACTCTGGACCATTCCAAATGCCTTTAGGCATACCTCTAAAGAACAAAAGGTCTCCATTATTGTCAGCTTCATAAACTCACTGCCCTTGCTTCTGTGTGCTCCTTCATGTTGGATGCCATATATTTGGCTAGTTTTCTGATGTGACTTACATATGAATCAGAGACTCACAGGGGTGCATCAGATTGGCAGAACCTGTCACATGTCTGCAAGCTAGCAGAAAAGTGATTTGAAGCATAGGGTTTCAATTTGGGAAAGCAAGAGTTGCAATTCAGGGAGCTGTTGAAATATAGAAAAGGTGTTTGATAGCTTTTTTAGACAGCAGTTGGTGGCAGACTGGCACTAAAATTGTGCTTCCCCGGTGGCTCAGCAGTAAAGAATCCACCTGCATTGCAGGAGACACAGGATACCTGAGTTTGATCCCTGGTCAGGAAGATTCTTGGAGGAGAAGGTGGCAACCCACTCCAGTATTCTTGCCTGGAGAATTCCATGGACAGAGGAGTCTGGTGGGCTACAGTCCATGGGGTCACAGAGTCAAACATGACTAAAGAGACTTTGCACCTATGCACACTACTAAAATTAGTGTCTATTATCTAATAACATAATAGCAATCACTTATAAGCAGTTTACTAAGTGCAAATTTCTTTCTATGCATTTTGCATATACTAATGATTTTTACCATCACATTTCCCCTGCGTGATTGATACCGTTATTTATCCTATTTTATGGATGAGGAAACTGAAGCATTGAGATGTTAAAGAATTTGCCCAGGGTCACAGTGATTATGCATGGCTGAGCCGAGATTCAGATGCAGGTAGTGGTCTAAAAGTCCAAATTCTCACTTGTAACCATTATATGCATAGCCTTTCACATATATGTATATAAATAATATCAGCAAATCAATATGAAATAAGAAATAAAAAAGGAAAATGGGTAGAATTTGTGCAGAAGAAAGTCATGGTAACTGAACAAAGATGTTAATAAAAATGAATTATGAATATTATAGACAGAACACATATAATTATTCACATTTCTTTGGGCCCCATATACACATTACCTGGATAAATCATATTCATCTTAATGAACTGATGCCTTAGACACCAATTTCTCAAATTTCATTTAGCAATTTATCAAATACAGATTTCAAGTCCCATTCAAACTACCCCGCAAGAATTGTCGGAATAGTTAGTCCTTAGCTGTAATTGTTTAGTTTTTTGGTGTTAGCGTTAGAGAGACACTTCGACATGACTTCAGTGGAGCACTTAGCATTCATTACACACTAGCCATTCAACAAAAATTGTTCATATTGTTAAATATAATAAAAATGACTGCTATTGACTCTATAAGAATTATTAAAAAATTCTAGGCAGCCTCTCCCTTTAGAAATTGACAATATATGATGGGAGGAAAAACAAAATACCTTCTCCACACTGGAACCTGCTCTAATCCCCTTAGATAATTATAATCCTCCAGTATTATTCCTGTAACAGGTATTAGCATATCTATTAAACCAACAAAATTGAAGTCCTTTCAAAGGAGGTAAAGAAAGTACTACAAATTACAATGATTCCTAATCAAAGCAGAAGATAATGAAATCTTTCCAGATAGAAATTTACCCACCTAGTGGATTAAAGAAACAAGATGAAAAAGGGAGAAAAAAAAATTCAAAGGGCTCTGATTTTTATTTTGAAATAAAGCTATCTTTGGAAGATTAAATCTAACTTTGAAATAAAAGTGATTTAAAATCAGTCAATTAGGTTAAGTTGCACTTGATGTGATTTTCTTTCTCCAAAACTTCTTATGTTAACTTCTCTATCTGATTTGACTATTGTGTGCTTTGCATATAAATATATTCCTGTGTTAAGCTGTCCAAATTCATTTAAATTTGATTTGACTTGGTTAACACTAATAGTCTGTTTTGACAAATAGACAACAAAAAAATTGCTTTAAAAATTGAACTCAGCAAAAGTACATGATAATTTCTACATTTGTGAGAAATGTATTGGCTATGAAACAGTATTAAAACTGCACAGGTGGGACAATTCTTATAGAAATTTTCATTGTATATGATAAACAAGTGAGGGTGAGAATTTAGGACCAAAGTGCAATCTCAGCAATATTGTAGATTGCAATGAGACATGCTTTTTAAATTGAAGTATAGTTGATGTACAATATCGTGTTTCCGGTGTAAAGCACAATGATTCAGTTATACATACACACACATATACATTCTTCTTCAGATTCTCCTCTCTTATGAATTACTACTAAATGTTGAGTATATTTCCCTGTGCTATAGAGGAGGTCCTTGTTGGTGATCTATTTTATATATACTTTTGATTTTAAAATGATATCTGCCTACTTTTGAGAGGAACTTGAGTGTATTTGGTTCTTTGAGTGAGTAGAATCAAATTTTCCCAGAACCAGAGGAGACCAAGGGCTCTAGCAAATTCCAGTGGGAAGTGCTGCTTTGGTAGTATGAGTGAGCCGAGCTGCAGGGAGTCTGATGGAGCCCAAGTTCATTGTTCTCCAGCCCTGGGACTGGTCAGGACTCCCTCCCACAGAGCCCCTCTCCCAAGGAGTAGATCTGAATATGGTGCCCTCCAGGCAGCAAGAAAAGAAGGAGGGCAAACAGGGAAGATTTACTTATCTACAGAGTTCCTTTCCCAGCTTTGTAAGTCTCCTCTATTTTGTATCACTAAGTGAAGGAGTCTATTAGGACACAGCGAGATCCAGAGTTGCCCATTTCCAGGGGAGTGAAAATGTGTTCCTCCAGTACTCTGTAATAGTAAAGATCTGACATTTTTGTGTTATAGGATATTAAGGCCTGCAGGGTCAGCCTAGAGTTCTCTCTTCATGCTTTATTTAACATAAGTTCAAATAAATAAAAAGAGAAAGAAAATGGAGAAAAAAAAAAAAAAGAGAAATGGTATGCACTATGAGAAAAATGTTTGGAATCCAAGGTGGAGCTTGAAACTATAGGGCAGAACAAGTTGACTGGTTAAGTGGTGTATATTTGCTAGATAAAAATAGATTTTATTAAAGCCTCATATTGGAGGAGAGGGAACTATGCCAACACAGGAGAACTGAAGGGATAACTTTAAGACCCTATCTACTAAGGGGAGATTTGGGGCAGTGGGGGAGGAGAAAGCTCCTTTCCTAGGCCTGCCATGCTCAGTCGCTCAGGCCTGTTTGACTCTTTGTGGCTCCATGCACTGTAGTCCACCAGGCTCTTCTGTATACGGAATTTTCCAGACAAGAACACGAGTGGGTTTCCATTTCCTACTCCAGGAGCTCGTTGCTTTTCATATATTTAAGACATTTGCTTTTTCCTTTTCTGGTATCTATCTGTTCTCCTCTGCCTGTTTTTCACTCAGGATTTTGGTGATTTTCTTACTACTTTTAGGAGTCTTTTAAATATATAGTAAGAAAATTAAGTATTTGGTGTAATATATGTTGCAAGTAGATTCTTTTTCCATGTGGTCATTTCTCTTTTAACTTTATTTATGTGTTTCATTCAAGGTGGTTACTTTAGGCACACAGGAAAGATATATGCATATATGAGTGTGTGTTTTATATATGTATATATATGTGTATATATATATATATATATATATATATATAAACAGAAAACTAAAGGGCAGCTATGTCATGACTAGCATCAAGTATGTGTGTATTTAAAAGAGAGAGTGTTGGGGAGAGAGAGATAATTATCCTTATTCTGTTTCAGAAGTATGAACTTCATTGAGGGCATTTAAAATTATTGAAGTTAGTCAACATTTTAAATACTTTTTTCATATTGGGAGTTGACTTTGATTTATTTTTTTTTCAAATAGTAAATGGTGTATGCTCAGTACTTTACATTGATACCTATTTTGCCTTGTTTGTGTCATATGTGTTTGTGAGAGTTGTTGGGGTTATATATATTTAGGAGTTTAATTTGAGCTTTAGGGAATGGCTTGTGCAAAGAAAAGTATAAACAATTACTTCAATATATTTTTATGGATAATTTTTTCTGTGCAGTACTTTTTATACCTTGACGAAAGCAATTTAGGGTATGCAACAATGATTAGATATATTATCTCTATCTGCCAATTTTTACTCTACTTATACTTCATATCAACCATTGTAGTTTTCAGACAGATGATAATAGGTTGGGAGCTTGATATATTTCTGCGCCACTGTTTCAGCCTTAATGAGGTAGGAGGTTAGTGAAGACTACCTTTGCTATCTAAATGAGTTGCTTTTGATGAGGCTCATCAGGAACACTATGTGAGCAGGCATTGCTTGCTTTATTTTAAGCTTAAGTAGAGCCTTGTAACACATACTTTTTAAAGTTCAAAGTAATAAATTTTCAAAGGATCATGTAAACTGAAAAACTAGTTCAATTTACTACAATCTGACAAAGTGTTTTAGAAACTCATAATTTTATTAACATAATAATCTCAACCGAAAAACACAACTGTTTAATTCATACTACTGGTTCACTTCTATGCAATTAAGCATAAACCGCAAAACTGCAGACATTGCATTAAAATTATGCTATAGTTTAGAACTGGTAATAAATCTATACAAATTAGCCTAGTATAAAGGCAGCTAAATTGACAATAACATCAACTGATTTCATTTTCACCAGTTGCACCATATTTGAAATATCACAGAGGAGCAGGTGGATTTTAGCTTGGATAATTGACATCAGTGGAAAAGTCAAAATTGTTTAATGTGGACTGGAAACCAGGCACCTAGTGGAGGATCTAATTAAAATATAAGATATATTTATCAAATTACTATTGGTGAATAATATAGATGTAAAAATCATAGCTAGGTTCTATTTTATTATTTTTAACCCTTATATTTAGCGGCAAGATAAATTTCACAAGAGATAGAGACAATGCTTTGTGGAATTGCTAGTTCTGGTGTTTTATATAGAGGGCACAAACTATAACAGATAAAACACTTTTAGCTTCCATTATTTAAAATTATAAATACGTTTTGTTTTTTTTTTAATAAAAAGGGACATGTACTGTACTCTGTCTAAGCTAATTCCCTTTTTGTGCACTTTTTCTCTTTAGAGAGAAAAAATAAAGCAGTATGTACTGCCTAATTAAAGAAAATATCATCTAATGGGGTATTAAGCCTTAAAATTTTATTTTGAAAATTATTTGATATCTATCTACAAACCTGAATTTTGGGTCTATTAAAAATAATTTGGAGTCTAGAGTGCTTGATTCCAGGTCTTTATGGGATATATTTAGATCCATTCAGGGCTTTTCTGGTGGCTCAGTGGTAAAGAAATCACCTACAACACAGGAGACACAGGTTCGATCCCTGGGTTGGGAAGATCCCCTGGAGAAGAAAATGAAACCCACTCCAGTATTCTTGCCTGGAGAATCCCATAGATGAAGGAGCCTGGTGGACTACAGTCTATGGGGTCACAAAGAGTTGGATGCAACTGAGCAACTAAGCAGGCAAACAAACCAAATTTCCTGCTATATTTGACAAACAGTCTTTCCATTTTCCACATGGTGACTAAACTAATCCTTTTTAAATAAAAATCTTGACTATATCACGTACATGTGTCAAATATCCCATACTTCATAACGTGGACTCCAAAGGCAGCACGGTCTGCCTCCAGTATTTGTTTATCATATTCTTATTCCATCTTTGTCATCTTTCCATTACCTTCCTTCCTAGCTGCAAACCACATTATTGTTTTGAAGAGATAAGTGCATGAAGTGAAAGTTGCTCAGTCGTGTCTGACTCTTTGTGACCACACGGGTGTAGTCTGTGGAATTCTCCAGGTCAGAATACTGGAGTGGGTGGCCCTTCCCTTCTCCAGGGGATCTTCCCAACTCTGGGATCAAACCCAGGTCTCCTGCATTGCAGGTGGATCTTCACCAGCTGAGCCATAGACAATGGTAAAAAATATCCCTGCCTCTGTGCTTTAACTCTTGCTCCCCTCTTTGGCAAAAGTGCTCCTTTGCCAGATATCTAGAGAACTTACTTGCTCCTTTGCTATGGGTCTCCAATGACATGTCATATCTGAGAGCTTTTCTTTCACCACTCTGTAAAACTGATATGTTGGTTCCTCTCATGTTCAAACTCCTTGTGCAGTCTTATCTTTTTTGCATCACTGTAAGAAACTTACATTTCTATTTCTTTATTATTTTTCTCTTTCCACTTAATTTGCATGAATGAAGAAGCTATGTCTTTTTGTTTACACTTGTATCCCCTATACTTGTTTGATGCACAAATACTTATTAACATTTCTTGTATGAGTTAAATAGTAATTAAATGAAAAAACATAAAATGGCTAATGAATTATCTATAGTTCATGCAAAAAGTACTGGCATTTGAAATCAACCTAAGGAAATTTGTATGACCATATTGATGAGATTAATGTTGGTGTGCTAAAATTAAATTTTGTTCCATAAAGAATAAGAGCTGTTTCTTCTCCCATTTTCCATGGAACATTTTTTTTTTTTTTTGTAGCAGTACTTTTCTTTTTGTTCAAAAATGCTCATAATAACTCATCTAGGTCTGGGAACTTTGTTTTCTCAAGTTCTCTTTTCTATATGGTTCTGGGTTGAAACTGGCCCAAACAGGAATATATACAATGTTTTAGATGGTAAAAGTGAAGAGGAAGCTGTTGTTCTTAGATGGTCACGAAGGGCAGACTGGGTGATACACAAATGCAGATGTGCTCAGAAGGCTTGCTCTACCTTGTCTTTGCAGTCCCTGGCCCCACGCACTGTTCACTAGTAACACAAACCAACCTCTACCTAATATTTGACTGCAGCTTCCTCAGAGGCATCAGATTTCTCAGATGTCAATATGAAACCCTTCTTCACAGACTGGACAATCAGACACATTATTGCTTCAGGTTATTATGGTTAGTGACTTTTCTCATGAAATTTTGTTTCTGTGTAACAGCCAGGATCAAATAGTATGCAAAGTATCTCTGACTGGCTACTTTGACACCCTTGTTCTTCTACCTTTGCCATATTTGTATACACTCTCATTTCTATGGTAAACAGTTTGTTTCCATAATACTGTTAGTGGGTCTGGTTTAATAACTAAACTGTGACAAATAAAACTTTAATGACTAAACACTGGTCGTATGTCATTATATTTCTCTATCCTGTTTGATCCTGGCAACTACACATAAGTATAACCCCATGAAAAACGAGTATAACCCCTTGAAAACCTATATATGTATATGTGTGTGCATGGATAGATGTTGTTTAGCTGCTAAGTCGTGTCCGACTCTTTTGCATCCCCAGGAACTGTAACCCGCTAATGACCCTCTCTCCTTGGGATTTCCCAGGCAAGAACACTAGAGTGGGTTGCCATTTCCCCCTGCAGTGGATCTTCCTGACCCAGGGTTCAATCTCATGTCTACTGCATTGGCAGGTGGATTCTTTACCACTGAGATAACAGGGAAGCCCATGTGGATATACAGTAGAACTCTAAAAACTTTTAAATTAAGCTGAAAAAGGATATTTTTAGAAAACCGATTTTCTTATCTTCCCATTGTTACTATATTTTATGACTCTGAAATGGTTACAAATTCTAATTTTTTATTTAATAAGTAAAGAAGCATAATCACTGAAGCTAGTCAAACTATTGTCATAGCACACTGTTCAAATTTGTCGACTCTCCAAGGTAAATAAAGATGCTTTTGTGCCTTAGAAAAGTTAACAAGCATCCATGTAAATGCAGAATATATTTGATCTTAAAACAATCATGTGTAGTCTTAAAATCTGTTCTACCAGATCATCGGAATGGTTTCCAGTTTTAACTGGGAAAAAAAAAAAATGAAAGATTTATTTTATACCATAAAAAATTAATGTTCAGAGGAGCAGGTTGATGGTTTTCTCTTTCACTCTTTCTCACTTGAGAATATGTTTAGTCTCAGTTCAGTTCAGTTCAGTCACTCAGTCGTGTCCGACTCTTTGCGACCCCATGAATCGCAGTACTCCAGGCCTCCCTGTCTATCACCATCTCCCAGAGTTCACTCAGACTCACATTCATCGAGTCAGTGATGCCACCCAGCCATCTCATCGCTGTCGTCCCCTTCTCCTCCTGCCCCCAATCCCTCCCAGCATCAGAGTCTTTTCCAATGAGTCAACTCTTCACGTGAGGTGGCCAAAGTACTGGAGTTTCAGCTTTAGCATCATTCCTTCCAAAGAAACCCCAGGGCTGATCTCCTTCAGAATGGACTGGTTGGATCTCCTTGCAGTCCAAGGGACTCGCAAGAGTCTTCTCCAACACCACAGTTCAAAAGCATCAATTCTTCAGCGTTCAGCCTTCTTCACAGACCAGCTCTCACATCCATACATGACCACAGGAAAAACCATAGCCTTGACTAGACAGACGTTAGTCAGCAAAGTAATGTCTCTGCTTTTGAATATGCTATCTAGGTTGGTCATAACTTTTCTTCCAAGGAGTAAGCATCTTTTAATTTCATGGCTGCAGTCACCATCTGCAGCGATTTTGGAGCCCCCCAAATAAAGTCTGACACTGTTTCCACTGTTTCCCCATCTATTTCCTGTGAAGTGATGGGACCAGATGCCATGATCTTCGTTTTCTGAATGTTGAGCTTTAAGCCAACTTTTTGACTCTCCTCTTTCACTTTCATCAAGAGGCTTTTTAGTTCCTCTTTGTTTTCTGCCATAAGGGTGGAGTCATCTGCATATCTGAGGTTATTGATATTTCTTCCGGCAATCTTGATTCCAGCTTGTGTTTCATCCAGCCCAGCGTTTCTTATGATGTACTCTGCATATAAGTTAAATAAGCAGGGTGACAATATACAGCCTTGATGTACTCCTTTTCCTATTTGGAATATAATGTGTTTAGAAACACCAATATTGTGTAGTCACCTCATCTTATTTTACATTGTTGCTTCATTTTTTGTTACTATTTTATCTTTTATTTTAGGTTTTGAGAGTAAGTGATAATTTACATATGGTGTTTTGTGTTGAATTTATCTTAAGATGTAATAAAATTTTTCTATAACTCCATATACACACATCTCCACTTTCATTCATGAACATCTTTCCTAATACAAAGTTTTGTCACCTGTTCATTTACTCATGTACCCAAAAAAAGATTTATTGAATGTTTGTGCCAAATATATAAAGATATGGCAATAAATAAAAAGAGGTTCTCACTTCTTTCTTCTCTAACATTGTCATCTAGTGGTGATTACAAACCACTAAATGTATAATTAAAGTGAAGTGTGGCAAATATGATCAAGAGGGAAATGCAGTGAGTTGCACAATAAGCATATTGATATAAGAGTACCTATCACCGACTAGATGGGCGTGAGTCTGGGTGAACTCTGGGAGTTGGTGATGGAGAGAGAGGCTTGGTGTGCTGCGATTCATGGGGTTGCAAAGAGTCGGACACGACTGAGTGATTGAACTGAACTGAACTGAAAGTAATGTTATTTCAACTGGCATTAGACTGAAGGTTAGATGGTATCCAGTTTAGGTGGAGTGGGAAGAAGAAATGTTTTAACCACAAAGTCTGAGTTAGGATGCAGGGGTATGAAAACATGTTAATACATCCGGAGCATGGATTAAGAGTGGGGAATGGCTAGAAACAAGGGAGATCAGAGCTAAGGAATTAACAAGATTTGAATGGAATTTTAGACTTTATCATGACAATGGGAAGACATATAAAAAAATGCTTTGTTTGTGTGCTAAGTCACTTCAGTCATGTCTGACTCTTTGCAACCCTATGGACCCTAGCCCTTCAGGCTCCTCTGTCCATGGGATTCTCCAGGCAAGAATACTGGAGTGCTTTGCCATTTCCTAATCCAGGGAATCTTCTTGACCCAGGGATTGAACCCATATCTCTTATGTCTCCTGTATTGGCAGTTGGATTCTTTACCACTAGCGCCCCCTGGGAAGCCCCAAGAAATGACATCCCAATACTAAAATTTATTTTCAAGAGGATTATCTGGCTGCTGAGTTGAGAATAGTGAAGGAAGAAGGGACAAGCCAGGAGTCAAGGAAACTAGTTAGAGAGCAACAGATGACTCTTTTAAACTCTGGTAGTGAGAATGGAAATAACTGTTTCTTTCTAAAAGGTATTTACACAGGGTAACAAATAGGATTATGTAGTTGATTGCTCAGGGAATGGGGTTGAAGGGGAGGAGTCAACTTTAACTTCTGGATTTTGAAAGTAAGCATGTGGTCAGAGAGGCGTCATTTTACAGAGTGGAACAAAGCAGGCAGAGCCGTTTTTGCAGCTGTGGCGATGAGAAACAGTTTATACTGTAACTATCAAGTAGGAGCCATCTAATCCTAAGTAGAACTTGATCTATATTATTAGATATACCCTATAGGTAAGTCGGAGAAGACAATGGCACCCCACTCCAGTACTCTTGCCTGGAAAATCCCATGGATGGAGGAGCCTGGTGGGCTGCAGTCCATGGGGTCGCTAAGAGCCGGATACGACTGAGAGACTTCACTTTCACTTTTCACTTTCATGCATTGGAGAGGGAAATGGCAACCCACTCCAGTGTTCTTGCCTGGAGAATCCCAGGGACGGGGGAGCCTGGTGGGCTGCATCTATGGGGTCGCACAGAGTCGGACACGACTGAAGCGACTTAGCAGCATAGGTAAGTAAACTCCAGGAGACAGTGAAGGACAGGGAAGCCTGGTTTGCTGCAGTTCATGGGGTCGTAAAGAATTGGACATGACTTACCAACCGTGAACTTCTAGATGTTAAATCTGCTTTTAGAAAAGGCGGAGGAACCAGAGATCAAATTGCCAACATCTGCTGGATCATCAGAAAAGCAAGAGAGTTCCAGAAAAACATCTATTTCTGCTTTATTGACTATGCCAAAGACTTTGACTGTGTGGATCACAAGAAACTGTGGAAAATTCTGAAAGAGATGGGCATAATAGACCACCTGACCTGCCTCTTAAGAAACCTATATGCAGGTCAGGAAGCAATAGTTAGAACTGGATGTGGAACAACAGATTGGTTCCAAATAGGAAAAGGAATACGTCAAGGCTATATATTGTCACCCTGCTTATTTAACTTAAATACAGAGTACATCATGAGAAACGCTGGGCTGGAAGAAGCACAGGCTGGAATCAAGATTGCCAGGAGAAATATCAATAACCTCAGATATGCAGATGACACCACCCTTATGGCAGAAAGTGAAGAGGAACTAAAAAGTCTCTTGAAGAAAGTGAAAGAGGAGAGTGAAAAACTTGGCTTAAAAGCTCAACATTCAGAAAACTAAGATCATGGCATGTGATCCCATCACTTCATAGGAAATAGATGGGGAAACAGTGGCAACAGTGGCAGACTTTATTTTTGGGGGCTCCAAAATCACTGCAGTTGGTGATTGCAGCCATGAAATTAAAAGATGCTAACTCCTTGGAAGGAAAGTTATGACCAACTTAGATGGTATATTGAAAAGCAGGGATATTACTTTGCCAACAAAGGTCCATCTAGTCAAGGCTATGGTTTTTCTAGTGGCCATATATGGATGTGAGAGTTGGACTGTGAAGAAAGCTGAGCACCGAAAAATTGATGTTTTTGAACTGTGGTGTTGGAGAAGACTCTTGAGAGTCCCTTGGACTGCAAGGAGATCCAACCAGTCCATTCTAAAGGAGATCAGTCCTGGGTGTTCATTGGAAGGACTGATGCTGAAACTGAAACTCCAATACTTTGGCCACCTGATGTGAAGAGCTGACTCACTGGAAAAGACCCTGATGCTGAGAGGAATTGGGGGCAGGACAAGAAGGGGACGACAGAGGATGAGATGCCTGGATGGCATCACAGACTCAATGGACGTGAGTCTGAGTGAACTCTGGGAGTTGGTGATGGACAGGAGGCCTGGCGTGCTGCGATTCATGGGGTCACGAAAAGTTGGACACGACTGAGCGACTGAACTGAACTGAACTAGCGACTGAACAACAACATAGTAAGTGAGGAGATGGCAAGTGAGGAATTACTTGGAAGGAAATATGAGTTTAATTATGATTTTTAAATTGTTAATGTATAAAATGATGATTCAATATATTTATGCATTATAAAATGACTACCACTATCAAGTTAATTAAGACATTCACCTCTGCACATAGTTTTATGATGTGTGTGTATGTGTCTGATGAAAACATAAAATCTATTCTTAGCAGATTTCAAGTATACAATACAGAATTATCATCTAGACACCAACTTTAAGATGTTCAACGTGTTGATTTGATACATTTATATATTGCAATATGATTACCACCATAGCATTATAGAAGACCATGTCACATAATTATTACTTCATTTTGTGATGAGAACATTTTAAGGTCTAGCCTCTTAGCAAATTTGAAGTACATATATTTCAGCTTTGTTGACTATAATCACCATGCTCTGCATTAGATCCCCACAACTTATTCAACTTATAATTGAAAATTTGCATCCTTTGGCCAACATCTCCCAATTTCCTCCATCCTTCAGCTCCTGGCAACCATCATTATGCCCTCTGTTTCTATGAGTTCAACTTTTTAATATTCTGTATATAGGTGAGATCATATAGTGTTTGTCTTTCTATGTCTAGCCTCTTTCTCTTAGAATAATTTCCTCCAGTTTCATCTGCTGGCATACATATCAGGGTATCCTTTTTATGGCCAAATAATATTGTGTGTGTTCCTTGTTTGTATCCATTCATCCATTAATAGACCTTTAGATTTTTTCTTTGTCTTAGCTAATGTGAAAATGGTGGAATGAACATGAGAGTCTGGATATCTTTTTGAGATGCTAATTTTATTTCCTTTGTGCATGTATCTATCTCTCTCTATATATATACACACACACATACATATAAAACATACACATATATATATATGTATGTATGTTACATATATATGTAAGTTACTGAGCCCAAGCTCATTCTGCTTGCCAAAGGACAGACAAATGAATCAGGAGATGAGTTTTGGAGCAAGGAATGATGGCTTTAATCAGAAAGCCAGCAAACTGAATAGATGGCAGATTAGCGTTTCTAGGAACCATCTCATCTCAGTCAGGATTCAGGGTCTTATTATATACAATAGAGAGAAGGGGAGGGGTTTTCAGCGGCACTGGCCAGTGGCAGAGCAGGGCTGGTAACAGGTTGCTGGTCGACAGCTGCTCACTTGGTTGGGAGGAGGGCCCACCCGGCCATCCAACTAATGGCTGAGTAGGACAGTTATAGCTGGTGTCTCTGTCAATGGGGCTTATAGGCTGGAGCCAGGGAGGCAAAGGCCCCTTAGGCCTTTGGTTCTATCTGGGACCACCACTACGTATATATACAGAAGTGGGAATGCTGGATAATATCATAGTTCTGTTTTTGTTTTTGTTTTTTTGAGAAATCTCATTTCTCTTTCCTATAGTGGTTATTCCAGTTTATATCCCCACTAATGGGAGATGCGATTCCTGCTGGGCCTGTTGGTGAATGGTACCAGGGCCAGGACCAAGGCTATATGGGGTGGGGCAAGCTACTTCTGGATGTGTAGCCAGGACCATCGTCAGTGAGCCTGCCACCTAGGCATGGACCTGCCTTCTCAATGCTGTCATGGGCTCTACCAGGGTTTCACAGTGTCTTATCAGGATCCTTACACTCTCACACAGGTGCTTTTATTCATGGATGGCTGTCACGTTATCATTGCTGATGAAGGATTCAAGTAGGAGAATCTCTAATCCCAGTGTCTTGCTAATGTCACTCTGCAGGGCTCCGTGTTTAATTTAATTCCATTTTTAAGTGAGAGATATTTGATCATGGTTAAGTGTACATTTGCAGAAACAAGTAAAGGAGAATGGAGACCTATTCAAAACTTGCCTCAGGGATTATTAAAGCAGTCTAAATACTTGCAATTGTGTCCAAAATGCATAAGATAGTTTAGAATTAGCTTGCATTAATTTGGTTTAGTCTTTTAAATGTCTAAAATATTTGAGAATTTGAAGAAGTAAAAGCAAACATTCTGACTTATTATCAAATGGCTAAACAAACATGTAAAAGTGCTCAGCATTAGTAATCATGAGGGAAATGCATATTAAAACCACATAAGCTATCCCCTTATACCTGTTAGCTGTTAGATTACTTTCTAGACTCATCTGGTTTAAAGTGAACTAACATCCTAAGGGCTTCCCTGGTTGCTCAAATATTAAAGAATCTTCCTGCAATGTGGAAGACCTGGGTCGGGAAGTTTCCCTGGAGAAGGGAATCACAACCCACTCTAGTATTCTTTCCTGGAGAATCTTATGGACAGAGTAACCTGTGGGGTTACAGTCCTTGGGGTCACAAAGAGTCAGACACGAATATAAAACTCCTTTCCTTACTCTTTCCCAACATCTTCCAACCTCAGCATAAAAAGAACTTCTAAATAGTACTGAGGTCAGAGAAGGCAATGGCACCCCAATCCAGTACTCTTGCCTGGAAAATCCCATGGACGGAGGAGCCTGGTAGGCTGCAGTTCATGGTGTCGCTAAGATTGGGACTTGACTGAGCAACTTCACTTTCACCTTTCACTTTCATGCATTGGAGAAGGAAATGGCAACCCACTCCAGTGTTCTTGCCTGGAGAATCCCAGGGACAGGGGAGGGCTGCCATCTATGGGGTAGCACAGAGTCGGACATGACTGACGCGACTTAGCAGCAGCAGCAGTACTGAGGCAGTCAATTGGAAAAACACAGATACTTTTTACTGTTACCAGTTTCATATCCATCACTGAAAGCTAGAAAGTCGACAAGAATTATTTGACGCTGTTTATCACAATTGTGATCATGCAAATGATCTGGATGGGCAAATAGAAAGAAATTCAAGTCAAGTGCCAGAATGTTATTTTCCTGAGTGAAGAGACAATTTGGAGCTTCTAGACTGAAGAAAGAGGAGGGCCTGACAATACTGGGGGTGTTTGTCTGTCATCTGAAATGAGGCAAATATTTTTCTACAATTGAGAAAAATATTAATCACATAAATTCTAAGTAGCTATTTCATTCTTATCATAAAATAGCTTGTAAGCTGCCACAGGTTTTTAAAAAGTGAGGTATTACATCATTATGGAGAAATGTTCTCCAGTATAGGTCTCTAAGAATCTTCGTAGGGAAGAAGAGGTCAGTAAAGTAGATACATGTCTAGGTATTTTGTTTACTCAAGTTTGAGGGGCTTTCCTTTCCTTTGACGACAGATTCAAATGTTTAACTGATGTTAATGTAAATGTAAACTGATGTTTAATTGATGCCAGTGGTGTTCATTGTTCTTTTTGTGTGTGTGTGCTGTTTTAAATGAAGCCTGGCATGCTGCCGTCCATGGGGTTGCAAAGAGTTGGACACACCTGAGCTACTGAACTGAACTGATCGAGAAAGTGTCCAATTTGCCATTGACTTATATAAGAAGAGAAGACAATCATAGCCTCCAACTTCCTGATAATCTTCTCAAGTTTCTATAAACTAGGAAAGAATAAATATGTATAAAATAGGAAAATACAAAAACTAGTGTAGCACTTTCTATGCATCTCCTTCCTTATTTACAACATATAAATCTCTACATCACGTATTGGACTTTGTGACATAACAGTGCACATTAGGAAGCTACATTTTTATCTATTAATGTGCTACTAAGTGTGGTGCACGTATATGAAATTTCACAAATCTTTAGAAATTAAAAATGGAGAAAAATAGCAGGTGAAGTCTTATTTTGCTTTTTGGAATGAAAAGTGTTTAGTGAATTTGTGAAGAAAGGGCTTCTGTAGAAGACAAAAACTGCTCTGACAAAATTTGTGGGAAATTATCCTAAACAACTGATTCTGTTTTATCATAAAAAAAAAAAATGCATGGCTCTGTAAATAAAAGGAAAACAGATAAACTGAAGATCTGTAACCAAATCTCTCTCACAAAAATTTTGTAAGCATGCGAAGTCGCTTCAGTTGTGTCTGACTCTTTGCAACCCCATGGATCGTAGCCCTCCAGGGTCCTCTATCCATGGGATTTCCGAGGAAAGAATACTGGAGTGGGTTGCCATGCCCTCCTCCAGGAGATCTCTTCTTACACAGGTCAAGGGCAAATTGGACACTTTCTCGATCAGTTCAGTTCAGTAGCTCAGTTGTGTCCAACTGAGCTACTTTATGGATATTCAAAGTAAAAAAAAAAAAAAGAACAATGAACACCCCTGGCATCAATTATTCTATTATTTGCAGTCATTACATGAATATATAAACAGTTTAACATTTGAATCTGTCATCAAAGGAAAGGAAAGCCCCTCAAACTTGAGTAAACAAAATACCTAGTCATGCATGTGTCACTACATTTCTTTGGAAATTTACAGCTAATTAGCTGATGTTGACTCTATCAATTTGTGTTTCAGTCATTTTTGGGGTGCTGTTAAAGTGACGATTGATATCATACTGACCATTTTCTAATGCCGACTTTCTTTCATCACGGCACTATTAAGAGGGAGCCAGAAGATTGGGAAAGTTCCATTTCTGGTTCCTCATAGAAAGTCAGGTTTGTTGGTTAAACCCCAAAATAGCATCTGGGGTCTAAATTGGGGTGGGAGACTATGATGATGTGGTTCAGTGTTTGGGTATTCATTTGTGTATATTCTTTTTTGATCTTTTTCTCAACTGCAGGGCCATGAAATATAGCGTCCGTAGGAACAAAAGCACAAGATATTGACAAGGGGAAGTAAGACTATGAAGCATTTACTTCTGACAAGAAAACTTATGGTAAGGACCGTCATATACCCTTCTCACAAACTACTTCTACCAAATGCATCAGTCCATGGATTTCACTTTTGTGGCAATCGTCACTAATAGCTTTCTTGCTTCACTGGTCCTAAGTCAGCCCCTTTATTTCATGTATTTATTTTCTTTTTTAAAAGACTTTAGTTTTTAGAGAAATTTTGCATTTGTAACAAAAATTCAAATGTTGAATCAGTCTTGCATATATGGGTTAAATAAAACTTGGTTGCGGTGTGTCATTCTTTTTATATTTCTTTGTAATATTTTGTTAAGGCTTTTTGCATTTGTGTTCATGAATGATGTCAGTCTGTATTTTCTTTCCTTGTAATGTCTTTGTCTGATTTTGGCATTAGGATAATGCTGATGTCATGTCTTAAGGAGACTGCAGAGAATTGGTAGAATTTCTTCCTTAAATATTTGGTTGAATTCAGCGGTGAATCAATATAGCCCTGGTGTTTTCTGCTTTGGAAGTTTGTTATTGATTTTAATAAAAAATTTTAATGAAAAAATTACATAGGCCTATTATGTTCTTCTATTTCTTCTGTGTAAATTTTGCCAGGTTGGGTCTTTGAAGGAGTTGGTGTATTTCATCTAGATTATCAAATTTGTGAGCAAAGACTTATCTATGTTATTGATTCATTGTACTTTTATGTTCAGAGAATCTATATATATTTGCCCCCTTTCATTTCTGATATTAGTAATTTGAATTCTCTCTCTTTCCTTCTGTGTACTTAGAATTTACTTTGTTCCTCTTTTCCTGGTTTTCTATGAAGAAAACTTAGGATGTTGACTTTAGACATTTCTTCATTTCTAATACACGCATTCAGATCAGTTCAGTTCAGTCGCTCTGTCGTGTTCAACTCTTTGCGACCCCATGAACCGCAGCACACCAGGCCTCCCTGTCCATCACCAACTCCTGGAGTAGACCCAAACCTATGTTTATTGTGTTGGTGATGCCATCCAACCATCTTATCCTCTGTCATCCCCCTTTCCTCCTGCCCTCAATCTTTCCCAGCATCAGGGTTTTTTCAAAGGAATCAGCTCTTCGCATCAGGTGGCCAAAGTACTGGAGTTTCAACTTCAGCATCAGGCCCTCCAATGAACACCCAGAACTGATCTCCTTTAGAATGGACTGATTGGATCTCCTTGCAGATCCCTTGGACTCTCAAGGGTCTTCTCCAACACCACAGTTCAAAAGCATCAATTCTTCGGCACTCAGCTTTCTTTATAGTCCAACTCTCACATCCATACATGACTACTGGATGGACTAGACTGACCTTTGTTGACAAAGTAATGTCTCTGCTTTTTAATATGCTGTCTAGGTTGATCATAACTGTCCTTCCAAGGAGCAAACGTCTTTTAATTTCATGGCTGCAATCACCATCTGCAGTGATTTTGGAGCCCAGAAAAATAGAATCAGCCACTGTTTCCACTGATTCCCCACCTATTTGCCATGAAGTGATGGGACCGGATGCCCTGATCTTAGTTTTCTGAATGTTGAGCTTTAAGCCAACTTTTTCACTCTTCTCTTTCACTTTCATCAAGACGCTCTTTAGTTCTTCTTCACTTTCTGCCATTAAGGCTGGTGTGGTGTCATTTGCATATCTGGGGTTATTGATATTTCTGCCGGCAAAATTGATTCCAGCTTGTGCTTCTTCCAGCCCAGTGTTTCTCATGATATACTGTGCATGTACTACTTAAATAAGCAGGGTGACAAAATACAGCCTTGATGTACTCCTTTTCCTCTTTGGAACCAGTCTGTTATTCCATGTCCAGTTCTAGCTGTTACTTCCTGACCTGCATATAGGTTTCTCAAGAGACAGGTCAGGTGGTCTGGTATTTTCATCTCTTTCAGAACTTCCCACAGTTTATTGTGATCCACACTGTCAAAGGCTTTGGCATAGTCAATAAAACAGAAAGATATTTTTCTGGAACCTTCTTGCTTTTTCGATGATCCAGCAGATATTGGCAACTTGATCTTTGGTTCCTCTGCCTTTACTAAATCTAGCTTGAACATTTGGAAGCTAGCAGTTCATGTATTGCTGAAGCCTGGCTTGGAGAATTCTGAGCATTACTTTACTAGCTTGTGAGATGAGTGTATTTGTGTGGTAGTTTGAGCATTCTTTGGCATTGCATTTCTTTGCAATTGGAATGAAAACTGACTTTTTCCAGTCCTGTGGCCACTGCTGAGTTTTCCAAACTTGCTGGCTTATTGAGTGCAGCACTTTCACAGGGTCATCTTTCAGCATTTGAAATAGCTCAACTAGAATTCCATCACCTCCACTAGCTTTGTTCATAGTGATGCTTCCTAAGGCCTGCTTGACTTCACATTCCAGGATGTCTGGCTCTAGGTGAGTGATCATACCATTGTGATTATCTGGGCTGTGAAGGTCTTTTTTTTTTTGTATAGTTCTGTGTATTCTTGCCACTTCTTGATATCTTCTGCTTCTCTTAGGTCCATACCATTTCTGTCCTTTTCTGTGCCCATCTTTGCATGAAATATTCCCTTGGTATCTCTAATTTTCTTGAAGAGATTTCTAGTTTTCCCATTCTATTGTTTTCCTCTGTTTCTTTGCACCAGTAACAAGTATTTTGTTCTCTCTATTTCTGTATGTTTCTGTTTTATTATATAAATTCATTCATTTAATTTTTTAGATTCCACCTAAAAGTGGTAAGAATATTTGTCTTTCTCCTACTTACTTAAGTATAATATACTCTAGGTCTACCCACATTGATGCAAATGGCAAAATTCCATTCTTATTTATAGCTTTTTAATATGCTACTGTGTGTGTGTGTGTATTGCACTGTGTATAAGTATATACACACACACACATGTGCATCTTATTTGTCCATCCATCTGCTAGTGGATACTTAACGTTTCTCCATATCTCGGCTATTCCAAACAATACTACTATGAAATCGGAATGTATTTACCTTTTTGAATTAAAACTTTACTTTCCCTTTTGGTTATAAACCCAGCCGTGGGATTGCTAGAGCATACAATGGCTCTATTTTTAGGTTTTTGAAGATTCTGATTATTGTTTTCCATAGTAGCTGCATCCATTTACATTCCAATTAACTGGTTTTGTGGTTTTTTCCTGGTTTTGTCTTTTCTTTACCTCCATACCTACATTTGTTATCTGTAGATGCTTTGATGATAGCCGTTTTGACAGGTATGAAACAATAGCTCATTGTGATTTTAATTTGTGCTTTTCTGATGATTGGCAATGATGAGCATTTCTTCCTGTGCCTGTTGGCCATCTGTATATTGTCTTTGCAAAACTGTCTATTTAAGTCTTCTGTCCACGTTTAAATTCTTTTTTTTTCCCTCCATATTGATAAGCTGTTCATATATTTTGGATATTTAGCCCTTATTGTTTATATCACTTGCAAATACTTTCTTTCATTCAGTGTGTTGTCTTTGAATTTTGTTGATGGTGTTATTTGCTGTGCAAAACCCTTTAAGTTTAATTTGGTCCCATTATGTCTATTTTTGCTTTTGTTTCTTGTTCCTTAGTTGTTAGTCAAATAAAATATTGCTACTATTTATTAAAGAGTTTTAGTAGTATGTTCAATTCTAGTAGTTTTACTATTTATCTTACACTGAGATTTTTAATTCATTTTGAGTTTTTTTATTTTTTGTATATGTTCTTAGATAGTGTTTTAATTTCACTCTTACATGTAGCTGCCCAGTTTTCCCAGCACCATTTGTTGACAAGACTGTCCTATCTCCATTGTATATTCTTGCATGGTTTGTCATTGATTAATTAACCATAGCTGTGTGGGTTAATTTCTGGGCTCTCTGTACTTTTCCTTGTCTATTTTTGTGCCAATACCATGGTGTTTTGATTACTGTAGCTCTGTGTTAGTCTGAAGTCAGGGAGTATAATATTTCAAGCTTTGGCTTTTTTTTCTCAAGATTACCTTGGAAATTTGGAGGTCCTTTGTGATTCTATACAAATTTTAGGATTGTTTATTTTAGTTTTGTGAAAAACTTCATGAAAAACTTTGATAAAGATTACATTGTCTGTAGATTGCTGTAATATGAATATTTTAACAATATAAATTCTTCCAATCCATGAATATAGGATATCTTTCTATTTCTTTATATCACGTTTGATTTCCTCATCAAAGTCTATAGTTTTCACAGTCTAGGTCTTTCACCTCCCTCATTAAGTTTATTCCTAGGGATTTTATTGTTTTTTATGTAATTTTAAATGGGATTTTCCCCCTTGCTTTCTGTTTTGCATAGTTCATGATCCAGTGTATAGAAAAGTGACACTTTTTTTTTTTTCATATTAACTTTGTATCCTGAAAATTTACTGAGTTCATTTATTAGTTCTAATAGTTTTTTGGTGTATATTTTAGGGTTTTCTATATATAGTATTTTATCATTTCAAATGACAGTTTTACTTCTTTCCTTCCAGTTTGAATGCTCTTTCTTTTTCTTTTCTGATTGCTTAGGCTAAGACTTTCAATACTATGCTAAACAAAAGTAACAGAGTAAGCATCCTTGTTTTGTTTCTGATGTTACAGGAAAGTCTTTCAGCTTTTCTCTTGTTGAGTATGCCATTAGCTATGGTTTGCCATAAATGGCCTTTATTATGTTTAGACATGTTCCCTCTACAATATCTTTGAGAGTTTTTCTCAAGAATGGATATTGAATTTTGTCAAGTTTTTCTGCAATTATTAAGATAACCATGTCATTTATTTTTATCCTTCCATTTGTTAATATAGAGTATCACATTGATTTCTGGATATTGAATCATTGCATCCCTGGAATAAATCCCACTTGATCATGATATATAACCCTCATTATGTATTGTTGAGTGGAATTTGTCCATTCCTTCTCTGTTGTCCATTTTGTTGATGTATAACTGTAGTGATCTCTTATGATCCTTTGTATTTCTTCATGTCAGTTTTGACTTATTTTCCATTTCTAAGCTTATTGATTTGAACCTTCTCTCTCTTATTCTTGATGAGTCTGACTAAAGGTTTATAAATTTTGCTTATCATTTCAAAGAATCAGTTTATAGTTTCCTTGATTTTTTAATTTATTTATTTTTAGATTTTTCATTTATTTCTTCTCTGATCTTAATGATTCTTCTTCCCCTAATACCAACTTTGAAAGTGCAAGGGTTAGTCGCGCAATCCTGTCTGACTCTTTGTGACCCTATGGGCTATAGCCCATCAGGCTCCTTTGTCCAGGGAATTCTCCAGGCAAGAATACTGAAGCAGGAAGTCATTCCCTTCTCCAAAAAAATAGTGAAAGAGAAGGCTCTCAGTCTTGTCCGACTCTTTGCAACCACATGGACTGTAGCCTACCAGGCTTCCCCGTCCATGGGATTTTCCAGGCAAGAGTAACAGAGTGGGTTGCCATTGACTGCTCCAGGGGCTCTTCCCGACCCAGGGATCGAACCAAATCTCCTGCTTGGCAAACAGATTCTCTACTATCCTCAGCCACCAGGGAAACCGTCTTTTTCTAGTTTCTTTTAGGATAAGGTTCGATTGATTTTTTGAGATAGTTCATGTTTCCTGTGGTAGATTTGTATCTCTAAAAACTTTCATCTTAGAACTGTTTTCGCTATATCCTAGATTTTAGATCATTGTGTTTTTGTTTTCAAGTAATATATATGATTGCTTCGGAGAAGGCAATGGCACCTCATTCCAGTACTCTGCCTGGAAAATCCTATGGACGGAGGAGCCTGGTAGGCTGTAGTCCATGGAGTCGCTAAGAATCGGATTCTACTGAGCAAGTTCACTTTCACTTTTCACTTTCATGCATTGGAGAAGGAAATGGCAACTCACTCCAGTGTTCTTGCCTGGAGAATTCCAGGGACAGGGGAGCCTGGTGGACTGCCGTCTATGGGGTTGCACAGAGTCGGACACGACTGAAGTGACTTAGCAGCATGATTGCTTTTTTGATTTCTTCAGTGATTCATAAGTTATCTAGTAGCATATTTTTTAGCTTCCACACATTTGTGTTTTTTTGAATTTTTTTTTTTAAACTTGTAGATAATTTCTTTTGCCACAGTGTTGTAGTCAACAAATATGCTTGATATGATTTCAGTTTTCTTAGATTTACTGAGACTTGTAATCTATCCTGGAGACTTTTTGATGTGCACTTGTAAGAAATGTATATTTCTCTGGTTTTGGATAGAATATTGTTTAAGTTCATTTGGTCTAGTATGTCATTTATTATTCTTTTTAATATGATGGTAAATGGAATTGTTTCTTTGGTTTCTCTTTCTGAGCTTTTGCTGTTAGTGCATAGGAATGCAAGAAATTTTTGTGTATTAATTGTATATCCTGCAACTTTAACAGTCTCATTGATGGGCACTGATAGAAATTTTCTGTCTTCAGGGTTTTCTATATATAGTATCATGTCATCTGCAAACTGTGACAGTTTTATTTCTTATTTCCAATTTGGATTTCTTTTATTGTTTTTTATTCTCTGATTTCCATGGGTAAGACTTCCAGAACTGTGTTGAATAATAGTGCAAGAGTGGGCCTTCCATCAAAGGCATTCTTCCTTTTTGTTACAGTGTTTTTGATCTGTAGCGTTTCTCTCTGGTTCTTAGAATTTTCATCTCTTCTGCTTATCTTGCCCATCTGTTCTTACATGTAGTTTACTGTATACATTAGAGCACTCTGTGTATTACTCACAATTGTTTTGAGTTTTAGGCCTGACAATTTAAGCCTCCCTGAATGTCTGGTTCTTATGTTTGCTCTGTCTTTTCAAACAGTGAGGATGCTTTGCTTTGGGTATGCCTTGTAATTTTTTCTTGATAACCACATATGATGGACCAGTTAAGAAGAACTGCTATAAATGTGTCTTTAGTAGTGGGTTGGGGGAAGAGGGAGCATATTGTATGATTAATATGATCATACATAGTAAGATCAGTCTTTTAATGAGCCTTTGTATCTGGACTGTGAACTTTACGAGTGTTTCTCATTTTCTTTCTCCCCAATCAGGATGTTTAGAGTGGACTGAAGTTGAGTATATCTTTTCCCCAAGGCAGGCTCCATTAGGTTAGGCTCTGGTTAATTAATTTCCCCTGATGGCAGGCTTTATTAAGAAGAGTAGAGTGCTCCAGTGTATTTTTAAAGTGATTCCTTTTCCCCATGCTCTGCCAGAAGACCCAGGGAATTCTTCTATAAAATTTACTGTGGGAACCTGGTCAAACTCTTCATAAATCTCACAATATTGTATTTCTCATTCTCCAATAACTGGGCCTGTTGGTGTCTTTATGTTTCAGAGTTATCCACTCTGACTCTCCAATAATTTACTTATAATTTAGGTTTTCACACTCTGTGACTGGTTTCTGAGGCAGATTCCTCACAGATATCTCTGCTTCAAGGATAACCTGTGATTTCATATTCAATCATCTATCTTTCAAGAGAAGGCAATGGCAACCCCCTCCAGTACTCTTGCCTGGAAAATTCCATGGACAGGAGCACCCTGGTAGGCTGCAGTCCATGGGGTCGCTAACAGTTGGGCATGACTGAGTGACTTCACTTTCACTTCTCACTTTCATGCATTGGAGAAGGAAATGGCAACCCACTCCAGTGTTCTTGCCTGGAGAATCCTAGGGACGGGGGAGCCTGGTGGGCTGATGTCTATGGTGTCGCACAGAGTCAGACATGACTGAAAAGACTTAGCAGCAGCAGCAGCAGCAGCGTCTGTCTTTCCTATCTTTGGGTAGTGGCTTGCTCTGATACTTCTCTCTCTTATCCAAGAAGAGCTATTAATTTTTCAATCTGTTCTGTTTTTTTTTTTTTTTTTTCCACTTGTCATTAGGATGGAGTGCTAAGTTCTAAGCTACTTTCATGTAGAACCAAAAACTGAGCAAGTAAGTTCTTATATTAGTACAAGTGCCAAAGAAAATTCAGTATGCTATATTCATTTTCAATGGCTCTCAGTCATGGTTACTTTCTTTTACATTCTCTTCATATGCCATAAAAATTAAACACAAAGTTTCAAAACCAGATAAAGTTAATATTGGACACTTTTGACAAGAAATTGAATTTAAATAACAAAGTAGATTCAGAAGAGTGAAAATAAAGTAGAAACCTCATGATATAGTTTCTAAGGAGAAGAGAAGTCCTTAAGTAATTGTATTTTCTTTCCAGTGGTCCTGTATGGATGTGAGAGTTGGACTGTGAAGAAAGCTGAGCACTGGAGAATTGAGGCTTTTGAACTGTGGTGCTGGAGAAGACTCTTGAGAGTCCCTTGGACTGCAAGGAGATCCAACCAGTCCATTCTGAAGGAGATCAGTCCTGGGATTTCTTTGGAAGGAATGAGGCTAAAGCTGAAACTCCAGTGCTTTGGACACCTCATGCAAGAGTTGACTCATTGGAAAAGACTCTGATGCTGGGAGGGATTGGGGGCAGGAGGAAAAGGGGACAACAGAGGATGAGGTGGCTGGATGGCATCACTGATTCGATGGACGTGAGTCTGAGTGAACTCCGGGAGATGGTGATGGACAGGGAGGCCTGGCGTGCTGCGATTCATGGGGTCGCAAAGAGTCGGACATGCCTGAGCAACTGAACTGAAGCAAAAATATAATTTTACAAATAATGACAAAGAAATATTTTAAACTATTTATGTATAAATCTTTATATCTCAGCCTGAACATTGTAGTTTTTAAAATAGTAATAAAGGGGGAACTATTTTTAGCTGTGCACTGTAAGTCTCTTTTATGCCATTGTTCCACTTCTTCCCAACATACTTCTCACTAAGCTATTGTGAGAGATAATTTACAGGAGAAAAAATGACCCATTTGAATATTTTTGGTAAATCCATATATATAAAATTGTCCTTTTCTCCATACTATTTCTAGAAGGCAGAGTTGTCTAGTGAATCAGAATTACTGCCTAACACTTGTCCAGAAACTTAAGGGTTCCCTAGATGAAAATCAAATCTTCTCTTCCCCACCCCATAGAGGTGGGCAAAGAGAGGCTGAAGAAAAACACAAATCACTCTATATTGGTAGGTGGCAGTTGTAATAAACAAGAGAAATTACACATGAGGTTTGTCTTGGATGTTTACAAGAGAAGTAGCTTTCTG
Source organism: Oryx dammah (assembly GCF_014754425.2). NCBI lineage: Eukaryota > Metazoa > Chordata > Mammalia > Artiodactyla > Bovidae > Oryx > Oryx dammah. The sequence continues at coordinate 7,594,197 of NW_024070187.1, forward strand.
CATCTGCCCTGTGGAATCTTAAGGGTTAATATAGAGGCCTCCATAGGGTTCAGTCATGTGCACAGTCCAGATAGACTCAGTTACCCAATGCTTTCTTATGGTTGCATCCTTGAAGCTGTCCCTAGCATGGGAACAGTAGAAGGAATATCTATTCCAAGGAAAGGGGAGGGGGTAACCGTTCTCCATTTGCCCAGATCCACCTTGCAGATCAGCTGGCAGTTGTGTCCTTGTGATGACCTTCTCCAGCTCCTGGTGCAATTTCAGTCTGGAAGTAAGATTATTAAATGAATGCCTTAATAGGCTTATAACATAAGAAGGTAGGGTGTGTGTTAGTCGCTCAGTCATGTCTGACTCTTTGCAACACCATGGACTATAGCCCACAAAGCTCTTCTGTCCATGGAATTCTTGAGGCAAGAATACTGGAATGGTTACTTGGGGGTAAATATTATCATTAAATGAATATAAATATTAGTCTGTTACTACACAGAAGACTTCAGGGATTTTTCTGCAGTCACAGAGAACTATTTAATCTGTACAAGACAGATCAGATGAAGACAGACCTCTAGTTGTAAATGAGGTAGGCCATTTCTAAAGTTACTAAAATATGTTTCACATACTCAACCAAAGAAAAGAATTCAGTTTCTTGATAAGTCTCATGATTTGAGAACTACCAATGACTAAAAGCCACTAGCTTTGATCATAGTGATACTTCCAAGGCCCACTTGGGAGGCAATGCCAAAGAATGTTCAAACTACCACACAACTGTACTCTTTTCGCATGCTAGCAAAGTAATGTTCAAAATTCTCCATGCCAGGCTTCAATAGTACCTGAACTGTGAACTTCCAGATATTCAAGCTGGATTTAGAAAAGGCAGAGGAACCAGAGATCAAATTGCCAACATTTGTTGGACCATCAAAAAAGCAAGAGAGTTCCAGAAAAAACATCTATTTCTGCTTTATTGACTATGCCAAAGCCTTTGACTGTGTGGATCATAACAAACTGTGGAAAATTCTTCAAGAAATGTGAATACAAGACCATCTGACCCACCTCCTGAGAAATCTGTATGTAGGTCAGGAAGCAACATTTAGAACTGGACATGGAACAACAGACTGGTTCCAAATAGGAAAAGGAGTACATCAAGGCTGTATACTGTCACCCTGCCTTATTAACTTATATGCAGAGTACATCATGAGAAATGCTGGACTGGATGAAGCACAAGATGAAATCAAGATTGTCAGGAGAAACATCAATAACTTCAGATATGCAGACGACACCACACTTAGGGCAGAAAGTGAAGAAGAACTAAAGAGCCTCTTGATGAAAGTCAAAGTGGAGAGTGAAAAAGTTGGCTTAAAACTCAACATTCAGAAAACTAAGATTATGGCATCTGGTCCCATCAGTTCAGTTCAGTTCAGTTCAGTTCAGTTCAGTTCAGTCACTCAGTCGTGTCCGACTCTTTGCAACCCCATGAATCACAGCACGCCAGGCTTCCCTGTCCATCACCAACTCCTGGAGTTCACTCAGACTCACATCCATTGAGTCAGTGATGCCATCCAGCCATCTCATCCTCTGTCGTCCCCTTCTCCTCCTGCCCCCAATCCCTCCCAGCATCAGATCTTTTTCCAATGAGTCAACTCTTCCCATGAGGTGGCCAAAGTATTGGAGCTTCAGCTTTAGCATCACTCCTTCCAAAGAAATCCCAGGGCTGATCTCCTTCAGAATGGACTGGTTGGATCTCCTTGCAGTCCAAGGGACTCTCAAGAATCTTCTCCAACGCCAGAGTTCAAAAGCATCAATTCTTCGGTGCTCAGGCTTCTTCACAGTCCAACTCTCACATCCATACATGACCACTGGAAAAACCATAGCCTTGACTAGATGGACCTTTGTCAGGAAAGTAATGTCTCTGCTTTTAAATATGTTATCTAGGTTGGTCATAATTTTTCTTCCAAGGAGTAAGTGTCTTTTAATTTCATGGTTGCAGTCACCATCACTTCATGGCAAATAAGTGGGGGAAACAATGGAAACAGTGATTGACTTTTTGGGACTCCACAATCACTGCATATGGTGATTGGAGCCATGAAATTCAAAGATGCTTGCTCCTGGTAGGAAAAGCAATGAACAACCTGCTGCTGCTGCTGCTGCTGCTGTTGCTAAGTTGCTTCAGTCGTGTCCGACTCTGTGGGACCCCATAGACGGCAGCCCACCAGGCTCCCCCATCCCTGAGATTCTCCAGGCAAGAATACTGGAGTGGGTTGCCATTTCCTTCTCCAATGCATGAAAGTGAAAAATGAAAGTGAAGTCCCTCAGTCGTGTGCGACCCTCAGCGACCCCATGGACTGCAGCCTTCCAGGCTCCTCCGTCCACGGGACTTTCCAGGCAGGAATACTGGAGTGGGGTGCCATTGCCTTCTCCAATGAACAACCTAGATAGCATATTAAAAAGCAGAGACATTACTTTGCCAACAAAGGTCCATCTAGTAAAAACTATGGTTTTTCCAGTAGTCATGTATGAGTTGGACTATAAAGTAAGCTGAGTGCCAAAGAACTGATGCTTTTGAACTGTGGTGTTGGAGAAGACTCTTGAGAGTCCCTTGGACAGCAAGGAGATCCAACCAGTCCATCCTAAAGGAAATCAGTCCTGAATATTCATTGGAAGGACTGATGTTGAAGCTGAAACTCCAATACTTTGGTCACCTGATGCGAAGAACTTAGTCATTTGAAAAGACCCTGATGCTGTGAAAGATTGAAGGCAGGAGTAGAAAGGGACGACAGAGGATGAGATGGTTGGATGGCATGACTGACTCAATGGACATGAGTTTGAGTAAACTCCGGAAGTTGGTGATGGACAGGGAGGCCTGGCATGCTGCAGTCCATGGGGTTGCAAAAAGTCAGGCATGACTGAGCATCTGAATTGAATGTTATAAGGATACTAACAGTACATCTAGAACTTTCTACCATGAGGTGACAATAGGCCTAAGAGGTGATTTAAAACTAAAGCTTCAATAAGAGAATCAAATGGTCTTATCTGAAGAGAAGAGGAATTAAAACTTGGTAAAATTTAATACCTAAAATGTATATACCATATATATACATGTATATACCACATATATACTGTATATAACACATGTATACATGGTATTTTGTTTTAGGGCATTCTCACTGTTTCTTACCAGACCTGACCTTTGGCTGTAGAAAAGGCAAATATACCTTAAGAAACTTTTCCTGCTGAATTCAATATTGATGAAATGACATTTTAATATAAAATTATTTTTTCTTCTTTGTAAAATAGAGAAGATATGTTCAAATTAACTTTTGAATTCTGCTTGTGTTTTTAATTTTACAGTAGGTTCTAGTATGTCTTTTATCCCAATTGGACTTTAAAAGTAAATAGTCCATGTTTCATATTCATGTAAATTAATTATATAATACACAATATATTTCCTCTTATTTTAAATTTGTAGTTACCTGTATTTTAGATACATGTATACATATATTTGTGCACATATGTGTATGTATATTCATGTTATTTAGCTATTATATGTTTAAGATCTTGTTGTATTACAGACTTTTAGTATGGGGTTTTTATAAGAGCACTTTCTAGTCTACGGTAAAAATAACCCATCTGAATTTATCTTCCTACAGACCAAAATAATGTTATTATTAATATAAAATAAAATGTCACTTACATAGTATGTACTAAGTATGTTCTAAGTGACCACAGTGGTATGGATGTGATTAATGTCATAGTAGAAAGATGAATTTGTGGGAAGAGGGTGTGGAGTGGTATAGAAGGGATAGAATGACTTAGCAATTACAGTTATGATTGCATTGTATCTCCTGTCTTGTAGTTCAGAACCTAAGTTCTAAGTATGTACTAAGAATGTATTCATTCTGCTTTCAGATATGGGAACTGTGGTACTTTGAGGTTAAATAACTTGAGTAAGGTAATTTGTTACTAGTGACAGAGTCAGAATTTAAACCTACAAAGTCTGACTTTTGAGTCTGTCTGCTTCCTAGTATACTACATTGCCTCCCTAACTGTGAATTAGATATATTCCTGACTTCCCTGATGGCTCAGACCGTAAAGCATCTGACTATGATGCGGGAGACCTGGGTTTGATCTCTGGGTTGGGAAGATCCCTTGGGGAAGGAAATGGCAACCCACTCCAGTATTCTTGCCTAGAGAATCCCATGGACAGAGGAGCCTGGTAGGCTACAGTCCACGGCGTCGCAAAGAGTTGGACAGGACTGAGCGACTTCACTCACTTCACTCACTCACTAAGATATAATATCAGGAATAGATCAGAGATTAAGTTTACTTTTAGTTATATTTGAAAAAAGAAAGATTAAAAAGTGGACACTTTTTGCATTACAGAAAAATCAAGATTCTCTATATGGCTAGCAGGAGCTGTGAGATAAGGAGTCCATCAAGTTGTACTTGCTTATCTTAGACTCGAGTGCAGTGATTTTGAGACCAAATATTTCAAATCTCGATAAATTTCTTGATTTTACTGGAATTATTAAATCCCAAAGTAGTATTTAGAAACAGCAAGCATTCAGTAGACAAAAACAGATACACTGAGCAAACATGCTTTAGGAGACTGTTAAAAACAGAAGAAGGAAAATACACAGCAGGCACAAGAATGTCTCTCTGGTGGTATTGGAGAAGAGTGCATAGAAGCAGTCACAAGGTCGGGCAAAGATGCTCCAAAACTAAAACAGTTTGCAGAAAGGCCCTCAGTTGTTCACCATTTGTGGGTTGCAGGTCATTTGCATGATTCTTCTCAAGTCGATTTCTTGACTTTCCTCTGCTTTGTTCTGAGTAGCTAGAGGCTAACCACTACATGTTATACCAGTTCCCTTAGTCACTGCTTCTGGTAAGTGTCACACGAGAAATTGGAGGCTGGAGAAAATGAAGACACCAGAGGACATCTCCCCCCCCCCCACTTTTTTTAAACATTCTGTCTATGTCCCTGGAGAAAAAGGCTCTGTTTCCTCTGTGCTTTTATTTCCCATGCAGCCCTTCTTCTGTTTTAACAATTCCCAGCAGTGGCTCAGTTTCCTGGGCTCTGGCAGACTAAGGGATGGCAATGTTTCCTTCTCTTGCTAAAGTCAGTTGTCTCACAGGGTCTAATAGTTTGCCCTCATGTCTTATCTAATAATTTCCTAACTGTTCTCCATAACAAACATCCTATTAATACATGAAATTTCTGATCTGGGCTTTGCTTTTCTGACTGGATCCTATTGATATAATTCATTTAAGTAAATAAGTATGGTAGGAGTCATAACAAAAACTTACTTTCAAGTGCTTCTGGAAATTCCACTGAACAAATGTTTTGACCCATTAAATAAGTTTGGAAACAGAAGCAAGGTCAGGACAGGAGTTAACAGAAAGAACTATCATCATATTGTGAATGAAATCACCTATAGGCAGAATATAGAGGAGAAAAAATATCTGAGGATAGATGTTCTAAAGGAATCAAATCAAAGGGTGAGCTAATGAAGAAAGGAAAACCCGATGAAGACTTCAAAGACAAGCACTATATGTATATAACTCACCAATATATAGTATTTAGAGAACTCCAATAGAGATAAGTACTGAAAGTTTTCCACTGAATTTGTAATTTAGAAGGTAATTGATCTTATTGGTAAAGAGAGGTAAATTTGAGTAAGTCTAGAGAAATATGCTAAAGTGGTAGTTCTCTTGTTTGAGAAGAGGGAACTGCTAAAATAAATAGTTAAATGAAAGTGTTAAGGACTCAAAAACATGCTATATGTATTCTATCGAGAATTTCTCAGTTTTTTGAGCATATAAGGTAAGGTTGGTTGTGTCAACAAGTCAAGTAGGGTTGACAAAAGATGAAAAAAAAAAGGAGGGCTCTTGAAGGTTCCAGTGATAGTAGGTCAAAACAACCAGACCTGGACCATGATCAAGAAGAATGTGAGGCAAATAAGGAGTTAAAACCAGGAATAAATTTTGGTCCAGTGGGCTGGGTATCATTTCAGTGTAGAAGAAAGGGTGTTCTACCATCTAAAAGGGAGGTGCTGGCACTGCTCCTGGCTCATATAGGCGTAGGAAAGGAACAGCCACCATCAAAGATGGCTGCAAGAAAAATATTTTTTTAGGAAACAAGGTGAAGTAAAGGATAACAGGATGTAAAAAATCACCTGTGTGGAGTTTGAGGCTGAAAGTGAATTTATTCGTGATGGACTGGGGGATCCAGTGACCACAGTGGTATGGATGTGATTAATGTCATAGTAGAAAGATGAATTTGTGGGAAGAGGGTGTGGAGTGGTATAGAAGGGATAGAATGACTTAGCAATTACAGTTATGATTGCATTGTATCTCCTGTCTTGTAGTTCAGAACCTAAGTTACCAAACATCTAAGGGTTCTTAGACCTTCTGCCTCTGAAGGTCTGGGGCCCTTTATGTTATAGTTATCCATATTGACTTTTATTTACCTTCTCATTATCTTTTGAATTTCTGTACACTTCAGTACATACATGTGTATACTTGTGTAAATGTGCTAGTGTCATTCTGCCTCAGCCATTCTCAAAGTCTTTAAAGACAACAAAGTATTCATTTATGAGTCAGATGTTCAGACAAAGTTAAATGTGAAGTTTAGGGAGACGGGGTTTGCAATAAAAGTTCTCTGTCAGTGTTGTTTTCTGTGTGACTTATCATGAAATTTTTATGATACACACAGATGTGTATAAACACACACACACATGAAAGAGGGCAAATATATAAAGTCTGGCACTCCTTTTGATGGTGTGATTCAGCAAAACAGCAACAACAACAAAAAAGACTAATTACAACTTCAGTTATCTATACACTATTTTGGTGGTTTCTAACTTGTAAGGTCAACTTGGTGATATTTTTATGCATCATTTTACCAGACTTTTCCTTTTTCCAGGTATCTATAGAGAAGACCAACTCATCACACCAAAAATGTGTTTAATCAGGAAGCAATGCAGATAAAAACATTGCTAACCTTTTCAAAAATAATTTGAAAAAGGTTTTGCATTATAGGTTTGGACTATTTCATACTAGCATTTCTCTTCACTAGCAATTACAAGTGACATTTTGCAGTTTCAGAAAGACCACCCAAGCTTAAATCAAATATTTGAAGAATATTGCCTCTATTCATGCAAACGATTCTGAAACACCGTACAATAATTTATCTGCGCTGCTTCCAAGAAAACATTCCAAGCAATATTCGAAAGAAAATAAAATCTTAGTCTTTTCCAGATCCACTGAGGTCCGGAAAGAAAACTCAAGCACCGAGTTTAATTGTTCTCTTACCGGAATCACTCACCCAAGGGTGTGTTATGCAGGTATGTAGCTATGTAAGCCTGGGCAGGAAAGCTTAGGTGTCTTCTTTGTGCCTCTTCAGCACTGGGGCAAACAAACTGAGGGATTAGATCAAGTTCACTTTAAACCACAACAACAAAAAACCTCTTGAAACTACACACATTTTTTAAAAAATTTTTTATTAAAGGGGAGACAAATAGTTCAGCCAGATTCTTTTATATTTTGTGTTAGGAAGAGAAAATAGCAAAGCTAAAAATGTAGCCATTTTTGCTTTTGCTTTTATTTTTTTCTAACTACTTTTTCTATAAAAGATTAAATTTATTTGTGATTTATAGAGGATGGATATGCTTGTTTACTATATGGAAAATAAAAACAATATACAAGGGCAGAGAATGGAAAGAAAGAAAATACACTAAAAGTTTGTGTACTAGGTAAAGTGTTAGATATTTTTGTAATATTTTGTCTGTAATTTTCTGAAATTTTAATTTATTCAACCATAATTTCCATGGGGAAAATGTTCTAATGGAATGCATTTTAAATTTAAATCACCTAAAACAGAGCAATCATCCTAAATGTCCTCTTTTGGAAGCTACTGAAATTAGCATCAATGCTTCTAGATTGCTGGATAAACTTCTGAAAATGTTCAAAAAGATGGTAGGATGTTTTTGGAGGAAGAATATAAGTATCATACGTATCATATTATAATATTGTTATTGTTACTTGCATTCCTTTTATATTCTAGATTAATAATCATCAGCTTCATGTTTACTGTGATTTCCACAACAAATTACCACAAACTTAATGGCTTAAAATAGCAAAACTTTATTTTCTAATAGTTCTTCTGACCAGAAGTCCAAAACCAACATGTCAGCAGTGACTTCCTATAGTAGCTCTAGCTGCAAATTCTCTCCATGCTTCTAGATGTTAGTGGCTGCTGGTTTCCTTGGTGCAAGGCCATAGCACTGATTTCTCATTCATCTTCACATCACCTCCTCTCCAGTGCTTGCCTTCTCCTCTATATGTCTCTTATAAGGTCCTTTCTCACTAAATTTAGGGTCCATCTGGAAAATCTGACCTGTATCTTTATTATATTTGCAAATATTTTTTTTCTCCAAATAAGATAACTTTCATAGGTTTCAGAGATTAGGATTTGGACATATCTTTTGGGGTATGTAACATAAACAAACATAAACCAGTCAGCCTACTCTACCTAACATCTGTAATGTTTCTGTTGAAATAGACATTTTTTTCCAAGATACCCTGCTCAGGCTATGATGCCTGGGTCTATTTCATCGAGTTGAAATCTGCTATAAAGATGCCAACTCTGCCATCTGAAGCCCCATAGAATGAGTGTACTTATCTTTTCTACAACACAGTTGCTATAATTTCTCCTGAAAATGATTTTGGTTAAAATTGAGACATTCATGAATTCCACTTCCCTTTATTTTTGGATTTTTCTTTTACATCTTTTTCCTAATTAGCTACTCTGCCACTAAGACTGTCTTGAGTTCTATTGAAAGCTATGACTCGGTGTTTTACTATTATATTAATCACAAAATGCCATAGTGTACAATATAATAATATATTGCCTATTTTCAGTGCATTATTCTATTCCAATATTTTATAGGAATATCAGAATAGATTATATACTATTTCCCCCAGGCAGATTGAATTTAGAGGATTAAAAAAAAAAACTTACTGCCATTTCTTCTATTTGTGTTAAATTTCTTTGGTAATTTATAGCAGGTGTCATTCCTATTCTCTCAAGAGTTGGTGAAACACAAATAAAGCTATTAATTTCATTTTCAAGAAATCACTTTGAATGATTTTGGAGGCAGTCCAGAGCTATAGATAAAATATCATTAGACAATTCTGTGAGGTGAGAAAATACTACAAAAGGAAGAACAAACAAGCATATAAAGGGAAGTTTATTTCAAATGAGTAAAAAGTGAAGAGGTGTGTTGATAGAAATTTAATGGGAAGTAATTCAGAAATAAATGATAAATTAATTGAAATATGCTATTAATTCCATTTAAAATTATTCCTTTTCAAGTCACCTTGTTTCAATTTCTGATAAACATAAACTATAATTTAGGTTTCAGAAAAACATAAAGTCTGCCAAAATATTGTCACCTTACATATGTATTAAAGGTAATTCCAATCTTTTGGATTTTCTGAAAGCTTAATCATCAATATATTATCAAGAGTACAGTTTTGTAACTATTATCAGATTTCATGTTAAAATATTGGCAAAAATTATCTCACATGTATTTAAATGACCTTCCCATAGTTGTAACAGAAAGGATCATGATATACTTAGTCAATTTCATTTTCAATCTCCTTTAACCAACATTTATTTTACTTTATTTTTATGCTCAATAAGCTTCATTTTTAAAACCCAACCTCATCTTTTTATAGCTCCAACATGTATTCTATATCAACATCAAGGACTTGTCTTTTGGAGGTAACTAATGCATTGCAAAATGAAATGAATGAATGGTCTTTGTATATGGTTACCAAGGAATTTGGTTTGACAAACCATACTACTAATGGCAATGCTAGGAATCAAAACAGACACAGACAAGAAAATATTGTATCAAACAGTATAATTGTTTTATATGTTAAAGGTCCCAAACAATCTTCCTTACTAGGAGACAGCTTTCTTCCTAATGGTCAAGAAACATGGGTGATTATTTTCTCCTGTATTTTGTACTTCTCACCATGGCTTCCAAGGTCTCTATTCTTTTCTATATTGATAAAAGAGCAGGAAGAGTCCAAGAGAGCAGATTTTTATGGGCTAGGGCTAGAAGTGGGGCATGATGTTTTCACTTACATTGACTAGAATTTAGTCACATACTTATACCTAATGGCAAGGGAGCCCATGAAATGGGAACTAACTTTTTGCACATAAAAAAGAGAAGCTGGTTTTAGAGAAGAGTTGTCAAGTCTCTGGGTTTCGCTGGTAGCTCAGATGATAAAGAATCCTCCTGTGATGCAGGAGACCTTAGTTCAATCCATGAATCAGGAAGATCCCTTGAAGGAGGGAATGGCTACCCACTCCAGTATCCTTGCATGGAGAATCCCATGGACAGAGGAGCCTGGTGGGCTGTGGTCAATGGGGTAGCAAAGAGCCAGACACAACTGAACAACTTTTACTTGCTCAGTTGCTATCAAGTCTCTGCCATATCAGGTAAAATGCTTTACTGAAAAATACCATTTAAATTGATTCAGTTGTTTCAGGGTCTATTGTAATAATTATTTAGTAATCAGGGATAGCTATATAATATATATATTATATATATATATAATATATATATATAATTTGTGGGGCTCGGTGTAAAATTTAAAAATGGAACCTCTCATTCAAAAAGCAGGAGTGCCATTAAGTATATTAAAATATAAAACTTTAGTTTAAAAATCTTATATTACTTATGAACCTAGTAGGAGTTACTAAGGATAAATGACTTTAATAATATACAGTGTATCTGAGGAACCCTCCAGGTGGGAAAAAAAATTACTGAACACAAATATAAAGCAACTCTTAATAAGGTATTAAGACAGCAATCCAAACGGGCAGGAGGTCTGAGGGATCATGATCCCTAAAAGGAAAGAAGCCTATAAGTTCAAACTCAGATTTTCCCCAGAATGCATTATCAAAATTTGATTCTGGAAAACTGTATCCACTCAGAAAAATGCTGTGTCAAGAAGGTTGGAGTGCAGAATGCTTAGGGTCTTCAGAGTGTTAAAACATGCAGGACAAAAGTCCAAAGAAAATATATTTTCCAGGAATTCATAGAATGTGTACTTTCTGAAACAAAGCAGGAAAGACTAACTGGAAAGCTGAAACACTGAGAAGAGATTTCAGCAGCTGGGTAATCCTGAAGAAAGGCAAAGTGGATTTCAAGCCTCATCATGGCAGAAGTACTTCAGAAAACACCTCAGACTTTCATTTGAGATGATGGTAGGACAACTTAGGAGTGATGGTCACTCTTCAAGAGCAAAGCTTGTTCTCTACTATATTTCATATTATGATATTTGTATTATCATAAGTTCCCATGGCAATGTGCATGTAGCAAAGAACTGAGCATGGTCTCCAGTCAGCAGTCAATGAGGAATTGAAGCCCTCAAACAAGAGCCCATAAGAAATTGAAATCTGCCAATAATCACATGAGTAAGCAGGTGGCTCAGTGGTAAAGGGTCCACTGCCAAGCAAGAGACATGAGTCTAATTCCTGGGTTGGGAAGATCACTTTAGAAGGGAATGTCAACCCACTCCAGTATTCTTAGCCTGGAAATCCCATGGGCAGAGGAGCCTGGCAGGGGATTGCAAAAGAGTCAGTAAGCAACTAAACAACAACAACAACAACAACAACAAAGTATAGGCATGGATCCTTTGTCAGTTAAATCTTAGAAGGAGGACTGCCTTAATGTTATCTTTGTTTCTATCTGTGAAAGCCTCTGAAGCAGATGGTATAATAAACCATTTTTCAGATTTCTTATCTATAAGAACTGTGAGATAATAAATATTGTTGAAACCAGTATGTTTTGAAGTAATATTAAATAGTAATAGATAATAAATAAGTAAATAGATAATATCTACAGATAACTAAAGTGGCTATAATACAAATGCAAAATTGAAATACACTGAATCTTAACTAAGTCTCAAATCTAGACTGGACAGAATGAAAATGATTGACTGGCATTCTATCCACAAAAAATAACATCAACCTGAACCTCTACAGCTTTTAATACTGATGTTTGAAAGATTGTTGCTGAGCCATGAAAGACACAGGGATTCTTGGCCTCTAGAGGAGAGGAATTCAATCCAGGGCCAGTGATGAGGCTTGATCATTTAGAGCTTTTGTGTAATAAGTTTTATTAAAGTATAAAATAGTTAGACAAAGCTTCTGACATAAACATCAGAAGAGGGCAGAAAGAGTGTCCCCCTGCTAGCCTTTAGCAGTATGTTATATACCTATCAGCAAGCTATTAATTAGAGAGAGGAAATGTCTCCAAACGCAGAGTGGCACCAGGCCCCTCACCTACAACATGCATTTTGAGATGACATTGGCACAAGATAAGTCATCCTGAGCCATAAAATGATTGACATGAATCTTGAAGAAAGGCAGGTTTCCAAGTAAATATATAGGTTCATTAACATAGTTTAGGAGAACAATGTATGGGTAAAACATACGGATTTGGATTTGTTGAGCCTTTATTGTTCTGAGTCTTAAGCAGAACCAACTTGAAGAAAGATAGCTGCTGCTGCTGCTGCTGCTGCTGCTAAGTCGCTTCAGTCGTGTCCGACTGTGCGTGACCCCATAGATGGCAGCCCACTAGGCTACCCTGTCCCTGGGATTCTCCAGGCAAGAATACTGGAGTGGGTTGCCATTTCTTTCTCTAATGCACACATGCATGCTAAGTCACTTCAATTGTGTCTGACTCTGTGCAACCCCGTGGACAGCAGCCCACCAGGCTCCTCTGTCCAGGGGATTCTCCAGGCAAGAATACTGGAGTAGGTTGCCATTGCCTTCTCCCGAAGAAAGACAGAGTCTAGGGTAAATGCATAGTTCATTTACATTGCTTAAGAAAAACATTTCCATAAGAAAAATGCATTGTGTTTGTTAGCCATCTGTATGTCTTCTTTGGAGAAATGTCTATTTAGTTCTTTGGCCCATTTTTTGATTGGGTCGTTTAGTTTTCTGGAATTGAGCTGCATAAGTTGCTTGAATATTTTTGAGATTAGTTGTTTGTCAGTTGCTTCATTTGCTATTATTTTGTCCCATTCAGAAGGCTGTCTTTTCCCCTTGCTTATATTTTCCTTTGTTGTGCAGAAGCTTTTAATTTTAATTAGATCCCATTTGTTTATTTTTGCTTTTATTTCCAAAATTCTGGGAGGTGGATCATAGAGGATCCTGCTGTGATTTATGTCGAAGAGTGATTTGCCTATGTTCTCCTGTAGGACTTTTATAGTTTCTGGTCTTACCTTTAGATCTTTAATCCATTTTGAGTTTATTTTTGTGTATGGTGTTAGAAAGTGATCTAGTTTCATTCTTTTACAAGTGGTTGACCAGTTTTCCCAGCACCACTTGTTAAAGAGATTGTCTTTACTCCATTGTATATTCTTGCCTCCTTTATCAAAGATAAGGTGTCCGTATGTGTGTGGATTTATCTCTGGGCTTTCTATTTTGTTCCATTGATCTATATTTCTGTCTTTGTGCCAGTACCATACTGTCTTGATGACTGTGGCTTTGTAGTAGAGCCTGAAGTCAGGCAAGTTGATTCCTCCAGTTCCATTCTTCTTTCTCAAGATTACTTTGGCTATTCGAGGTTTTTTGTATTTCCATACAAATCTTGAAATTATTTGTTCTAGTTCTGTGAAAGATATTGCTGGTAGCGTGATAGGGATTGCATTGAATTTGTAGATTGCTTTGGGTAGTATACTCATTTTCACTATATTGATTCTTCTGATCCACGAACATGGTATATTTCTCCATCTATTAGTGTCCTCTTTGATTTCTTTCATCAGTGTCTTATAGTTTTCTATATATAGGTCTTTAGTTTCTTTAGGTAGATATATTCCTAAGTATTTTATTCTTTTTGTTGCAATGGTGAAAGGAATTGTTCCTTAATTTTTTTTTCTACTTTCTCATTATTAGTGTATAGGAATGCAAGGGATTTCTGTGTGTTGATTTTATATCCTGCAACTTTACTATATTCATTGATTAGCTCTAGTAATTTTCTGGTAGAGTCTTTAGGGTTTTCTATGTAGAGGATCATGTCATCTGCAAACAGAGAGAGTTTTACTTCTTCTTTTCCAATTTGGATTCCTTTTGTTTCTTTTTCTGCTTATACTGCTGTGGCCAAAACTTCCAGAACTATGTTGAATAGTAGCGGTGAAAGTGGGCACCCTTGTCTTGTTCCTGACTTTAGGGGAAATGCTTTCAATTTTTCACCATTGAGGATAATGTTTGCTGTGGGTTTGTCATATATAGCTTTTATTATGTTGAGGTATGTTCCTTCTATTCCTGCTTTCTGGAGAGTTTTTATCATAAATGGGTGTTGAATTTTGTCAAAGGCCTTCTCTGCATCTATTGAGATAATCATATGGCTTTTATTTTTCAATTTGTTAATGTGGTGAATTACATTGATTGATTTGCGGATATTGAAGAATCAAAGATGCTCAACATCACTCATTATTAGAGAAATGCAAATCAAAACCACAATGAGGTACCACTTCACACCAGTCAGAATGTCTGCTATCCAAGAGTCTGCAAGCAATAAATGCTGGATAGGGTGTGGAGAAAAGGGAACCCTCCTACACTGTTGGTGGGAATGCAAACTAGTACAGCCACTATGGAGATCAATGTGGACATTCCTTAAAAGTTTGCAAATAGAACTGCCTTATGACCCAGCAATCCCACTGCTGGGCATACACACCGAGGGAACCAGAATTGAAAGAGACACATGTACCCCAATGTTCATTGCAGCACTGTTTATAATAGCCAGGACATGGAGACAACCTAGATGCCCATCAGCAGATGAATGGATAAGAAAGCTGTGGTACATATACACAATGGAGTATTACTCAGCCATTAAAAAGAATACATTTGAATCAGTTCTAATGAGATGGATGAAACTGGAGCCGATTATACAGAGTGAAGTAAGCCAGAAAGAAAAACACCAATACAGTATACTAACACATATATATGGAATTTAGAAAGATGGCAACGATGACCCTGTATGCATGACAGCAAAAGAGATACAGATGTGTAGAGCAGACTTTTGGACTCAGAGGGAGAGGGAGAGGGTGGAATGATTTGGGAGGATGGCATT
The DNA here is from genome assembly GCF_014754425.2 of Oryx dammah. Lineage (NCBI taxonomy): Eukaryota > Metazoa > Chordata > Mammalia > Artiodactyla > Bovidae > Oryx > Oryx dammah. The sequence goes on from NW_024070187.1 coordinate 7,609,346, forward strand.
GAAACATGGATACTATCATGTAAGAAATGAATTGCCACTCTATGTCCGATGCAGGATACAGGATGCTTGGGGCTGGTGCACAGGGATGACCCAGAGAGATGTTTTGGCAAGGGAGGTGGGAGGGGTGGTTCATGGTTGAGAACGCATGTACACCCGTGGTGGATTCATGTCAATGTATGGCAAAACCAATACAGAATTGTAAAGTAAAATTAAAAAAAAAAAAAAAAACAATACAGTATTGTAAAGCAAAATCAAGTAAAAATAAAAATTAAAAAAAAAAAAGAAAGAAAAATGCATTGGTTAGCTCAAGGTTTGAGAAAAGTTAAGTTCAGGTGGAAACCAGGTTTTGTCATAGCAACACAGAATTTTAAGAGAAACCCCCTTTTAATTTTGTATAGAGAAGGCAAAAAAAAAAAAAAAAAGTCTGACACTTGTAGTTTGTTTCCTCCTGCAACTTAAGAGAGAGATAAAAAATGTCTGACACTTGCAGCCTATTTCCTCTGCTTGGGGGCCCCTAGCCTTCCTACCTGTTACCCTCTAATGTTTGGCATCTGCTGAAGACATTTGAGACATCACCAAAATGGGAACAAATGATTGACAGTAAAGGGTGGGGGGTGGGGAAAGATCAGATAATAAAAAGAAACAAGTTAATTCAAAATAGAACGCATGTACACCTGTGATGGATTCATGTCAATCTATGCCAAAACCAATACAGAATTGTAAAGTAAAAATTAAAAATAAATAAATAAATTAAAAAAAAAATAATCAGTGACTTTGTGATAATCCAGTAGAGGATATGTAGAGCATGCAGTGTGTCTAGAAAGCATGTAATATAATTTTAAAGTATAATTTTAAGCTCTAAATGGACATTTTAAAAGGGAAGAAAGGTCATAAGTCATTGAGTGAAGCTTTCAGTTTAAGAAGCTTAAGAGAGAAAAAAACCAAATTAAGCTCAAAGAAGTAGACCAAAAGAAAGAGTAAGGGGAAAAGACATGGAGATAAACATAAAATAGAAAATATGTCCAGAATTTGATTCTTTGAAAATGTTAAGTGATAAGTCCTTACCAAGTCTTATCAAGAAAAACAGACAATAAAACTTATCTATACCAGAATAAAACAATAGAGCATCAATTCAGATCCTATAGATAAAAGGATTATGACTAATGTATACCAAAAGAGTTAAAATTTTTGAAATGATGGACCAATACTTATAATACATAGCTCACCAAAATTGGCATTAGAAGAAAAAGATAATCAGAATGAATGGTCCAAGTCAACAAATTGGATCTGTAATTGAAAACTACACACACACACACACACACACACACACACACACATGCATGCACTTATATCTATTTTTAAGCTCATATGTTTTACAAGGAATTCTACACCTAAGAAAGGACTTATATCAGTCTTATCAAGTTCTTCCAAATAATAAAATTGGAATGACTTCCCAAAACATTTTTTGATTCTAAAATAACCTTAACACCAAAACTTTTTGAAAGTGGAAATTAGAAGCAGATATCTCTCTTAAAAAAAAAAAAAAAAACCCAAACAAAATGTTCACAAATTTAGTTCATAATTCTAAATGGCATATGAAAAGATTTATAGATAATCAACAAATAAGTTTAATTTCTGAATGTGAGATTGGCTTACTACCTAAAAAGCAAAGCCATCACATTAACAATTTAAATAAGAAGCTATATATACAATCTTCTTAAGGAATGAACATAAAGCATTTAATAAAATTCAATACTTGTTCATGTTAAAACTTCTTAGTAAACTTTAGAAATAAAATTTTTCATTATATGATAAAAAGAGTTTTAAATAAATGTGCAGCTAAAATTAGATTTAATGCTGAGATAGTCAATATTTTCCCTTTCAGGTTGGGAACAAGACAAGGATATCAACCATTTTCACCTCTGACAAATCTGAATATCATTGACACTAGAATAGGGTAAGAGAGAAATAATAAAATATAAATAGTGAAAATGAAGAAGTAAATATTTAGAAAATCCAACAGTATCTCAAATTAGCTGATACAGTTAATACACAAATTTATGTGTATGATGGGGTCCAAAGTTATTGAAAGTATGTCTAATGACAAACAATTGGAAAAGTTCCACTTTTAATATTGCCCAAATCATAAATTATCTAGGGATGACTAACAAAATATTTTAGATATTTATAAATTATAAAATATTATTGATTGACACTGGATGAGATGGAAGGTAAACTGTATATACTATTTGAAATTTTATCTATTTTAAAAAATGCTAATTTTCCTAATTCCTCTATTGGAAATTTCTTAATGCAATGATTATCAAGATCACACATTTTTATGAGTATTTAAAAATTATTGTAATATGTGTATAGAAAAGTAAATGACCAATTTAATAATAATCTTCACAATCAATTGTGCTGGGTTTATGGCATATCTATAGGAAGAATATTAATTTTGGCTCATTTACTGGAAACTTAGGTTTCAGAAGCCCCAATTTAAATTAGAATTACACAAAATGGAACAACTTGTAAAGGAAAAATATATTCCTTCGGTAAAGAAGTACTAGATAAGGAAATTGCAGAATTACAGAAAAAATCAGAGAGCAAAGATTAGCTAAAGTTCTGGGACATTCTCATTTAGTCAGAGGTTATCATATAAGATACGTCTGATTGAGCTGCAAAGTTTTTTAAAACATGTATTCTTAGGCCCTAAACAGAAAGGACTTGACTCCATAGCCCTATTGCAGGACTTGGACACCTAGATTTTTAATGAGCTCCAAGAATATTCTAGTATGCATCAGCGTTGTCTACATTTATCACATGAAGCTTTAGATAAAAATGATAGTACCAGCCAAGGACCTATATAGCCATTTTGGGGGATTTCTCTGGGTCTTATTCTCTAATCCTAATAGAGTGAGTCAATCAAGGAGTAGTTAGGGGTTATAGTCTGACCCATCTGGGAAGAAGGGCTCTGGAGACAGTGGGCAGCCCTCACCTCAGTCACATACTGCAGCATAGCCATCCGGGCCAGCTTCTCCTGGATCAGCCCAAAGTTGGAATTTTCTTCCCAAACTGGGTACAATTAGCAGCATGATCCACCTGGAAGAGGACACGTGTGTCCCATTTAAAAAAAAAAAAAAGTTGCAAACTGGATCTGTGTATACCGACATGACAGAAAACTAGTAGTTTTTCAAAAGATAATATGGTGTAATATGTCAAAGTTTATAATCTATGACTCAAAAGGTTATTAAATTACACTACTGAGCAATGCTTCACTGATTGATTAAGAGTAATGTGGGTGCTCATGGAAGACTGAACTCAATAGTGTAGTCTCTGCTACATTTTAACTGTTAAATATGTATTAGCTATAATTATATGTACTTTTTTGAGGCAAAAGTTTGTAGACAATGAAAGTGAGATGGATAGTTAGACAATTAGGATATTTATCAAAATGTTAAAAGAAAGAAAGTGAAGTAGCTCAGTCATGTCTGACTTTTTGCAACCTAATGGGTTGTAGCCTGGCAGACTCCTCTGTCCACGGGATTTTCCAGGCAAGAATACTGGAATGGTTTGTCATTTCCTTCTACAGGGGATCTTCCTGATGCAGGGATCAAGCCCAGGTCTCTTGAACTGCAGGCAGACTCTTTACCATCTGAGCCACCAGGGAAACCCATCAAAATGTTACAAACTGTTTTTAAATTTAAATTTGGCTTTATGTCACCAAGTTTATTTTTTCTTATTTTTCTAATTAAAAAAATAACTCCTATATCAGAACAAAAAGAATATGAGAAAATTATGTTTCACTGAAAATGTCGTGTGATAAAAATATTGTTGTTCTTCTGTTGTAAGTTTTTTCAACTCTTTGCAACCCCATGGACTGCAGCACACCAGGTTTCCCTGCCCTTAACTATCTGTCTCTCAGAGTTTGTTCATACTCACCTCCATTGAGTTCGTGATGCCATCTAACCATCTCATTCTCTATTGCCCCCTTCTCCTCCTTCTCTCAATCTTTCCCAGCATCAGGGTCTTTTCCAATGAGTCAGCTCTTCTCATCAGATGGTAAAAATATTAAAGCTTCAGCTTCAGTCCTTCTAATGAATATTAAGGGTTGACTTCCTTTAGGATTGGCCGGTTTGATATCTTCTCAGTCCAAGGGACTCTCAAGAGTCTTCTCCATACCACATTTTGAAAGCATTGGATCTTCAGTTCTCAACCTTCTTTATGGTCCAATTTTCACAACCGTACATGACTCCTGGAAAAATTATAGCTTTGACTATATGAAACTTTGTTGCAAATTGATGTCTCTGCTTTTGAGTATGTGGTTTAGGTTTGTCATAGCTTTCCTTCAAAGGAGAAAGCACCTTTTAATTTCATAGTTGCAGCCACCATTTGCAGTGATCTTGGAGCCCAAGAAAGTAAAATCTGTCACTGTTTCCACTTTTTCTCCATCTATTTGCCATAAAGTGATGAGACTGGATGCCATAATCTTAATTTTTTTGAATGTTGAGCTTTAAGCCAACTTTTTCCACTCTCCTCTTTTATGTTCATCAAGAGGCTCTTTAGTTCCTCTTCACTTTCTGCCATTAGAGTGGTATCATCTGCACATCTGAGGTTGTTAATATTTTCTCCCAGCAATTCTGATTTGAGCTTGTGATTTATCCAGCCTGGCATTTAATGTGATGTACTCTGCATCTAAGTTAAATAAACAGGGTGACAATACGCAGTCTTAATGTACTCCTTTCCCAATTTTGAACCACTTGTTCATTGCATGATTCTAAATTTTGCTTCCTGACTTACATACAGGTTTCTCAGGAGGCAGGTAATATGGTCTGTCATTCCCATCTCTTTAAGAATTTTCCACAATTTGCTGTGATCCACAAAGGCTTTAGTGTAGTCAATAAAGTAAAGTAGTTGTTTTTATGAAAGTCCTTTGCTTTCTCTATGATCCAAGGAATGCTGGCAGTTTGATCTCTGGTTCTTCTGCATTTTCTAAACCCAGCTTGTATATCTGGACGTTCTTGGTTCGTGTACTGCTGAGGCCTAGCTTGAAGGATTTTGAGCATACTCTTACTAGCATGCAAAATGAGCACAACTGTGCTGTAACTGGAACATTCTTTGGCACTACCCTTATTTGGGATTGGAATGAAAACTGACCTTTCCAGTCCTGTGGCCACTTCTGAGTTTCCCAAATTTGCTGACATATTGACTGCAGCACTTTAACAGCATCATTTTTATGATTTGAAATAGCTCATCTGGAATTCCATCACCTCCACTAGCTTTGTTTGTATTAATGCTTCCGGAGACCCACTTGACTGCACACTCTAGGATGTCTGACTCTAGGTGAGGGACCAAACCATTGTGGTTATCCAGGTCATTAAGACCTCTTTAGTATAACCTTTCTGTATATTCTTGCCACTTTTTCTTAATATCTTCTGCTTCTGTTAGGTTCTTTCCATTTCTGTCTTTTATCATGCCCATCCTGGCATGAAATTTTCTCTTCATATGTACAGTTTTCTTGAAGAGATATAGTTTTTCCAATTGTATTGTTACTGTGACGTTGAATGATTTGCCTTGAAAATGAATTATGATCATTCTGTCATTTTTGAGATTGCACCCAAGTTCTGCATTTTGGTAATGCTCAAAATTCTCCAAGCCAGACATCAGCAATATATGAACTGTGAAATTCCAGATGTTCAAGCTGATTTTAGAAAAGGCAGACGAACCAGAGCTCAAATTGCCAACATCCACTGGATCATGGAAAAAGCAAGAGAGTTCCAGAAAAAAAAAAAAATCTATTTCTGCTTTATTGACTATGCCAAAGCCTTTGACTGTGTGGATCACAATACTGTGGAAAATTCTGAAAGAGATGGGAATACCAGACCACCTGACCTGCCTTCTGAGAAATCTATTTGCATGTCAGGAAGCAACAGTTAGAACTGGACATGGAACAAATAGGAAAAGGAGTACATCAAGTCTGTATATTGTCACCCTGCTTATTTAACTTTTATGCAGAGTACATCATGAGAAATGCTGGGCTGGAAGAAGCACAAGCTGGAATCAAGACTGCCAGGAGAAATATCAATAACCTCAGATATGCAGATGACACCACCCTTATGGCAGAAAGTGAAGAGGAACTAAAAAGCCTCTTGATGAAAGTGAAAGAGGAGAGTGAAAAAGTTGGCTTAAAGCTCAACATTCAGAAAACTAAGATTACAGCATCTGGTCCCATCACTTCATGGGAAATAGATGGGGAAACAGTGGAAACAGTGTCAGACTTTATTTTGGGGGGGCTCCAAAATCACTGCAGATGGTGATTGCAGTCATGAAATTAAAAGACGCTTACTCCTTGGAAGGAAAGTTATGACCAACCTAGAAAGCATATTCAAAAGCAGGGACATTACTTTGCTAACAAATGTCCATCTAGTCAAGGCTATGGTTTTTGCTGTGGTCATGTATGGATGTGAGAGTTGGACTGTGAAGAAAGCTGAGCACCAAAGAATTGATGCTTTTAACTGTGATGTTGGAGAAGACTCTTGAGAGTCCCTTGGACTGCAAGAACATCCAACCAGTCCATTCTAAAGGAGATCAGTCCTGAATGTTCTTTGGGAAGACTGATGCTAAAGCTGAAACTCCAATACTTTGGCCACCTCATGCAAAGAGTTGACTCACTGGAAAAGATCCTGGTGCTGGGAGGGACTGAGTGCAGGAGGAGAAAGCAAACACCGAGGATGAGATGGCTGGATGGCATCACTGACTCGATGCGCATGAGTTTGAGTGAACTCTGGGAGATGGTGATAAACAGGGAGGCCTAGCGTGCTGTGATTCATGGGGTCGCAAAGAGTAAGACACGACTGAGTGAATGAACTGACTGACTGCATTTTGGACTCTTTTATTGACTGAGGGCGACTTCATTTTTTTCTAAGGGATTCTTGCCCATGCTAGTAAATATAATTGTCTTTGAGTTAAAATCATCCATTCCTGTCCATTTTAGTTCACTGATTCCTAAGATGTCAATGGTCACTGTTGCTATCTCTTACTTGACCACATCCAATTTACCTTCATTCATGAACCTAAAATCCCATGATCATATTCAATATTATTCTTGATAGCATTGGACTTAAATTTCCCACCAGACAGATCCACAATTAGCATCATTTTCACTTTGGCTCAGCTGCTTCCTTCTTTCAGGAGCTATTAATAATTTCCTTCTGCACTTTATCAGTTGTATATAGGGCACATTCCAACATGGGGGGCTCATTTTTTGGTGTTATATGTTTTTGAAATTTCTCAGACTTAAATTTAAGAAAGTTTGGAAAACCACTAGACCATTCAGGTATGACCTAAATCAAATCCCTTATGATTATACAGTGGAAGTGAGAAATAAATTTAAGGGACTAGATCTGATAGACAAAGTGCCTGATGAACTATGGACAGAGGTTAGTGACATTATACAGGAGACAGGGATCAAGACCATCCCCAAGAAAAAGAAATGCATAAAAGCAAAATGGCTGTCTGAGGAAGACTTACAAATAACTGTGAAAAGAAGAGAAGCAAATAAATAGCAAAGAAGAAAAGGAAAGATATACCCATGTGAATGCAGAGTTCCAAAGCATAGCAAGGAGAGATAAGAAAGTCTTCCCAGGGATCAGCAAAGAAATAGAGGAAAACAATAGAACAGGAAAGACTAGAGATCTCTTCAAAAAAATTAGAGATCTCTTCAAAAAAATTGGAGATACCAAGGGAACGTTTCATGCAAAGATGGGCTCGATAAAGGACAGAAATGGTAGGGACCTCACATAAGCAGAAGATATTAAGAAGAGGTGGCAAGAATACACAGAAGAATGATACAAAAATGACCTTCATGACCCAGACAATCATGATGGTGTGATCACTCACCAAGAGCCAGACATCCTGGAATGTGAAGTCAAGCGGGCCTTAGGAAGCATCACTATGAACAAAGCTAGTGGAGATGATGGAATTCCAGTTGAGCTATTTCAAATCGTGAAAGATGATGCTGTGAAAGTGCTGCACTCAATATGCCAGTAAATTTGGAAAGCTCAGAAGTGGCCACAGGACTAGAAAAGTTCAGTTTTCATTCCACCCCAAAGAAAGGCAATGCCAAAGAATGCTCAAGGAAGGAAGGAAGGAAGGAAGGAAGGAAGGGAAAGTCGCTCAGTCATGCCCAATCTTTGTGACCCCATGGACTGTAGCCTACCAGGCTTCTCAGTCCATGGGATTTTCCAGGCAAGAGTACTGGAGTGGGTTGCCATTTCCTTCTCCAGGGGATCTTCCTGACCCAGGGATCGAACCTGGGTCTCCCACATTGTAGGCAGACGCTTTACCCACTGAGCCAACTACCACATAATTGCATTCATCTCACACGCTAGGAAAGTAATGTTCAAAATTCTCCAAGCCAGTCATATGTGAACCATGAACTTCCAGATGTTCAAGCTGGTTTTAGAAAAGGCAGAAGAACCAGAGATCAAATTGCCAACATTATCTGGACAATCAAAAAAGCAAGAGAGTTTCAGAAAAACATCTATATCTGCTTTATTGAATATGCCAAAGCCTTTGACTGTGTAGGTCACAATAAACTGGAGAATTCTGAAAGAGATGGGAATACCAGACCACCTGACCTGCCTCTTGAGATACCTGTATTCAGGTCAGGAAGCAACAGTTAGAACTGGAAATGGAACAATAGGCTGGTTCCAAATAGGGAAAAGAGTACGTCAGGGCTGTATATTGTCACCCTGTTTATTTAACTTATATGCAGAGTACATCATGAGAAACGCTGGGCTGGATAAAGCACAAGCTGAAATCAAGATTGCTGGGAGGAGGAGGGAGGGGGGTTCAGGATGGGGAACACATGTCTACCTGTGGTGGATTCATGTTGATGTATGGCACAACCAATACAATATTGTGAGGTAATTAACCTCCAATTAAAATAAATAAATTTATATTAAGAAAAGATTGGCAGGAGAAATATCAATAACCTCAGATATGCAGATGACACTACCTTTATGGCATAAAGTGAAGAAGAACTAAAGAGCGTCTTGATGAAATTGAAAGAGGAGAGTGAAAAAGTTGGCTTAAAGCTCAACATTCCTTGGAAGGAAAGTTATGATCAACTTAGATAGTGTTTTAAAAGGCAGAGACATTACTTTGTCAGCAAAGGTCCATCTAGTCAAGGCTATGGTTTTTCCAGTCATCAGGTATGGATGTGAGAGTTGGACTATAAAGAAAGTTGGGAGCCGAAGAATCGATGTTTTTGAACTGTGGTTTTGGAGAAGTATATTGAGAGTCCCTTGGACTGTAAGGAGATCCAACCAGTCCATACTAAAGAAGATCAGTCCTGGGTGTTCACTGGAAGGACTGATGTTTAAGATGAAACTCCAATATTTTGGCCATCTGATGCAAAGAGCTTGCTCATTTGAAAAGACCCTGATGTTGGGAAAGATTGAAGGCAGGAAGAGAAGAGGATGACAGAGGATTAGATGGTTGGATGGCATCACCAACTCAATGGACATGAGTTTGGGTAAACTATGGGAGTTGGTGATGGACAGGGAGGCAGGCTGTGCTGCAGTTCATGGGGTTGCAAAGAGGTGGACATGACTGAGCATCTGAACTGATTGTTCATTGGGTTTTTACATCAAGTGGTTTACCATTTCCTCCTCCAGTGGACCAGAGCTTTCTACTATGACCTGTCTGTCCTAATTGATCCTGCACGGCATGGCTCACAGCTTCATTGCATTATGTAAGATCCATAGCCATGACAAGACTGTGATTTATGAAGGATTGCTAAAATATTAACATAGACTAAAAGCAAGGACAAAAAGCACTGTATAAATTGCACATGTATGTGGAAAAATGAAGACTTCATGAGTTATTTAGTTCTAATTTTTCAGGAATGGTGGAAATTAAGGGCAAAGGGAACTTTTACTTGGAGTATTCATATCATGGGCTTCCCAGGTGGCATTCATGGTAAAGAACCTTCCTGCCAATGCAGGGGACTAACAAGAAACATGGCTTTGATCTCTGGGTTGGGAAGACCCCCTGGTGAAGAAAATGATGATCCACTGCAGTTTTTTTATCTGGAAATTCCCATGGACAGGGGAGCCTGGCAGTCTACAGCCCATAGGGTCATGAATAGTTGGACACGACTGAAACTACTTAACACACACACATTTATATCATGCTGGTAAGCTATTTAACTTCATATTTTCTAAGCCATTCTTATACATTACCTCACACATATTGTAGTAGGCTGCATAACACCCCCTCCCCGCCCCTCCAAAGAAGTTCTTGTTTTGATTCCCTGAATCTGTGAATCTTTCCTTCGTGTGCAGTTAAATTAAGAATTTGTGACACGTGGGGATTATTTTGGATTATCACGTGGGCTCAAGGATCCTTATTAGAGGAAGGCAATAGATCAGAATCAGAGAAGACAGCATGACAATGGGAACAGAGTCAGTGGAGGAGTCAGAACATTATTAGGTTTTTATCTTAAGGATGGAAAGAAAGGCCATAAACCAGGGCATGCAGGGACCTCTAGAAGCTGGCAAAGGCAGAAAAATGGATTCTCTCCTAAAATTTCAGAAAAAAAATCTCGCTGATACCTAGATTTTAGCCTACTGAGATTGACTCGGGGCTTCTGACCTCTGCCAATATAAGATAATGAGTTGATTTTTTAAGCTATAAATTTGTGATCATTTGGTAATGCAGCAATAGGAAACAAATACAGATACTCAAATATTTATTATTATGAATTTAAAAGTCCACTAGAAATAATTTAGTTCATCCCAATTCCTTGTATAAAATCCAATTAAACTCACACCTTACACATAAATGTTCATTTTTATAATTTATTTTTATATAGATGCATACTGATATCAGAAGGATTTTAGAAGTGTATGTGCTGCTTTCAAGGACTATTTATGAAAAATTTTAGGACCACATGATTTTTAATTTAAGCCAACACGTGAGAAACATTTTTGTGGCAGATTCATCTGACTTGGTATGCCTTTACAAGATGTTTCCAAAATCATAAAATAGTTGACAATGAACCCTTATCATTAGAAAATTCTGTATGCAGACAACTAGAACGTCTTGTTTGTAGATGCACTAATGTTACAGCAATATAGAAATTGCAGCAATATAACATATTCAGTATCTTAGCTGAGGAATTTTGGCTGTTAATGTTCTTTTCTTGGATGGAAATCACAAGCAATACTCCTCTCAGCTGTTATAAGCAATGATTAGAGCTGAGGATATCAACCTTCCCAGGAGAGCTGTCTTTCACATCAAGTAGACAATCTGGGAGCTTCTTATAGATGTATTTTAGAGAAGCTTAGGAATTATATCTTCTTGTTAGTCATTGTCCTATAAGTTGAAATACTCTCATTACATTAAAGCATAGTTAAACACTATAAACAATTTTTTAGGACAACTGAAGCTGTAAATCCACAGACGTCAATTCTTTTGTGTTGGAGAGCAACAATGAAGTTCTAGGTTGGAAATCTATGGAAGGATGAATAAATATCACTAAGAATAAAAGACATGTTTTGGAGAATTGGGTCTTGCTCATATAATGGATACAATAGTTGAGCCAATTGCCCACAAACTTGGAGAAGGCAATGGCACCTCACTCCAGTAGTCTTGCCTGGAAAATCCCATGGACAGAGGAGCCTGGTGGGCTGCAGTCCATGGGGTCGCTGAGAGTTAGACACGACTCAGTGACTTCACTTTCACTTTTCACTTTCCTGCATTGGACAAGGAAATGGCAACCCACTCCAGTGTTCTTGCCTGGAGAATCCCAGGGATGGTGGAGCTTGGTGGGCTGCTGTCTATGGAGTCACACGGAATCGGACAGGACTGAAGCGACTTAGCAGTAGTAGCAGCAGCAACTCACAAACTGGGGCTTCCCTGGTGAATAGATTAGATGATAAAGAATCCATCTGCAATGCAGGAGGTGCAGGTTTGATCCCTGCGTTGGGAAGATCCCCTGGAGGAGAAAATGATAACCATCTTCATTTTGCATGGAGTATTCTTGCATGGAAAATCCCAAGAACAGAGGAACCTGGCAGGTTACAGTTCATGAGGTCACCAAGAATCAGACATTACTGAGTGACTAACACACACATGCACGCACACACACACTAGAGAGGATGTATACTTCAGAATGTAATTTTTATTTAGGAACTTGTTAGTTAAAAATCTAAACAAAATCTATATACAAACTACAATATATATCGTTTATAAAACATGTGTCATTGATTTATATTCGAATTCCTTATTATGTGGGGGTCATTTTTCTTTAAAAGATGATTTTTTATTTCAGGATCCTTTCACTTTTTAATGTCATGGCCTTTGCCTTTATCTCTTCCCTTTGAAAAATCGTATACATATATACATATATGTATATGTGTATATATATATGTACATGTATATATATTGTGTTGTGCTTAGCCTATATAAATGGGCTTCCCTGGTGGTACAGTGAGTAAAGAAACCACCTGAAATGCAGGAGACACAGGAGACATGGGTTCAATTCCTGGGTCAGGAAGACCCCCTGTAGGCATGGCAACACACTCCAGTATTCTTGCATGGAAAATCCAATGGACAGCAGAGCCTAGTAGGCTACAGTCCATAGGGTCATACAGAAGTGGACATGACTTAGCAACTGAGTATATGTATATATACTTCAGGGCTGTTAGTTGGGACTGGCTGTTGACCACAACTTTGGTACAGACTAAGAATTGTGTCCAGTTCCTTCATCCCTTCTTGCTGTTTTGAAAAGGATTATTAGGTCTGTCACTTAGACAATTATATAAATAATAGCTATTGAGTTTATCATTTTTGAGGTCATTTTTTGTAATACCTTTGCAGTGTTTATTATAAGGTTGATCACAGAAAATAAATTCTTTATAAAAAAAAATTGAATCCTGAAACAAAACATCAATATAAAAAATACATTGCCTTTAATTCCTTTTCCCATTTCCAAAGTTCACAATCTGCTGGGAGACATTTGTTAGAAAGATATATGAATTTAATTTCATCCAAATAAGTAATCCAAGATTTGAAACCTGAAGCATACCTTGTGCATTACTTCTCTACAAATTAGTTGCAATGTATAGTTTCAGCTTTTTTTTTTATATAGAAACAGAAGTTTGTCTCTTTTATTCTGTGATTTGTATTACTGATCTGGGACCATCTTAAATTTTCCTGTAACCACATATATCCTCCTATATCATAGGAAGCACTAGGCACCTTGCTTCTCTTTTGCTTTGGCACTTGCGTCAGCTTCTTTCCTCGCATATTCCAGCCAGGCAGCAACGGAAGATCAATGTGGAGAATAACAAGGGCCTCTCAGGGCTGTAAAACCTCTTCTCTTGGGTACCATTTCTATATTTGTTCCACGAAAAGGAATTTATGAATACTACTGTTGTATTTTTATGACACCATAAGCTAGTTTTAAGGGTCGGAGTAGATGATTTGCAACACTTCTGTTTTGCTAAATCCCTAACCCTGCCAGTTTTTGTCTATTTATGACTTTTACCTAACTAAACAAGTACACAACAGTTATAAGCATCTTCAAGGCACCTCCTGTAATAGGTAATTCATTTGCTTAAAGAGTTGACTGCATTCTCACCCAAAATTTCTCCCATATACTGGCATTGCACAGCTTTGATACAAAAACAAATCACAATACTTTCCACAATGTAGTCATTGCTCAGAAATGGAAACCTGACTTATATTAACATTTCCTAGCAACAAAAGGTGAACATAAGGAATGCCTGTATTCCCAGCCAAAGCAATGAAGATGTGAACATGATTTTTCCACTTTTCTCTTCTTGGTTCTTCTGGCTGTGTGGCAATGGACAACCTTGAAAGCTGCATGCTGCAGATGTCAGGGACTCTGTCAGGCCCTGCTCTTGAATGCCTGTCACCAGCCAAATCCACTGCTTTTCACTTTCCTGCCACAGATCATGAACATATACTTTTGAATTTATGTGGTTGAGAAGCAAATTTATATTGTGTTAGCCTGCAGTTGTTGCTTTTTAAATGTTTCATTGAAATATAGTTGATTTACAATGTTGTGTTAGTGTCTAATGTACAGCAGAGTGACTCAGTTGACATGTGTATATTCTTTCCCACATTCTTTTACATTATGGTTTATCCCATGACACTGAATTTAGTTCCCTATGTTATACAGTAGGATCTTATTGTTTATCCATTCTATATATCATTGTTTGCATCTGCTAGTCACAAATTTCCAATTTTTCTCTCACTGGCACCTACCTTGGCAACCATAAGTCTATTCTCTGTGCCTGTTACTCTGTTTTGAATATACATTTGTCTGTGATATATTTTAGATTCCACATACCAGTGATATCACATGGTATTATTCTTTCTCTTTCTGAATTCCTTCACTTAGTATGATAATCTCTAGGTCCATCTATGTAGCTGCAAATGGCATTACTTTGTTCTTTTTTATGGCTGAGTAATATTCCACTGTATGTTATGTGTGTGTGTGTGTGTGTGTGTGTGTGTGTGTGTGTGTATGCCACATCTTCTTTATCTATTCTTCTGTAGATGGACATTTAGGTTGCCTCTGTGTCCTGACTGTTGTGAATAGTGCTACAGTCTACATTAGGACACATGTATCTTTGCAAATTAGTTTTGTCTGGATGTATGCCCAGGAGTGGGATTTTTGGGTCATATGACAACTCTACTTTTAGCTTTTTGATGACTCTCCATGCTGCTTTCCACAATGATTGCAACAATTTACATCCCCATTGACAGTATAAGAGGGTTCCCTTTTCTCCACACGATCTCTAGCTTTTATTATTTGGAGACTTTTTAATAATGGCCATTCTGACCAGTGTGAGGTGGTACCTTAGTTTAGTTTTGATTTGCCTTTCTGGAGGCCTGGTGTGCTGCAGTCCATGGGGTTGGAAAGAGTTGGACAAGACTGAGTGACTAAACTGAACTGAACGGAATATTTAGCAATGCTGAGCATCTTTTCATGAGGTCATAGACATTTCTATTACCTAATACACAGAGTATGTTATCATCAACATTATTTATCACATAGTTAATTTAGGGTAACAGAATACTAGTTTCTATTCTATGTGTGGAACATACAGATCTCTCTTATTTTGCGCCCCAGTAATTCTGACGTATGATTTTCAGTGCTATCTTGGTTGAAATTTATCTTTCCAATATCAATGAATGAATGAAAAAGTGAAATAATAAGCTGGGCAAATACTATTATGAAACATTGTAGGTAATATAGGTATATGTATAACATTGCCAAAAACACAGAACGTTTTGAGAAATTTAGCTATGTACAATAGAGATTAATACACCCAGTGCCATAGACAGAGGCCTAGGTTTGACAAGTTTGGGCCATCTTAACTAGATGATTTGTACAGGTCACTTAATTTCTCTATTATATTACTTGAAAAAGTGAATATATAAATTATACTTACTTTGAAATATTAGTTGACATTGTCAGAGATCAATGCTACAACTGAAGGGACTCAATTCTCAGCTCAGTTATATTGAATGTGTTTTGGTGATGTCAGACATTCCATAGGAAGCATGTCACATGATGAGTCACTCATAAGGTATAAGTGGGATCGTGAACAGCATGCTGTGCGGAAGGAAGGAGTTCAGGGAAAGTCCACTACACACATAAGCAGGTTGCTTCATTTCCCATAGAATTGGTAATGAAGCCCCCTGTGTCTCTCCCCATTCCCACTGCTGTGTGGTCAACCCCATGTCTCTCTGCTATTAAGGACTGTATAGGCTGCTTGGTTTACTTAAGAGAGTCTACGGCTTGAGGGCCATTTATAAGAAAAGTAAACATCAATATTCCTGGCAGATGATAAAACCTTGATCAAAGAAGGTAAGGGCAAGCCTGAACTGTGAAAGAAGTTGAACTGTTTATCAGTGGAGGAATAGTTAGGTTCCTGCCATTAGGGAAATGCATGCGTAATCAAACACCCTTAGGGTTTAGTCAAGAGCTTTGCTGGATGGTTAGGCAAATAGACCCTAGATAACTGCACAATAAAACTCTTCTTTGGGGGAAAATTATGGAAAGGTCTGTGAGGATTTTGAAGAAGTAGTAGAGTGAATTATATGAAGCCCACTGAAAAAACTCAGTTGTCAGCTCAAAA
The DNA here is from genome assembly GCF_014754425.2 of Oryx dammah. Classification (NCBI taxonomy): domain Eukaryota; kingdom Metazoa; phylum Chordata; class Mammalia; order Artiodactyla; family Bovidae; genus Oryx; species Oryx dammah. Next base: position 7,625,530 of record NW_024070187.1, read on the forward strand.
GCAATTAGAACACTAAGACAAATACTTAGATCTCTAGTGTTAGCTAGCTGACTTCACAAAATGAGGCTAAGCAATTTGCACCAGGAGAGAAAACAGTCACCTGCACCTAGTGAAATAGCTAATATGATTTTTAAAAGCTACACCCAATGTCAATCAGAAAGAAATTCATTGAAAATTCCTGGAGTTTCTCAAGGATAAGGGACATTCAGAGCAGGTGACTGTGTTACTTTGGACCTTTATTGGCAATCTTTGGTTCGCTATCTCCAACTGGATGTGAATAGGAATTATTCTATTTTATTAAGGACTGCTTGTTGTATAACATATAACTTCAGAGAACACAGTTAAAGGTCTAAAACAGATAAGTCTCAATATTTGCTATCCAAGCCATCTAGATATATTTCTTCTGGTCCTGGTACACACTTTGCTGTACAAAAGTCATCAAGAAAACTATGGCTATCACCCTTAGAAAATTTATAAACATTAGAATATTTGAGACACACGATACTGAAAGTAGTTGGTGGAAGAGATTTTAAGGATTGGTTTAGTAGGTTAAATATATTTGTAAAGAAATTGAATATAAAAATAAAGGGTACAGATTCTATTGGTAAAGTTCATGGGATCAGGAGGCGGTATGAGGGAAAGGAAAAGGTGAAGTTGCACCATGGTGCATCTTTCATACTTCACACAATCTTTAATTTTGCTTGGTCTGGGCCCAAAGCCCAGTTTTAGATTTATACATGCCTAAAGAGGAATATACCAATGCCCAAGGTAGTTAAGAAAACTTAAAGAGGATTTGTGGTGGGTGATGACATGCACATATAGCAAAATTAGGATGATCTATGGACATACTCTTTTACCAAACAGCAAAGAGAGAGAGAATATAACTTTTCAGAGTTTTTGTATTGGAGAATAGCTGATTAATAATGTTATTATAGTTTCCAGTGAGCAGCAAAGGAACTCAGTGATACATATACACATATCCACTTTCCCCCAAACTCCCACCCAACCAGGCTGTCACATAACAGAGTTCCCTGGGCTATAGCAGTAGACTTGTTAGTTATCCATTTTAAATATAGCTGTATATATCTTCAGTTCAGTTCAGTTGCTCACTCGTGTCCGACTCTTTGCAAGCCCATGAACTGCAGCATGCCAGGCCTTCCTGTCCATCACCAAATTCTGGAGTCTACTCAAACTCATTTCCATTGAGTCAGTGATGCCATCCAACCATCTCATCCTCTGTCATCCCTTTCTCCTCCTGCCTTCAATCTTTCCCAGCATCAGGGTGTTTTCAAATGAGTCAGCTCTTCACATAAGGTGGCCAAGTATTGGAATTTCAGTTTTAACACCAGTCCTTCCAATGAACACTCAGGACTGATCTTCTTTAGGATGGACTGGTTGGATGCCCTTGCAGTCCAAGGGACTCTCAAGAGTCTTCTCCAACACCACAGTTCAAAAGCATCAATACTTCGATGCTCAGCTTTCTTTATAGTCCAACTTTCACATCCATATATGACTACTGGAAAAACCACAGCATTGACGAGATGGACCTTTGTTGGCAAAGTAATATCTCTGTTTTTTAATATGCTGTCTAGGTTGGTCATGATTTTCCTTCCAAGGAGTAAGCGTCTTTTAATTACATGGTTGTAGTCAACATCTGCAGTGATTTTGGAGCCCCCAAAATAAAGTCTGTCACTGTGTCCACTGTTTCCTCATCTATTTGCCATGAAGTGATGGGACCAGATACCATGATCTTCATTTTCTGAATGTTGAGCTTTAAGTCAACTTTTTCACTCTCCTCTTTAACTTTCATCAAGAGGCTTTTTAGCTCCTCTTCACTTTCTGCCATAAGGGTGGTGTCATCTGCCTATCTGAGGTTATTGATATTTCTCCTGGAAATCTTGATTCCAGCTTGTGCTTCATCCAGCCCATCCAAATTCCCTAAATATCCTTTCCCCCCAACTTTCCCCTCAGCAATCATAAATTCATTCTCTAAGTCTATGAGTCTGTTTCTGTTTTGTAAATAAGTTAATTTGGATCATGTCTTTAAAATTGAATATTATTCAGTTACCAAAAAGAATAAAATAATGTCACTTGCAGCAACATTGATGGCTTAGAGATTGTCATACTGAGTAGAACTCAATCAGCCAGAGAAGCAGAAACATTGTATGACATCCTTTATATACAGAATCTGAAAAGAGACTATAGCTTTTTACCTGAAAAATACCATGCACCTACTTATGTGAGTCTAAGGGTTAGAATGCATGATACCAATGTTGTTCAGTGCTGTAGACAAATTTTTCACCTGCTGATTTAGACCTCACCACTATGGAAGAAAGTGTGTGAGAAGTTGGCTAAGAGGTGCAATACTGAAAAGAGTTCAAATCCCTTTCTCCACTCAGTTCACAGAACACTTGTAGCGAAAGTTGTACCCCAGGTAAGTGATTAGAGAGGTTTTCTCTGAAGAAACTCAATAACAGAGAAAAACAGATAGGGTCTTTAGAATACTAATTATATCACAATGCAAGAGGAAAACCACAGAAAAATCATTATAGATTGATGTCTACCAATAGACAAGGCCAAACAGTAAGCAAAATTTCTATCCACTTATAATTGCTTCACTATTAAATTTGAATATCTAAGCTCTATTAGATAAAGATCAAGTAAAAATCACCATTTAGTGAAAATGGAGTGGTGGGAAGGAGCGGACAAGGGGGTAATATACAACTTCACCCTTTTAATAACACTTGATTTTAAAACTACATGAACTGATTTTTACATAATCTTTAAATAAGCATATGGAGAGGAGTGGGGAGGAAAGTAGGGACAAAATACCATGGATATTTCATCTTGATTATTTGAGATGATTCTTTAAATAAAAAGCTATGAATACCCATATATGATTATTCATGGTTGATGAGCTGCTCTACATTTTAATTTTATTATATAAATCTGTATGTGAGCAAATATTCTTGATAATGTGATCTCAATCCACCTATAATTTAGTGTTTTTTAAATATTATTCACAAAAATATATAGATTGTGCCTTATTTACATACACATTGCTTTAATAGCAGTTGAATTTACAGTATTTAATAGTATTCTTTTTAGGTAACATTTTATTTGCATTTATAATCCATAATTTTCTTAATGAGAATCTAAAATATGGCATAGAAGAAATGGAGTAGCCATCATGGTCAACAAAGAAGTCCGGAATGCAGTACTTGGATGCAATCTCAAAAATGACAGAATAATCTCTGTTCATTTCCAAGGCAAACCATTCAATATCACAGTAATCCAAGTCTATGCCCCAACTAGTAATGCTGAAGAAGCTGAAGTTGAACTGTTCTGTGAAGATCTACAAGATCTTTTAGAACTAACACCCCCAAAAGATGTCCTTTTCATTATAGGGGACTGAAATGCAAAAGTAGGAAGTCAAGAAACACCTGGAGAAACAGGCAAATTTGGCCTTGGGATACAGAGTGAAGAAGGGCAAAGGCTAATAAAGTTTTGCCAAGAAAACACACTGGTCATAGCAAACACCCTCTCCCAAAAACACAAGAGAAGACTCTACACATGGAAATAACCAGAAATCAGATTGACTATATTCTTTGCAGCCAAAGATGGAGAAGCTCTATACAGTCAGCAAACACAAGACCGGGAGCTGACTGTGACTCAGATCATGAGCTCCTTATTGCCAAATTTAGACTTAAATTGAAGAAAGTAGTGCCTGATGAACTATGGACTGAGGTTTGTGACATGGTACAGGAGACAAGGATCAAGACCATCCCCATGGAAAAGAAATGCAAAAAGGCAAAATGGCTGTCTGGGGAGGCCTTACAAATAGCTGTGAAAAGAAGAGAAGTGAAAAGCAAAGGAGAAAAGGAAAGATATTAGCATCTGAATGCAGAGTTCCAAAGAATAGCAAGAAGAGGTAAGAAAGCCTTCCTCATAGACCAATACAAAGAAATAGAGGAAAACAACAGAATGGGGAAGACTAGAGATCTCTTTAAGAAAATTAGAGATACCAAGGGAACATTTCATGCAAAGATGGGCTCAATAAAAGAATGATAGGACTTAAAAGAAGCAGAAGATATTAAGAAGAGGTGGCAAGAATACACAGAAGAACTGTACAAAAAAGATCTTCATGACCAAGATAATCACAATGGTGTGATCACTCACCTAGAGCCAGACATCCTGGGATGTGAAGTCAAGTGGGCCTTAGAAAGCATCACTACGAACAAAGCTAGTGGAGGTGATGGAATTCCAGTTGAGCTATTTCAAATCCTGCAAGATGACATTCTGAAAGTGCTGCACTCAATATGCCAGCAAATTTGGAAAATTCATCAGTGGCCACAGGACTGGAACAGGTCAGTTTTCATTCCAATCCCAAAGAAAGGCAATGCCAAAGAATGCTCAAACTACCACACAATTGCACTCACCTCACACGCTAGTAAAGTGATGCTCAAAATTCTCCAAGTCAGGCTTCAGCAATACATGAAATGTGAATTTCCAGATGTTCAAGCTGGTTTTAGAAAAGGCAGAGGAACCAGGGATCAAATAGCCAACAACCTCTGGACCATCAAAAAAGCAAGAGAGTTCCAGAAAAACATCTGTTTCTGCTTTATTGACTATGCCAAAACCTTTGACTGTGTGGATCACAATAAAATGTGGAAAATTCTGAAAGAGATGGGAATACCAGACTACCTGAACTGCCTCTTGGAAAACCTATATGTGGGTCCGGAAGCAACAGTTACAAGTGGACATAGAACAACAGACTGATTCCAAATGGGAAAAGGAGTGCGTCAAGGCTATATATTGTCACCATGCTTATTTAACTTATATGCAGAGTACATCATGAGAAATGCTGAGCTGGAAGAAGCACAACCTTAAATCAAGATTGCCGGGAGAAAATTTAATAACCTCAGGTATGCAGATGACACCACACTTATGGTAGAAAGTGAAGAACTAAAGAGCCTCTTGATGAAAATTAAAGAGGAGAGTGAAAAAGTTGGCTTAAAGCTCAACTTTCAGAAAACTAAAATCATGGCATCCGGTCCCATCACTTCATGGCAAATAGGTGGGGAAACAGTGGAAATAGTGGCTGACTTTATTGTGGGGGGCTCCAAAATCACTGCAGATGGTGATTGCAACCATGAAATTAAAAGACGCTTACTCCTTGGAAGGAATGTTATGACCAACCTAGACAGCATATTAAAAAGCAGGGACATTGCCAACAAAGGTCCGTCTAGTCAAGGCTATGGTTTTCCCAGTAGTCATGTATGGATGTGAGTTGGACTGTGAAGAAAGCTGAGTGCCAAAGAACTGATGCTTTTGAACTGTGATGTTGGAGAAGACTCTCGAGAGTCCCTTGGACTGCATGGAGATCCAGCCAGTCCATCCTAAAGGAAATCGGTCCTGAGTGTTCCTTGGGAGGACTGATGTTGAAGCTGAAACTCCAATACTTTGGCCACCTCATGCAAAGTACTGACTCATTGGAAAAGACCCTGATGCTGGGAAAGATTGAGGGCAGGAGGAGAAGGGGATTAGATGGTTGGATGTCATCACCGAGTCAATGGACATGGGTTTGGGTAGACTCTGGCAATTGTTGATGGACAGGGAGGCCTGGTGTACTGCAATTCATGGGGTTGCAAACAGTCAGATACGACTGAGCAACTGAACTAAACTGAACATCTAGGTCCATTTATGTTGCTGCAAATGGCATTATTTCATTACTTTTTATGGGTAAGTAACAGTTCATTGTATACATGTACCATATCTTTATCCATTCATCTGTTGATGGACACTTAGGTTGCTTCCATGTCTTGGCTATTGTAAATAATGCTGCTATGAACATTTGAATGCCTGTATCTTTTTTGAATGACTCTTCATTTTTTTCTGAATATTTGCCCAGGAATGGAATTGTTGAATCATATAGTAGCTCTATTTTTAAGTTTTTAAGGGAAAGTCCATACCAAAATATGTTGATTACAAACCATCTGGCCATGGCAGATGTCCGAAGGGCTTACAGGTTATCTTCCAGGAGTGCCAAGAACAGTGTTTTTTGGGGGAGATGCACAGGATTTAAATACTCTAGACCTATTGAACTAACACTTTAATGTACACTGGCATAAAAATAATCCTGATGTTTGCTATCAATGAAACTGAGTACAATTATTTATGTACTTAAAGCCAGTCTATACTGAGGCTTAATGGACTTTCAGGACTTCATTTGTCCCATCTCTGCCAATACTGTGATTCTTTCTCTTTTTGCTGATTCAAAACTAGAGCACTTTTACTTCATGTCTTCTATATAATGGCAATATCTCCTGTCTTCCATCCTAGAAGTTCTGGTTCACAAGTACAACAGAATTAGAATATCCTGTATCCATTTGCTTTATGTCACCTCATACTACCTTATGGCTTCCCTGGTGGCTCAGATGTTAAAGCATCTGCCTGCAATGCGGGAGACCTAGGTTCAATCCCTGGGTCAGGAAGATCCTTTGGAGAAGTAAATGGCAACCAAATCCAGTATTCTTGCCTGGAAAATCTCATGGATGGAGCCTGGTAGGCTACAGTCCATGGGGTCTCAAAGAGTCGGACACGACTGAGCGACTTCAGTTTATACTACTTTATACACATAAGCAACAGTTAGAACTGGACATGGAACAACAGACTGGTTCCAAATAGGAAAAGGAGTATGACAATGCTGTATATTGCCACCCTGCTTATTTAACTTATATGCAGAGTACATCATGAGAAACGCTGGGCTAGAAGAAGCACAAGCTGGAACCAAGATTGCCAGGAGAAATATCAATAACCTCAGATATGCAGATGACATCACCCTTATGGCAGAAAGTGAAGAGGAACTAAAAAGCCTTTTGATGAAAGTGAAAGAGGAGAGTGAAAAAGTTGGCTTAAAGCTCAACATTCAGAAAACTAACAACATGGCATCTGGTCCCATCACTTCATGGCAAATAGATGGGGAAAAAGTTGAAACAGTGTCAGACTTTATTTTTCTGGGCTCCAAAATCACTGCAGATGGTGATTGCAGCCATGAAATTAAAAGACACTTACTCCTTGTTATGACCAACCTAGATAGCATATTGAAAAGCAGAGACATTACTTTGCCAACAAAGGTCTGTTTAGTCAAGGCTGTGGTTTTTCCACTGGTCATGTATGGATGTGAGAGTTGAACTGTGAAGAAGGCTGAGCACCAAAGAATTGATGCTTTTGAACTGTGGTGTTGGAGAAGACTCTTGAGAGTCCCTTGGACTGCAAGGAGATCCAACCAGTCCATTCTGAAGGAGAGGAGCCCTGGGATTTCTTTGGAGGGTATGATGCGGAAACTGAAACTCCAGTACTTTGGCCACCTCATGCGAAGAGTTGACTCATTGGAAAAGACTCTGATGCTAGGAGGGATTGGGGGCAGGAGAAGGGGATGACTGAGAATGAGATGGCTGGATGGCATCACCGACTTGATGGACGTGAGTCTGAGTGAATTCTGGGAGTTGGTGATGGACAGGGAGCCCTGGCATGCTGCGATTCATGGGGTTGCAAAGAGTCGGACACAACTGAGTGACTGAACTGAACTGATACATATAACAGTCTCTGAATAGCAATATAGGTCCATCACCATAAAACATGATTATTGAACAGTTAAAACAAATTTTGCATTATTTTCCCATTATATGCCCTCATTTTATAAATTTGTAATATAACTGTTATCAAATCATATTGATACTGCATATTACAACTTATTTTAGTCCTCTTACAATTCCAATTCTATGAGAAACTGTGTAATAGCCACCACCAGTTCTTATGTACATGTTTCTTTAGTAATTGTGTTTGCCTAAATTTGATCCTGATAAGATCTTGGTAAAAATATTCCCTGAGGACTGTCACTTTGATAACCATTTACTTCTTCTGCCTTCTACCTGAAGATACTTTTGCTACTCAAAGAGTCGTTGATTTACATTTCATTTCCTTGGATATGTTAAACACATTACTTCATTTATTTTGAGGTTAAAGAGTTTCTGTTAAGAGTTCTGAAGAATCTTTAATTTTATTTCACCTGTAAGTCATGATATTATTTTGTTTAAATACCTAGGGGCTGTTTTTTTCTCTGAAATTTTTAAAAACTTATATTGGAGTATAGTTGATTTACATTTTACTAGTTTCAGATGAACAGTAAAGTAATTCAATTATAAGTATACATACATCCACATACTGTTTGATGACTGCAGCTGTACAGGATAGTCTGAAGTCAGAGAGCCTGATTCCTTCAGCTTGCTCTGCTTTTTTTCTCAAGATTGCTTTGGTTTTGAGGTCTTCAGCATTTTCGTATAAACTTTAAGACTTTTTCGTTCTAGATGCATGAAAATGCCATTTGCAATTTGATAGAGATTGCATTGAATTTGTAGATTGCTTTGGGTAGTATGGTCATTTTGATAATAATGATTGTTCCCGTCCAAGAACATGGCATATCTTTCCATCTGTTTGCATCAATTTTTTCATCAGTATCTTATTAATTTTCCAATACTGAACATGGGACACCATTCCATATATTTCTGTCTTTTTCAGTTATTTTCATCAATGTCTTCCAGTTTTCAGTATAGAGATATCTCATCTTAAATTTTTTCTTAAGTATTTTACTGTTTTTATGCTATTGTAAATGGGAACATTACTACTTTTTGAGATAATTTATTGGTGTATAGAAAAACTACTGAATTCATATATTAATTTTGTGTCTTGGATCTTTACCAAATTTGTTTATTAGATCAACAGTTTTTTTGGTGAAAGCATTAGGATTTTCTACATATAAAATAATAATCTGCAAATAGAGACAATATTTACTTCTTCCTCACTAATTCTGATGCCTTTTATCTCTCTTTATTGACTGCTACCTCTTGCAAGGGCTTTGTTTACTACATTAAATAGGCTTTTTGAGAGTGGGCACCTTTGTTCTTGATCTTAGAGGAAAAGCTTTTAGCCTTTCACCATTGAACATAACGTTAATGGTAGGCTTGCTGTATGTGGCTTTTGTTATACTGAAATGGATTTCATCTATGTATAATTTGCAAGGAACCTGCCTCTTGAAAAACCTGCATGCAGGTCAGGAAGCAGCAGTTAGAACTGGACATGGAAAAACAGACTGGTCCCAAATAGGAAAAGGTGTATGTCAATGCTGTATATTGTCACCCTGCTTATTTAACTTATATGCAGAGTACATCATGAGAACCTCTGGGCTGGATGAAGCACAAGCGGGAATCAAGATTACCAGGAGTAATATCAATAACCTTAGATATGTAGACGAGCATCTTTATGGCAGAAAGTGAAGAAGAACTAAAGAGCCTCTTGACGAAAGTGAAAGAGAAGAGTTTAAAAAACTGACTTTAAACATCCAAAAAACTAAGATCATGGCATCTGGTCCCATCACTTCATGGCAAATAGATGAGGAAACAGTGGATACAGTGACATACTTTATTTTGGGGGGCTCCAAAATCACTGCAGATGGTGACTGCAGCCATGAAATTAAAAGACACTTACTTCTTGAAAGGAAAGTTATGATCTACCTAGACAGTATATTTAAAAGCAGAGACATTATTTTACCAACAAAGGTCCATCTAGTCAAGGCTATGGTTTTTCCAGTAGTCATGTATGAATGTGATAGTCAGACTATAAAAAAAGTTGAGCACTGAAGAATTGATACTTTTGAACTGTGGTGTTGAACAAGACTCTTGAGAGTCCCTTTGACTGCAAGCAGATCCAACCAGTCTATCCTAAAGGAAATAAGTCCTGAATATTCATTGGAAGGACTGATGATGAAGCTGAAACTCCAATATTTGGACACCTGATGTGAAGAACTGACTCACTGGAAAAGCCCCTGATGCTGGGAAAGATTGAAGGCAAGAAGAGAAGGAGATGAGAGAGGATAAGATGGTTGGATGGCATCACTGACTCAAGGGACATGAGTTTGGGTAAACTCTAGGAGTTGGTGATGGACAGGGAGGCCTGGCTTGCTGCATTCCATGGGGTCCAAAAGAGTTGGACGTTACTGAACTCAACTCAACTGATTATTATTGAATAGACATTAATTTTTTTCAAATGCTTTTACTGTGTCAATTTGACAATTTTCTTCCATTTTATTAATATTATGGGTCACAATAATTGATTTGTATATTTTGAAACACCTTTGTATCCCAGGTTATAGATATGAAAATGCTCAATTAAATATTAACAAACTGAATTCAACAACACACTAAGGAGATCATTCACCAGGATTAAGTGGGATAGATACCTGGGATACAAAGATGTTTCAAAATATACAGATCAATTTTTGTGATCTGTTATATTTTTTTATGTCCTTTTCTGGGTTATCAGGATATTACCGGCCTTTAAATGAGTTTTGGAGTGTATCTTCCTTTTCTAGGTTTAGAATAGTTTGAGAACTATTGGCATTAGTACTTTCTTAAATGTTTGGGGAACCATGTGGTTTTGGCTTTTATTTGTGGAGAGGTTTCTGATTATTGATTCACTCTCCTTACTATTAATCAGTCTATTCATGTTTTCTTTTTCTTTTTTTCTGATACATTGTAAATAGGTTGTATGTTTTTTAAGATTTTTCCATTTATCCTGTTACTCTAGTCTGTTGTCATATAGTTGTTCACAGTACCCTCTTGTGATTCTTTGTAATTTTGGGGTGCGGGGCAGGGGGCTCTGCAGAAAGAGAGAGGCAGTGGAACTTCCCTCAGCAAAGCCAAGGGGTCCTGAGGAGAGGTGAGCCTGCTGTCCGCCAACTCAGCCCCTCGGTGAGCAAGAGACGACAGGGGTTCCGTCTGAGCAGTTCCGCTTTATTGCCGCAAGCTCCAGGCTTATAAAGGCAAGCAGGGAGGGTTTTGCGAGGGACTTTCCATAGTTGCACCAATCACGTTAAAGGTCAAATTGTCATGTGCCTTCATTATAACAGAAGTCTATGGTGATCACGCGCTGTCCGCGTGCATGGAATTTAAGAGAGCCAATCAAAAACTTTGACAAACAACATAGACCATGCCCCTATCTCTTCCGCCAGGCGCCATCTTAGTTTCCAACTGCAAAGCTAGCCCTTCTTTATTTTTAAGGTTTCCCATTTAGGGCCTCACATTGGGGTACGTTTTTCATTTATAATTTTGCATGCTTCAGTCCATGGGGTTGCAAAGAGTTGGACACAAGTTAGTGACTGAACAACAACCCATGCCTGAAGGTCCCTGCCCAAACGTGGCCATTGACTTTGCTGTGAAGTCCATCTGCTCAAGTGTTGCTTGGCTACATGGATTTTCAGGTATTGTGGCCAGGTCTTCAGGTTGGGCAGGACTCAGAGCTATACTCAGCTGTGGGTGGGGTTAGGAATTAGTTCCCTTGTCTTAATCGAGCAGTGGAATCCTCTGCACTTCCAATGGCTCTTTGAGGTCTTGACTCAAGCTGACCACCTCCCTAGGTCCATGGCCAAACAGTGCAACTTACTTTGCTCTGTGGTTGGTGAGTTCTATAATTTCCACTCTGCTAGAGCCTTCCTGGAATATGCTAGAGTAGCTTCCAGGTGTTGTTACCTGCCTTTCTGTTCAAATAAGACCAGGAACTACACTGAGCTGTGTGCCAGGCTATGATCAGCTCTCCTGCTTAGATGAGGACAGACCAGGGTCCAAGGCTGACAAGGCATTTTGTTTAAAACAGACCTGAACACTGCCCAGTTCCCTGGCTATAGCATGCTGTCACCTTGATCTTGCAGATGAACAAAGCTACTGGTTGAGACTGTTTGAATGCTGCAGGTAGGAACTTGGTCTGCCAAAACCCAAGTGCCAAGTCTCCTCTACTGCTCCATCACAATCATATTTCCAGTATTCTAGTCCTGCAGATCCCTCTGTAATCCCTATGAAGGGAGACTGGAGTGAGGGCTCCTGAGAAGAAACCACAGCACTGGTGGAAGTGGATGTTCCCACTGGGCTCTCTTCACCCACTGAAGAAACTCTAGGCCCAGAGGAGACCTCTCAGCTCAGCATTGCATAGACCTGGGGAGGAGAAATGTGACAGTGTGTAGCAGCGACTTCTGCCAGTCTCTCTTGGTCTCTGTGGTGCATGTGGTGGTCTGTCAGTCTCACCCCTATGTTCTGGGATTCTCTCAGTGCAGTCTTGATCATAGAAAGTTGTTAACTGTCCTTGGAAGCAGGAGAAAGGTCAAAATCGGGCTGTATTGCCATCTTGGTAATGCCAATTCAAGTGTTAGGAATTTTACAGGAAAGCTAAGTTTAAAATGAAGGCCTTATACTCCATTGTGTATATGTACCACAGCTTTCTTATCCATTTGTCTGCTGATGGACATCTAAGTTGCTTCCATGTCCTGTCTATTATAAACTGTGCTGTGATGAACATTGGGGTACACGTGTCTCTTTCAATTCTGGTTTCCTCAGTGTGTATACTCAGCAGTGGGATTGCTGGGTCATAAGGCAGTTCTATTTCCAGTTTTTTAGCATATATGAAATGAATTGTCAGTCCAGGTTCAATGCATGATACAGGATGCTTGGGGCTGGTGCACTGGGATGACTGAGAGGGATGGTATGGGGAGGGAGGTGGGAGGAGGGTTCAGGATGGGGAACATGTGTACACCCATGGCAGATTCATGTTGATATATGGCAAAACCAATACAATATTGTAAAGTAATTAGCCTCCAATTAAAATAAATAAATTTATATTAAAATAAATAAATATTTTAAGAATGTCAAAGGAAAAAAAAAAAGAAAGAAAGCCTTAGAATTCAATCTAAAAAGAATGACTAGATCAATGAAATAAAAAGTCTTTCCTAAAATATATATATTTTGGATTTCACAAATGCAAATCTTGTTTAGGCTCTGAGTGTCTTTATTACCCAAGTAAACTTAAAGTGAATCTTACTTGAATTGTTTTCAACTATAGGACAAAATATATTTTGTTGTATGTAGTGAAAAGGAAGAGAGTCCTTCCAGTTTTAGGGAAAAAAGGTATCTTAATGATAGCTTTAATTAGTATGAAACATACCTTGACAGATTTTTGTGATTTCTGATTTTTAGTTTTTAATTTCTGCTTTGAAACTGTGACACTGCCTTGGGTATAACTCTTTGGTATAGAGATAATATGGTCAGTCTTACTCTGATTTCTGCCTTTGCCTTTGCTTAATAGCAGAAGTTATCCAGGAATGAAATGTCAACAAAAGTAAAAAGAAATAAAGATATTATGCTGTTATGATTAGATTTACAGCAACATTATACTAATTTTGAGAGGGCTTTGAAAATCATGATGAAAATAATTTAATTCCATAAGAAATGATTAAGATATGAAAAAACTGAGAAATGCTATAGGTTGCATGCAAAGGTTGCTGAAGTACAAAGATGCCTATGACCAAGTGGGCTTCAATGTTCCTCTCAGCTTGACTGAACCTTAGACAGGTTGCCTCTATCTCTAGGTTCCTGACCTCCCACTGACCAAATGCCTTATAGAATCCAGATGACTTAACTACAGAGATCCCTCTCCTCTCTTTACTTGGAGGATTTATTTAAATATCTTTTAATTATAATTTTTCTCTGCCCCTTTTATATGTAAATATTTTCAAAGCCTCTGCCAGCTTTATAACCCAAGACTATGTTTTCTCAAGGACTCGAGAGGACCATCTCTTAGAAATATAAACATTAGGAAAGATATTGCTCCTATTTTTAACTTCTGTAGGAGGACAGGAGCCTAACTTTGGGGATTTCCATACAAATTCCAAACTAATTGTGTCATAAAGATATAAAAATCTATTTTCTATGGATAAAACTGATCACCTAACACAGATAGTCACCTTAACCAACTGAATTTAGGATAAACTATGTGTAACAAATGATGCTGTGAAGTCTTTTTACTTGAGAACTATTATAGCTATCATTCCTATTTAAATCATGTACATAATGGGTTTCATCTGCTTAGCTATATGGAAGGGTACATGTCTCTCTGTCTTTATTATCTCTTAGTGGATTGCCTGTGATAGGAAACACATTCTGGTTTAATGCTTATTGCATAAAAAAGAAAAATCTTTCTTATCTATATTTGGCAGGAATTTTCCTGAGTTGAGGAAAATTTTGGTTTTGTCTATATTTCTGGTGATGGGGGACTAGATGTCTGGAAACCACTGAATTAATTAGATCAGAAAGGAGACCATGAATTAAATAAAGTCTCTCTTTAGTTCTCCATTATTTTGAAATAGTAGCTAAATGGACCCTCTTCTCTAAATTCAAGATCTTACTATTGAATAATCATGGGTAATATGGGCTCTAAAATTCCATACGGTTATAATATATGAGGAGTCAGAACTAGTGTCTGCAGATATTTCCCTGAAAGAGCTAATGGCTCTCTGTCATATTTGGAATGGATTAATATAATCAAGTTATTAATACTTAAGGATTGTTCCTATGATTTGGATAAATTAATACATTTGCTGGGGTTTTTAGACAGAAATTATCCCAAGTAAATGAATGACTGGTTCTAAGGGATGAAAATCATTCTATGGTGGAGGGGACCTATTTAGATAGCTAGAAGAAAAGATGGAGAAAAATGAAAGAATAAATTTAAGAGTTAAAGGCACATTCCCTTTCACAGAACTTTTCACCTTTCTCTGCAGTGCCCACTGCTTCCCCTGCATCTCTTTATCCCTCCCTCCCTCACACTGACCCTAGGGAAGCATGGAGGTTGAGCTTTTACAAGAGTGTTCTCTTCATTAGTAGGTTTCTCTACAGAGGAGGATGAGGGCAGAGCTTCTTTAGCTGGTAATGATACATCTCCTTTTTGAGAACACAGGTTTGTGCACCTCATGGCCTAGCCCTCAGTCCTGTTTACACTTTAGTACAGATTCTACCTCTGAGAGTCTCTTCTCATCCCTACACCATGTCGCTTGGAAAGGAATTATGACAAGGAAACCTACTTAGGGAACAATGGATAACTTGGATGGATGAATTTGCACCTATACAAAGGCAACAGGAAGGAGAGTTGCTACACTAGTCACTTGGAAAAGGCCAAACAAATAAAATGTAAAATAATGACTGTTAAAATGAAAGGCCTCTTGATGAAAGTGAAAGAGGAGAGTGAAAATGTTGGCTTAAAACTCAACATTCAGAAAACTAAGATCATGGCATGTGGGCCCATGACTTCATGGCAAATAGGTGAGAAAATAATGGTAACAGTGACAGATTTTATCTTTGGGCTCCAAAATCACTGCAGATGGTGATTGCAGCCATGAAATTAAAAAGTGCTTGCTCCTTGGAAGAATGTTATGACCAACATAGACAGCATATTAAAAAACAGAGACATTACTTTGCCAACAAAGGTCCATCTAGTCAAGGCTATGGCTTTTCCAGTAGTCAAGTATGGATGTGAGAGTTGGACTATAAAGAAAGCTGAGAGCCGAAGAACTGATGCTTTTGAACTGTGGTGTTGGAGAAGACTCCTGAGAGTCCCTTGGACTGCAAGGAGATCCAACCAGTCCATCCTAAAGGAAATCAGTCCTGAACGTTCATTGGAAGGACTCATGTTGAAGCTGAAACTCCAATACTTCGGCCACCTGATGTGAAGAACTGACTCTTTGGAAAAGATCCTGATTCTGGGAAAGATTGAGGGCAGGAGGAGAAGGGGATGACAAAGGATGAGATGGCTGGATGGCATCACTGACTCAATGCACATGAGCTTGGGTAAACTCTGAGAGTTGGTGATGAACAGGGAGGCCTGGTGTGCTGCAGTCCATGGGGTTGCAAAGAGTCAGACACAACTGAGCAACTGAACTGAACTGAAAATGAAGGGAAACCAACATGCCAAGTAACTTAAAATTTCTCATGTCAGTATGAGGAAAACTCTCTCTTCCTATTTGGATTGCCAGCAAAGCCAGTGCCATTGAGAAGCTACCCAGAACCACTGGCTGATTTAGTGCCGTTCTCACAAGCTGTTCTCATTCAGTTCAAGGCTTCTTTGCCTGTACCACAAATATTTGCCCAGTACACCATGTTTTAGTTTACAAAAGCACACCTGGGAATGTGCACTGACAACTTCCTTAGAATGCTGTGGAACTGTGAAACACACAGACTTTGCTCCTTTGCCAAAGCAAGCACATTGGAATCTAAGAGATCACCACATTAATGTATATCATAAAAGGGTATGGGAACAAAGGAAGACAACCATCTGCCACTATCCCACAACTGTGACAGATATAAGGGCATTAGGGACACATAAGAAGGGGTTGCTAACAGCTTTCCCTGAAGGCCTTGCATTAAAAGTAAACTGGGAGAAGTTATAGCATTGTAACCTCTTCAAAAATCTACTGATTTTGATTAAGAAAAATATCATTAACACCACCTATAAAAAGCAGACAGGTAAAAAGAATTTAACCTTAGGGAGGTTTAAAGAAAAACCTCAATGCTTTTCTAAGATATAGGAAAAAATTGCATTTTCATTTTTCCTTATAACTTTTTGCTACATGGAGAATAAATATTAATATCTTCATTTATTACCCAGTCACAATTTCAACATTTTATGTGTGAATTTGTAGACTAAGATTTTATATGATATGTGAACATAGATGTGATTACTTTTGAAAAGTAAGCTTCAATCTAGAGTCTATTTTACAAAGCCAAATAAGCATGCTACTTTAAAAAAGTTATTTCCCTAATATTGTATTTAATATTCAAATTATTCATTAATAAAGCTATATAACACATGTTTCCCACTGAGAATAGTGCATACATACTAAGTTGCTTCAGTTGTGTCCAACTCTTTGTGACTCTATGGACTTTAGCCCACCAGGCTCCTATGTCCATGGAATTCTCCAGGCAAGAATACTGGAGTGGGTTGGCATTTTCCTTTTCCAGAGGATATTCCTGACTCAGGGATCAAACCCATGTCTTTTAAGTCTCCTGCATTGGCAAGAAGCTTATTTATTTATTTACTATTCATGCCACCTGGGAAACAAGGTTTGGTATTTAAAAACAAACAATCAATCTAACAACACAGCAGTGTCTACAATATAGTTCTGACATATTTAAATATAAAATCATATAAATCAATGAAAATAAATCTAATCCCTGGGGATTATAAAACCAAATAAACTACATCTATGGTAAATTCTATTTTCATATTAATATAAAATGACCTGTATTTAAAGTTGCTGATTCTTACCCATCCTTGAGCTCATCACTGAAGCTCTCTACTTTTCAATTCTGGCATTGTACCCTTCAATTCCGTTATTTATATTTTTTTCTTTTATAGGGCTTCTATTTTGTCATTATACTTCTCATTTCTTTCATGCATTATTTTCCTCATTTAGTTTAGTTGTCTGTGTTGTCTTCCACCTCCTTGAGCTTTCTTAAGTCAAGTATTTTGAATTTTATTAGGTAACTCACAGATCTTCTCTGCTCTGGGGTCAGTTACCATAGTCTCAATAGTTTCTTTTGATGATATCATGTTTGCCTGATTGTTCATGATTGGTTTAGGCTTGCATTGATGTCTGTGCATTTGAAGAACCAAGCATTTCCTCCAATCTTTAGAAACTGGTTTTGATATATATAATTTTATTGATGTATAGCTGATTTACAATGTTGTGTTAACTTCTGCTGTATAGCATAGTGATTCAGTTATATATATATATTTAGTTATACATTTATATATATGTACATAATGTGTATATACATATATATGTGTGTGTGTATATATATATCATGGAAAAAGCAAGAAAGTTCCAGAAAAACATCTATTTCTGCGTTATTGACTATTCCAAAGCCTTTGACTGTGTGGATCACGATAAACTGTGGAAAATTCTGAGAGATGGGAACACCAGACCACCTGACCTGCCTCTTGAGAAATCTGTATGCAGGTCAGGAAGCAACAGTTAGAACTGGACATGGAACAACAGACTGGTTCCAAATAGGAAAAGGAGTACATCAAGGCTGTATATTGTCACCTGGCTTATTTAACTTGTATGTAGAGTACATCATGAGAAACGCTGGGCTGGAAGAAACACAAGCTGGAATCAAGATTGCCAGGAGAAATATCAATAACCTCAGAGATGCAGAGATGACACCACCCTTATGGCAGAAAGTGAACAGGAACTAAAAAGCCTTTTGATGAAAGTGAAAGAGGAGAGTGAAAAAACTGGCTTAAAGCTCAACATTCAGAAACCTAAGATCATGACATCTGGTCCCATCACTTCATGGCAAATAGATGAGGAAACAGTGGAAACAGTGTCAGACTTTATTTTTCTGGGCTCTAAAATCAATGCAGATGGTGATTGCAGCCTTGAAATTAAAAGACGCTTATTCCCTGGAAGAAAAGTTATGACCAACCTAGATAGCATATTCAAAAGCAGAGATATTACTTTGCCGGCTAAGGTCCATCTAGTCAAGGCTATGGTTTTTCCTGTGCTCATGTATGGATGTGAGAGTTGGACTGTGAAGAAGGCTGAGAGCCAAAGAATTGATGCTTTTGAACTGTGGTGTTGGAGAAGACTCTTGAGAGTTCCTTGGACTGCAAGGAGATACAACCAGTCTATTCTGAAGGAGATCAACCCTGGGATTTCTTTGGAAGGAATGATGCTGAAGCTGAAGCTCCAGTACTTTGGCTACCTCATGCGAAGAGTTGACTCATTGGAAAAGACTCTGATGCTGGGAGGGATTGGGGGCAGGAGGAGAAGGGGACGACAGAGGATGAGATGGCTGGATGGCATCACTGACTCGATGGACGTGAGTCTGAGTGAACTCCAGAAGTTGGTGATGGACAGGGAGGCCTGGCGTGCTGCGATTCATGGGGTTGCAAAGAGTTGGACACGACTGAGTGACTGAACTGAACTGAACATATATATATATAGGGTTAGCCAAGAAGGTCATTCAGGTTTTTCATAAGATCTTAAAAAAAAAATGAACTTTTGGTCAATATTGTTAATATTTTTTTCCATTATGGTTTTTCAGAGGTAATTGAACATATCCTGTGATGTGAAGTAGCACCTAGTTGTTTATCATTCTTATATATTATAGTTTGCTTTTGTTAACCCAAGCTCCCAATTCTTCCCTCCCCCACCCATCTTCCCACTTCGAGAGACAACTCTCTTTTCTATATCCGAGTGTTTTACAAACTGGTTTTGGAATGTAGAGACATTCTCCTATCAGTTTCTAGGCTGAAGAGTTTGCCTCTGGGATCACAGTTAAATGAGCTGGAGCTGATCACATACCTAGTGCTGGATCTGCAGCATGGCCTGCAGTTGACAGCCATTTGCCTGGGTCTTGGGTAGGTGTGGATCATGCCTTGTTCAATGGCAGGTGGGGCTGACTGCAGGCCTGTCTTCAGAGGGCTGCTGCTGGGACAAGGGTATGCAGAGTCTATAAAAGTGAGGCTGATACTAGGTTTGTGGATAGCATGGCTCCTGCTGGGTCCCTGGAAGGGCCCCCACTAGACCAGGCAGGTCCACTTCCAGAATTTGCTAGGAATGGCTGGAGCCAGACCATAGGACCACTTCAAGATGTGCTGTCTGACACATCATCAGGTCTCCCTCCATTGGCATTGACAGGTATGTCTCCAGGATCTTTGGGTGAATAGGATAGCTCCCAGATCATATCTGAGAGTTTTTGGAGCTGAGTCACAGGATGCTTCAGAGTCGATAGGTAGGGCTAAAATCAGTGAGCTTGTTACCTAAAGAAAGAGCAGGCATTACTGCTCTTGAGTCTCCTGGAAATGATGCTGATGACAGGTCAAACAGGGCCGTAACTGAATCCAGGGGGGGACAGAAGTATTTATGGAGCTGTAGCCAGGACCATGGTCATCGACCTGACACCCAGATGTGAACTTGCCTTCTCAAAACAACCCTCCTTGGTCTTGAGCTCCACCTGGATTTGGCAGCCTCCCATCTGGACATTGTCACTGTCACAAAGGCCCTTTAGTCTGTGGATGGCTGTCAAATTATGGTTACTTGAGAGGGGATACAAGCAGGGGGTCTCTTCTATTGCCATTTTGCTTGTGTCATTCCCCAAATCCCTATGTCTTTAATATTATGGACTCTCATGGTTCAATCAAAACTTCATTTTAGTTTGATTTATGAAACTAAATATTAGTTATGGCTAATATATCAGATTGGTAAAGTACTATCTACACAAAAATCTTTTTTTTTTTTTTCCACGTGAAAAACTCCAGTTACTGGTTGAGGATTTAGAGGACATAGTGGAACATTTACACAAGAAACATATTTTATATGTATTCATATTAACTCCTCATTATTGGAGGATAGATGACTTTTAAAGCAATACCAGTTCTAATTTTTTCCACACTATATAGCTATCAAATATCTTCATAAAAGTATAATCTATATGAACTGTATACTGTGATAGATAGTGAAGATATTGACTAGAAAGACTATAATGACTTCACTGATTTCAATTATATTTCTCTCAAGAATTACAATCTGTATGAATTTAGGAAAATTTTTTTAGAAATTATACCTCATACACTGAGCGACTGAACTGAACTGAACTGAACATTTATGTCAAAGTATATTTTTGGTAAAATTATGAAACCTGAAATCATTTTTAAACAGTCAGAGATAACACTATATATTTAAAAAAATAATTCAGATTTTAGAATGCTCGGTTGAATAATGGACATATATGCCATATGTACTACTGGCTTTTCTGCCTTCAAAAAGTCTCACCTCAATTTTGAGCAATGTTTCTTAGTCCATAAAGTAGATTTGCCTTGAAGGAGTACTTGAAAATCAATTATACGATGTGTGCTATTGTCCAACACATTATCATTAGTGCATACATTTTTAATTAATTTTGGTGGCAGAAATGTCTGTGTATTAAAGTTTATAATTTTAATGACCAAATTTTTAGTGGCTATGAATGCAAAATAAAAGTACAACTGCTCAGTTTTGTCCAACACTTTGTGACCCCATGGACTATACAGTCCATGGAATTCTTCAGGTCAGCATACTGAAGTGGGTAGCTGGCTAACAGAGTTTTGCAAGAGAATGCACTGGTCATAGCAAACACTCTCTTCCAAAAACATAAGAGAAGACTCTACCCATGGACATCATCATATGGTCAATACCAAAATCAGATTGATTATATTCTTTGCAGCCAAAGATGAAGACGCTCTATACAGTCAGAAAAAACAAGACTGGGGCCTGACTGTGGCTCAGATCATGAACTCCTTATTGCCAAATTCAGATTTAAATTCAGGAAAGTAGGGAAAACCATTAGACCATTCAGATACAACCTAAGTCAAATCCCTTACGATTATACAGTGGAAGTGAGAAATAGATTCAAGGGATTAGATCTAATAGACAGAGTACCTGAAAAATTATGGATGGAGATTCATGACATTGTACAGGAGGCAGGGATCAAGATCATCCCCAAGAAAAAGAAATTCAAAAAGGCAAAATGGTTGTCTGAGGAGGCCTTACAAATAGCTGAGAAAAAAGGAGAAGCTAAAGGCAAAGGAGAAGGAAGGATATACCCCTTTGAATGCAGAGTTCCAAAGAATAGCAAGGAAAGATAAGAAAGCCTTCCTCAGTGATAAGTGCAATGAAACAGAGGAAAGCAATAGAATGGGAAAGAGATCGCTTCAAGAAAATTAGAGATACCAAGGGAACGTTTTATGCAAAGATGGGAACAATAAAGGACAGAAATGGTATGGACCTAACAAGAGCAGAAGATATTAATAAGAGATGGCAAGAATACACAGAACTATACAAAAAAGACCTTCATGACCCAGATAACCAAGACAGTGTGATCACTCATGTAGAGTCAGACATCCTGGAATGTGAAGTCAAGTGGGCATTAGGAAGCATCACTATGAACAAAGCTAGTTGAGGTGATGGAATTCCAGTTGAGCTATTTCAAATCTTAAAAGACAATGCTGTGAAAGTGCTGCACTCAATATGCCAGCAAATTTGGAAAATGCAGCAATGGTCACAGGACTGGAAAAGGTCATTTTTCCTTCTAATCCCAAAGAAAGGCAATGCCAATGAATGCTCAAACTATCACACGGTTCCACTCTTCTCACATGCTAGTAAAGTAATGCTCAAAATTCTCCAAGTCAGGCTTCAACAGTACATGAACTGTAAACTTCCATACGTTCAAGCTGGCTGAACTGAGCCTTTCTCTTCTCCAGGGCATCATGTCAACCAAAAGATTGAACCCAGGTCTTCCATATTGCAGGCAGACTGTTTACCAGCTGGGCCATAAGGGAAGCTAGTAATGGTATGGTTCAGTGTAAAAACAGTAAATTTAAAGTGCTTGTAAGTTCAGTTCAGTTCAGTCACTCACTCATGTCTGACTCTTTGTGACCCCATGCACTGCAGCACCCCAGGCCTCCTTGTCCATCACCAACTCCCAGAGTTTACTTAAGCTCATGTCCATTGAGTTGGTGATGTCATCCAACTATCTCATCCTCTCTCATCTCCTTCTCCTCCTGCCTTCAATCTTTACTAGCATCAGGGTCTTTTCAAATGAGTCAGTTCTTCACATCAGCTGGTCAAAGTATTACAGTTTCAGGTACAGCATCAATCTTTCCAGTGAATGTTCAGGATGGATTTCCTTTAGGATGGACTGGTTGGATCTCCTTGCTGTCCAAGGGACTCTCAAGAGTTTCCTCCAATGCCACAGTCCAAAAGCATCAATTCTTTGGTGCTCAGCTTTCTTTATGGTCCAAATCACTCATCTATACATGATACTGCAAAAACCATAGCTTTGACTAGATGGACCTTTGTTGGCAAAGTAATGTTTCTGCTTTTTAATATGCTGTCTAGGTTGGTCATAACGTTTCTTCCAAGGAGGAAACACTTTTTAATTTCATGGCGGCCATCACCATCTGCAGTGATTTTGGAACCCAAAAAGATAAAGTCTGTCACAGTTTCCATTGTTTTACCATCTATTTTCCATGAAGTGATGGGCCCAGATGCCATGATCTTAGTTTTCTGAATGTCAAGTTTTAATCCAACATTTTCACTCTCCTCTTTCCCTTTCATCAAGAGGCTCTTTAGTTCTTCTTCACTTTTTGCCATAAGGGTGGTGTCATCTGTATATCTGAAGCTATTGTTATTACTCCTGGAAATCTTGATTCCAACTTGTGGTTCATTCTGCCAAATGTTTCTCATGATGTACTCTGGATATAAGTTAAAACACGAGGGTGACAGTATACAGCCTTGATATACTCCTTTCTCTATCAGGAACCACTCTCTTTTTCCATGTCCAGTTCTAACTGTTGCTTCCTGACTTGCATACAGATTTTTTCTGGAGGCAGATAAGGTGGCCTGGTATTCCCATCTCTTGAAGAATATTCCACAGTTTGTTGTGAACCACACAGACAAAGGTTTGGCATAGTCAATAAAGCAGAAATAGATGTTTTTCTGGAACTCCCTTGCTTTTTTGATGATCCAGCAGATGTTGCCAATTTGATCTCTGGTTCATTTGCCTTTTCTAAATCCAGCTTGCACATTTGAAAGTTCATGGTTCCGTATATTTGAAGCCTGGCTTGGAGAATTTAGACCATTACTTTGCTAGTGTGTGAGAAGAGTGAATTGTGCGGTAGTTTGAGCATTCTTTGGCATTGCCTTTCTTTGGGATTGGAATGAAAACTGAGCTTTTCCAGTCCTGTGGCCACTGATGCGTTTTCCAAATTTACTGGGATATTGAGTGCAGCACTTTCACAGGGTCAGCTTTCAGGATTTGAAAGAGCTCAATGGGAATTACATCACCTCCACTAGCTTTGTTCATGCACTTTACGGTCATGTTTATGCCTCCTAAGGCCCACTTAACTTTGCATTCCAGGATCTGGCACTAAGTACGTGATCACATCATCGTGGTTATCTGGGTCATAAATATCTTTTTTGTATAGTTCTTCTGTGTATTCTTGCCACCTCTTCTTAATATCTTCTGCTTCTGTTAGGTCCATACCATTTCTGTCTTCTTGCCATCTCTTCTTAATATCTTCTGCTTCTGTTAGGTCCATGCCATTTCTGTCCTTTATTGAGCCCATCTTTGCATGAAATGTTCCCTTGGTATCTCTAATTTTCTTGAAGAGATCTCTAGTGTTTTCCATTCTATTACTTTCCTCGATTTCATTGCACTTATCACTGAGGAAGGCTTTCTTATCTCTCCTTGCTAGTCTTTGGAACTCTGCATTCAAAGGGGTATATTTCCTTCTCCTTTGCCTTTAACTTCTCCTCTTTTCTCAGCTATTTGTAAGGCCTCCTCAGACAACCATTTTGCCTTTTTGCATTTCTTTTCCTTGGAGATAGTCCTGATCCCTGCCTCCTGTACAATGTCATGTACCTCTGTCCATAGTTATTCAGGCACTCTATCAGAATTAATCCCTTGAATCTATTTCTCACTTCCACTGTATAATCATAAGGGATTTGATTTAGGTCATATCTGAATGGCCTATTTGTTTTCCCTACTTTCTTGAATTTAAGTCTGAATTTGGCAATAGGAGCTCACAATCTGAACCACAGTCAGGCTCGTCTTTTTTTTTTTTTTTTGCTAACTGTATAGAACTTCTCCATCTTTGACTGCAAAAATATAATCAATCTGATTTCAGTATTGACCGTATGGTGATGTCCATGTGTAGAGTCTTCTTTTATTTTGTTGGAATTGAGTGTTTTCTATGACCAATGTGTTCTCTTGGCAAAACTCTATCAGCTTTTTTGCTGCTTCAGTCTGTACTCCTAGGCCAACATAGCAGTTACATTGCAACTATTTGTCTATAGAACAAAAAATCAAGGATACATTCCAACACACTAATTTTTGAATAGATATTGTCTAAAATAAAATACACACAGATGGTATATAAAATATAATTTTTGTACCATGCTTTTTATGTACTAACTTTGGAAATAATAAAAGTCTAGGTACTGAGATATTCATTTTATGTTTCTATTATTAAATTCTGCTATTTCAGAGGTGGTTATAGTATTTTAGATTTGATTTTCAATAGTCTAAAACATGAATTGATAGTCTAAGTCTCCTGTGTCCCTATAGATGTGTTGTCATATAAATAACTGTTACGTGGGCATCTTTTTTCGGTTATTTTACACTTAATATAGATTAGATTATGTCTTTTTAAGATATTAACCTTATTCTATGAAAAACTTTGGGTCTCAACTTAAATTTCATTAATTAAAAATTAAAGCATATATTTTCTCAGGTTCTAGGTTGCCACAATCATTCCTATACATGCTATTATTTTTGGAATCAAGTTTTGGGTCACCTTTTCTTTTTTTAGGGCTTTTATAAATAATTTTAACTATTGTCCCAGGAATATAAATAATAATTTGGTAACTCTTCATATCCCTAATCCTGAATTGCCATTGGAGCTCCAGATTCATATACAGTCTACATGACCTCTATACCTAAGTGTCTTAACAAAAAATTCAAACCAAACTTCATCAAAACAGAACACTTGATTCCATACTCTGTCCTGAATTTCCATCTTCTGTCTTTGAACTCCACCACTATTTTTCTTATTTAAGAATACAATATTGTAAAGTAATTAGCCTCCAATTAAAATGTCTATTTATATTTAAAAGATAGAAAACATCTCAGCCATATATCCAGTTGCTCAAATCAAAATATAGAAGATTCTCAAGGAGTATCTCAAGTATGGTCAAAAACTTGTTCAGAGAAATTGAGGTTATAGGAGACTTTATTAAAGATTCAAAATTTGAAGGACAAAGTGAAAATTTCTAGGTACTGTATAGATACAGGAAGAGTATGTGAGATAATAGGACTATATGAGATAAAAGAAATTCTAGAAGTTCTGGTTTCTTGTGATAAATAACATTAATGGACACAATGGTAGATTATTTACTAAACAGTCTGTGGTTATTTTCTTCCCTATATCCATTTTGGTTTGAATATAACCCTGGGATTCCACTACTATTAATAATAATCTACTTATTGACTGTTTTTCAGATGGCTTTGTAATGTTATGGCTAAAGGCATTTTAAGAAAATGACAACATACATTGTTAAACCTAGGTCTCCACATGTGACCTAACAGAATGCAACCATGTAGAGAGCCATATCAGCCCCAATGCTCCAGGTGACATCCAAGACAAGTGAGAAAACCCAGGTAAGCTCAGCAAAGTTAACTTTTTGATGTTCTTCATATGACAACAGACGTTTGAGGGGATCCTTTTTTTTTGAGTCAAAAATGATCTCCCAACTTAGTAAGGACTGATGTGGAGATTCCCATAACTGTGAGTTAAATAAATTGTTTTGTTTTAGCCATTAAGTCTTATAAATATTAGTTTTACAATTAATGACCAATAAATGTACCATGGATGTGGTCCTACCAATTCATGACGGACAGTGGTGATAAGATGTGAATGTCAGATGGTGAGAAAGGTGGATGTTTTGGTCCTCCTTGGGGTGTGGACATTTCTGTGGATGTCTTGACTCCTAAAGATGAAAATGAAAGAGCCTATAAAGGAATCTTACTCTGATCCCTTCGGAGTTTACTCTTCATCCCTATTGGTGTAGATTAGGAGAATTTTAATAAAACACTTTATGCAGATCTTAATACATTCAGTGGAAAAGACTAGGCCATTCTTATTTCTTTGGTGTTTAAAATAAACTCTCTTAAATAAATGGTGCTGAAAATAAATGTACTTTGCTCCCTAAAGCTGAAACTCCAATACTTTGGCCACCTGATGTGAACAGCCAACTCACTGGGAAAGATTGAGGGCAAAAGAAGAAGGGGGAGACAGAGGATGAGATGGTTGGATGGCATCACTGACTCAATGGACATGCATTTGAGCAGACTCTGGGAGATAGTGAAGGGCAGGGAAGCCTGGCTTGCTGCAGTCCATGGGGTTGCAAAGAGTCAGAAACAGCTTAGCAAGTGAACAACAACAAATATCAGTTTTAATATAGAAAAATGAAAATACTGACTAGCTCAATATGTTAAACTTTTTCATCTCTTCATGGACTGGAGGAAGAATATACTACACAGTATCACTTAAAATATATTTGAGATTTGTAAATAGTTTTGATCAATGTATCAATACTTCTTGGACTTTTCTTTGGAATCTATAGCTCACACTTTCTCTCTTGTGTGGCTGAAAGTGAAGAAATTTGGTATAAAGAAGTCACACAAGAGAAGGAAGCCAAACCCCCGAGTCATCACCAGGAGGGGATCCAGGAGAGTCTTGTGACCTGGAAATTGGTATGAGATAAAAAAATTATTGTATTAAGGGAATGAAATAGTTGAGCAGTTTATTATAGCATCTAGTGAGTTTTATGCTGTTTAATATTGACTGTTTAATATAGTCAAAACTATGGTTTTTCAGTAGAAATGTATGCATGTGAGAGTTGGATCATAAAAAAGGCTGAGCCCCAAAGAATTGATGCTTTTGAACTGTGCTGTTGGAGAAGACTCTTGAGAGTCCCTTCGACTGCAAGGAGATCCATCCTAAAGGAAATCAGTCCTGAATATTCATTGGAAGGACTGATCCTGAAGCTCCAATACTTTGGCCACCTGATGTGAAGAGCCGACCATCCATGGGGTCACAAAGACTCCAACACAACTGAATGACTGAACAACAACAACAACCCTATTTAATAAGGGCAAAATATTTTACATGACTCAAAATCTTTAAGTAGTACTGTTCTTGTATATCACTAGTTATTTCATATCCAAAGATTATTTCTTTTAAAAAAGTCCAGATTTTATATTAAAATAATTAATTTTTAAATTAAAAAATAATATGCTACATTTAAATAACATGCTACATGGACATAACTATGCTTATTTTATTTGCAATTTACTTCATTCTACTGCCTTTTTAAAAATATAAATTAATTTATTTGAATTGGAGGTTAATTACTTTACAATATTGTATTGGTTTTTCCATACATCATGTATCTGCCACAGGTATACACGTGTTCCCCATCCTGAACCCCCCTCTCTTCTCCCTCCCCGTACCATCCCTCTGGGTCCTCTCAGTGCACCCTCCCCAAGCATCCAGTATCATGCATTGAATGAGACAGCAAAAGAGACACAGATGTATAGAACATTCTACTGCCTTTTAAACATCTCTATTGGCATACAGTTGCTTTACAATATTGTGTTAGTTTCTACTGTACAGCAAAGTGAACTGGCCATACACATACGTATATTCCCTCTTTTTGGATTTCCTTCTAATTTAGGTCACCGCAGGGCATTTAGTAGAATTCCCTGTGGTATACAGTAGGTTTTCATTTATTATCTATTTTACGCATAGTATAAATAGTGTATCTATGTTAATCTCAGTCTGCCAATTCATCCCACCCTCCTTTCCCCCTTAGTGCCTATATGTCTGTTCTCTAAGATCATCTGTACCAAATTTTTCAGATTTGACATATATGCATTAATATACTTTTCTGCCATTTTCTCTGTATTATGTAACACATTGTACAGGAAATGCAATCTGCATTGTTAAGGATGGAAGCTCATGTCTTGCTTTACTAGATTCCTATTCTCATTGTGCATAGTTGCCTTTCCATGAAGTAAGTGTGCTGCAGTTATAATTGCAAACTGAGTCTACTTATAGCTATGGTTTATAATTGGCATGCTTTCTTCCTGACTTGGAAAGTTAAAATCTATTGGGTAGGGATTTTGTACAATTTTTTACTGAAACTTACAAATCTGTCAGTGATACTGAAGAAACTACAAAGAATGACAACACAGGTTTAAGAATTTTTCTGAATGGCTTATACACTAGTGAAAATTTTCCTAGAGTTGTTAATTACAGAAATACTAGACTGTCTGTGCTAAATAAAAATTAACTCTAGAACCACCAAGCCTGAGTTCACCTCCTAGGCTGCCAGTTTTAAAGGAAGACCCTTCTGCTTTGGAACATGTGCTGAGATTTGTTGTAGGAACCTGTCATAGAAGCCAGCTTATATCTGCCTCCTCCTTGCTTGCTCCTTCCTTGAGATGCCCCCCCAGTGATGCATTCATTAGTGATAGAATAAGAGGCAGCACCTAGGATGTGTTCTTGCCTAGAAGCTTCAATCAGAATCAAACCAGGTCTTTGATACTTAACTTTGTATTTAAAAACACATAGATAAAGGGCATGGTGTTCGGGGTGGAGAGAAGGTAGGAAGAATGGAGAGAGTAGCAGGGAAACATATACACTACCATATGCAAAATAGATAGCCAACAATTTGCTGTATGACTCTGGGAACTCAAACCAGGGCTCTGTAACAGCCTACAGAGGCTGGATGGGGTGGGAGGTGGGAGAGAGGTCCAACAGAGAGCCGACATGCATCTACTTATGGCTGATTCATGTTGCTGTATGGCAGAAATCAACACAGTATTGTAAAGCAATTTTATTCAATTAAAATTATGTATATTATAGAAAGATATAGATAGATAAAGGAACAAATAGCACAACAGGGACATACTTAGACAAATTCTCAATATGTAATATTATCAAGGTAATGTATCTCTCTCTTTAAGAGTCAAAGGCACAATAAAAGGAGACATGATTTTTCTGGAGTAAAGTAGATTTGCATTTGATAAAAACAACAGCAACAAAAATTAACTCTAAAAGTGAAAACCAAAGAAAGAAGAGAAGGAAGGAATTGGTGAAACGGAAACATGATACTCAGAAACTGCTCTTTGTCCATGATGACCTCTATTATGATAACTGGGGTTTGCATTCTCTAAGTATGAAGAAAGGATTTCACATCACATTAAAACATTATTCTTACTACCTTTAACTATGTATATTAAAATCAAAGGCAAAATCTCATTTTTTTCACCTAAGTTTGAAAAATATTTAGGCATGAAACCGTTTTAACTATGGTATTTGTAATGGATGCATCTAGCTACCTACACATTTTCTTATATATTAGGCTTAAAAATCTACTGATACCATTTTGTACAGTATAAACAGACAAAATATGCATAGTTGAATAAATTTGTGAAAAATATGTCCTTTAAAAAGTGTTTTCCCCTTTACAAACTGATATTGATCTTTGGCATGTCTTCATATATTCTCTGGGTCAAATTTCTTTTCCTGAAATGGATGTATAAATACAGACACAAATGCTCCTACCAAATTCCCTTTAGCCTTACCATTTTCAGAGCCAGTGCTCTTGATTGCTTCAATGATTTTCAAGAGATTTGCTAGTGCCAACATGACACTCTTTTACCAAAATACAACTATCCTGGAAAGGACATAGTTTTTGAAACTCTAACCTTTTCCATAAAATTCTTACTGTCCTCAGATCAGCTTCTCAGCTACTTGACAGAAGGATTCATGTGATATTAAGAAAATTATGACACGACAGAATACAATGTGTGAGTGTTCTTAGATGAGGAAGTCAGGCCTTGGTGAAAATACATAGGAAGGCTGCTAGCTCTGGTGGCTCCAAACACTGGCAAAGCAATAGAGTCAGAGTTTTGATAAAATGCTTCCATGAACACATTATATAGAACACTTAACAAACATACATTTACAAAATAAAAGAGAAACAGAGGACCTTAGAAATAAATAAGAATGTATATGATTTCTCTACGGTAGGAAGCATTATATGTACTCACATTTTTATAGACTGTTTCACTAACTACAGCTAGATGATTCTGTGACATCAAGAGAAATATTCAGGAAAAGGGCCAGAGCTTATGAAAATACATCTATTCTCTTGCCATATGCTGGGTATTTATTAATAATATACACAACAGAAAGCCTTTCTCCTTTGCTGCTTTTGCTTATTATTTCCATCTGTCAAATGGGGATTCTCTGGGGTCAGTTGGAGAAAATTATTTCAGAGAGAATGTTGTTTGTTTATAAACCTCAAGTTATATGTTGTATACTCTGAAAGAAAGTTCCTTAATCACATTATAATTATGTTTTATTTATTGATTCTGAGCTGTTAAGGCATAATGCTCTTATAACAAATGTCTTAATTTAAATATTAATTTATTGAAAACATGCAAATTAGTAATTTTTAAAAGATCTACTTTAGGATAAGGTCCTTTTAGTTGAATAACATGGTTATGTTTAATTGTATATAGTAGACAGTGAAGAATATGCTCATGGCTTTGACTATTAGAATAGCATTTTAAAACTTTTTTTGACTTATAATTATGCTTTCCTAGTGAAAAGTACAAAATTAAGGGAAAGCTTGAAGAGACATTTGGTAATAAAAAACAGCTATCAGTTGTTGTCCGTTGCCACATCAATAACATGTCTTATTTTGCATATATTCTAGGATAAATTTAAGGAGAGTTTGTAACATTTCACCCCATTGTTAGTTTGATAGACCTGTCATAATTGTCTTACCACCTGCTCACTTGCTCTTTGTCAAAGGTCTCAGAAGTGAATTTATAATTCTTAATTAGCCTTTGGCTTTTGCTAGTCAAATTAAATTTGATTTAAATTAAAAGACACTTATGTGTGAATATATTTGTATGTTTGTGTACATTTTGATATCCTTTTATTAGTGTCTTGAATCTTTTCTACCTCAGATAATCAAGATTTGGTTTTTGAAACTCAAATAATAAAATACAGCTCCATGGGATCAAAAGACACAAAAAAGCACATTTATTTTGTCCAGGCTGTGATATGATTGTAAAAAAAATATTAGATGAAGATTTTATTTTATATTCACTAAGAAAGATAATTTGGCATTGTGAGCTTTATAATATACATCTTATAATTTATAAATCCAGTTTGCATTCAGGTTAGATCTTTGTGAAAAATAGTTTTTTTATATGATTGTATCTTTATAATTACTATTTTTCCTTCTCATTATTTCATTTCACATATATGAGTTTGCAAATGACATTATAGTTTATTTAGAAAATCCCAACACCACCACCGAAAAACTAATAGCACTCACCAATGAAATTGGTAAAGAAGCAGGATACAAAATTAATATACAGAAATCTGTTCCATTTCTATACACTAACAATGAAAATAATGAAATTATAATATTCTTTAGCATCATGCATACAAATAAACTAAAAATAGATTAAAGAGCTAAATGACTGGATATTATAAAATTCTTACAGGAAAATAGGCTGAAAACTCTTCTGACACAAATCACAGCAATATCATTTTTGATCCATCTCCTAGAGTAAGGGAAATAAAAAACAAAGCTAAACAAATGGTAACTAATTAAACTCAAAAGATTATTCATCTAAAACGTGATGTGAAGGTCACTCAGTCGTGTCCAACTCTTTGCAACCCTCTTGACTATAAAGTCCATGGAATTCTCCAGGCCAGAATACTGGAGTGGGTACCCTTTCCCTTCTGCAGGGGATCTTCCCAACCCAGGGATTGAACCCAGGTCTCCCACACAGAAGGTGGATTCTTTACCAGCTGAGCCACAAGGGAAGCCCTTTTCACCCTAAAGAAGATCATAGACTAAATGAAAAGATAATCTTCAGAATGGGAGGAAATATTTGGAAAAAATGTAACTGACAAGGGATTAATCTGCAAAATATACAAAGCTCATGCAGCTCAATATGAAAACAAAAATACCCAATCAAAAAATAGGCAGAAATCTAAACAGACATTTCTATAAAGAAGACATACAGATGGCCAATAAGCACATGAAAAGATGTTCAGTATCATTAATTATTAGAGAAATGCAAATCAAAATTATAATGAGGCATCACCTCACATCAGTCAGAACAGTCATCATTAAAAAGTACAAGTAATAAATGCTAGAGAGGATGTGGAGAAAGGGACCCCTATTACACTGTCAGTAGGAATGTAACTTGTTACATCTACTTTGGAGAACAGTATGTATATTGCTTAAAAAACTAAAGATAGAGCTACCATATGGGTAGCAATCCCATTCCTGGGCATATATCCAGAGAAAAAAAATATAGTTTTAAAGGATACATGCACCCAAATATATACTGCAGCACTATTTATAATAGCCAAGATAGGGAAGCAACCTAAATTTCCATAAACTGAGGAATGGATAAAGAAGATGTCTCACCTATATGGAATAGAATATTCTTCAACCATAAAAAAGAATGAAATAATGTCATTGCAGCAACATGGCTGGACCTAGACATTGTAACTGAGTGAAATGAATCAGAAAAAGGCAAATAATATATGATATTGCTTATATGAAAATCTTAAATGATACAAATGACCTTATTTACAAAACAGAAAAAGACTCACAGAGTTAGAAAACAAACTTATGGTTACTAAAGGGTAAAAAGTTTGGGTTTGGGGGAATAAATTGGGAGTTTGGGATTGATACATACTCGCTAATATTTAAAATAGGTAACCAAAAAGGACCTACTGTATAGCACAGAGAACTCTGTTCAATATTATATAATAACCTAAATGGGAAAATAATTTGAAAAAAAGTAGATTCATGTATATGTATAACTGAATCACTTTGCTGTACACCTGAAACTAGCACAACATTGTTGATCAATTATACTCCAATATAAAGTAAAAATTTTAAAAAAGAATAAAAAAGACAGTAAAAAATCAATAGACTCAGATCTGGCCTAAGTAGAAAGAGAAGGGCAAATTAATCCAGAATGGGCAGAAAAAAATGAGTAATAATTGTTAGAGCAGATATCAATGAAATTGAAAACAAAAAAATCAACAGGAAAAAATCAACAAAACCAAAAAGCTGATTCTTTGGAAAGATTAATAAAATCAATAAGCCTCTAGCAAGGCTACCTATGAAAAAAAAATTAATAGAATGCAGTTAATATCAGAAATGAAAAAGCAAATATCTCTATAAATTGCATGGTCATTAAAAGATAACCTAAGAACATTATGAACGTTAGCCCACAAATTTGAAAATTTAGATGAATCAATTCCTTGAAAGACACAACCTGCCAACACTTGTTGAAGAAAAGAACAATCTGTATAGGCCAATATCTATTAAAGAAATTGAATCAATAACTAACTACTGAAACAGTCTCAATTCCAAATTAATTCATTGGTGAATTTTGCCAGACATTTAAGAAACAGGTTGCATCATAAATTCTAGCCATCTCACCAATTCCAAATGCCTATTTCCTTCCCCTCAGATCCCTCTGCCTGGGCTTCTGCTCCTGTATCTCCGTTAGAAAACTGACCCCAGGCAGGGAGAGGTAGGTTTCAGCTAGTGTTCCCTTTTTCTCAAAGACGACTTGAGTGTGCTGTGTGGTGCACAATACCTGTAAACAGTTGTTTCATATATTTCATCAAGTTCTATTTCCTTATATTACAGGAGACGAAATCAAACAAACTACTATACTATGGTCCCTGGAGAAGAGAATGGCTACCCATTCCAGTATTTTTGTGTGGAGAATCCCATGGACAGAGGAATCTAGGTGACTACAGTTCATGTGGTCGCAAAGAGTTGGATATGACTGAGAGACTAACACACACACACACACACTATACTGTGTTATGTCTGGGATCTCTTACCTTTATGTTCTCTAGGCTGATCATTTGTGTTATTTTGCTGTAATGTCCCTATTTCTGATCATCCTATATAATACCACATCTCTTTAGCCACTCCCAAACTCACTATTTTTCACATTGCTCATCTTAATATTTAAGAATGCGCTCTATTGCAATTGCCAGTCCAGGTTCGATGCATGATACAGGATGCTTGGGGCTGGTGCACTGGGATGACCCAGAGTGATGGTACGGGGAGGGAGGTGGGACAGGGGTTCAGGATGGGGAGCACGTGTACACCCATGGCAGATTCATGTTGATGTATGGCAAAACCAATACAATATTATAAAGTAATTAGCCCCCAATTATAATAAATAATTTTATATTAAAAAAAGAATGCACTCTAGGGTGGAGATGAAAGCTATAGGGTATGGAACAGGACTGCCAGAGTCTGTGTGGCAGTTTCAGTATTAAATGGGTAATTTTGTTGTCATTCTTTGAGTCTTTGCTAACACTGTATACTTCAGTTTGATAATCTGCCAAATTAGAGATTATAATTATTGTACTTTTCACATTTCTATATGACAACTCCCAAAGAAGGGCAATGCCAAAGAATGTTCATACTACCATACAATTGCATTCATGTTACATGTTAGCAAGGTAATGTTCAAAATTCTTCAAGCTAGGCTTTAGCAGTATGTGAACTGAGAACTTCCGGATATTCAAGCTGGATTTAGAAAAGGCAGAGGGATCAAAGATCAAATCGCCAACATTCATGGGATCATAAAGCAAAGGAATTCCAGAAAAAAGATCTACTTCTGCTTCATTGACTATGCTAAAGCTTCTGACTGTGTGGATTACAACAACTGCGGGAAATTCTTCAAGAGATGGGCATACCAGATCACTTTATCTGCCTCCTGAAAAACCTGTATGCAGGTCAAAAAGCAACATTTGGAACCATACATGGAATAACTGTTTCAAAATTGGGAAAACAGTACATTAAGGCTGTATATTGTCACACTGTTTATTTAACTTACATGCAAAGTACATCATGTGAAACGCCGGGCTGCATGAAGAACAAGTTGGAATCAAGATGTCCAGGAAAAATATCAACAACCTCAGATATGCAGATGATACCAGTCTAATGATAGAAATCAAAAAGGAACTTAAGAGCCTTTTGATGAGGATGAAAAAAAGGAGTAAGAAAGCTGGCTTAAAACTGAACATTTGAAAAACTAAAATCATCCGGTCACATTACTTCATGGCAAACAGAGAAAAAGTAGAAACAGTTTTATTTTCTTGGGCTCCAAAATCACTGCTGATGGCAACTGCAGCCATGAAATTAGAAAACACTTAACTCCTTGAAAGGAAAGCTATGACAAACCTACACAGCATACTAAAATGTAAAGAGATCACTTTGCCAAAAAGGTCCATATAGTCAAGACTATGTTTTTTCCAGTAGTCATGTACAGATTTGAGAGTTAGATCATCAGTTCAGTTCAGTTGCTCAGTCATGTCCGACTCTTTGCTACCCCATGAATTGCAGCACGCTAGGCCGTCCTGTCCATCACCAACTCCCAGAGTTCACTCAGACTCACGTCCATCGAGTCAGTGATGCTATCCAGCCATCTCATCCTGTGTTGTCCCCTTCTCCTCCTGCTCCCAATCCCTCCCAGCATCAGAGTCTTTTCCAATGAGTTAACTCTTTGCATGAGGTGGCCAAAGTACTGGAGTTTCAGCTTTAGCATCATTCCTTCCAAAGAAATCCCAGGGCTGATCTCCTTTAGAATGGACTGGTTGGATCTCCTTGCAGTCCATGGGACTCTCAAGAGTCTTCTGCAACACCACAGTTCAAAAGCATCAATTCTTCAGTGCTCAGCTTTCTTCACAGTCCAACTCTCACATCCATACTTGACCACTGGAAAAACCGTAGCCTTGACTAGACAGACTTTTGTTGGCAAAGTAATGTCTCTGCTTTTCAACATGCTATCTAGGTTGGTAATAACTTTCCTTCCAAGGAGTAAGCGTCTTTTAATTTCATGGGTGCAGTCACCATCTGCAGTGATTTTGGAGCCCCCAAAAATAAAGTCTGACACTGTTTCCCCATCTATTTCCCATGAAGTGATGGGACCAGATGTTAGTTTATGATAGTTAGATCATATGATCTAGATAAAGTTAGTTAGATATAACTTTATGATAGTTAGATCATAAAGAAGGCTAATTGCTGAAGAATTGATGCTTTCCAGATGCAGTGCTGGCCAAGACTCTTGAGAACCCTTTGGACTGAAAGATCAAACCAGTCACTCCTAAAGTAAATCAACCCTGAATATTCATTGGAAGTACTGATGCTGAAGCTGAAGCTCCAGTACTTTGGCCACCCAATGCAAAGAGTCGAGTTGATTCTTTGGGAAAGACCCTGATACTGGGAAAGATTGAGGGCAGGAGAAGGGGGTGATAGATGAAGAGATGATTGAACAGCATCACTGACTAAATGAACATGAGTTTGAGCAAACTCTGGGAGATAGTGAAGGACAGGAAAGCCTGCTGTGCTGCAGTCCTTGGGTGCCAAAGAGACTTGACTTAGTGACTAAAAAAAAACAACAAATATGACAACTAGGGACATGTCTATTAAGCATGTTATAACCAGAATCTAATAATATAGTACTTTGAACACAATAGGAAATAAGAAATGTTTCTAAGTGAACTCATGAGTGTGTTTGAACAAATTCAGCATTATATTCACTCAAGAGAAGATAAGTATATATATTAATCACAGTGGAGTTACCAAACTAATGTCTCGTTGGACAAAAGAATCCGTGTCAATTACATCAGAAATTGGTTGCCTTGATTTTTTGTCTTAATGCTTTTGAGATTTATTCATGTTCTTGTATCAGTAATTTGTTTTTTTTTTTTTTTTTACTGAGCACTATTCCACTTTATGGATATAAACCAAGCTATCTGTTGAACATTTGAGTGGTTTCTACTTTTTGGTTATTGTACACAAAACTGCTTTTTGTGGATGTGTTTTTATTTATCCAGGAAATGAAATTGTTTATCTGAAATGAAATTGCTGTATCTGTTTGCCAAAGTGGTATTAACTTTTAACACTTCTATTAGAAATATGAGTCTTTTACTTGTTTTCCATCATTGCTAATCTTTGGTGTTTCCATAATTTTGTTAGTTTAGGTAATTTAGCATATTTTTCAAGTGGTATTAATGTACATATCCTTGAGCACTGAAACTTGGGGATGTTTTCATGTGATCTGTGTCACCATTTATTTATTTTTATTGTTGTTGATGTTTTGTTTTTAAATACCTGTCTGAAAAACTATGGAAAATTATTTCTGCAGCTTCTCTCCCTTCCCCGCTATTTTAATACTTTGGTCTATTATTTTTAGCAGTAGCGTTTTTCTTCTTTACAATGTTTATAACTAAATAAGTGGTGCCTAAAAGGTGTCTTTTACAAGTAAGGCTAGTGCAGGCTGCTGCTAAGTCGCTTCAGTTGTGTCCGACTCTGTGCGACGCCATAGACGGCAGCCCACCAGGCTCCCCAGCCCCTGGGATTCTCCAGGCAAGAACATTGGAGTGGGTTGCCATTTTCTTCTCCACTTCATGAAAGTTAAATGTGAAAGTGAAGTCGCTAAGTCATGTCCGACTCTTTGTGACCCCATGGACTGCAGCCTACCAGGCTCCTCTGTCCATGGGATTTTCCAGGCAAGAGTACTGGAGTGGGGTGCCATTGATTGAGTAGTTCCTTTAATGTTTATTTTAAAATAAGATGGTGATTGTAGCCATGAAATTAAAAGACGCTTACTCCTTGGAAGAAAAGTTATGACCAACCTAGATAGCATATCCAAAAACAGAGACATTACTTTGCCAACAAAGGTCTGTCTTGTCAAGGCTATGGTTTTTCCAGTGGTCATGTATGGATGTGAGAGTTGGACTGTGAAGAAAGCTGAGTGCTCAAGAATTGATGCTTTTGAACTGTGGTGTTGAAGACTCTTGAGAGTCCCATGGACTGCAAGGAGATCCAACCAGTCCATTCTAAAGGAGATCAGCCCTGGGTGTTCTTTGAAGGAATGATGCTAGAGCTGAAACTCCAGTACTTTGGCCACCTCATGCGAAGAGTTGGCCCATTGGAAAAGACTCTGATGCTGGGAGGGATTGGGGGCAGGAGGAAAAGGGGACAACAGAGGATGAGATGCCTGGATGGCATCGCCAACTCGATGGATGTGGGTTTGGGTGAACTCTGGGAGTTGGTGATGGACATGGAGGCTTGGCGTGATGCACTTCATGGGGTCGCAGAGTCGGACACGACTGAGCAACTGAACTGAATTGAACTGAAATATAATAAAGTTGATAATGAAATTGTATAAGTGAAAAAATAATGCACTGTTGCTGGATTATCCTAGGATTTAGTTATTTGTAAAGAATAAAATAAGAAAAATTTAAGATTTATACTACATTTATGGTTGCAAATCAAAACTATGATGAGGTACCACCTTATGATGGTCAGAATGGCCATCATTAAAATGTCTGCAAATAACAACTGCTAGAGAGATGTGGAGAAAAGAGAAACTTCCCACACATGGTAGGAGTCTAAGGTGGTGCAGCCACTGTGAAAACCAAAAATAGAATTCCATTTGATACAGTAATTCTGCTTAGTACATATCCAGACAAAACTAAAATTCAAAAAGATACATGCACCCCTATGTTCATAACATTATTCACAATAACCAAGATGTAGAAATAAGTGTTCATTGACAAGTGATTGGATAAAGATGATGTAGTACCTATATGCAATGGAATACTACTCAGCCATAAGAAAGAACAAAATAATGCCATTTGCTGCAACATGGATACAAGTAAATATTATCATACTAAGTGATGTAATTCAGAAAGAGAAAGACAAATACCACATATCACTTATATTTGGAATGTAAAATATAACACGAATCTGTCTACAAAATAGAAACAGACTCTTGGACATAGAGAGCAGATTTGTAGTTGCCAAGGTGAGAAGGAGTTGAGGGAAAGGTGGATTGAGAGTTTAAGATTAGCAGATGCAAGCTATTATATATAGGATGAATAACCAACAAGGTTCTACAGTATAGCATAGGGAACTACATTAAGTATTCTATGACAAATCATAATGGAATAGAATATATATATATATATATATATATATGTATAATTGGATCTCTTTGTACAGCAGAAATTAACACATCATTGTAAATCAGTTATACTTCAGTAACAAAAAAATTTAAAAATTTTAACTGCAGTTAAAATAATCAGTTGACACTGAAGGATTAAAAATTTAAATAGTTACAAACTATATCATTCAAAAGAATTTCAGATATTTGTGTTTTTGTGCTGTCCTTTATAGTTCTAAGTTATAACCTTCTCTTGTCACCATATTGTTATTATTTTTATTTGG
The DNA here is from genome assembly GCF_014754425.2 of Oryx dammah. NCBI lineage: Eukaryota > Metazoa > Chordata > Mammalia > Artiodactyla > Bovidae > Oryx > Oryx dammah. The sequence continues at coordinate 7,665,395 of NW_024070187.1, forward strand.
CTATTTAAAATAGAATCCCACTTCAAATTACCATTTAACTAAAATAATGAAAATCTTGCTACATATTTTACAATGAGGGATTGTTAATGAGATAAAAAATAATTTAATCATAGCATAAGATTATTACATTCTTGAATTTCTTTAATAACACAATTTAATTCACTAAAATAATTAACATGATATTCCAAAAATTTGTCCTGTTCAGAGTGTTTTCTTAGAAATTGATATAATTATATAATGGGTGATTTAACTGTAACTGCTTTAGAGAACTGCTACTCATTTTATACTTGTGAATATTATTAAGATATTGATAGTTAAAGAATATATATTGATAAGTATGAGTGATGGATATTGGAGTGAATATAAAAATATAATTTTTAATAAATTATTATAAAATATCCTAAATTTACTGAATAAATATGTGTGTGTGTGTGTGTGTATACAATAGTATAGAGCTTAAAAGTACTGGAAAGACTAAATGTAATAAAATATAGTGCATGGGAGTTTCATATTTCTTAAATTCTATTAAAATTTGAGTCAATATTTAAAAAAATATTTATAATTGAAGGACTGTAATATTGTGATAAATGAAGTCCTTGACATATACCCCCAATTTTGGTTTTTGAAAAGAGCAACTGGAAAACTCTGTGTAAAACTTATCACTTGTAAGATTCTCTGCAGCAATTCCACTTAGTGTTAGAGCTTTGCTTTCCTGCTTATTGCAAGGATCCACAATTATCAATATCTAGACTAATATACTATATATACTGGAAGACCTATAAATAAATGTGGAAAAAATTAAAGTAGAATTGATTAACAAGCCTGTTCTTGTTTAAAAGTCATTTAAACAATTATCTGTTCACCGAAACATATACTTATTTCAAGTTGATATTATAGTAAATAGTTTATGTTAAATAAAATTCTTTGGATATTTCCTTATTTCCTGAAATGAAACTGCAAAAAATTATGAATTTCAAACTCACGTCCATTGATTGGTGATGCCATCCAACCATCTCCTCCTCTGTTGTCCCCTTCTCCTCCTGCCTTCAATCTTTCCCAGCATCAGGGTCTTTTCAAATGAGCCAGTTCTTCGCATCAGATGGCCAAAGTGTTGGAGTTTCAGCTTCAACATCAGTCCTTCCAATGAATATTTAGGACTGATTTCCTTTAGGGTGGACTGGTTGGATCACCTTGGAGTCCAAGGGACTCTCGAGTGTCTTCTCAAACACCACAGTCCAAAAACATCAATTCTTTGGTGCTCAGCTATCTTTATAGTCCAACTCTCATGTCCATACATGATTACTGGAAAAACCATAGCCTTGACTAGATGGACATTTGTTGGCAAAGTAATGTCTCTGCTTTTTAATATGCTGTCTAGTTTGGTCATAACTTTCCTTCCAAGGAGCAAGCATCTTAACTTCATGGCTTCAGTCACCATCTGCAGTACTTTGGAGCCCCAAAAGATAAAGTCTGTCCCTGCATCCCCATCTATTTGCCATGAAGTGATGGGACCAGATACCATGATCTTAGATTTCTAAAGGTTGAGTTTTAAGCCAACTTTTTCACTCTCCTCTTTCACTTTCATCACGAGGCTCTTTAGTTCTTCACTTTTGCCACAATGCTTCAATAATTGGATATCTTAATTTTCTCAGATCTGCATATCTGAGGTTATTGATATTTCTCCTGGCAATCTTGATTCCAGCTTGTGCTTCATCCAGTCTGGCATTTCTAATGATGTACTCTGCATATAAGTTAAATTAGCAGAGTGACAATATACAGCCTTGATGTATACATTTCTTGATATGGAACAAGTCTGCTGTTCCACAGTTGTCACTGGTGCTTCTTGACCTGCATATTCCCATCTCTTTCAGAATTTTCCACAGTTTTTTGTGATCCACACAGCCAAAGGCTTTGGCATAATCAATAAAGCAGAAATAGATGTTTTTCTGGAACTGTCTTGCTTTTTCAATGATCCAGCGGATGTTGGCAATTTGATCTCTGGGTTTTCTGCCATTTCTAAATCCAGCTTGAACAGAGGGAAATTCACAGTTCACACACTGTTGAAGCCTAGCTTGGACAATATAAAGCATTACTTTGCTAACATGTGAGATGAGTGCAACCGTGTGGTTGCATTCATTGGCATTCTCTGGCGTTGCCTTTCTTTGGGATTGGAATGAAAATTGACTTTTTCCAGTCCTGTGGCCACTGCTGAATTGTCCAAATTTGCTGGCATATTGAGTGCAGCACTTTCACAGCATCATCTTTTACGATTTGGAATAGCTCAACTGCAATTCTGTCACCTCCACTAGCTTTGTTTGTGATGATTCTTCTTAAGGTCCACTTGACTTCACATTCCAGGATGTATGGCTCTAAGTGAGTGATCACACCATCATGATTATCTGGGTCATGAAGCTCTTCTTTGTATAGTTCTTCTGTGTATTCTTGCCACTTCTTCTTAATAGGTCCATACCATTCCTGTCCCTTATTGTGCCTATCTTTTCATGAAATGTTCCCTTGGTATCTCTAATTTTCTTGAAGAGATCTCTAGGCTTTCCCATTTTATTGCTTTCCTCTATTTCTTTGCATTGATCACCGAGGAAGGCTTTCTTATTTCTCCTGGCTATTCTTTGGAACTCTGCGTTCAAATGGGTATATATTTTCTTTCCTCCTTTGCTTTTCACTTCTCTTCTTTTTTAAGCTATTTGTAAGGACTCCTCAGACAACCATTTTGCCTTTTTGCGTTTCTTTTTCTTGGGGATGGTCTTGATCCCTGCCTCCTATACAGTGTCACAAACTTCCATCCTAGTTCTTCAGTTTTCTTTCAAAGTTCATCTAAACTCCTGAGCCAGGCTCTCAACAGCCCAGTATAATCCCTCGTGTTATTTCCTTACTTCATCACTTTTTATGATTACCTGTCTTCTGATATAGGTAACTGCTTATTTCCTAACTCACACCTAGATTGTAAACTAATCAAGACAGAGATTATATATCTGTTTTGTTACAAATGTAAATGAACACCTAACTTGGTGTTTCTTCATAATGGGGATTTAAGGTATTTATGAGTGAATGAATGAATATTGGTTGGCAAACCAGTAAGATACAAACTTCATCTACTAAGTGATTTATACATCATACATCGTTTCAAATACTTAAGTGTCTTATTTTCAAGAATATTAAGCATGTGCAACAGAAAAAAATTTATCACTACATTTATATTATATAGCTCAATTTAACTTTGGTAAATATATGACTTTCAAAATCTGAATACTCCATTGCAAGCTGCTCTTCTTCATTTCCTTTTTAAACATCTACATTAACTGTTGCATGCTATTGTATGCTAGGTCGCTTCAGTCAAGCTCAGTTATTTGCAATACTATAGCAGCCCTCCAGGCTGCTCTATCCAGGGCTTTCTCTAGCCAAGAATACTGAGTGGGTTGCCATTCCCCTTTCCAGGGGATCTTCCCAACCCAGGGACTGAACCCACATCTCTTATGTCTCCTGCATTGGCAGGCAGGTTCTTTCATAACTTCAAAATGGATCTGACATATTTTAGGTCATTCTAGGTTGTGCCAATAATATGGAAGAGCAGAGGCTTTGTGAGATTTGGGATTTTATAATTAATTTGAGTGGTTTGAATTATGGTTTGTTCATGGAGTCATTGGAGAGGCATAATATTATTTAAAGCCAGATGGCAGCACAATTTACATGCCTAGCAGGCATAAAATCATTTCCAAGTGAAACATTTTTTAAAATGGTTTTGGTTCCCTTCAATAAGTATCAATTCAAATAATGTCACTTTTGCTGACTTTATAAGTAACAAGGAAAATGCTATATTAAATTGTTTGAAACCTGAAATAACATTGACCTTTTGGCAAGAAAGTTTATTTATCAAAAGTATGTTTAATGTTTAAATGGAAAAGTAAAAGATATCCCAAATAAATTACTTGAAAAGTAGAAATTCCTGTATATGCTCCTCAAAAAGTAAAGCTATCTTTGTTATTTTACTTTGGTTATTTATTATTTTACTTCACTTATAACAGCTATTTATTATTCATTATTGTTTGGATTCTTCATGGAACCATGTTCTCAAAAATTATTCATCTTTATAATGTATTTCTTTAAAAAACATACTGTTTGCCATACATGAGCAAAGAACATTCCAATTATTCTATTAAATGGAATCTAAGATTACCTTACTTCAAAGGTGCATTGATTTGTATAAATTATAGAAATGTCTTTTAACAAAATATATCACATTGAAGAAAACATTTTCTTGGAACATTATCTAAGTTGTTACAGATATGATCCAAGAAATTTACAAATTGCTTTAGAAAGGAAAGACAAAAACTACTATTCAGCAAAAGGAAAAGCACTAAACTATTATTCATATTCACTACATGGTTGATTATCAGGATAATTACACTGAGTGAAAGAAGCCAGATAAGCATATATGCTATGTGGATTTATTTATATAAAACTATATAAAATCCAAACTAATCTATACTGGGTAAAAACACATCAGTGTTTTCCTAATGGGAGGGAAGTTCTGGAAAGGGAGAGAAAAGGAGGGTAAGAAGGCACTGTTAGGGTGCTAGATATGTTCATGATTTTGATTGTGGTGATGATTTAATGGCTATGTCCATATCTGAAATGTGCATCAAATTGTACACTCTAAGTTTGTACAGCCTCGTATATCAATTATAACTCAGAATAGCTACTAATGTAGTAAATTGAAAAGAACCAATATTAATTAATCAACAGATGTATGGTGAACCTAAGCTTATATGTACATAAGCATCAAACAATTAAGAAGAAAAAGATAAAGTTAAGATAAATCAGAAGTTTATGGAAAGCTTTATGTGTCAAGTGGTTTTCTAGCATTCTAAAAGCATTATCTTGGTGCTTATAACACAATATTTACACAAAATAGAAAGTTAACTGACAATAAGAGTGAGAGATGGGGTAAAAGGTAAAGTGTCTGAAAAAGAATGATTCATCCATGCCCATATCTATTTTCAACTTTCAAATATTTTAAAATGAATAATTGAACTTGTGTTTGAAGATTTAATATTTGATAATTAAATCATAAATTGTACCTAAATTAATATGCCAATATCTAACATAGGTTGAAAATCTTAAGTAATTATAGTATCAAATTAAGTTAGATATTAATTATTTTATTTATAGAAGAAACTAATTTATAGAAATTAACAGCAAATATAAAACTTGATTCTTTGAAAATATAGGCATAATTAATAAAACCCTAATTAGTCTAACTTAAAAGAAAATTACAAAAGTTGACAATATCAAGAATGAAAGGTGAGAGAGGTTATTGCCATAGACTTTATAGATATTAAAAGGATATTAAGAGAATAATAAGAAAATAACAATAACTTAGTTGACATGGATACATCTAAAAAAAATAAAATGGAGATGGTGAAAAACAAGCAGAGGTGCTTATTATCAGGTAAATACCTTGGCACATTAGTAAAACTTTATATTCAGTTCAGCTTAGTTCAGTCGCTCTGTCGTGTCTGACTCTTTGCAACCCGATGGACTGCAGCATGCCAGGCCTCCCTGTCCATCACCAGCTCCTGGAGTTTACTCAAACTCATGTCCATTGAGTCAGTGATGCCATCCAACCATCTCATCCTCTGTAGTCCCCTTCTCCTCCTGCCCTCAGTCTTTCCTAACATCAGGGTCTTTTCCAGTGAGTCAGTTCTTTGCATCAGGTGGCCAAAATATTGGAGTTTCTGCTTCAAACATCAGTCCTTCCAATGAACATTCAGGACTGATTTCCTTTAGGATGGACTGGTTGGATCTCCTTGCCATCCAAGGGACTCTCAAGAGTCTTCTCCACCACCAGAGTTCAAAAGCATCAATTCTTTGGTGCTCAGCTTTCTTTATAGTTCAACTGTCATATCTATACATGATTACTGGAAAAACCATAGCTTTGACTAGATGGACCTTTGTTGGCAAAGTAATGTCTCTGCTTTTTATATTAGATTAAGGCAAAAGCAAATAATAAAAGACCAGGTAAAAGTGCATGACCACAGAGAATGTCAGATATTTTGTATGCTAAAATAAAGGCATATTTCATGTAATATAACAAGAAATCTCATTAATCCTAATTACGTGCATGCACCTGGCAAGAGCTTAAAATTCTGTGAAAGCAAAACTATCATAAATAAAAGAAGAAACAGGAAAAAATATACAGTTACTGAGATCAAGGTGATTTCAGGCACTGTGTCTCAATAGATGATATGTAAGATATGAACCACACTATTAATCAAATTTCTCCACAAAGGACTTCAGAATGTTCATTAAAGTATACACAGAACATATTGTTGTCATTGTTTTTTAGTCACTAAGTCATGTTTGATTCTTTGTGATCCATCAATTGTAGCCCCTCAGGCTCCTCTGTCTGTGGGATTTCCCAGGCAAGAATACCGGAGAGGATTGTCATTTTCTTCTCCAGGGAATCTTCCTAACCCAGGGATTGAACCCACATTTCCTGCATTGGCAGGCATATCCTTTACCTCTGAGCCACCAGGGAAACCCACAGAACATATTGCTGATTATAAAAACAAGCCTCAGTTAAAAAGGAAAAAAAAAAACCAAAACATATAATGTACATATTTCTGGGCAAGATTAAAGTTAAATTGGAAATTAACAACCAAGACATAAATCATCCCAAATATTTAGAAATTTAAGAACACATTGTGAAAATGGATGGTTACAATAAAAATGATAATTAGCAATTTTTGAATGAGATGACAGCATGAATTCAACAAAATAACACACGTGGTAACCCCCTGAAATACTGCTATATGTATGTGCTTAATTATTCAGTTGTGTCTGACTGTTTGTGACCCCACGGACCGTAGCCCACCAGGCCCCTCTGTCCTTGAGATTCTCCAGGTAAGAATATTGGAGTGTGCTGCCATTTCCTACTCCAGGGGATCTTCTCAACTCAGGGATCAAACTCAAGTCTCCTGGGTCTTACTCCCAGTGGGTTGTTTACTGTTGTATGTGATTTTGCCGTCAGTAATGAAAGATCCAGCTTGACAAGCTAGAAAATAAAAATATAAACAAAGCAGATAAAAAAGAAATCTTAAAGATAAAACAAAAAGAAAAGACTAACAACAGCATGGAAGACAGTATTTTAACAACATCAAGACTCCTGTACCTTGTGTACATGTCCGGGAATGAACTAATGGATTTGAGAAAAATGATAAAAATAAAACCTGAATTCATTTTATATCCAGATTATTTTGATTTTTACTTAGGTAAAACAAATAAACAATCCATATGGCTCTATTTGGGCTTCCCCAGTGGCTCAGAGGTTAAAGCGTCTGCCTGGAATGAAAGAGACCCAGGTTCGATCCCTGGGTTGGGAAGATCCCCTGGAGAAGGAAATGGCAACCCACTTCAGTACTCTTGCCTGGAGAATCCCATGGAGGGAGGAGCCTGGTGGGCTACAGTCCATGGTGTCTCTAAGAGTCAGACACGACTGGGCGACTTCACTTTCACTTTCATGGCTCTATTTGTATTATCCTCATCCGGTACTATCAAACACTTAGAATGTATATAATGCATAAATTGCTAACTTTAAATATCTTGTTGGAATATTTGAAGATTTCATCTTATCAAGTAACCAAGGGAATTTATGTGATTTCATTTAACTGTTTCATTTCATTTCAGCTCAGTGGGGAAACCATTAAGGAAAGCCAGATTTTATATAAATAAACTTATTCTTTATTTTAAAATTTCTGGTGCAAGCTAGATGTGGAAGCTTAAGCAAACTGAAAAATAATTTTCTCTTTTCTTCTGAAAGAGCAAGAAATATACATTATCCTGATAATTATATGAAAAGAGAGAATAAAGTAATATTTTCTGGCTTAATGTAGAAAGGCTTAATAAAAATCAATGATAAGTGAATTTAGGTTAACTGTATAGCATGGTTATGTATCACATAAGTTTTAAATATAATAGAAAATAAAGAAATATGTAATTCTTGAGAAACCTATATGCAGGTCAGGAAGCAACAGTTAGAACTGGACATGGAACAACAGACTGGTTCCAAATAGGAAAAGGAGTACATCAAAGCTGTATATTGTCACCCTGCTTATTTAACTTATATTCAGAGTACATCATGAGAAACGCTGGACTGGAAGAAGCACAAGCTGGAATCAAGATTGCCAGGAGAAATATCAATAACCTCAGACATGCAGATGACACCACCCTTATGGCAGAAAGTGAAGAGGAGCTAAAAAGCCTTTTGATGAAAGTGAAAGAGGAGAGTGAAAAAGTTGGCTTAAAGCTCAACATTCAGAAAACGAAGATCATGACATCCGGTCCCACCACTTCATGGGAAATAGATGGGGAAACAGTGGAAACAGTGTCAGACTTTATTTTTGGGGGCTCCAAAATCACTGCAGATAGTGACTGTAGCCATGATATTAAAAGATGCTTATTCCCTGGAAGAAAAGTTATGACCAACCTAGATAGCATATTCAAAAGCAGAGACATTACTTTGCCAACAAAGGTCCATCTAGTCAAGGCTATGGTTTTTCCAGTCGTCATGTATGGATGTGAGAGTTGGACTGTGAAGAAAGCTGATCACCGAAAAGTTGATGCTTTTGAACTGTGGTGTTGGAGAAGACTCTTGAGAATCCCTTGGACGGCAAGGAGATCCAACCAGTCCATTCTGAAGGAGATCAACCCTGGGTATTCTTTGGAAGGAATGATGCTAAAGCTGAAACTCCAGTACTTTGGCCACCTCATGCGAAGAGTTGACTCATTGGAAAAGACTCTGATGCTGGGAGGGATTGGGGGCAGGAGGAAAAGGGGATGACAGAGAATGAGATGGCTGGAAGGCATCACTGACTCGGTGGAAGAGAGTCTGAGTGAACTCTGGGAGTTGGTGATGGACAGGGAGGCCTGCCATGCTGCAATTCATGGGGTTGCAAAGAATTGGACACAACTGAGCGACTGAACTGAACTGAATTCAATTAATAACAGTTTGAATAAAAGTATTAATTTTTAAATTGCTTTTGAAATAATAATGGTCAAAATACACGTTTTGAAATCAGATTAACTTTAATAAAGAGATTTGGGGAGAAGTATTTCAGAACTTTCAAATTTTTTTAAAAATACACAATGGAGTATTACTCAGCCATTAAAAAGAATACATTTGAATCAGTTCTGATGAGATGGATGAAACTGGAGCCGATTATACAGAGTGAAGTAAGCCAGAAAGAAAAACACCAATACAGTATACTAACACATATATATGGAATTTAGAAAGATGGCAAAGATGACCCTGTATGCAGGACAGCAAAAAAGACACAGATGTGTATAGCGGACTTTTGGACTCAGAGGGAGAGGGAGAGGGTGAGATGATTTGGGACAATGGCATTGAAACATGTATAATTTCATGTAAGAATCGAATCACCAGTCTATGTCCGATGCAGGATACGGCAAGCTTGGGGCTGGTACACGGGGATGACCCAGAGCCCCCCCGCGCCCCCCGCCCCCCCCGGGGGGTTCATGTTTGGGAACGCATGTACACCCGTGGTGGATTCATGTCAATGTATGGCAAAACCAATACAGAATTGTAAAGAAAAATAAAAAATAAATTGATTAATTAAAAATAAAATAAAATAAATTAATATTTAAAAAAAATCACATTTACTACTTTGGCAATAGAGACATTTCCTTATAACAGGATCTAGATAGGAAAGGGTAGGTAGTGGTACTCATTTATGACTCTACTTTTTCTGAATATATACCAAGATTTATCAATACTGTGAGATGTTCTAGTATATCTGACTGTCCCCACCATACTATTTCATCGCACACATTTTAAGTTTCTTTTTGTTGTCCTCATAAGCAAAGCTTCTTTCTTTGAAGGAAAGTACACAATGGAATTATAGAGCTATTATTCTTGAGGAAGTAAATAGTAATCAAGGGAGAAAGAATCAAAAAAAGGCTTTGATTTAGTAATTTTTCATGAGAGAACCAGGGTAAAGAATAAAAAATAAAAATCAGGAGAAATAAGAAAATTGTTTCAAGAGTCAGATTTTTCTCATATGTGGCACTGATATATTTACTGCCTACACTAATATAAGAAAAATTATGCCTATTTATTATCTATATAATATCAAGCTTTAGTGGATTCTATAAGAATCCATGTATTAAGGTAGTAATTCAAGCTACAATGAAATGATATTTATTTCATCATCTTTATGTAAACAATAATTCTAGGCAATAGACATTTCTCCAAAGAAGATGTACATACGGCCAAGAGGCTTGTGAAAAGATGTTCAATGTCACTAATTATTAGAGAAATGAAAATCAAAACTATAATGAGTTATTACCTCACATAAGTCAGAAGGGCCATCATCAAAAAATCTACAAGCAATAAGTGCTACAGAAGGTGTAGAGAGAAAGGAAATCTCTTACACTGTTGATGGGAATATAATTTGGTACACCTACTGTGGAGAACAGTATGAAGTTTCCTTAAAAACAAAAACAAAAACAAAAAAAAAATAGTCCTACCATATGATCCAGCAATCCCACTACTGGGCATATACCCTGAGAAAACCATAATTCAAAATGACCCAGGAACCGCAATATTCACTGAAGCATTATTTACAATAGCCAGGACGTAAAAACAAGCTAAGTGTCCCATGACAGATAAACAGATAAGGAAGATGTTGCGCATATACAATGGAATAATGCTTAAGCATAAAAAGAATAAAATTAGGTCATTTATAGAAATGTGGATGGACCTAGAGTCTGTCATACAGAATGAAATGTCAGAAAAACTAGTATGTTAACACATTTGTAGAATCTAGAAAAAGGGTAGAGATGAATGTATTTCTAGGGTAGAAATCGAGATGCAGACATAAAGAATGGACGTGTGGGCCCAGGGAGGGAAGGAGAGGATGGGAGGAAATTGGAGAGTAGCACTGATATATACACACATTACCATGTGAAAAATAGGTAGTGGGAACCTGCTATACAGTATAGAGCTCAGCTCTGTGGTCTGTGATGACCTAAGTGTGTGGGAGAGGAGGGTGAGAGGGAGGCTGAAGAGGAAGAGGATATATGTGTCCTTATAGTTGATTCACTTCACTGTACAATAGAATGTAACACAGCATTGTAAAGCAGTTATACTCCAATAAACAATTTAAAAAGGTCTATGGGTATCACTTTCACTTTCATCAAGAGGCTTTTTAGTTCCTCTTCACTTTCTGCCGTAAGGGTGGTGTCATCTGCATATCTGAGGTTATTGATATTTCTCCTGGCAATCCTTATTCCAGCTTGTACTTCTTCCAGCCCAGCATTTCTCATGATGTACTCTGCATATAAGTTACATAAGCAGGGTGACAATGTACAGCCTTGATGTACTCCTTTTCCTTGGAACAAGTCTGTTGTTCCATGTCCAGTTCTAATGCATATAGGTCAGGTGGTCTGGTACTCCCATCTCTTTCAGAATTTTCCACAGTTTATTGTGATCCACACAGTCAAAGGCTTTGGCAGTGTCAATAAGCAGAAATAGATGTTTTTCTGGAATGCTCTTGCTTTTTCCATGATCCAGCGGATGTTGGCAATTTGATCTCTGGTTGCTCTGCCTTTTCTAAATCCAGCTTGAACATCCGGAAGTTCATGGTTCACGTATTGCTGAAGTCTGGCTTGGAGAATTTTGAGCATTACTTTACTAGCTTGTGAGATGAGTGCAATTGTACAGTAGCTTGAGCATTCTTTGGCACTACCTTTCTTTGGGATTGGAATGAAAACTGACCTTTTCTTGTCCTGTGGCCACTGCTGAGTTTTCCAAATTTGTTAACATATTGAGTGTAGCACTTTCACAGCTTCATCTTCCAGGATTTGAAATAGTTCAACTGGAATTCTATCACCTCCACTAGCTTTGTTTGTAGTAATGTTTTCGAAGGCCCATTTGACTTCACATTCCAGGATGTCTGGCTCTAGATGAGTGATCACACCATCATGATTATCTTGGTCATAATGATCTTTTTTTTGTACAGTTCTTCTGAGTATTCTTGCCACCTCTTCTTAATATTTTCTGCTTCTGTTAGGTCCATACCATTTCTGTCCTTTATCGAGCCCATCTTTGCGTGAAATGTTCCCTTGGTATCTCTAATTTTCTTGAAGAGATCTTTAGTCTTTCCCATTCTGCTGTTTTCCTCTATTTCTTTGCATTGATTGCTGAGGAAGGCTTTCTTATCTCTTCTTGCTATTCTTTGGAACTCTGCATTCAGATACTTATATCTTTCCTTTTCTCCTTTGCTTTTCATTTCTCTTCTTTTCACAGCTATTTGTGAGGCCTCCTCAGACAGCCACTTTGCTTTTTTTACATTTCTTTTTCTTGGGGCTGGTCTTGATCCCTGTCTCCTGTACAATGTCATGAACCTGCATCCATAGTTCATCAGGCATCTATCTATCAGATCTAGTCTCTTAAATCTATTTCTCACTCCTACTGTATAATCATAAGGGACCCTTATGGCAGAAAGTGAAGAGGAACTAAAAAGCCTCTTGATGAAAGTGAAAGAGGAGAGTGAAAAAGTTGGCTTAAAGCTCAACATTCAGAAAATGAAGATCATGGCATCTGGTCCCACCACTTCATGGGAAATAGATGCGGAAACAGTGGAAACAGTGTCAGACTTTATTTTTGGGGGCTCCAAAATCACTGCAGATGGTGACTGCAGCCATGAAATTAAAAGAGGCTTACTCCTTGGAAGGGAAGTTATGACCAACCTAGATAGCATATTAAAAAGCAGAGACATTACTTTGCTGACTAAGGTCCGTCTAGTCAAGGTTATGGTTTTTCCTGTGATCATGTATGGATGTGAGGGTTGGACTGTGAAGAAAGCTGAGCACCAAAGAATTGATGCTTTTGAACTGTGGTGTTGGAGAAGACTCTTGAGAATCCCTTGGACTGCAAGGAGATCCAACCTGTCCATTCTAATGGAGATCAGCCTGGGATTTCTTTGGAAGGAATAATGCTAAAGATGAATTTCCAGTACTTTGGCCACCTCATGTGAAGAGTTGACTCATTGGAAAAGACTCTGATGCTGGGAGGGATTGGGGGCAGGAGGAGAAGGGGACAACAGAGGATGAGATGGCTGGATGGCATCACTGATTCGATGCAGGTGAGTCTGAGTGAACTCTGGGAGTTGATGATGGACAGGGAGGCCTGGAGTGCTGCGATTCATGGGGTTGAAAAGAGTCGGACACGACTGAGCGACTGAACTAAACTGAACTGATAGGTATCACTTTAGATATTGTCTGCAGATAATATGCAGACAGAGCACATTAATAATTCAGTCAACTCTAGAATCATTTTTATTTAAATCACTAGATGAAGGAAATGGAATCAAGGAGGGCATAACGGCAATGAGGGGCACTGCCCTTAACTGGATAATTCTCCAAAGTCACTATCAACCAGAGCACAATGGAATAAAGAAAGTATAATAAAACTGTTCAGATTAATAAACTCTTAGCAAAACTTTAAGTTTTTTCAATATAAATGTAAATATACTAGTTGCTTTGAGCTAGTAAAATTGTTTGAGTAAACAAAATGCTGCAGTAATCAGAAAAAAAAAAAGAGCAAAAGTACAAATCTTTGTGGAACTCTCATAGATTTTAAGGTTTGGCTATAGAATTAGTTAATGTGGATGTTAAAATCTGAGTTATTTTATGGTCTTATATCTATACTTTTTTCAGATTTAATATGTAGGAATCTTCTAAAACATGTGCATACCTTGCTGAATCCATTTGAAGATTCCTTGTTTCTTTTGTTTGAATTAAGAATATTTCTGTATTTTATAGGTTTAATAAAAGGAATATTTCTGTATTTTACAGGTACAAAAAAGGAACATGAAGGAGGATGACAGACAGGAAAAATGCAGCTTGCTAGGATAACTTTGGCCAGTAATGCAGGCCTTTCCCAAGACCATGGTAGTGTGGGGTGGATACTACAAGTAAAGTGCCAGAACTTGCAACAGAAAAGATTTAAAGTAGATTTTCTAGTGAGCAGCCTAAGTCCTTCTCGGGGCCAAAATAATGCTGTGTAACCCCCCTCTTTTTTTTGCTGAATATATAACTGACATTTTCGACAAGCTACAGCTAGAAACAAGCATCTTCAATGTATTTGTTCTATATTTATATGATTAATGGTCAAACTACAAGACTCAGAAGACAACTTAACAGTCCACTTTGTCACAAAAGCATTCATTTGACAGCAATTTTGCTTTATATAAACAAAAATGACAAGCTTCTCTCGTCAACAGAATGACAGCAACAAAAGTGGAAGGTTTACCCAGATTGTGTGTGTGTGTGTTATTTTGTGATACCAAAGTTTGCTGAACTGTGCACTTTAATATATCTCTGAATGGAGTTCTTCTTCACCTTTCTGACTAAGTGGCCATGCAGGTGTCCCAAAGAAATTACAAATGCATTGACTTTTAGCCTCTAACATATGAATAATGGAGGAACTGTATGAGTTTTCATTCTGTAGGTAAAATACGTATTTTTATTAATACAATTTCCTGTAGCATAGGAAATAATTTGAGAATAGTTATAGTTATGATATATTTGTAAATAATGGCTAACTTAAGGAGTTTGCCTGAACTGTTATACTGTTCCTATTTTACTTTGATCTAATAAAATATCAATTTAGTATAAACATAATGTACTCCAGTCTTATTCTATTCATATAGCAAATAGTATCATTTATATGTCAGACTTTGAGCCTCATGTTTTGTTCATCAAGTTGATTTATCATTTATTAATTTATCTGAAATTGGAGACTACTGTTATAATGATTCAGAAAATTTAAATGCAAGAGGAAGCCCTGATTACTGTCTGCAGAGGTAGATGGTTTTAAGCATTCTTTTAGTAATTCTGTCACCTTCTGCATGTTAGTATTTCCAAACTTTAGTTTCCTCATTAATAAAATAGAATTAATGAAATATATATCTGAGGGAATTAAGATAATGTGTATAAAATTATAGCATATTTCCTTGCACTTAGGACTCAATGCATTTAGCTCATTAAATTTAGCTATTATCTGAGATTTAGACTCAAACTTTATACTAGTTATGAAGATACTTGTAATAAAAATTTTTGTCAATTTGCCTTCATAAAATAGAGATCATGATAAATCTTTTTATAATCCCATTTTCATATATTTGTCTATAGACTCATTCATTGGAAAAGTATTTATTTAGTATCTAACATCCTACGCTGGCATTCAATACCTTCCATTTCTTGTCTGCCTTTAATGTAAATGCTTTAGCATTTTACTTATAAGGAGTGTAAGTCCTGGTCATGCTGATATCTACTTACCTGCATAGAAAATACTGGTACTTTTCATTGAAAATAAAATTTACATTTGTAAATGTGTCTCTATCTTTTAGAGTTTGATATGTTCCTAAATTGTGCAAAGTGGAGGACCAACCCCTGGATCTAATTAAATCTATCAAATTAAATAACCTGCCAGAATATTAGGCAGATTTTCCTGCCTAATAATATTCGGAGAAGGCAATGGCAATTATTACTACTTCCAATAATATCTTTTGTTCACACTGAAGAAAGAACAGTTTAAATATTCCTATTTAAAAATTAACAATCACTTAAGCTTGTACTGATGATGAAAGGTAATAACATTCCTAAAAGATCTGGTCAAAAGAGTAAGGCACCTGGGACACCCTAGCCTATGCCCACTTCTATGCCCACTTCAGCTCCAGCCATCCCACCAAGCTGGCCCTAGCACAGGATGGCCTGAGACCCCGTGGCCCATACCCACTTGAACTCCAGCTGTCCTGCCCTGGAGTCTCCAACAGAGCATGCCAGGGTCCCCTTCCCAGTAAACGCTCATTTCAGCCATAGCTGTCCTACCAGGTGGCAGCATATTTACAATAGCCCAGATAGGGAAGCAACCAGTGTACCTATTGATAGAATGCATAGGAATTTTGGGATTTCACCTGAAACTATCACAGCATGGTTAATTGGCTATACAGTATAAAATAAAGTTGTTTTTTTTTTTTAAAGAATAATGTGACACACACAGAGAGACAATGTAACATTACTTAGGGATAAAATTAAATCTTTCTATGCGCATCAACATTGGTGGACCCAGAGAGTATTATGCCAAGTAAAATAAGTTAGACAGCAAGAAACAAGTACCTTTTGATTTCACGTGTATGCAAAGTCTAAAGAATAAAACAAACATCAAAATAGAATCAGACTCATACACACACTGGTGATTGCAAGAGTAGAGACTGAGGAGATTAAGAGGTACAAACTACCAGTTATAAAATAAGTCATGGGGATGTAAAGCAACAGTTTAGGGAACATGGTCAATAACACTGTGATAGCTTTGTACAGTGATAAGTGGTAACTAGATTTATCATGGTGATCAATTTATAGATTATATAAATATCAAATCATTTGGAAATGTGTACAACTATACTGCAATAAAAAACAGCAAGGCAAATTTGTTAAGTTAGGTGTTATTAAATTATGTATCATTAATGGAAAACACCTATAAGTATTTCAAAATCTTATTTAATCACATGGGAAATATACATATGTATTTATATATATATAGTGCTAACTCACAAAGTTCAGCCATTATTCACAAAATATAGGTTGAAATTCACCAATTTATTTGCAATTTTAAAATAATATTAGAGGGTGTGTAATTAGTTGATGCAGTAAAAGAGATGACTAGGTGGCAAGAATACACAGAAGAACTGTACAAAAAAGGTCTTAAGGGCCTGGATAACCATGATGGTGTAGTCACTCACCTAGAGCCAGACAACCTGGACTGTGAAGTCAACTGAGGTTTATGAAGTATTACTACGAACAAAGCTAGTGGAGGTGATGGAATTCCAGCTGAGCTATTTAAAACCCTAAAGGCTGATGCTATTAAAGGGCTGCACTCAATATGTCCTAAAATTGAAAAGCTCAGCAGTGGCCACACAACTGGAAAAGGTCAGTTTTCATTCCAGTCCCAAAGAAGGGCAGTGCAAAAGAATATTCAAACTACTGAAAATTGTGTTCATTTCACTTGCTAATAATATTATGCTCAAAATCTTTCAGATTGGCTTCAACAGTATGCAAACTGAGAACTTTCAGGTGTACAAACTGGATTTAGAAAAGGCAAAGGAACCGGAGATCAAATTGCCAGCATTCATTGGATTATAGAGAAAGCAAGGGAATTCCAGAAACATCTACTTCTGTTTCATTGTCTATGCTAAAGCCTTTGACTGTGTAGATCACAAAAAACTGTGGAAAATTCTTAGAGATGGGAATACCAGAGTACTTACCTGTCTCCTGAGAAACATATATGCAGCTCAAGACAACAGCTAGAACTGGGATGGAACAAAGGACTGGTTCCAAATTGGAAACGGAGAATGACAAGGCTGTATGCTGTCACTCTATTTACTTAACTTGTATGCAGAATATATTATGAAATGCCAGGCTGGATGAATCACAAGCTGGAATCAAAATTTCTGGAAGAAATATCAACAACCTCAGATATGCAGATGATACCACTCTAATATTAGTAAGAGAATAGAAACTAAAGAGCCTCTTGGTAGAGGTAAAAGAAGAGAGTGAAAAAACTGGTTTAAAACTCAACATTGAAAAAAAGTAAGATCATGGCATCCAGTCTCATTCAGTTCAGTTCAGTTGCTCAGTCGTATCTGACTCTCTGCAACCTGATGAATCACAGCACGCCAGGCCTCCCTGTCCATCACCAACTCCCAGAGTTCACTCAGACTCACCTCCATCAGGTCAGTGATACCATCAACCCTTCTCACCCTCTGTCGTCCCCTTCTCCTCCTGCCCCCAATCCCTCCCAGCATCAGAGTCTTTTCCAATGAGTCAACTCTTCTCATGAGGTGGCCAAAGTACTGGAGTTTCAGCTTTAGTATCATTCCTTCCAAAGAACACCCAGGGCTGATCTTCTTTAGAATGGACTGTTTGGATCTCCTTGCAGTCCAAGGGACTCTCAAGAGTTTTCTCCAACACCACAGTTCAGAGCATCAATTCTTTGGTGCTCAGCTTTCTTCATAGTCCAACTCTCACATCCATACATGACCACAGGAAAAACCATAGCCTTGATTAGATGGACCTTTGTTGGCAAAGTAATGTCTCTGCTTTACAATATGCTATCTAGGTTGGTCATAACTTTCCTTCCAAGGAGTAAGCATCTTTTAATGTCATGGCTGCAGTCACTATCTGCAGTTATTTTGGAGCCCCCAAAAATAAAGTCTGACACTGTTTCCTCATCTATTTCCCATGAAGTGATGGGGCCAGATGCCATGATCTTCGTTTTCTGAATGTTGAGCTTTAAGCCAATTTTTTCAATCTCCTCTTTCACTTTCATCAAGAGGCTTTTTAATTCCTCTTCACTTTCTGCCATAAGAGTGGTGTCATCTGCATATCTGAGGTTATTGATATTTCTCCTGGCAATCTTGATTCCAGCTTGTATTCTTCCAGCCCCCCCCTTCTCATGATGTACTCTGCATATAAGTTAAATAAGCAGGGTGATGATATACAGCCTTGACGTACTCCTTTTCCTATTTGGAACCAGTCTCTTGTTCCATGTCCACTTCTAACTGTTGCTTCCTGCATATAAACATATAAACATATAGGTTTCTCAAGAGGCCGGTCAGGTGGTCTGCTATTCCCATCCCTTTCTGAATTTTCCACAGTCTATTGTGATCCACACAGTCAAAGGCTTTGGCATAGTCAATAAAGCAGAAATGGATGTTTTTCTGGAACTCTCTTGCTTTGTTGATGATCCAGCGGATGTTGGCAATTTGATCTCTGGTTCCTCTGCCTTTTCTAAATCCAGCTTGAACATCTGGAATTTCATGGTTCACATATTGCTGAAGCCTGGCTCGGAGAATTTTGAGCATTACTTTACTAGCTTGTGAGATGAGTGCAATTGTGCGGTAGCTTGAGCATTCTTTGGCATTGCCTTTCATTGGGATTGGAATGAAAACTGACCTTTTCCAGTCCTGTGGCCACTGCTGAGTTTTCCAAATTTCCTGGCATATTGACTGCAGCACTTTCACAGCATCATCTTTCAGGATTTGAAATAGCTCAACTGGAATTCCATCACCTCCACTAGCTTTGTTTGTAGTGATGCTTTCTAAGGCCCACTTGACTTCACATCCCAGGATGTCTGGCTCTAGGTGAGTGATCTCACCATCGGGATTATCTTGGTCATGAAGATCTTTTTTTGTACAGTTCTTCTGTGTATTCTTGCCACCTCTTCTTAATATTTTCTGCTTCTTTTAGGTCCATACCATTTCTGTCCTTTATTGAGCCCATCTTTGCATGAAATATTCCCTTGGTATCTCTAATTTTCTTGAAGTGATTTTTAGTCTTTCCCATTCTGTTGTTTTCCTCTATTTCTTTGCATTGATTGCTGAGGAAAGCTTTCTTATCTCTTCTTGCTATTCTGTGGAACTTTGCATTCGGATGCTTATATCTTTCCTTTTCTCCTTTGCTTTTCACTTCTCTTCTTTTCACAGCTATTTGTAAGGCCTCCCCAGACAGCCATTTTGCTTTTTTGCATTTTTTATCCATGGGGATGGTCTTGATCCCTGACCACAATCACAGAAAACTAGTCAATATAATCACACTAGGACCACAGCCTTTTCGAACTCAATGAAACTAAGCCATGCCCATGGGGCCATCCAAGACGGGTGGGTCATAGTGGAGAGGTGACAGAATGTGGTCCATTGGAGAGAGGAATGGCAAACCACTTCAGTATTCTTGCCTTGAGAGCCCCATGAGCAGTATGAAAAGGCAAAATGATAGGATACTGAAAGAGGAACTCCCCAGGTCAGTAGGTGCCCAACACACTACTGGAGATCAGTGGAGAAATAACTCCAGAAAGAATGAAGGGATGGAGCCAAAGCAAAAACAATACCCAGTTGTGGATGTGACTGGTGATAGAAGCAAGGTCTGATGCTGTAAAGAGCAATATTGCATAGGAACCTGGAATGTCAGGTCCATGAATCAAGGCAAATTGGAAGTGGTCAAACAGGAGATGGCAAGAGTGAATGTTGACATTCTAGGAATCAGTGAACTAAAATGGACTGGAATGGGTGAATTTAACTCAGATGACCATTATGTCTACTACTGTGGGCAGGAATTCCTTAGAAGAAATGGAGTAGCCATCCCAGTCAACAAAAGAGTCCGAAATGCAGGACTTGGAATCAGTCTCAAAAACGACAGAATGATCTCTGTTCGTCTCCAAGGCAAACCATCCAATATCATGGTAATCCAAGTCTATGCCCCAACCAGTAATGCTGAAGACGGTGACGCTGAACGTTTCTATGAAGACCTATAAGACCTTTTAGGACTAACACCCCCCAAAAGATGTCCTTTTCATCATAGGGACTGGAATGCAAAAGTAGGAAGTCAAGAAACACCTGGAGTAACAGGCAGATTTGGCCTTGGAATGCGGAATGAAGCAGGGCAAAGACTAATAGTGTTTTGCCAAAAAAATGCACTGGTCATAGCAAATACCGTCTTCCAACAACACAAGAGAAGACTCTACACATGGACATCACCAGATGGTCAACACTGAAATCAGATAGATGATATTCTTTGCAGCCAAAGACAGAGAAGCTCTATACAGTCAGCAAAAACAAGACCAGGAGCTGACCATGGCCCAGTCTCATTACTTCATGGCAAATAGAAGAGGGAAAGTAGAATCAGTGACAGGTTGTATTTTCTTGGGCTCCAATATCAATGTGGATGGGGACTATAGCCATGAAATTAAAAAAAAAAAAAAAGGTTTGCTTCTTGGAAGAAAAGCTATGACAAACCTAGACAGCATATTTAAAAGCAGAGATATCACTGTTTTTTCCACTAGTCATGTATGGATGTGAGAGTTGAACCATAAATAAGGCTGAGCCCTGAACAATGGATGGTTTTAAATTATGGTGCTGGAGAAGACTCTTGAGAATTTCTTGGACTGCAAGGAGATCAAGTCAGTCAAGCCTAAAGAAAATCAACCCTGAATATTCATTGGAAAGACATGTTGAAGATGAAGCTCCAATACTTTGGCTACCTGATGTGAAGAGCCAACTCATTGGAAAAGAGTGATGTTGGGAAGATTGAAGGCAAAAGGAGAAGAGGATGGCAGAGGATGAGATGGTTAGGTAATATCAATGAATCAATGGACATGAAGTTGAGAAAACTCTGGGGAAATAGTGAAGGACCGGGAATCCTGGCATGCTGCAGTCCATGGGGTTGCAAAGAGTTGGACATGACTTAGCTACTGAACAACAAAAATTAGTAGGAGCCATGTGTCAAATAAGTGTGATCTATTCTATTATATATATATATATATATACATACACACATATATATAAAGATATATATATATCTTTTGCTAAGCATTCTCCAATTCTCATATATTTTGCTTTGGCCAGAATTAGGCCACTTTCTATCTTTATATCCAAGAAACAATGAGAGCTAAGTATATTTAATTAGGTATATCTATAAGTTATTTTTAAGGAAAATTGATATTAATTAAGGAACTATTAATATCTATTGTAGGAATAAACAAGTGGAACCTGTATTTTTTAGAAGATTATAAATGCCAGATTGCAGGATAAAGAAAAAAAAAAAAACTTTAGATAAGACAAAGGTAAATCAGCTAACCTATGAAGTGATTTCAGATGTAACAGTGGAAAGAAAAAGAGATATATGAATAACTTATTTATTGGGCTTTGTAGATATTGTCCTTTTAAAAAGTGAAAGATTTGTGGCAATCCTGTAAAAAACAAGTCTATCAGCACTAGTTTTCCAATATGTGTCCACTGTGTATGTCTGTGTCACATTTTGATAATTTTTGAAATATTGTTACTGCAGTATATAAATAAATGATTCTTCATTGTTTCCATTACCATTAACAATTTTTGATCAACAGTGAGATAGAATATTTTATAATATATACATTAAACATTTGCTTTCCCCTGTTGTGAAATTATTTTTCTTTATCTAATGGATCTTAGTGTTTTGTTATCAGTTGTATGATTGGCTTTATATTTTTGGTAAGATCTCTTGCACATACACTAATTTCCTTGTATAGATTGATGCAAAATCTTTGTCTTGTTCTTGGGAATTTTCACCTATTCTATATGGAAATAGAAATATTTGTGAGATCCTTTATATAATTATTTGTGGTCCACTTCAGAGCCATGACTTGGGGCATCACAAATATATGTGGTAGCCTCTCAACTCTCATGATGCATTTGGGATGTCATGTATGATCTCAACTAATTTTTTTCAAAGATATTCCTGATACACCCTAGTCACACTAGTCAGTCCTAAAGGAAATCAATGCTGAATAATCATTGGAAGGACTGATGCTGAAGCTCTAACACTTTGGCCACCTGATGTGAAGATCTGATTGATTAGAAAAGACTCTGATGCTGGCAAAGATTGAGGGCAGGAAGAGACAGGGGCGACAGAGGATGAGATGGTTGGATAGCATCACCTACTCAATGAACATGAGTTTTTGAGTCAACTCCTGGAGCTAATGAAGGACAGGGAAGCATAGGGCAGGGATTGCAGTCCATGGGGTTGCAAACAGCTGGACAAAATATAGTGACTAAACAACAACTCTTCAATTCTATGAAGGCTGAGAAAGGTGAGGAAGCTTCAGGAGAGAAATTTGATGTTGTTTAAAGAAAGAAATCATCTCTATAACATAAGGCATGAGTTGAAGCAGCAAATGTTGATGTAGAATCTGTAGTAAGTTATCCAAAATATTCTATTTAATATAATTAAAGAAAGCAGCTGGACTAAATGTATTTTGGATGTAGATGAAATAGCCTTCTACTGGAAGAAGATGTCATCTAGGACTTTTAAAGCTAAAAGCGGGGGAGTCAATGCCTGGCTTCAAAGGACAGGCTGATTCACTTGTTAGGTGTAAATCCAGCTGGTGACTTTAAAGTTGAAGCCAATGCTTATTTACCATTCTGAACATCCTAGGGCTCTTAAAAACTTATGCTAAATCTATTCTTCCTGTGTTCTATAAATCAACCAACAAAACCTGGATGGTAACACATCTGTTTACAGCATGATTTAATGAATACTTAAATCCCACTGTTGAGACCTACTGCTCAGAAAAAAAGAAAATAAAGATTCATTTCAAAATACTACTGCTCAATGATAATATACCTGGTCACCCATAATTTCTGATGGAAATGTCCAAAGATATTAATCTTTTCTTGCCTGCTGATACAGTAGCCCTTCTGTGGTCCATGGATCAAGGACTAATTTCAACTTTCAAGTCTTATTACTTAAGAGATATGTTTCATAAGCATAATGTTTGGGCTTCTCCAGTGGTTCAGTTGGTAAAGAATCTGTCTCAATACAAGAGACACAGGAGATGCAGACCCATTCCCTGGATCAGGAAGATCCTCTGAAGTAGAAGGAAATGGCAACACATTCCATATTCTTGCCTGGAAGATCCCATGATCAGAGGAGCCTGGCAAGCTACAGTCTGTGGGGTCACAAAGAGTTAGACATGACTGAGTGACTAAGCACACAATTGCACACAAGGATATATAGCTCCCAGAGAGTAATTCCTTTGATAGATCTGCGAAAGTCCATTGAAAATCCTCCTGGAAAGGATTCACATTTCTAGCTGTCAATAAGAGCATTTATACTTCATGAGACAAGGTCATAATCCTAACATTAGTAGGAGTTTTGAAGAAGTTGATTCCAACCCTCATAGATTTGAGGAGTTCAAGACTTCCATGAAGGAAGTAACTACAGCTGTGGTGGAAATAGAAAGATAAATAGAATCAGAAGTGGAGCATAAAGATGTGATAGGATTACTGCAATTGCATGATAAAACTTGCAGAAATAAATAATTCTTATGGATGAGCAAACAAAGTGGTTTTTTGAGATGGAAACTACGTCTGGTAAAGGTACTCTGAAGATTATTTAAATGATAACAAAGAATTTAGAACATGACATAAATTTAGTTTTTGAGTAGTGGCAGGGTTTGAGAGGGATGAAAGAAGCTGTATATGGGTAAATAGCTACAAAAAAGCAATGCATGCTACAGAGAGATTGTTCATGAAAGAAAGATTGTTCAGACAGCAAACTTCACTGTCTGATTTTAAGAAAATTTCACAGCCACCCCAACATTCAGAAATCATCATTCTGATCAGATGGCAACCATCAACACTGATATAAGATACTCCATTAGCAAAAGAATTATGAATGGCTGAAGGCTCAGATGATGACTAGCATTTTTCAGCTATAAAATGTTTTTTAGTTAAGGAACAAACGTTGTTTTTCTAGATATAATTGCATTGTATGCTTAGTAAACAATATATAGTAAAACATAATTTTTATTTGCACTGGGAGACTGAAAAATTCATGTGACTTGCTTTATTGTAATATTCACTTTATTGTGACAGTCTGGAACTGAACCTGTGCTATATTTGAGGTATATCTGTATATATGAAAAAAATGTTAATGAATACCTGAAAGTATAGAGTTGTTTGGATTTGATGAAATGGGAAAACAAATAGAAATCTGATTAGAAGAAATAAGTGAAAGACTATCTTCAAAGTTTAAAATATTGAATTTTAAATCTCTTTACAGTTGCTAAACAGAAATATTAAATATGGTAAATGGCTGCAAATTAGAGATAGTAATGCATTTAGGAAAGATATAACAATGGCTATTGTCTATAGTAAATTAGTTGAGTCATTACAACTTAACACTTAGAAAAAAATGATGCTGTTATTCCTTGAGGCTCAATTTTTTATATGTTTGTAGTAATACTTTGGTAGAGATTTTATTTAGAATGATTTGAATGAATTGATTTGGATTTAATTTCTTATTTTCCAGCTAACTTTTAAACATGAATGTCAAAGTATTTTCTAATTGTCAAATTACCTCTGTTTTTGGGTTGTAAATGTCTACATCTGCTGCCTTCATTGCCTCTCCACTCTTAATCCACCCCAAACTCCTTGAGGTGGTTTGTATACACAGTGGTTTAATTTCTCTTCCCTCTTGCCCTGCCCATACACATTGATATAATTAAATGTTAAGATAATAGATTGGTCATCTGAGAGGTGATGATAATATAAAAATTTTTTAAAATGCATATTGTTAATACATATTCAAAGAAACTTAGGAAGCCATTAAAACATTGGATTATCCTAAATTCTCTGATATTACTAATAATGAGTTAAATATTTTAAGCCATTTCTCCTTTCAAGAACAGGTAAAAAAGCTAGACAAAATGCATACTTTTTAAACATCTATCTAAGTGTATCAAGTGGGTCTTAGAAAGCATCACTTTTCTAAAACTAATGAATTATACCAAGTCAAAATTAAAGAAACCCTATGAAACTCAAGTGGCATAAATGCAAATAAAATCATGTTGAAACATATGACATGAAAAACTTAATCCATAGTAAACAGATAAATTTGAGTTATTGAGAAATAATAGATTTGTTTTAAAATTAAAAAAAAAAAAAAGTGGGGCAGCTGTGTTTAGCAGAGGATTTAGGATCAACCCAATCCAGTATTTTTGCCTAGAGAATCCCATGGACAGAGGAGCCTGGGGGGCTACAGTCCATGGGGTCGCAAAAAGTTGGACATGACTGAGTGACTAATATTTAATATTATATATTTTATTAGGCTCGTAAGCAATGAGGGAAAAGTAAAAACAACAACAACAACAAACACTGAGTTAGTTGTGTATCTCAATAAAACATATACATAAGATGAATTAACCCCTTCATGGATTACAACCTTGTCATCGTGAAGGGGCTTATGTAACTCAATTAAGCTATGAGCCATGCTATTCAGGGCCACCCAAGACAGATGGTTCATAGTGGAGATTTCTGCCAAAACATGGTCCACTGGAGGAGAGAATGGCAAACCACTCCAGTATTCTTGCCACAAGAACCCCATGAACAGTATGAAAATACAAGAAGATATGACACTGGAAGATGAGACCCCAGATGAGACTGAAGATGTGACCCCAGATGAGACTGAAGGTGTCCAATATTGGACATCCAAAGATGTACACTATACTATAGAGGAAGAAACGAAAGAAAAAGATGTTGAAAAAGATAAGCAATCTAATGAGAATTACGATACAAAATAAAATGAATATTCCATAACTTAAAAACCACAAACCAAAAATTATATAATAAACAGAGGAAATTACAGCAGAATATATTAGTTAGAAACAAAAATATAGGTCAGAAGAATATACAAAAAAATACATGAAGACAATATGATTGAACATATAGAGGATATGTAAGAGCAAAGTGATGAGGTCTACCATATTTTACTGAAATTAGTCACTCAGTCATGTCCAACTCTTTGCAACCCCCTGGATCCTACCAGGCTCCTTACTTCATGGGATTTTCCAGGCAAGAGTACTGGAGTGGGTTGCCATTTCCTTCTCCAGAGGATCTTCCCAATCCAGGGATTGAACCTGAGTCTCCCACATTGTAGGCAGACACTTTATGGTCTGAGCCACCAGGGAAGTCATATAGAGGAAGAGTGGAGGGCAATTACTAATAGCTTCAGAAAAAATGAAGCAGCTGGGTGAAAGCAAAAAGGACGTTCAGTTGTGAGTGTGTTTGTACGCTCAGGTGCTCAGTCATATTCTATTCTTTGTGACCCACCAAGCTCCTTTGGCCATGGGACCATCCAAGCAAGAATACTGGAGTGGGTTTCCATTTTATTCTCCAGGGAATCTTCCTGACCCAGGGATCAAACCCATGTCTCTAAAGTCTCCTGCATTGGCAGGCAGATTCTTTAGCACTGTGCACCTGGGAAGCCCCAGATGTGTCTGGTGATGAAAGTAAAGTCCAATGCTGTACAGAAAAATATTGCACAGAAATCTGGAATGTTAGGTCCATGAATCAAGGTTAATTGAACATGGTCAAGCAGGAAATGGCAAGAGTGAACATCAACATCTTAGGAGTCAGTGAACTAAAATGGATGGGAATGGGAAAATTTAATTCTGAGGACCATATATCTACTACTGTAGATAAGAATCCCTTTGAAAAAGTGGAGTAGTCAACAAAAGAGTCTGAAATGCAGTGCTTGGGTGCAGTTTCAAAAAACAACAGAATGATTTCAGTTCACTTCCAAAGCAAACCAGTCAACATCACCAGTCATAATCCCAGTCTATGCCCTAACCATTGATGCAAAAGAAGCTGAAGTTGACTGGTTCTATGAAGACCTACAACATCTTCTAGTACTAGTACCACCCCCCCCCAAAAAAAAAGATATTCTTGTTATCAGAGGAGATTGAAATGCAAAAGTAGGAAGTCAAGAGATACCTAGAGTAAGACGCAAATTTTCCCCTGGAGAACAAAATGAACTAGGGCAAAGGCTAATACAGATTTTTCTTTCTTTCTTTTTTTTAAATGTTATTTATTTTTTTAATACTTTACAATATTGTATTGGTTTTCCCATACACGAACATGAATCCGCCACAGGTATACACGTGTTCCCCATCCTGAAACCCCCTCCCTCCTCCCTCCCCATACCATCCCTCTAGGTCATCCCAGTGCACAAGCTCCAAGCATCCAGTATCAGGCATCGAACCTGGACTGGTGATTTGTTTCTTATCTGATATTATACATGTTTCAGTGTCATTCTCCCAAATCATCCCACCCTCTCCCTCTCCCTCTCCCACAGAGTCCAAAAGACTGTTCTGTATATCTGTGTCTCTTTTGCTGTCTCACATAAAGGGTTATCGTTACTATCTTTCTAAATTCCATATATATGCATTAGTATACTATATAGGTGTTATTCTTTCTGACTTACTTCACTCTATATAATAGGCTCCAGTTTCATCCACCTCATTAGAACGGATTCAAATGTATTCTTTTTAATGACTGAGTAATACTCCATTGTGTGTAATACTCCATTGTTTATATGTACCACAGCTTTCTTTTCCATTCGTCTCCTGATAGACATCTAGGTTGCTTCCATGTCCTGGCTATTATAAACAGTGCTGAGATGAACATTGAGGTACACGTGTCTCTTTCAATTCTGGTTTCCTCGGTGTGTATGCCCAGCAGTGGGATTGCTGGGTCATACAGCAGTTCTATTTCCAGTTTTTTAAGGAATCTCTACACTGTTCTCCATAGTGGCTGTACTAGTTTGCATTCCCACCAACAGTGTAAGAGTGTTCTCTTTTCTCCACACCCTCTTCAGCATTTATCACTTGTAGACTTTTGGATCACACCCATTCTGACTGGCGTGAAGTGGTACCTCATTGTGGTTTTGATTTGCATTTCTCTGATAATGAGTGATGTTGAGCATGTTTTCATGTGTTTGTTAGCCATCTGTATGTTTTCTTTGGAGAAATATCCATTTAGCTCTTCGGCCCATTTATTTTTCTGGAATTGAGCTACAGGAGTTGCTTGCATATTTTTGAGATTAGTTGTTTGTCAGTTGCTTCATTCCTGCTGTGATTTATGTCAGAGAATGTTTTGCCTATGTTCTCCTCTAAGAGTTTTATATTTTCTGGTCTTACGTTTAGATCTAAAATCCATTATGAGTTTATTTTTGTGTATGGTGTTAGAAAGTGTTCTAGTTTCATTCTTTTACAAGTAGTAGACCAGTTTTCCCAGCACCACTTGTTAAAGAGATTGTCTGTAATCCATCTTATATTCTTTCCTCCCTTGTCAAAGATAAGGTCTCATTCTATGAGGCCACGTCACCCTAATACCAAAATCTGACAAAGATACTACAAAAAAAGAAAACTACAGCCGAAAATCACTGATGAACATAGATGCAAAAATCCTTAACAAAATTCTAGCAATCAGAATCCAACAACACATTAAAAAGATCATACACCATGACCAAGTGGGCTTTATCCCAGGGATGCAAGGATTCTTCAATATCCACAAATCAATCAATGTAATACACCACATTAACACATTGGAAAATAAAAACCATATGTTCATCTCAATAGATGCAGAGAAAGCCTTGACAAAATTCAACATCCATTTATGATAAAAACTCTCCAGAAAGCAGGAATAGAAGGAAAATACCTCAACACAATGAAAGCTATATATGACAAACCCACATCAAACATTATCATCAATGGTGAAAAATTGAAAACATTTCCCCTAAAGTCAGGAACAAGACAAGGGTGCCCACTTTCACCAGTACTATTTAACATAGTGTTGGATATTTTGGCCACAGCAATCAGAGCAGAAAAAGAAATAAAAAGAATCCAAATTGGAAAAGAAGAAGTAAAACTCTCACTGTTTGCAGATGACATGATCCTCTACATAGAAAACCCTAAAGACTCCACCAGAAAATTACTAGAGCTAATCAATGAATACAGTAAAGTTGCAGGATAAAATCAACAAACAGAAATCCCTTGCATTCCTATACACTAATAATGAGAAAATAGAAAGAGAAATTAAGGCAACAATTCCATTCACCATTGCAATGAAAATAATAAAATACTTAGGAATATATCTACCTAAAGAAACTAAATATCTATATATAGAAAACTATAAAACACTGGTGAAAGAAATCAAAGAGGACACTAATAGATGGAAAAATATACCATGGTCATGGATTGGAAGAATCAATATAGTGAAAATGAGTACCCAAAGCAATCTACAGATTCAGTGCAATCCCTATCAAGCTATCAATGGTATTTTTCACAGAGCTAGAACAAATAGTTTCACAATTTGTATGGAAATACAAAAAACCTTGAATAGTGAAAGCAATCTTGAGAAAGAAGAATGGAACTGGAGGAATCAACCTGCCTGACTTTAGGCTCTACTACAAAGCCACAGTCATCAAGACAGTATGGTACTGGCACAAAGACAGAAATATAGATCAATGGAACAAAATAGAAAGCCCAGAGATAAATCCACATACATATGGACACCTTATCTTTGACAAAGGAGGCAAGAATAATACAGATTTTTCAAGAGAACACAGTGTTCATAGTAAATACCCATTACCAGAAACAGAAGAGACAACTCTACACATGGGTATCATCAAATGGTTAATATCAAAATCAGATTTATTAAATTCTTTGCAGCCAAAGATGAAAAAGAAAGTGAAGAAAAAGAAATGCAAGAAGGCAAAATGGTTGTCTGAAGAGGTTTTACAAATAATTATGGAAAGAAGAGACTTGTAAATGGGGAGAAAGGGAAAGATAAAACCAATTGAATGCAAAATTCCAGAGAATCGCAAGAAGATATAAAGTGAAAGTGAAAGTGTTAGAAAGTGCAAGCTGCTATGACAAACCTAGACAGCATATTAATAAGCAGAAATGTTACTTTGCTGACAAAGGTACATATAGTCAAGCTATGGTTTGTCCAGTATTCACATTCAGATGTGAGAGGTGGACCATAAAGAAGGCTGAGCATCTAAGATCTGATGATTTTAAATTGTGGTGCTGGAGAAGACTCTTGAGAGTCCTTAAGACAACAAGGAGATCAAACCAGTCAATCCTAAAAGAAATGAACCCTGAATATTCATTGGAAGGACTGATGCTGAAGCTCTAATATTTTAGTTACCTGATGCAAAGAGCTGACTTATTGGAAAAAGCCCTGATTTGAAAAAGATTGGGGACAAAAGGAGAAGAGGGCAGAAGAGGATGAGATGATCAGATAGCATCAACAACTGAATGGACATGAATTTGAGCAAACTCCAGGAGATAGTGAAGGAAAGGGAAGTCTGGAGTGCTGCCATTTCTTCCAGGGTTCAAAAGAATCAGACACAATTTAGTGACTGAACAACAGCAAGAGTAAATTAAATCCAGAGAACTAAAAAAAAAGTATAACAAGGTGATAGAAAAATTAATGATACAGGAGAAAATAAAACAATAGAGAGCATCAAAAAAGTAAAAATTTAGTCCTCAGAAAACACTAATGAATTTGATAAATTGCAAATTAGAAGAGAGGGGTTATATAATTAATACCACACACACACACAAAAAAAAGTGGTCCTGTAACAAACAGTACAAGACAGAAAAAGGGTGGTGCAAAGAGAATAGTCAATACTTTTTCATTAATTTAAAAAAATTTAGAAAAAGTTTTAGAAAGTAAAAAATAAAAACCTCAATTGACCTTTGAATAAAAATTATTAACTTTCTAGAAAATAAATATGTAAGACCAGATAGCTTCACCCATGAATTCTATTAAGTAGTTAGAATAAGAACCTTCAATGAATTATTAGAAAAAAAAAGTGAAATGTTACCTGCTCATTTTATGTGGTGAGCATAATCTTTATAATAAATCCTGACAAAGGTATTAAGATTATGTATAATTGAATTTCAATTTCAGTTATGGGAATAGAAAGAGCAATTCTAAGCAAAATAGTAACACTTTGAATACAGCAAAATTATAAAAAGATAACACCCCAAAACCAATCCGAATTTTCTCAAGCAATGAAAGTTTGGCTCAAATTTTTTAAATCAATCAATGTATGAACACCATGACAGAATAAAAGACTATCACAACAAATATTATCTCAGTCAGAAAAATAGTTATATAATATTTAATATCTGTGCAAAATGAAATGTCTTAAACTGGAAGTAGAGTGGAACTTCTAATGTGATCAGAGATAAAGAAAAACAAACCAAAAATATTGTATTAATTAATATTGATATATATAATTTGAGGTTAGGATTGAAATGAACATGCCTATTGTCACCATTTCTAGTTTACATTGTTGTAGAAATCAAAGCAAGTGCAATAATTCAAAAGAAATGATTCTTTTTTTTAATGGTTGTTATACATAGATGGAGAAAGAATTGAGAATGCAGTATGACAAGGCTGTCTGTTGTCACCTTGTTTATTTAACCTATACACAGAGCACATCAGAGAATTGCTGGGCTGGATGAGTTACAAACTGGAATCAAGATAGGTGGGAGAAACATCACAACCTCAGATATGTGGATGATATCATTTTAAAGGCAGAAAGCAAAGAGGAACTAAAGATCCTCTTGATAAGGGTAAAGGAGGAGAGTGAAAATGCTGGCTTAAAACTAAACATTATAAAGACTACAATCATGGCATCTGGCCCCACTCCTTCATGGCAAATAGAGGTGGAAAAGGTGGAAGTAGTGACAGATTTCCTCTTCTTGTGCTCTAAAATTAATGACGATGGTGACTGCAGCCATGAAATCAGAAGATGATTGTGTCTTGGCAGGAAAGCTATGACAAATCTAGACAGTGGGTTGAAAAGCAGAGACATTACTCTGCCAACAAAGGTCCATATAGTCAAGGATATGGTCTTTCCAATGGTCACATACAATTGTGAAAGCTGGACCATAAAGAAGGCAGAGCACCAAAGGATTGATGCCTTCAAACTGTGGTGCTGGAGAAGACTCTGGAGAGTCCCTTGGACAGCAAGGAGATCAAACAAGTTAATCTTAAAGGAAATTAAACCTGAATACTCATTGGAAGGACTGATGCTGAATTTCCAGTATTTTGGTCACCTGATGCAAACAGCTGACTCATTGGAAAAGCCCATGACGGTGAGAAAAATTGAGGGAAGAAGAGGGTATCAGAGGATGAGACAGTTGGATGGCATCACTGATGCAATGGACATGAACTTGGGCAAAGTTTGGGAGACAGTGAGGGACAGGGAGGCCTGGTGTGCTGCAGTCCATGGGGTCACAAAGAATTGTACAAAACTGAGCGACTGAACAACAACATATACATAGATTAGACCATCAAATACACAGAAAATTCAAAAGAAATTATGGGGCACTGTTATCAATAAATAAATTGAGCCAAGATCCCAAATAAGAAATTGATATTCAAAATTAATTGTATTTTTTATGCCAGAAAGAAACACTTGGAAGATAAAACAATAAGCAAAAACCTATATTTTAATACAAAAAATTTTAATGTGAAGGAATAAATCTAACAATGGTTACATAAGACTTCTACACAGAAATTTTAAATTATTGAGAAAATTTAAAGATAATCTAAATAAAGGGAGGGATATCCTAGGGTTGAGGTCATAAAAATGTAATTGCAGAGAAAGAATTCCAAGGATATAGCTATGGGGTATGTTAATGGTTAGAGGTCATGGTGAAAAGAAGGAGAGAAGGAGAGAGAGGAGAAAGTAAGTGTAACTTTGGTGCTGTGTAAGCCAACCAAAGTAAATATTTAAAGGGCAAGTACTTGATCCCCTGGATCAAAGGAGGCAGACATGTCCAGTGCAATAAATGTGCAATGACCATTGGCAACTTTGATAAGAACAATTAAATAACATGATATTTTCAAGTAAGAATGAGAGAAAAGTAACTCAAGAGAAACATAAAATTAATCCTTCTAAGAAGGAGCTTTAACACTTGAGGGTCAGGAGTAGTTCTCTCTCTGCCTCTCTCTCCCTGCATGTCTTTGTCTCCTTACTGGACAAAAGTTCAGGTATAGAGGCAACAAAGTGATATCATGAAAGAAAAACTTGGAAATTACTAGAACAATGTCCTAGAACACGTGAGAAATTTAATTTTGATTAATGTCTACATTGAAATACTTAACTCAGTAACACTAGTTTATGTTACGTATATGCTTGCAATGCAGGAGACCTGGGTTCGAGCCCTAGGTCAGGAAGCCCTGGAGAAGGGAATGGTAACCCACTCCAGTATTCTTGCCTGGAAAACCCCACAGACATAGGAGCCTTTTGGGCTACAGTTCATGGGGTCTCAGAGAGTCAGATACGACAGAGAGACTCACACTCCACTTCATATACTATTATATACCATGTATATTCATCTGCTGATACCCTAGCAGCCATCATGTCAGTGTGTCATATGCATTAAGAGAAGTGATAAATATTAGAGAAAAGTGACAGCTATTGGCTATTGCCAATAACTGTAAAACTTAGGATGGCAGGTCACTTGTGTTGCATAACATTATGTTTCAGTGTTTTCATTATTATTGTTAAAATTATCTTAAATGTAAAATTTCCAATCAGTTTTATTAATTTTTAAAATAACAATGTGAATATTTTCTCTAAAGAAATCAGTAAAATGTAATCACATAAAGCCTTCTGAACTATTAGTCACATTTCAACTCAATAAACTTAGTTATGTTGATGTATAAATAGGCATAAATATTTTCCTGAGATTCATTTTTAAGAGGTAGAATTTCAGAGTATAAAAGTAATCTCATGTTCAAGTTTTCTGTGATCCACTATTAATGTTAAAAGTTGTAACAGCTACTGGCAAAGCAAAAATACTGTTTACCGGCAATCTTTACAACCCAACCAGGTTTTATTGGGTATTTTAGTATATGGATGGACAAACGGATGGATAGAGAGAGACCAAGTTCTTGGCAATTATTTTTAATATGCAATTTCCATTTCTCCAATTCTCTTCTGGATTCAACAAGTAAAATTTGTATTTTCAATTGATTAATATAACACCCAAAAAAGATGTTCTTTTCATTATAGGGGACTGGAATGCAAAAGGAGGAAGTCAAGAAACACCTGGAATAACAGGCAAATTTGGCCTTGGAGTAAGGAATGAAGCAGGGCAAAGGCTAATAGAGTTCTGCCAAGAGAACACACTGGTCATAGCAAACACCCTCTTCCAACAACACAACAGAAGACTCTACACATGGACATCACCAGATGGTCAACACCAAAATCAGATTGATATATTCTTTGCAGCTAAAGATGGAGAAGCTCTATACAGTCAGCAAAAACAAGACTGGGAGCCGACTGTGGCTTGGATCATGAACTCCTTATTGCCAAATACAGACAGAAATGGAAGAAAGTGGAGAAAACCACTAGACCATTCAGTTCATTTCATTTCAGTTCAGTCACTTAGTCATGTCTGACTCCTTGAGACGCCATGAATCACAGCACGCCAGGCCTCCCTGTCCATCACCAACTCCCAGAGTTCACCCAAACTCACGTCCATCGAGTCAGTGATGCCATCCAGCCATCTCATCCTCTGTCGTCCCCTTCTCCTCCTGCTCCCAATCCCTCCCAGCATCACGGTCTTTTCCAGTGAGTCAACTTTTCGCATGAGGTGGCCAAAGTATTGGAGTTTCAACTTCAGCATCAGTCCTTCCAATGAACACCCAGGACTGATCTCCTTTAGGATGGACTGGTTGGATCTCCTTGCAGTCCAAGGGAATCTCAAGCTATGATCTAAATCAAATCCCTTATGACTATACAGTGGAGGTGAGAAATAGATTTAAGAGACTAGATCAAATAGAGTGTCTGCTGAACTATGGATGGAGGTTCATGACATTGTACAGGAGACAGGAATCAAGACCTTCCCCAAGAGAAAGATATGCAAAATAGCAAAATGGCTGTCTGAGGAGTCCTTACAAACAGCTGTGAAAGAGAAGCAAAAAGCAAAGGAGAAAAGAAAAGATATAGCCATCTGAATGCAGAGTTCCACAGAATAGCAAGGAGAGATGAGAAAGCCTTCCTCGGTGATCAGTGCAAAGAAATAGGGGGAAACAATAGAATGGGAAAGACTAGAGATCTCTTCAAGAAAATTAGAGATACCAAGGGAACATTTCATGCAAAGATGGGCTCAATAAAGGACAGAAATGGTAGGGACCTCACAGAAGCAGAAGATATTAAGAAGAGGTGGCAAGAATACACAGAAGAACTGTATCAAAAAGATCATTATGACCAAGATAATCATGATGGTGTGATCACTCACCTAGAGCCAGACTACTTGGAATGTGAATTCAAGTGAGCATTAGGAAGAATCAGTACAAACAAAGCTAGTGGAGGTGATAGAATTCCAGTTGAGCTATTTCAAATCCTGAAAGATGACACTGTAAAAGTACTGCACTCAATATGCCAGCAAATTTGGAAAACTCAGCAGTGGCCACAGGACTGGAAAAGGTCAGTTTTCATTCCAATCCCAAAGAAAGGAAATGCCAAAGAATGCTCAAACTACCGCACAATTGCACTCACCTCACACGCTAGTAAAGTAATGCTCAAAATTCTCCAAGCCAGGCTTCAGCAATATGTGAACCATGAACTTCCAGATGTTCAAGCTGCATTTAGAAAAGGCAGAGGAACCAGAGATCAAATTGCCAACATCCTCTGGATTATCAAAAAACCAAGAGAGTTCCAGAAAAAATATCTATTTCTGCTTTATTGACTATGCCAAAGCCTTTGACTGTGTGGATCACAATAAACTGTGGGAAATTCTGAAAGCAATGGGAATACCAGACCACCTGACCTGCCCCTTGAGAAACCTATATGCACTTCTGGAAGCAACAGTTTGAACTGGACATAGAACAACAGACTGGTTCCATATAGGAAAAGGAGTACATCAAGGCTGTATATTGTCACCCTGCTTATTTAACTTATATGCAGAGTATATCATGAGAAACGCTGGGCTGAAAGAAGCACAAGCTGGAATCACGATTGCCAGGAGAAATATCAATTACCTCAGATATGCAGATGACACCACCCTTATGGCAGAAAGTGAAGAAGAACTAAAGAGCGTCTTGATGAAAGTGAAAGAGAAGAGTGAAAAAGTTGGCTTAAAGCTCAGCCTTCAGAAAACTAAGATCATGGCATCCAGTCCCATCAATTCATGGCAAATAGACAGGGAAACAGTGGAAACAGTGGCTGACTTTATTTTTCTGGGCTCCAAAATCACTGTAGATGTGACTGTAGCCATGAAATTAAAAGACACTTACTCCTTGGAAGGAAAGTTATGACCAACCTAGACAGCATATGAAAAAGCAGAGACATTGCTTTGCCAACAAATGTCCATATAGTCAAAGCTATGGTTTTTCCAGTGGCCATATAAGGATGTGAGAGTTGGACTTTTAAAAAAGCTGAGTGCCGAAGAATTGATGCATTTGAACTGTGGTGTTGGAGAAGACTCTTAAGAGCCCCTTGGACTGCAAGGAGATCTAGCCAGTCTATCCTAAAGGAGATCAGTCCTGGGTGTTCATTGGAAGGACTGATGTTGAAGGTGAAACTCCAATACTTTGGCCACCTGATGCAAAGAGCTGACTGATTTGAAAAGACCCTGTTGCTGGGAAAGATTGAGGGCAGGAGCAGAAGGGGACGAAAGGGGATGATATGGTTGGATGGCATCACTGACTCGATGGACATGAGTTTGGGTGACCTCTGGGAGTTGGCGATGGAGGGAGGCCTGGCATGCTGCAGTTCATGAGGTTACAAAGAGTCAGACATGACTAGGGACTGAACTGAACTGAGTAGACTTGAGAAATGATTCAATAATTAAGTTTGCTTTTAGTCAAGAATGGGTTAGTTTTGAACAATCTCTTCTTGTATAAAGTGAAGTTTGAGTGGTAAAAGGGGTGATTTGACAACAATTTTAAAAAATAATCAATATATTGTTCTACACAGGGTGCTTTTTAAGAGTTTTATCTTTTTGCATGATTCTTGATTATTTTCTTTAGTTTAAAGGAAATACTTTAAACTTCAACACTATTCTTTCGCTGTCCTTTATAACAATTTTATTTTTTTACTTTTATGTAATTATGTATTCTTTATTTATATTTTTATTCTTTCAGATATATTACTTGAATATAATTAAATTAAAGCCTATAAGCTTTCCTATAATATAAACAATAAGCCACATTCATGCATTTTAAATGCTATTCTCATTTTAAAAATTATTTTAGAAGTAGTCAATAATTGACATTTTAACTCCCTTTTAGCGCCAGATTATTTATTATTTACTAATCCAGGCTATGGTTTTTCCTGTGGTCATGTATGGATGTGAGAGTTGGACTGTGAAGAAGGCTGAATGCCAAAGAATTGATGCTTTTGAACTGTGGTGTTGGAGAAGACTCTTGAGAGTCCCTTGGACTGCAAGGAGGTCCAACCAGTCCATTCTGAAGGAGATCAGCCCTGGGATTTCTTTGGAAGGAATGATGCTAAAGCTGAAGCTCCAGTACTTTGGCCATCTCATGCGACGAGTTGGCTCATTGGAAAAGACTCTGATGCTGGGAGGGATTGGGGGCAGGAGGAGAAGGGGACGACAGAGGGTGAGATGGCTGGATGGCATCACGGACTCCATGGACGTGAGTCTGAGTGAACTGCGGGAGTTGGTGATGGACAGGGAGGCCTGGCGTGCTGCGATTCATGGGGTTGCAAAGAGTTGGACACGACTGAGCAACTGAACTGAACTGAACTGAATTTCTCAAATGACTATTTGAGATGTGGGAGGGTCATTTTTGTAAAGCTTAAGCAAATTATCTGGCTTACTATATATATAAAAAATACAAACAAGGAAGAAATTAAGGTACAGCTTATATATATCACAGGACCATATTAAGGTAAAATGGTTTTTAACCAGTTAAGATTTATTCATCTAGATTTATTGTGTATTTAGGTCAGTGTGATATAAATATGTTGTGTCAACCTTTGTAATTTCAGTTTCAACTTTAGTGCTTTTAGTTTTTGTGATGAACTGAATATTTGTATTCACCCCCCAAAATTCATATATTGAAATCCTAACCCTCATGTGATAGTATTAGGAGTTGAAGACTTTAGGATGCAATTAGAATTATATGAAGCCATGAGACTAGAAACCCCATGAATGGAATTAGTGACCTTGGAAGTGTCACAGATAGCTTGCTTCTTTTTGCTGATCTCTGCCATGTGACAATAAAGTAGAGCTAACAGTCTGCAATCCAGAAGAGTGTTATCACCAGAACTTGACCTTGCTTGCACCAGAATCTCAATCTTCCAGGCTTCAAAACTATGCAAAATAAATTTCTGTTGTTTTTAAGTCAACCAGTCTATGTTTGTTCTAACAGCCCAAACTAAGACATTTTCAATAACTAACCAATTAGATATTGAAAATAGTGTTACTAACTTATAACATTATTACAAATATTACATTATTATGAACAAAGCTAGTGGGAATGATAGAATTTCAGCTGAGCTATATTGAGCCCTAAAAGATGGTGCTGTTAAAATGATGCACTCAATATGCAAGCAAATTTGGAAAGCTCAGCAGTGGCCACAGGATTGGAAAAGGTCAGTTTTCATTCCAATCCCTAAGAAAGGCAATGGCAAAGAATGTTCAAACTATTGCATAATTGCACTCATCTTGCACACTAGCAAAGTAATGCTCAAAATTCTCCAAGCCAGGCTTCAACAATATGTGAACTGAGAACTTCCAGATGTTCAAGCTGGATTTAGAAAAGGCAAAGGAACCAGAGATCAAATTGCCAACCTACTGGATCATATAAAAAGCAAGAGAGTTCCAGAAAAACAACTACTTCTGCTTTATTGACTATGCCAAAGCCTTTGACTCTGGATCACAACAAACTGTGGAAAATTCTTCAAGAAACGGGAATACCAGACCATCTTACCTGCCTCCTGAGAAATCTGTATGCAAGTCAAGAAGTAACAGTTAGAACTGGGCATGGAACAACAGACTGGTTCCAAATTGGGAAAAGAATACTTCAAGGCTATATATTGCTACCCTCCTTATTTAACTTATATGCAGAAAACATTATGGAAAATGCTGGATGGATGAAGCACAACTTGGAATCAAGGTTGCAGGGAGAAATATCAAAAACCTCAGCTATACAGAAAACACCACACTTATGGCAGAAAGCAAAGAAGAACTAAAGGGCCTCTTGATGAAAGTGAAAGAGGAGAGTTTAAAAAACTGACAAAACTCAACATCCAAAAAACTAATATCATGGCATCTAGTCCCATCACTTCATGACAAATAGATGGGAAAACAATAGAAACAGTGACAGAATTCATTTTCTTGGGCTCCAAAATTACTGCAGATAGTGACTTCAGCCATGAAATTAAAAGACGCTTGCTACTTGGAAGAAAAGCTGTGACCAACCTAAACAGCATATTAAAAAGCAGAGACATTACTTTGCCAACAAAGTCTGTCTAGTCAAAGCTATGGGTTTTCCAGTAGTCATGTGTGGAATTGACAGTTGGACAATAAAGAAAGCTGAGCGCTAAAGACTTGATGTTTTTGAACTATGGCATTGGAGAAGACTCTTGAGAGTCCGTTGGACTGCAAGGAGATCAAACCAGTCAGTCATAAAGAAAATCAGTCCTGAACATTCATTGGAAGGACTGATGCTGAAGCTGAAACTTCAATAATTTGGCCACTTGGTGGGAAGAACTGACTCATTGGAAAAGACCCTGATGCTAGGAAAGATTGAAGGCAGGAGGAGAGGGGATGACAAAGGATGAGATGGTTGGATGGCATCACTGACTTGATGGAGATGAGTTTGAGCAAGGTCCAGGAGTTGGTGATGGACAGCAAAGCCTGGTGTGATGCAATCCATGGGTTCACCGAGTTGGACATGACTGAGAGACTGAATTGAACTTATTACATTGCTTGTGTTCCTTTCTGTTGCTTCTGAGCATTTTAAGAACATTTTTATTATACCTTGTCTTATCATGCTATTCAGGGTACAGAGGTTGTTAATAGTTTTATCTCTATTGGGAGGTTGTTTTGTTTTACAATTTTAACCATAATATGTTTCTCTGATGTATATACATTGGCCTCTAATTTCTTGCTTATTTCCATTTCTTTGATATATTCTGCTTAGCCAGATAGGTTTGGTTGAGTTGTATAAAAAGATGACATCCCCTCTCCCTAGATCTCAAAGGCTCACCACTCCTCTGTAGGTCTCAAAGGCTTAGGAAAAAAAGTTCATTTCTACCACCTATGACCTGCCCATCATTTTCAACTGTGAATTATCTCATCTCACCTCCATTCCTGCCCTAAAATGATGAACAGTCTCTATCTGAAGCATCAGAGGTTGCCATGACAAAGTTTCAGATTTAATTATATGCTCAGAAATGACAACCATCATTTCATCTCGCGTGGCATTTCATCACCAAAACAGGACATTGACTATTCCTGAATTCAGAATGAGGAAGCCTAATCCTCCTACAGGGAGAAGTATGCAAATCAATGAAACAAAACATGTGAGAGCAATTAAGACAGTTCGCCTTGAATATTTTCCCACATAACTTTACTATCAACCCCTGCTAATAATGTTTCTAGTATCTCTCTTCAAAGTCTTGGATGGTTCAAATCACTGATAACATCTGGGAAATAATGTCTGTTTTTTTAACAGAAAATTTACACTTCTGGGTAGAAATAACGTGGTAGTTCTTTTCACTTTCTAATATATATTTTTATTTCTAAAAAAGAGTGTCTTTACTTTGTGTCTTTATAGATGTCAAAGGGCATGAATGCTATCTCTTTACAAATGCATCTTAATTTCTTTCTATGTATGTAATAGTTTTAATCTTAATTCCTTACAATGTAATTGGGCTTTGCTTTTCTGTTTTATATTTTTGTATTTCAGGTTATTTTATTCCCTTATGAATTAATTTAATATTCATTTGAATATTACTATAAAATCCATTTAATATCTTACCATTCTAATTTCTTTGATTTTACTTTTATTGTGGCTTTCTAATTATTGACTTCTTATCTGCATCTTATCATAGTCTGTTAAATACACTATTTATCTCGATCCTTAAATATTGTTTAGTTGTATTCATTTAAAATGTTATTTTTATTTCTGTATTACATTTTAAAAACTAAACAGGAATAAACAACATTTCTCATTATGTGGGCTTTTTAAAATAATGTAGAAAGTGTTTAAAATCATTCTTAACATTTTTTAATAGCTTTTTTTTTTTTTAATGGGGTTTAACTTTCTCAGCTCTTTCTATAAAACTGTGTGTTACCTGAATCTGGTGATTTTTAAAATATCTATTTTCCTTTCTAGATCAACCTTTCTATTATTTTGATTTTTAAATAAGATTTGTATATCTTTTAGTACTTTCATCAGTTACTTTTGAGAAATTCTTTTATATAAAATACAAAATACAAATTTATTGAAAATATACTGGATTCCATTCTCTGACCAAGCCTTTGGAGTAATTCAGTCAGCTCAATGTCACAATACTGGATATCCTTATCAAATTAGTAGCACTTCAATCTCTAAAAGGTAGTCATAACATCAATTCTGCTATTTGAAATTAATCACAGAAGTGTTCTACAAGACTTTAACATTTAATTTGAAATGTTTGATGCTGCTCAGAAATCAAAATATTTTTCCAATTTGTAATAGTTTGTGTGAGTTTGAGGGCACAAACTATAGCATATTAATTCTACTAGACATAGGGAATGAAAGAACTGAAAGACACTTTTCCTCCTTATTGTTTTGCAGAAGGAAAAAAAAAAGAATAGCAATATAGGCTTAAATAGAAAAACAAAAGAAAAACCTGTGTCACCTGTTTTCTCCTTGACTTTTCAGAGATAACATATTTCTTTGATTATTGCCTTAACATGATTATAGAAGAAACATTTTTACCCTGGATTTTCAAAATGGATCTTACCTGCCACACTAAAAGATAAAATCATTCTATTTTATACCCTTTCAAAAGGGCAAATGTTGTTAACTGGAACACCATCTACATTTATTATTTAATTCCCAGTATATCAAGTTTAACATTTATGTTTTTGTAAATGTTTCTATGGGCTTCCCTGGTGGCTCAGTGGTAAAGAATCCACCTGCCCATGCAGGAGATATGCATTTGATCCCTGGTTGGGAAGGTCCCAGGGAGAAGGGAATGGCAACCCACTCCAGTATTCTTGCCTGGGAAATCCATAGACAGGGGAGCCTGGTGGTCTAGAGTCCATGGAGTCACAAAAGAGTCAGACATGACTTACTGACTGAAAAACAGCAACAAAATGTCTATATGTTCATTATGATATAATGAGGAAATTAATATAGGAAAATATCAATTCCCTAAAAAATACATTTTCAGCCTCATTAGCTCAACTTGAAATGTATGAGATGAGACTGGTGCTGGATTCACTATTCTTTAACAAAGCAAAGCAGTACATAAATATGTCCTGATCCAGGATGAATATGCTTTAATGATATTAAAAGGTATAGATCAATGGAAGTGGATAGAAAACGCAGAGATAAGCCCACCTACATATGGTCACCTAATCTATGACAAAGGAGGCAAAAATATACAATGGAGAAAAGAGTCTCTTCAGTAAGTCATGCTGGGAAAGCTAGACAGTTCAGTTCAGTTCAGTCACTCAGTTGTGTCTGACTCTTTGCGACCCCATGAATCGCAGCACGCCAGGCCTCCCTGTACATCACCAGCTCCCGGAGTTCACTCAGACTCACATCCATCGAGTCAGTGGTGCCATCCAGCCATCTCATCCTCTGTTTTCCTCTTCTCCTCCTGCCCCCAATCCCTCCCAGCATCAGAGTCTTTTCCAGTGAGTCAACTGTTCATGAGGTGGCCAAAGTACTGGGGTTTCAGCTTTAGCATCATTCCTTCCAAACAGCACCCAGGACTGATCTCGTTCAGAATGGACTGATTGGATCTCCTTGCAGTCCAAGGGACTCTCAAGAGTCTTCTCCAACACCACAGTTCAAAAGCATCAATTCTTCAGCGGACAGTTACATTTAAAAGAATAAAGTCAGAACACTCCCTATGAGCAAATAAGATGGTGGAGTAGAAGGACATGCACTCATCTTCTCCTTGAGAACACCAAAAATGTAACTGCTGCTGCTGCTGCTAAGTTGCTTCAGTCATGTCCGACTCTGTGCAACCCCATAGATGGCAGCCTACTAGGCTCCCCCATCCCTGGGATTCTCCAGGCAAGAACACTGGTGTGGGTTACCATTTAAACATAGAAAGGAGGATGCTGTAACCCACCAAAAAGAAACCCCACATCCAAGGACAAAGGAGAAGCTGGAATGAGATGGTAGGAGGGCACAATTACACTAAAATCAAATTCTATACCTGCCAGCTGGGTGACCTACCAACTTGAGAATGATAATACCAAAGAAGTTCTCACACAGTTGCAAAGGTTCTAGGCCCCACATCAGAC
The DNA here is from genome assembly GCF_014754425.2 of Oryx dammah. Taxonomy (NCBI): domain Eukaryota; kingdom Metazoa; phylum Chordata; class Mammalia; order Artiodactyla; family Bovidae; genus Oryx; species Oryx dammah. Next base: position 7,709,343 of record NW_024070187.1, read on the forward strand.
TACCCCACCTGGGGATCTGGCAACGGGACTGGAAATCCCCAGGGAAGCTGACTTTGAAGTATAGCAGGACTCCATGTCAGAACTTCCACAGGACTAGGAGAAACACTTAAAAAAAGGCTCAGACAAAACCTTGTACACACCAGGACTTAGGGGAAAGTATCAGTGATCCCACAAGAGACTGAACCAGTTCTGCCTGTCAGTGTTTGAAGGTCCCCTGTGGAAGTGTGTGTCAGCAGTGTGTGTCATTCAGGTTTGACCTAAATAAAATCCTTTATGATTATACAGAGGAAGTGACAAATAATTCAAGGGATTGGATCTTATAGAGTATCCAAAGAACTATGGATGGAGGTTTGCACATTGCACAGGAGGTGGTTACCAAAACCATCCAAAAGAAAAATAAATGGAAGAAGGCAAAATGGTTGTTTGAGGAGGCCTTACTAATGGGCTCACAGGAGAAGAGAAGCAGAAGGTAAAGAAGAAAGGGAAAGATATATCCAACACAATGCAGAGTTCTAAAGAATAGCAAGGAGAGATAAGAAAGCCTTCTTAAGTGCAAAGAAATAGAGGAAAGCAAGAGAATGGGAAAGAGTAGAGATCTCTTCAAGAAAATTGGAGATATCAAAGGAACATTTCATACAAAGATAGACACAATAAAGGACAAAAATGGCAAGGATCTAACGGAAGTAGAAAAGATTAAAAAGAGGTGGCAAGGATACACAGAAGAACTACACAAAAAAAGGTCTTAATGACCCAGATAACCACAATGGCATGGTCAATGCCTAGAGCCAGACATCCTGGAGTGTGAAGTCAAGTGATCTCAGGAAGTATTATGATGAACAAAGATCGTGGAGGTGTTTGAATTTCAGCTGAACTATTTAAAATCCTATGAAATAATGCTGTTAAAGTGTCCACTCATTATGCTAGCAAATTTGGAAAACTCATCAGGGGCTACAGATTGAAAAAGGTCAGTTTTCACTCCAATCTAAAACAAAAGGCAATGCCAAAGAATGTTCAAACTACCATACAATTGCACTCATTTCACATGCTAGCAAGGTAATGCTCCAAACCCTTTAAGCTAGGCTTCAGCAATACTTGAACCAATAAATTCCAGTTGTACAAGCTGGACTTAGAAAAGGCAAAGGAACCAGACATCAAATTGCCAACATCTGATCAATCATAGAAAAAGCAAGGGAATTCCAGAAAAACATCTACTTCTGCTTCACTGACTTTGTGAAAGCCTTTGATTGTGTGGATCACAATAAACTGTGGAAAATTCTTCAAGGATGGAAATATCAGACCATCTGACCTGCCTCTTGAGAAACCTGTATCCAGGTCAGGAAGCAACAGTTAGAAACGAATATGGAACAACAGACAGGTTACAAATTGGGAAAGCAGTACACAAGCCTGTATACTGTCACCCTGCTTATTTAACTTATATGCAGAGTACATCATGAGAAATATGAGACAGGATGAATCACACACTAGAATAAAAATTGCCAGAAGAAATATCAACAACCTCAGATTTGCAGATGATACCACTCTAATGACAGAAATCAAAGAGGAACAAAAATAGTATCTTTATGAGAGTGAAAAAGGTGGCTTAAAACTCTACATATAAAAAAAAACCTAAGATCATGGCTTCCAGTTGCATCACTTTAAGGCAAAGAGATGGAAAAAAAGTGGAAACAGGGATAGATTTTATTTTCTTGAGCTCCAAAATCACTGTGGATGATGACTGCTGTCACGAAATTAAAAGACACTTATTCCTTGGAAGAAAAACTATGATAAAACTAGACAGCATATCAAAAAACAGAGACATCACTTTGCCAACCATGATCTGTATGATTTTTATAGAAAAAGCTGTGATTTTTCCAGTAGTTATGAACAAATATGAGAGTTGGGCCTTAAAGAAGGATGAGTGGGAAAAAAATTGATGTGTGGGGCTGCAAAAGACTCTTGAGAGTCCCTTGGACTGCAAGAAGATCCAACCAGTCCATCCTAAAGGAAATCAGTCCTGAATATTCATTTGAAGGACTGATGATGAAGCTGAAACTCCAATACTTCGGCCATCTGGTGGGAAGAACTGGCTCATTGGAAAAGACCCCAATGCTGGGAAAGATTGAAGGCGGGAGATGAAGGGGGTGACAGAGGATGAGATGGTTGGATGGCATCACCAACTCAATGGATATGAGTTTGAGCAAGCTTCAGGAGTTGGTGATGGACAGGGAGACTTAGTGTGCTCCAGTCCATGGGGTTGCAAAGAATCAGATATGACTGAGCTGCTGAACTGAACTGAAAAGGAAATTGACCCTGAGTATTCATTGCACGGACTGATTCTGAAGCTGAAGCTCCAATACACTGGCTACCTAATGTAAGGAGAGAGCTGAGTTATTGGAAAAGATCCTGATGATGGCAAAAAGTGAGGGCAGGAAGAGAAGGGGTACAAACAATAAGATAATTGGACAGCATCGCTGTCTCATGAGTTTGAGCAAACTCTAGGAGACAGTGAAAGACAGGGAAGACTTGTGTGCTGCAATCCATGGGGTTGCAAGGAGTTGGACATGACTTAGTGACTGAAGAACAGCAACAAGAACACTCCCTAATATCTTATACAAAAATAAATTCAAAATGGGTTAAAGACCTAAATATATGGCCAGATATTATAAAAGGCTAAGGGGATCCAACCAGTCCATTCTAAAGGAGATTGGTCCTAGGTGTTCTTTGGAAGGAATGATGCTAAAGCTGAAACTCCAGTACTTTGGCCACCTCATGTGAAGAGCTGACTCATTGGAAAAAACTCTGATGCTGGGAGGGATTGGAGGCAGGAGGAGAAGGGGACGACAGAGGATGAGATGGCTGGATGGCATCACTGACTCGATGGACGTGAGTTTGGGTGAACTCTGGGAGTTGGTGATGGACAGGGAGGCCTGGCGTGCTGCAATTCATGGGGTTGCAAAGAGTCGGACATGACTGAGTGACTGAACTGAACTGAAAAACATAGGCAGAACACATAGCAAGATCTTTATTAACTCACATCCTAGAGTAATGCAAACAAAAACAAAACCAAACAAATGGGTCCTAATTAAACTCAAATGATTTTGCACAGTGAAGGAAATCATAAACAAACAAACAAAAATATCCCTCAGAATAGGAGGAAATATTTGCAAACCATGCAACTGACGAGGGGTTAATCTCCCAAATATACAAACAGCTCAAGCAGCTCAACACTAAAAAACAAACAACCCATTCCAATAAATGGGAGGAAGAACTAAAATGTCAGGTCTCTAATACAACATACAGATGCCCAAGAAGCACATGAAAAAATATTCAATATTACTAATTATTAGAAAAATGCTAATCAAAACTACAATGAGGTACCACCTCATACCAGTCAGAATGGCCATCATCAAAAAATCTATAAACAATAGATGCTGGAGAGCATGTAGATAAAATGGAACCCTCTTATACTGTTGATGGGAATGTTAATTGATACAGTTACTATAGAGAACAGTATGGAGGTTCATCAAAAAACTAAAAATAGAATCACCATAAAACCCAGCAATCCCATTCTTGCACATATACTAAGAGAAAACAATAATTTCAAAAAATACATGCATCCCAATTGTTCACTACAATACTATTTACAATAGCTAGGACATGGAATCAACCTAAATGTTCATCAACAGAGAAATGGATAAAGAAGTCATGATACATATATAAGATGGAATATTACTCAGCTATTAAAGGGAACAAAACTGTGCCATTTGCAGAGCTGCAGATGGACCTAGAGATGTGGATGGACCTGCCATACAGAATGGGCTAAGTCAGAAGGAGAGAAACAAATATCATATATTGAAGCATATATGTAGAACATAGAAAAAAAGTACAGATGAACGAATTGGCAAAGCAGAAATAGAAACACAGACATAGAGAATAAATATACAAACAATAAATTGGGAGATTGGGATTGATAACATTTACACTGTTATGTATAAAATAAATAACTAATGAGAAGCTACTCTATAGCACCGGGGTGGTGGGAGGGAGAAAGTAAACTCTGTTTTTAAGATACATATTAAATTAACCTTAAAAGTGTATTTCAATATATGGATACATTCAGTTCAGTTCAGTTCAGTCACTCAGTTGTGTCCGACTCTGCCCATGAATTGCAGGATGCCAGGCCTCCTTGTCCATCACCAACTCCTGGAGTTCACTCAGATTCACATCCACTGAGTCAGTGATGCCACCCAGTCATCTTATCCTCTGTCGTCCCCTTCTCCTCTTGCCCCCAATCCCTCCCAGCATCAAAGTCTTTTCCAATGAGTCAACTCTTCGCATGAGGTGGCCAAAGTACTGGAGTTTCAGCTTTAGCATCATTCCTTCCAAAGAAATCTCAGGGTTGATCTCCTTCAGAATGGACTGGTTGGATCTCTTTGCAGTCCAAAGGACTCTCAAAAGTCTTCTCCAACACGACAGTTCAAAATCATCAATTCTTCGGTGCTCAGCTTTCTTCACAGTCCAACTCTCACATCCATACATGACCACTGGAGAAACCATAGCCTTGACTAGATGGACCTTTGTTGGCAAAGTAACGTCTCTGCTTTTGAATATGCTATCTAGGTTGGTCATAACTTTTCTACATTAGGTGCAGACAAATACTGTTTGATTCCACTTACATGAGACAGAACTGTCAAATTCATAGAGTCAGAAAGTACTTTGGTAGATGCCAGGAGCTGGGAGTTGGATGGGAGAAGAATGGGGCATTAGTGTTAAATAGGGACAGAATTTCAGTTTAGGAAGGTAAAAAATTTGAGAGCTGGAAGCTGGTGAGAGGTGCACACCAATGTGAATGGACTTAGTCCCACTGAGCAGTATAGTTAAATATGGTTAAAACTGTATGTTTGAAAATTATGTGACTTCCACCACAAGAAAACAAACAGGGTTGCTAAAATGTTCTCACTTGGGAGTCTTATACTTAACGTGAATAAGCCATCACATTTGCTTTAAAAATCCGGAACAATTGGATGTATTTTTTGACAGAAATGGGGCTTCCCTGGTGGCTCAGATGGTAAAGAATCCACATGTAATGCAGGAGACCCAGCTTCGATCCCTGGGTTGGGAAGATCCCCTGGAGAAGGGAATGCCAATCCACTCCAGTATTCTATCCTGGAGAATTCCATGGACAGAGGAGCTTGGAAGGCTACAATCCATGGTGTAGCAAAGAGTTGGACATGACTGAACAAATAATGCTTCGCAAAAATGACCAAAAAAATTGTTTTACTGAAAAGTACGTAATACAGTTGAAGAATCACATTTTATCTGTAGACTATGAAGTTGCATTAGACAGAGTGATTGTACTAAATTATAAACAGCAATTTTGAACATTAAATTATTTCATTTTAGTTATTTTTCCAAAGTGAAATTTTCAGATATTCTAAAGGTCAGATTATTTCTTAAAATTAAAATGGTGACTTTTTGTTCCAATGTTTAGCACTTTCTAATTATAGTTCATAGTGGAAATTTCCTCCACAAACTACTCACTCACTGTTCAAGGAAATTTGGGGGAAAAAATATCAAATGAACTTAATAATGCTAGAATTAATGCATGACCTCTAAAATGAATTAAGTAATACATCCTTCTTTGCAAGTTGCTTTGGTTGTGTGTTTGATTCAAATATATTTGATTCATATAAAAATGCGACAAACTCCATAATGAAACATCAGTGATAAAAGTGATGGTCCGAGGCAAAAATGAGGCCACACATTATGGAATCCAGCAATATAGAAGGAATTATCATTTGCCATATCACTTAGAAATTTTTGTTTTCTAATTTCACAACAAAATATTTCAGATATTTTGATCATCCCAGAGGAAAATGAAATATTTGATGCAATATTTAAAAAATAAAATAATCAACCTTTTACTGTAGGTTGTTTACACAAAACCACACACATATGCACATCCCTTAGAGTTAGGAATTAAAGTTTTTTTAAATTTATCCCCAATCCTCAAGTGTACTATCTAGCATAGATCAGAAACCTCAATATATTGAGCAAATAACTAGATATCAGAAAATAAAAGGCAAAGCCTTTAGAGTTTACATAGAAGAAGTTTTGGTGTTTACTTTCAGTTTTGTTTTGAAGTGAAGAGGATTTAATATCATGCAATAGGATTTAATCCTAATTAGGACTCATTTTGTGGGTGATGAGTTACGTGGAAAGAATTTAAATGACCAGTAATTCATAGCATTTGCTTTCTATTAAAATTGCATCTTTTCTTGATCGTGAGAAGTTGTGAGTCCTTGAAATTAGCAGTATCTTCAGGATACTTAATTAAAAGAACAAAACAGTCCCATTGCCACACATAGGTAATTACAAGGTAAATCTGTAGGTCTTTATGACTCCTGTGTACTTTACTACAGACTCTAGATTTCAGTTGTCCACTTTGGCCTTAGCTCTACTTCATAATGACTAATATGATTGGCAGAAACAATCCCTATTGACCAGGCCAATCTGTAGAATAGCCACAGATGATTGCTCTGATTAAAAATCCAGGGGAAACGATTCCATACTGGCTTTTCAGTGCATTTGTTCTCAGATCAAGTCCTCGGTTCTATCAGCTGTGTTTTCTAGGATGCTTTGTCACCTGGTTCCTTGCTGAGTTCAGCCAATAGAAAATACTGCAGGATAGAAGAAAAGGAAAAGGATGGAAGAAAGAGAAGCCGGTTTATTTCTAACAGTTATGATCTCTTGGGAGGAACAGTTGTTACCTGAAATTTGCATGTAACTGGCAGTCTTGTTTTTACTCTACCAACCCTAACCCAGGATTTCACTTGGAAGCCTGCTTTTTCTCTGTGGCTTCAAGTGGCAATACCTCCTCCCTTTGTCTCGTTAGCTTAGTAGTGACAGCAGATTCTAGCATTGCTGTGACTTGGTTGTCTCTCCATCTCCCTTCATACTTCCTGTACTCCTAATAGATGGAATTTGATACGGGAAGGAATAATTGTACAAAACTCAGGAAAAAAAAGCTGCTCCACATAGAACCAGACACCCTAGAGTGTGAAGTCAAGTGGGCCTTAGAAAGCATTACTGCTAAGAAAGCTAGTGGAGGTGATGGAATTCCAGCTGAGCTTTTAAAAATCCTGAAAGACAATGAATGCTGTTGAAGTACTGCCTCAATATGCCAGCAAATCTGGAAAACTCAGCAGTGGCCACAGGACTAGAAAAGGTCAGTTTTCATTTCATCCTAAAGAAAGGCAATGCCAAAGAATGTTCAAATTACCATACCACTGCTCTCATTTCAAATGCTAGCAAGATTATGTTCAAAATTCTTCAAGTTTAGGCTTCAGAAGTGCATGAACCAAGAAATTCCAGATGTGCAAGCTGGGTTTAGAAAAGAAAGAGGAACCAGAGATCAAATTTCCAACATCTGATGGATCATAGAAAAGGCAAGGGAATTAAAAAAAAAATCTATTTCTGCTTTATTGACTAAAGCCTTTGACCGTGTGGAGTGGATCACAACAAACTGTGGAAAATTCTTAAAGAGATGGGAATACCAGAATACCTTTTCTGTCTGATAAACCTGTATGCAGGTCAAGAAGCAATAGTTAGAACCAGATATGGAACAATGGACTGGTTCTAAATTGGGAAAGGAGTACATCAAGGCTGTGTATTGTCACCCTACTTATTTAACTTCTATGCAGAGGACATCATGAGAAAAGTCAGGCTGGGTGACTCAAGCTGGAGTCAAAATTGCCAGGAAAAATATTAGCAATCTCAGATATGCAGATGACACAGTCCTAATGGCAGAAGCTAAGAGGAACTAAAGAGTCTCTTGAGGAGAGTGAAAAATTAGAGGGGAAAGCTGGCTTAAAGCTCAACTTTCAAAAAATGAAGATCATGGCATCCAGTCTCATCATTTCATGACAAATAAAAGGGGGAAAAGTAGAAACAGTGACAGATTTTATTTTCTTGGGCTCCAAAATCACCGCAGACAGTGACTGCAGCCATGAAATTAAAAGATGCTTGCTCCTTGGAAGGAAAGTTATGACCAACCTAGACAGCATATTAAAAAGTGAAAACATCATTTTGCCAACAAGGTTATGTATATTCAATTGAATCTATGATTTTTCCAGTAGTTATGTATGGATGTGAGAATTGGACTATAAAGAAGACTGAACACTAAAGAACTGATGTTTTCAAACTGTGGTGATAGTGAAGACTTTTGAGAGTTCGTTGGATTGCAAGGAGAACAAACCAGTTAATCATGGACTGATGCTGAAGCTCCAGTACTTTTCCACCTGTTGTGATGACTCACTGGAAAAGACCCTGATGCTGGAAAAGATTGAGGGCTGGGGGAGAAGGGGGGCTGCAGTGGATGAGATGGTTGGATTGCATCACCAACTCAATGGACATGAGTCTGAGCAAAGTCAGAAAGATAGTGAAGGACAGGGAAGCCTGCTGTACTGTAGTTCATGAGGTCACAAAGAGTCAGATATGACCTAGTGATTGAACAACAACAGAAATACTGAGGGAGAGCCAAATGACAGTATTTGACTACAGCAAAATGATGACTTTCTGATTTGTAAAGGACTCAAATCATGTAATTAAAGAAAAGTTGGCACACTACAAGAATATATCTGTAATATATATAATCAACACATTTTATTGACTTGAATATGAAAAGAATTGTAAAGCACACAAAAAAATCAGGAAATCTAATTATGAAATGAGGAATTAAGTGAATAGGCAATTACAGAAATGAGAAGGTGCATGAAAGAAGAAAATGAATAAATCCTCAGATAAAAATTAATCCGAGTCACACAAAGTAAGATTCTACATTCTAACTACTAAATGCACACAAAAAAATATAAATTGTCATAATTCTTTCTCTGTGTTTCAGAAAATGGCTCATAAAGCATTATGTACTGGTTCCTGCCACAACCTCAGAAAAATGTTCAATATCTAGAGCCCTTGAAAACCTGTAGAAGGGATCAAATAAACACAAATTCCTATGTGGTGGATGTCACCAAAACTGAACTTCAGAAGAAAGAGTGTACCTTCAGAAAGAAAACTGATGATGTCTGCAGACACTTCTACCTGAGGCTCAAGCCATTGTGGCCTCTGAAAATTCATCTCATGACAGTCATATCCTCTAGCAGCACCAGCCAGCATGCAGTACTCAAGCTGACAGCTGCTTCTTGATCCCCATCTAATGTTTCATGCTTCATCCTCAGAGTCTCTACTAAGCAGATTCAGACATCTTTCTGGGAGATCTATCATTTATTGAGTACAGATTCCAAGGATAAGCTCTAATCAAGGCATCTTATTGTAGACTGATCACCATGGCTCTGTTTAACACATTCTCTTCTGCATTATATGATCACTGCCATACATGTAGCCACAAGGAGACACATTCATTGGGTCTGATGTAGTGGATGCTGGCTCAGAAAATCCTGCTTTCTGTGGCAATATTCCTTTTAGATGACTTGGGAAAATATACCTGTCCTCTACTCTTATAGAAAGACTAAAGAAATTAAAGAAAAAATATGGTGTTGCTGAAAAGCCTATAGCCAAGGAGAAGTGTCAGGGTGGATGGACTTCCTCAACTTTTGAATTTATTGCTACTCTACCTGAGGTTGCAAAATGCCTAAAGTCTTGCAGGTATCCTCTTGATCTAACAGTCAGCACTTCCCTATTAGCACTCAAAGTTCTCAGCATGGAGATGAAGACAAGTAGGCAGCAACATCTGCTCAGGCTACTGAATATCTTATTCTCTTTTTTCTCCCACAGGTTTTTGAGAAATTATGGGCTGTGGGTGGAGCCTTGGTGACAGAAAATAAGCATCAGATTCTATTTTTTTAAATCACATGACCTTGAATACAGACAAGAAAGCAAAAAAAAAAAATTGTCTATTATTTTTCCAATACCACATGGTATTGATTACTGTAGCTTTATAGTAAGTCTGATATAGTAAGTTTTATCAGTGGTTCTGGAATGGAAATGGGCACTTTTTTATAAAAGTAAATTGCCCCTTAGCTCTAAGTCTTATACATGTATCAGAGAGTTTTCCAATATGATTTAATTTAGCATTTTTTTATGCTAATAAATAGTTGGAGATAAACTTTGCCATGCAGTACTCATATGAGTAACTAGATCTATTAATGGAGCCTTGTTAAATTGGAAAAATATGGTTAAAGGACAATAATAAAATAACACTAAGATTTATTATGTATACCATTTGGGTGAATTTAAAACTAAATGAGTATGATTTTCACTGATGTAAATATTTAAATAAATATACATATGAAAAAAAGTGAAAGTCACACAGTCCTGTCTTACTCTGCAATTTCATGGACTGTAGTCTGTCCCGCTCCTCTGTCCATGGAATTCTCCAGGCAAGAGTACTGGAGTGGGTTGCCATTTTCTTCTCCAGGGGGTCTTCCTGACCCTGGGATTGAACCTGAGTCTCCTGATTGCAGGCAGATTCTTTACCAACTGAGCCACTAGGAAAGTACACATTAAAATAAGAATGTGTACTATTGAAATTATTAAGCAGGGAGTTAAGGGAAAAATAAAATATAAAACCCCAAACCTGGCAACAGAGATACTGCTGCTGTTGTTTAGTTGCTAGGTCATGTCCAGCTCTTTGAAATCCAATAGACTGTAGCCTACCATGCTCCTGTGTCCATGGGGTTTTCTTCTGGAATAGATTGCCATTTCCTACTCCCATGAGATCTTCCTGACCCAGGGATCAAACCCGTGTCTCCTGCTTGGTAGGCAGATTCTTTACCACTGAATCATCTGGGAAGCCAGCAACAGAAATAATATGTCATAAACCTAGGAGAATGAGCAATACAATCTATACTTCTAAGGCTGTGTATCTAAAATAGAACAAAACTAGCAGATTAGTTTAATTAACTTAAAAATGCATTCCATCTCCATTCAATTGCATAACAACCTTGGTACCTGCTGATATAAAAAATTGGTTTGTATTCATGCAAGCTGCCTATGGTAGGCTGAGAATATCTAATTTGTATATATTTCAGTCAAAACACACTTCAAAGTAAAATCAGCTTAAAGCTATTTCTGGTAATTTATTTGCTTGTAGATTTAAATATTTTCAAAATCATTCTTAGATTATCTTATTACATACAATTGATATTGGGAATGTTTTTAAAATATAGCACAGATGCAAAAGATAAGACATAGTTAATTCAGCATATTTAAATAAATAAATAATTATAAACTAATTCCATGTTAACATTTAGTGTTAATATTTGACTCAAGAGTTTGAAAGTCATGATGAATCTATCATTTCTAGGGTAAGATTTCATGCAAAGTTCTTCAGAATGCTTGAGACTCCTGAAAATATCATTGATACTCCTACATACTAGCAATGAATGAGTGGGATTTGAAATTAAAAAGCAATACCATTTACATTAGTACAAAAAATGAAATACATAGTTATAAATCTAAAAAAATACATCTAAGATGTACATAAGGAAAACTAAAAAACTTTGATGAGTAAAATCAAAGAACTAAATAGAGAGATTCCATGTTCATGAATAGAAAGATTCAATACTGTCAGTTCTTCCCAAGTTTATTTATAGACTCAAGGCAACTCTGACAAAAATCTCAGCAAGTATATATGGAGAGGCAAAAGACTGTGAATAGTCAACACAATTCTGAAGAAGAAGAACAAAGCTGGAGAAGTGATGTTACTGACTTTGGACTTACTATAAAGCTACTCTAATCAACAGAGTGTGGTATTGGTAAACAATAGACAAATAAATGGAACAGAATAGAGGGTACAGAAACATACCCATGTAAATATAATCAACCTATATTTGACAAAGGAGGGAAGGCAATCTGATGGACCGAGGACAGTCTCTTCAACAAATGGTGCTGGAAAAACTAGACATCCACATGCAAAAATGAATATAGCAGAGAGCTTATACCCTTCAAAAACTAACTCAGGGCTTCCCTGGTGGCTCAGTGGTAAAGCATCCACCTGCCAATGTGGGAGACATGGGTTTGATCCCTGATCTAAATATCCCACACCCCACATTCTGCACAGCAGCTAAACCCATGAGACACAATTATAGACCTTGTACTCTAGAGCCTGGAAGCTGCAACTGCTGAGCCCACATGTCACAACTACTGAAACTCATGAGCCCTGGGGCCTGTGCTTCACAACAAGAGAAGCCAACCAGAATGAGAAGCCTGTGCATCACCACTAAGGAGTAACCTTCATTCAGCACAACTAGAGAAAAGCCCACACAGCAACAAAGACACAGCACAGCTAACAAATAAATACATAAACTACAACAACAACAACAAACACCACTCCAAATGGGTCACAGACCTAAATGTAAAATGTAAGACTATAGAAATACTAGAAGTAACATTAGACAACACCTACATATCCTTGGATATGGTGATGCCATTTTAGATACAATGCTAAAGGCAAGATCCAGGGGGGAAAGTGTATAAATATGAACTTCATTAAAATAAAAAAAAATTTTTTTGTAAGAGAAGAGGGGAAGAAAATGTGAATACAAGCCCTACTGGGAGAAAATATTTATAAAGGTCACATCTGATAATTGACTGTCCTCCAAAATATACAGAGGACTTTTGATTTAACACTCAACAATGAAAAAATGAAAAACCTGATTAAATAATGGGCCATATACCCTAAGAAACACCCCACCAAAGAAAATATACAGATGCAAAAATCATGTGAAAAGAATGTTCACATCATATATTGTCAGATAAATGCAAATTAAAACAACAACAAAATACCACTACAAAACTGTTAAAAGGGCCAAAATCCAGAACACTGACAACACCAAATGCTGGAGAGGATGAAAAACAACCAGAACAACCATTCCTTGCTGATGGGAATGCAAAATGGTACAGCCAATCTGGGAGACAGTTTAGCAGTTTCTTACAAAACTAAACATACTCTCACTGTATGATCCACCAATCACACTCCTTGATATTGACTTAAGAGAGCAGAAATCTGCACATGTATATTTATAGCAGATTTGTTCATGACTGATGAAAGTTGTAAGCAATGAAGATGTCCTTCAGTAGGTAAGCTGCTATGCATTCAGAAAATGAAATCCTATTCAACACTAAATAGAAATTAGCTTTCAAGCCATGAAAAGACATAAAGGAACCTTAAATGCATATCAGTAAGTGAGAGGCCCTTGGACTGCAAGGAGATCAAACCAGCCAATCCTAAAGGAAATCAATACTGACTATTCATTGGACAGACTGATGCTGAAATCAAACCCCCAATACTTTGGTCACTTGATGCAAAGAACTGACTCACTAGAAAAGACCCTGATGCTGGGAAAGATTGAAGGCTGGAGGAGAAGGGGATGACAGAGGACTAGATGGTTGGATGGCATCACCAACTCAATGCACATAAGTTTGAGCAAGCTCCAGGAGAAGGTGAAGAACAGGGAAACCTAGCATGCTGCAGTCCACAGGGTCACAAAGAGTGAGACGTGACTGAATGACTGAACAACAACAAGTAAAAGATGCCAATCTGAAAAGGCTACATAGTATATGATCCCAACTATACATGATATTCTGGAGAAGGCAAAACACAATAAAAAGAGCAGCATTTTTCAGGAGTTGGAGAGGACTTTTAGAGCAGTGAAAAAGAGAGGCAGTTGTCTTTTGATGTCTATGAGGGATTGATTCCAGAATCTGCTCCTGATACTAAAATTTTCAGATGTATAAGCTGCATAGTTTGCCTTGCCCTCCAAGTTGAATTCTGGGGAGTCCAATCTCAGGTTATAAACATACACACAATACCTACTTGGTTGAATCTGTGGATGCTGAAGCCATGGAAACAGAGGGCTGACTGTTTGATACCATAATGTATATTGGCATATAAGTGTCACTGTACATTTGTTAAATCTATAGAATATACAACACCAAGATTAAACTATAATATCATACTCTAGTGGGGTATGTTGATAATAGACTATGAAATATATGGAGGGAGGAGTTATATGGGAAATTTCTGCACCTTCCCTTTGATTCTGCTGTAAACTTTAAATGGCTTTTGAGAAACAAGGCCTTAATTAAAACCCAAACATTGATTCTAAAGCTCATGTTTTTATACCCTTATCCAAATAAATTGAAAATTCAATGTTAAATGCCACTGTTATGGGCTGAAATTTGTCTCCCCCTGCCCCAACAATTAAAAAAACCCCAAACATTTGTTGAAGCACCTATATTTGGAGATAGAATCATTAGTGAGATAATTAAGTTAAAATACACTGAATAGGGATCAAATGCCCTTGATCCCATGTGACTGGTACCCTTATAGCAAGAGATTAGAACATAGATGCACACAGAGAAGACCGTGTGAAAACAGGGAGAAGATAGCCATCTCAAGCTGAGAGAGCCTCAGAAAAATTCTAACCCTGGCAACACTTTGATCTTGGATTTCTAGGCTCCAGAACTGTGAGAAAATAAATTTCTGATATTTAGGTCACCCAGTCTGTGGTACTTTAGTAAGTCAGCCCTAGCAAATTAATACACCCCTGATAATATACATTTCTTCTCTCTGAAAGAGATATTGTTTAATCACCTAGCTGTGTCTATTTTGCAACCCTATGGACTGTACCCCATCTAGTTCCTCTGTCCATGGGATTTCCAAGGCAAGAATACTGGAGTGAGGTGCTGTTTCCTTCTCCAGGGGATCTTCTCAACCCAGGGATTAAACCTGTATCTCCTGCATTAGCAGGCAGCTTTTTTTTTTTTTTTCCCACTGAACCACCAGGAAAGCCTGATGGAAGAGATGAAGGAGTGGTTAAACTTTGGCATAAAACAGGAAAAAACAATATTCAATATCATTAAGAACATATTTGCTTTGTTTCTGTATACAGTTAAAGGACACTAGGAATTTGCTCAAAATTTAACAAAAAAAATCTTTATTATTTTAAATTTCTGTGTTCTCTGATAAAATGGGATCACAAACACATTGGGGTCATTAGTGATATAGTCAAAGGGTTCCAAGAATTTTATTTTAATCATTTACTCACTTTTGCTATAGAGTGAATGTGTGCATTATGGGAAGGAAATCCTGAATTTTCAGAGTTGCTAAAATATAATTCGTTTCTAGGTCAAATCCCAAATGCCTTATACATAAACATGCAATGATATAAAAACAAAGCACAGGTGCTCTGTTAAAATCTGAGGAGGATTTGAAGGCAGATCTGTGACAGCCAAGAGATAACTAACAGTGTGATAAATCTTTGCCCAGGGGAATTAAACAGATTTGAAATAAAGTCAGTTATTAAAACTTTCCCCCTTGTATGAAAGTTTCATAAATATTAAACTCTAAAATATATGTTTCCTGAAATGAAGTATCTCCATGCTTAACAAACATATTTGTTGGGTGTGAAACAACAAAACATAAATGGAATAAAGACACATACTATTATAGTGATATCTAACACATGCTCTTTTGTTACTCTCAATTTAGTAACAAAGCCTAGCTCTTCATTCAGTGAGAGGTGGATGCATGTCAGCAATAAGGAAGCCTTTACTATTCATCCAACCAAATACTGGACATGGTATCATAACAGATGTATCCTCACAAAATTCTCAGGTAGAGAATTTGCAGCTTTCTTTGTCAAATATCTACTCTGTCCTCTTCCTCTTGTTCTTTCCAAGTATGAAAATGTTTTTCGTGGTAACAACTAAAGGTCAGAGCTCCATTTCAGGCAACTTTGGGCAAGAGTGAATGCAGCAGGGTATCAGGCGAGCTGCAGAAAGAGAATGAAGGATGTCGATCTATGGTTTGTAACTAGAAGCACAGGGACTGAGGGATGTTGGGCAGATATAGTTCATTTGAATAGCACACTATCGAACTCTTTTTGAATGTCCTGAGATCACTTATTAACTGTTATCTGAATGTCAATGTACTTCCCCAGCTGGCCAGAGGCCTCACCTCCTCCATTGTTTCTGGCCTCTGAGGGCACCTATCACTGAGATTTCAGTAGTAAGACATGTTTTCCTTCTATAAAATGTGTAATTTAGTACATTTACCCAAATGTAAAATAAATTACCAGATGCATTACAAGTATATTATTATATAGAAACATTTAAAATTTTTATCAGTCAAGGATGACCAAGGAACAGAACCAGAGTATAAAAATACACACATGCACACACTTATAATTTACTATGAGAAATTTTCTTATACAATTGTGGGAGCTGACTAAACCACACCAAAGTCCAGTGAGTAGCTGAGAAGGAAAGAGGCACGGAAAAGTAAGGATGACTGCAGATCAAATTGCTGTTTTAAGTCTTTCAGTTCAGTTCAGTTCAGTTGCTCAGTCGTGTTTGACTCTTTGTGAACCCATGAACTGCAGCACACCAGGCCTCCCTGTCCATCACCAACTCCTGGAGTGCACTCAGACTCACGTCCATCGAGTCAGTGATGCCATCCAGCCATCTCATCCTCTGTCATCTCCTTCTCCTCCTGCCCCCAATCCCTCCCAACATCAGAGTCTTTTCCAGTGAGTCAATTCTTCGCATGAGGTGGCCAGAGTACTGGAGTTTCAGCTTTAGCATCATTCCTTCCAAAGAAATCCCAGGACTGATCTCCTTCAGAATGGACTGGTTGGATCTCCTTGCAGTCCAAGGGACTCTCAAGAGTCTTCTCCAACACCACAGTTCAAAAGCATCAATTTTTTGATGCTCAGCTTTCTTTATAGTCCAACTCTCACAACCATACATGACTACTAGAAAAACAATAGCCTTGACTAGATGGACCTTTGTTGACAAAGTAATGTCTCTGCTTTTTAATATGCTGTCCAGATTGGTCATAACTTTTCTTCCAAGGAGGAAGCATCTTTTAATTTCATGGTTGCAATCACCATCTCCAGTGATTTTGGAGCCCGCCCCCCCCAAAATAAAGTCTGCCACTGTTTCCACTGTTTCCCCACCTATTTGCCATGAAGTGATGGAACTGGTTGCCATGATCTTAGTTTTCTGAAGGTTGAGGTTAAGCCAACATTTTCACTCTCCTCTTTCACTTTCATCAAGAGACTCCTTAATTCTTCTTCACTTTCTGCCATAAAGGTGGTGTCATTTGCATATCTGAGGTTATTGATATTTCTCCTGGCAGTCTTGATTTCAGCTTGTGCTTCTTCCAGCCCCATTTGTCATGATGTACTCTGCATATAGGTTAAAAAAGCAGGGTGACAATATACAGCCTTGATATACTCCTCTTCCTATTTGGAACCAGTCTGTTTTTCCATGTCCAGTTCTAACTGTTGCTTCCTGACCTGCATACAGGTTTCTCGTGAGGCAGGTCAGGTGGTCTAGTATTCCCATCTCTTTCAGAATTTCCACAGTTTATTGTGATCCAGACAGTCAAAGGCTTTGGCATAGTCAATAAAGCAGAAATAGATGTTTTTCTGGAACTCTTTTGCTTTTTCCTGATCCAGTGAGTGTTGGCAATTTGATCTCTGGTTCCTCTGCCTTTTCTAAATCCAGCTTGAACATCTGGAAGTTCATGGTTCACATACTGTTGAAGCCTGACTTGAAGAATTTTGAGCATTACTTTACTAGCGTGTGAGATGAGTGCAATTGTGTGGTAGTTTGAGCATTCTTTGGCATTGCCTTTCCTTGTGATTGAAATGAAAACTGACGTTTCCCAGTCTTGTGGCCACTGCTGAGTTTTGCAAATTGGCTGACATATTGAGTGCAGCACTTTCACAGCATTTAAATCTTTTTCAAATTTCAAAGCATTTTAGTCTTTGGAGTTTAGAAAAGGACTTGCTTCTCTCTAAAGGGCACCCACCTGATAAACCCAGGTCCATGTGGCTTCCATTTTCATTAATTATGAATTAGTCTTTTTGGAACTTTAATTACATCTATAAAATCTCTGGACAGCAGCACCTACACTCTTGTGTGACAGAACTACTGGAACAAAGTGTGTGTATACTACAAAATGGCTGCTGTCTCCTTTCCACTTTCTAACATAAAGGAGTGAATCTCTCTTGTAATCCACTGGAAACTTACTAGGAAAAAAAATTGTTTGGAATTTATCAGTCTAGCCAATTGATACATAGCAAAACCAACAATAACAAAAAATAAACTTTCTCTATACTGACATATATAAGTTCATTTATTTCATATTTAAATCATCAAAAATTACAAGTCCATATTCTTGCTTGGAGTTCCAGAGATATAATTATATAAACACCACAAAATTTTGGACAAAATACAGATTTAATTTTTGAAGTGAAGAACACATTTAATTTTGTGTTATCAAGCATATATTAAATATTGAGTAGTTTCCCAATACAGTAGATTAAATAAATTAAAATAAATCTACTATTTTGTATAGAGTTCAAAGTCTATAGAGACATTTTAATTAAAAACTTAATTAAGCATGCTATACTAGGATTATATGTGTACATTATCAAAAGACAGAAAAAAAGTCACTTAAACAAGTATGAGGGTGATAGAAATAACTTAAATTATGGTTGATGCTTCAGATTAGCCTTGCATGCACTTAGCCACTGAGAAACCATTAAAAAGGGAAGATTGTTTATAAGCAGAAGGAAAAATGATACACAAAATTTTTGAAAAGCTTAAATGCTCAAGAACATAGAAACAATGAATAGAAAAGGCAAAGGGTAATTTTGACTGAGCTATGAGAAAAGGACTATTTTTAAGAGAGAGATATTAAATATAGATTGTTCTAAGGCAGTAGACAATATTGCATAATTTTAAGCCAGCAACTAACAAACTTACTTCTTAATTTCCAAAAAAGAATCAAAGGGATTAGAGACAAAATTATCAAGTAGAAACACTTGAACTCAGCTCCTCTCACAAAAAGAAAACAAAACAAAACAAAAAAAGTAAATGCTAAACAACCATTTACTAAAAAGGACTGCAACCCCAAAAAATGATATTCTACCTACAAAGACAAAGAGGAAGCCACAAGATAGTAGGAGGGGCCCATTCAATTTGCAGTCAGATCCCATACCCACCAAGTGGGCAATGAAAAAACTGGAAAATAATTGTTACAGAGGGTCTCTCACAGAATTGAGAGTTTGGAATCTCATAGCAGCCTCCCCATTATAGGGGACTGTCACTGGGAGGAGAAGTCCCCAGAGAATTTGGCTTTGAATGCATGTGGGGCTTGATTGCAGGAGCTCCACAGAACTGGAGAAAACAAACAAAACACTTGGAGGGCACACACAAGGTCTCATGCACACTGGCACCCAGGAAAAAATTATTGACTTCATAGATGCCTGAGCCAGACCTACCTGCTGGTCTTGAAGCGTCTCCTGGAAAGGCAAAGGGGTGGCTGCAGTTCACTGTGGGGATAAAGGCCGGGCGGCTGAGATATTGGGGAGTACTCATGGGTTTGAACTCTCACAGACGCTGCCATTTTGACAACAATGTCTGTCCCCATTCAACAGACCATTGGCTCCAGGGCTGGAAGGCCTCAGACCAAACAACCAACAAGGCAAAAAAAACCACCCTACAAGGCAGAAATACAGCCCCACCTATCAACAGGCTGCCTAAAGTCTTCCTGATCTCAGAGCCATCTCTAAACACACTCCATGACATGGCCTTGCCCACCAGAGGGACAAAACCCAGCTCTACCCACCAGTGTGAAGGCACCAATCCCTCACACAAGAAAGCCTATATAGCCTCTTGGACCAGCCTCAGCCAATAGGAAGGAAGAGAATCACAGACACCAGAAGAAAGAGGACCTCAATCCTGGAGCCTTTGGAATGGAGACTGTATGCAGAAAAAGAGACAAAATAAGACAGCAGAAGAATATATTTCAGATAAAGAAACAAGATAAAATCCCAGAAGAACAACTAAGTGAAATAGAAATAGACAATATAATCAAAAAAGAATTCAGAGTAATTGTAGTAAAGATGATCCCAGAACTCAGCAAAAGAACGGAGGCACAGATAAAGAAGATAAAAGAACTGCTTAACAAAGAGATAGAAGATCTCAGAAAAAACAGAGATAAATAAAATAACTGAAATTAGAATTCACTAGAAGCAAACAATAGCATAATAAATGAGGCAGAAAAATGGATAAGTGAGCTGGAAGGCAGAATGATGAAAATCGCTACCATGGAACAGAATAAAGAAAAAGAATGAAAAGAAATGAGGACAAGCTAAGAGACCTCTGGGTCAACATTAAGTACACCAGTACTCACACTATAGGGATTCCAGAAAAAGACAGAGAGGAAGGGCCTGGGGAAATACTTGGAGAGATAACAGCTGAAAACTTCCCGAACAAGAAACGGAAACAGTCACCCAAGTCTGGGAAGTGCAGAGAGTCTTAGGCAGGATAAATCCAAAGAAGAATACCCCAAGAAACATAGAAATCAAACTAACAAAAAATAAAGACAAAGAAAAAATATTAAGAGCAACATATAACACACAAGGGAATTACCATAAGGTTATCAGCTGATTTCTCAGCAGAAACTCTGCAGGCTATAAGAGAGCCCCATGATATATTTAAAGGGATTAATGAAGAGAACCTACAACCAAAAATACAGCCTCATTCTTATTTAGATTCAGTGGAGAAAGCAAAAGCTTTAAAGACAAACAAAATCTAAGAGAATTCTACACAACCAGACAAGCTTTGCAACAAAAGGCAGCTAGAAAAAAAGAGAATTATGAAGGGAAAAACTCACCAGTATGGAAAATATGTATTTTAAAGGTGGGTAATCATTTGCATATAAATATGATATCAAAACCAGGAATCATGAAAGAGGAGAGTACAAATGCAGGATATTGGAAGTGCATTTGAAACTAAAAAGACCAGGACATTGTAAAGGTTTGATTATATGTCGATTGCTGTGTCTAAACATCATGGAACCACAAACCAAAAATATACAATAGATACACACAAAATTAGTAAAGAATTATGAGCACAAAAGTTAGTCATCAAATCATAAGAGAAGAAAGCAAAAGTCAAAGAGAAAAGACATAGGAAAACAAATCTAAAACAATTAAGAAAATGACAATAGGAAAAAACATATTGATAATTACCTTAAATGTAAATAGATTAAATGTTCCAGCCAAAAGAGAGAGACTGGCTGAATAGATACAAAATTAAGACCTGCATAGATGTTATCTACTAGAGACCCACTTTATTTATTTATTTATTTATTTATTTATTTATTTATTTATTTTTAGATACCCACTTTAGAATTAGGGACACTACAGAATGAAAGTGAGGGTATGGAAAAAGGTACTGCATGCAAATGAAAATCAAAAGAAAGATGGAGAGGCAATATTCATATCAGAGAAAAGACTTTAAAGATTGTTAAAAGAGACAAAGAAGAACACTTCCCAATGATCAAAGATCAATCCAAGAAGAGGATATAATTATAAATATATATGCACCCAACATAAGAGCTTCTTAATATACAAGACAAACACTAATAGCTATAAAAGGAGAAATCAACAGTAATATAATAACAGTGGAGAAATTTAACACTTCACCTACACCAATGGATAGATCATTCAGACATAAAACTAACAGGAAAATGCAAGACTTAAATGACACATTAGACCAGATAGACTTAATTGATATTTATAGACCACTCCATGTAAAAGTAGCAGAGAAGACACAAAACACTCTCCAGGATTGATCACATCCTGGGCTACAAAGATAGCCTTGGTTAAATTTAAGAAAATCGAAATAATATCAAGCATCATTTCTGACCACAATGCTGTGAGATAAGAAATCAATTACAAGGGGGACAAATTGTAAAACACAAAAACATGTGGAGGCTAAACAATATGTTGCTAAACAGCCAATGGATGTCCTAAGAAATCAAAAGGAAATTAAAAAATACCTAGGCACAAATGAAAATAAAAGCAAGATGATTCAAAACCAATAGGATGCAGCAAAAGCACTTCTAAGAAGGAAGTTTATAGCCATAAAATCTTACCTCGGGGTGGGGAGGGGGAAGAATCTCAGAAAACCTAACCTTACACCTAAAAGAATTAGAAAAAGAAGAACAATAAAAAAGCACACACAGATTTAGTAGAAGGGAAGAAATCATACAATTTAGAACAGAAATGAAACAAAACAGTAGCAGTGATTAAGGAAACTAAAATCTGGTTCTTCGAAAAAATAAAAAAATTAATTAAACCTTTAGCCAGACTTATCAAGGAAAAAAAGGGAGAGGGCTCAAATAAATAAAATTAGAAATGAAAAAGGAGATGTTACAATGAACAGCACAGATATACAAATGATTATGAGACTACTACAAGCAACTATATGTCAATAAAATGGGCCAACAAGAGGAAGTTGATAAATGCTTAGAAAGGTATAATCTGCCAACACCGAACTAGGAAGAAATAGAAAATATAAACAGACAAATCACAAGCACTGAAAAAGCAAAACAAACAAACAAACAAACAAAAAACTATGATTAAAAAACTTTTAACAAACAAAAGTCCAGGACCAGAAAGCTTCGCAGAAATTCTATCAAACATTTAGTAAAGAATTAACACCTACCCTTCTGAAACTATTCCAAAAAATTACAGAGGAAGAAACTCTCTTAAACTTCATTTTATGAGGCCACCATCACCCTGATACCAAAACCACACCACACACACACACACACACACACACACACACACACACACAACTCTAGGATAATATCTCTGATGAATATAGATGTAAAATTCCTCAACAAAACACTAGCAAACTGAATTTGATAATACATTAAAAGTATCATATTTCAAGATCAAGTTGAACTTAACTCAGGGATTTTTTTCAGCGTTATGAAATCAATCACAGTGATGCACATTAACAAACTGAATAATAAAAATGATATATGGGGTGCAGTCCATGTGGTTGCTAAGCATTGGACAGGACTTAGCGACTTCACTTTCATGCATTGGAGAAGGAAATGGCAACCCACTCCAGTGTTCTTGCCTGGAGAATCCCAGGGAAGGGGAAGCTTGGTGGGCTGCCGTCTATGGGGTCGCAGAGAGTTGGACATGACTGAAGCGACTTAGCAGCAGCATAATCATGTCAACAGATGCAGAAAAGGTTTCTGACAAAATTGAAAACCCATTTATGACAAACACTCTCCAGAAAATTGGTATAGAAGAAACATGCCTCAACATAATAAAGGTCGTAAACGACAAACCCATAACATACATCATATGTAACAGTGAAAAGCTGAAAGCATTTCCTCTAAGTCCAGGTACAAGACCAGGATGTCCACTCTCACCACTTTCATTGCAGTGTTGAAAGTCTGAAACTCTGAAATCCATGGCAATCAGAGGAGAAAAATAAATAAATGACTACAAATTTTACAATAGCAGTGGGAGAATTTAACTTACAACAATGGACAGATCATCCAGGCAGAAAGGAAATAAGTAAACACAAGCTTTCTCAATTTTGAACTCAGTGAGTGAGTTGTTTCATATCTAGTCTTAACTGTTCCTTCTTGACCTACATACAGGGTGGGTTTCGTTTTTAAAATTTTTTTTTCATATAAATTTATTTTAATTGGAGGTTAATTATTTACAATATTGTATTGGTTTTGCCATACATCAACATCAATCCACCATGGGTATACACTTTTTCCCCATCCTGAACCCCATTCCCTCCTCCCTCCCTGTACCATCACTCTGGGTCGTCCCAGTGCACCAGCCCCAAGCATCCTGTATCCTGCATTGAACCTGGACTGGCGATTCATTTCATGTATGATATTATACATGTTTCAATGCCATTCTCCCAAATCATCCCACTCTCTCCCTCTCCCTCAGAGTCCAAAAGACTGTTTTTATATCTGTGTCTCTTTTGCTGTCTCGCATACAGGGTTACGGTTACCATCTTTCTAAATTCCATATATATGCATTAGTATACTGCATTGATGTTTTTCTTTCTGTCTTACTTCATTCTGTATAATTGGCTCCAGTTTCATCCACCTCAATAGAACTGATTTAAATGTGTTCTTTTTAATGGCTGAGTAATACTCCATTGTACATATGTACCACAGCTTTCTTATCCATTCATCTGCTGATGGACATGGATCATCTAGGTTGCTTCCATGTCCTGGCTATTATACACAGTGCTGTGATGAACATTGGGGTACACTTATCTCTTTCAATTTTGGTTTCCTCAGTGTGTATGCCCAGCAGTGGGATTGCTGGGTCATAAGGCAGTTCTATTTCCAGTTTTTTAAGGAATCTCCACACTGTTCTCCATAGTGGCTGTACTAGTTTGCATTCCCACCAACAGTGTAAGAGTGTTCCCTTTTCTCCACACCCTCTTCAGCATTTATTACTTGTAGACTTTTGGATTGCACCCATTCTGACTGGCGTGAAGTGGTACCTCATTGTGGTTTTGATTTGCATTTCTCTGAAAAGAGTGATGTTGAGCATCTTTTCATGTGTTTGTTAGCCATTTGTATGTCTTCTTTGGAGAAATGTCTGTTTAGTTCTTTGGCCCATTTTTTTGATTGGGTCGTTTATTTTTCTGGAATTGAGATGCAGGAGTTGCTTGTGTATTTTTGAGATTAGTTCTTTGTCAGTTTCTTCATTTGCTATTAGTTTCTCCCATTCTGAAGGCTGTCTTTTTGCCTTGCTTATAGTTTCCGTTGTTTTGCAGAAGGTTTTAATTTTAATTAGGTCCCATTTGTTTATTTTTGCTTTTATTTCCAATATTCTGGGAGGTGGGTCATAGAGGATCCTGCTGTGATTTAATTCAGAGAGTGTTTTGCCTATGTTCTCCTGTAGGACATTTATAGTTTCTGGTCTTACCTTTAGATCTTTAATCCATTGTGAGTTTATTTTTGTGTATGGTGTTAGAAAGTGTTCTAGTTTCATTCTTTTATAAGTGGTTGACCAGTTTTCCCAGCACCACTTGTTAAAGAGATTGTCTTTAATCCATTGTATATTCTTGCCTCCTTTGTCAAAGATAAGGTGTCCATAGGTGTGTAGATTTATCTCTGGGCTTTCTACTTTGTTCCATTGATCTATATGTCTGTCTTTGTGCCGGTACCATACTGTCTTGATGACTGTGGCTTTGTAGTAGAGCCTGAAGTCAGGCAGGTTGATTCCTCCAGTTCCATTATTCTTTCTCAAGATTGCTTTGGCTATTCGAGGTTTTTTGTATTTCCATACAAATCTTGAAATTATTTGTTCTAGTTCTGTGAAAAATACCACTGGTAGCTTGATAGGGATTGCATTGAATCTGTAGATTGCTTTGGGTAGTATAGTCATTTTCACTATATTGATTCTTCCGATCCATGAACATGGTATATTTCTCCATCTATTAGTGTCCTCTTTGATTTCTTTCACCAGTGTTTTATAGTTTATATATATAGGTATTTAGTATCTTTAGGTAGATATATTCCTAAGTATTTTATTCTTTTCATTGCAATGGTGAATGGAATTGTTTCCTTAATTTCTCTGTTTTCTCATGGTCAGTGTATAGGAATGCAAGGGATTTCTGTGTGTTTATTTTATATCCTGCAAGTTTACTATATTCATTTATTAGCTCTAGTAATTTTCTGATGGAGTCTTTAGAGTTTTCTATGTAGAGGATCATGTCATCTGCAAACAATGAGAGTTTTACTTCTTCTTTTCCAATTTAGATTCCTTTTATTTCTTTTTCTGTTCTGATTGCTGTGGCTAAAACTTCCAAAACTATGTTGAATAGTACTGGTGAAAGTGGGCACCCTTGTCTTGTTCCTGACTTTAGGGGAAATGCTTCAATTTTTCACCATTGAGGATAATGTTTGCTGTGGGTTTGTCATATATAGCTTTTATTATGTTGAGGTATGTTCCTTCTATTCCTGCTTTCTGGAGAGTTTTTATCATAAATGGATGTTGAATTTTGTCAAAGGCTTTCTCTGCATCTATTGAGATAATCATATGGCTTTTATTTTTCAAAATAAAAATGTTATTAATGTGGTATATTACATTGGTTGATTTGCAGATATTGAAGAATCCTAGCATCCCTGGGATAAAGCTCACTTGGTCATGGTGTATGATCTTTTTAATGTGTTGTTGGATTCTGATTGCTAGAATTTTGTTAAGGATTTTTGCATCTATGTTGATCAGTGATATTGGCCTGTAGTTTTCTTTTTTGTCTGTGGCATCTTTATCAGGTTTTGGTGTTAGGGTGATGGTGACCTCATAGAATGAGTTTGAAGTTTACCTTCCTCTGCAATTTTCTGGAAGAGTTTGAGTAGGATAGGTGTTAGCTCTTCTCTAAATTTTTGGTAGAATTCAGCTTTGACGCTGTCTGGACCTGGGCTTTTGTTTGCTGGAAGATTTCTGATTACAAGTTCTATTTCTGTGCTTGTGATGGGTCTAAGATTTTCTATTTCTTCCTGGTTCAGTTTTGGAAAGTTGTACTTTTCTAAGAATTTGTCCATTTCTTTCACGTTGTCCATTTTATTGGCATATAATTTGGTATTCCCATCTTGAATAGTTTTCCACAGTTGTCGTGATCCACACAGTAAAGGTTTTTGTGTAGTCAATGAAACAGAAGTAGATGTTTTCTTGGAATTCAATTGCTGTCTCTGCTGCTGCTGCTGCTGCTGCTGCTACTGTTAAGTCTCTTTAGTCATGTCTGACTTTGTGCGACCCCATAGATGGCAGCCCACCAGACTCCCCGGTCCCTGGGATTCTCCAGGCAAGAACACAGGAGTTGGTTGCCATTTCCTTCTCCAATGCATGAAAGTGAAGTCGCTCAGTCCTGTCCAACGCTTAGCAACCCCATGGACTGCAGCCTACCAGGCTCCTCCATCCATGGGATTTTCCAGGCAAGAGTACTGGAGTAGGGTGCTTTCTCTATGAACCAGCAAATTCTGGCAATTTAATCTCTGGTTCCTTTGCATTTTCTAAATCCAGTTGTACTTCTGGAAGTCCTCCATCCATGTACTGTTTGAAAATTCTTTGGTATTGCCCTTTTTTAGGACTAGAATGATAATTGACCTTTTCCAGTCCTGTGGACATTGCTGAGTTTTCCAAATTTGTTATTGAGTGGAGCAGTTTAACCGCTTCATCTTTGAGGATTTGGAATAGCTCAGCTGGAAGTCTATCACCTCCCAGTAGCCTTATTTGTAGTAATGCTTTCTAAGGCCCATTTGACCTCACACTTCAGGATGTCTGACTATAGACAAGTGACCACACCATCATGGTTATCCAGGTCATTAAGATTTTTTTTGGGGGGTGGTGGGGTGGGGGGTAAAGTTCTATGGATTCTTGCCATCTCATTTTAATGTCTTCTGCTTTGGTTAGGTCCTTACCATTTCTGTCCTTTATCATGTCCATCTTTGTAACGAAATTTTCCCTAGATATCTCCAGTCATCTTAAATAAATCTATATTTTTTTCCATTCTGTTGTTTTCCTCATTTATTTGCACTGTTTATTTCAGAGAGCTTTCTTGTCTCTCCTTGCTATTCTCTGAAACTCAGCATTCAGTTGCATGTATTTCCCTTGTCTTTCATTTTTCTTCTTTCTTTGATGGTGGTTTAGTTGCTAAGTCATGTTAGACTCTTGCAAACCCATGGACTAGCCTGCCAGGCTCCTCTATCCTTAGGATTCTCCAGACAAGAATACTGAAGTGGGTTGCCATTTCCTTCTCCAGGGGATCTTCCTGACCCCGGAATCAAAGCCAGGTCTCCTGCCTTTCAGGCAGACTTTACCCACTGAGCTACAAGGGAAAATCTTTCTTTGGCTATTTGTGAAGCCTCCTCAAGCAACCACTTTGTATTCCTGTATTTCTTTTTCTTTGGAATGGTTTTGGTGACTGCCTTCTGTAAAATGTTAACAAATCTCCAGCCATAGTTCTTCAGGTATTCTATTTACCAGACCTAATCCCTGAACCCAGAGTTCCAAAGAATAACAAGAAGAGATAAGAAAGCCTTCCTCAGTGATCAATGCAAAGAAATAGAGGAAAAGAACAGAATGGGGAAGACTAGAGATCTCTTCAATAAAATTAGAGATACCAAGGGAATATTTCATTCAAAGATGGGCTCGATAAAGGACAGAAATGGTATGGACCTAACAGAAGCAGAAGATATTAAGAAGAGGTGGCAAGAATACACAGAAGAACTGTACAAAAAAGATCTTCACGACCCAGATAATCATGATGGTATGATCACTTACCTAGACCCAGAAATCCTGGAATGTGAAGTCAAGTGGGCCTTGGAAAACATCACTACGAAAAAAGCTAGTGGAGGTGATGGAATTGGAGTTGAGCTATTTCAAATCCTGAAAGATGATGCTGTGAAAGTGCTTCACTCAATATGCCAGCAAATTTGGAAAATGCAGCAGTGGCCACAGGACTGGAAAAGGTCAGTTTTCATTCCAATCCCAAAGAAAGGCAAAGCCAAAGAATGCTCAAACTACTGCACAATTGCACTCATCTCACACACTAGTAAAGTAATGCCCAAAATTCTCCAAGTCAGACTTCAGCAATACGTGAACTGTGAACTTCCAGATGTGCAAGCTGGTTTTAGAAAAGGCAGAGGAACCAGAGATCAAATTTCCAGCATCCGCTGGATCATGGAAAAAGGTAGAGAGTTCCAGAAAAACATCTATTTCTGCTTTCTTGACTATGCCAAAGCCTTTGACTGTGTGGATCACATAAACTGTGGAAAATTCTGAAAGAGATGGGAATACCAGACCACCTTGCCTGCCTCTTGAGAAACCTATATGCAGGTCAGGAAGCAACTGGACATGAAACAACAGACTGGTTCTAAATAGGAAAAGGAGT
The DNA here is from genome assembly GCF_014754425.2 of Oryx dammah. NCBI lineage: Eukaryota > Metazoa > Chordata > Mammalia > Artiodactyla > Bovidae > Oryx > Oryx dammah. The sequence continues at coordinate 7,738,125 of NW_024070187.1, forward strand.
ACATCAAGGCTGTATATTGTCACCCTGCTTATTTAAATTATATGCAGAGTACATCATGAGAAACACTGGGAGGGAAGAAGCACAAGCTGGAATCAAGACTGCCTGGAGAAATATCGATAACCTCAGATATGCAGATGACACCACCCTTATGGCAGAAAGTGAAGAGGAACTAAAAAGCCTCTTGATGAAAGTGAAAGAGGAGAGTGAAAAAGTTGGCTTAAAGCTCAACATTTAGGAAATGAAGATCATGGTATCTGGTCTCATCACTTCATGTGAAATAGATGGGGAAACAGTGGAAACAGGGTCAGACTTTATTTTGGGGGGCTCGAAAATCACTGCAATTGGTAACTGTAGCCATGAAATTAAAAAATGCTTACTCTTTGGAAGAAAAATTATGACCAACCTAGATAGCATATTGAAAAGCAGAGACATTACTTTGCCAACAAAGGTCAATCTAGTCAAGGCTTTGGTTTTTCCTGTGGTCATGTATGAATGTGAGATTTGGGTTGTAAAGAAGGCTGAGCACTAAAGAATTGATGCTTTTGAACTGTGGTGTTGGAGAAGACTCCTGAGAGTCCCTTGGCCTGCAAGGAGTTCCAACTAGTCCATTCTAGAGGAGATAAGCCCTGGGTGTTCTTTGGAAGGAATTATGCTAAAGCTGAAACTCCAGTGCTTTTCCCACCTCATGGAAATAGTTGACTCATTGGAAAAGACTCTGATGCTTGGAGGGATTGGGGGCAGGAGGAGAAGAGGACAACAGAAGATGAGATGGCTGGAAGTCATCACCGACTCGATGGACATGAGTTTTAGTAAACTCTGGGAGCTGATGATTGACAGGGAGTCCTGCCATGCTGCAATTCATGAGGTCGCAAAGAGTCCGAGATGACTGAGCTAATGAACTGAACTGAACTGAATCCCCTTAACCTACTCATCACATCCACTGTATGATATAATCATAAGGGATTAGAACCAGACATGGAAAGACATGGTTCTAAGTTGGGAAAGAAATCCATCCAACAAGGATGTCTTATATTGTCACCCTGCTTATTTAACTTGTATACAGAGTTGCTGCTGGTGCTGCTAAGTTTCTTCAGTCATGTCCCACTATGTGAGACCCCATAAATGGCAGCCCACCAGGTTCCCCCATCCCTGGGATTCTCTAAGCAAGATCACTGGAGTGGGTTGCCATTTCCTTCTCCAATTCATGAACGTGAAAAGTGAAAGTGAAGTCACCAAGTCATGTCAGACTCTTAGCGACCCCATGGACTGCAGCCCATCAGGCTCCTCCATCCATGGGATTTTCCAGGCAAGAGTACTGGAGTGGGGTGTCATTGCCTTTTCTGTGTATACAGAGTATGGCATGTGAAATGCCAAGTTGAATGAATCTTAAGTTAGAATCAAGATTGCCAGAAATGTAAAGAACAGAGTTTTGTATTCTGTGGGAGAAGGCAAGGATGGGATGATTTGGGAGAACAGCACTGAAGCATGTATATTACCATTTGTGAAATAGATCACCACTCCAGGTTTGATGCATGAGAAGAGCACTTAGGACTGGTGCACTGGGATGACCCTGAGGGATGGGGAGGGAGGGGGGAGGGGGGTTCAGGGTGGAGAACACATGTACACCCACGGCTGATTCATGTCAGTGATGTCAGAGTATGGCAAAAATCACTACAGTATTTTAAAGTAATTAGCCTCCAATTACAATAAATAATTTTTAAAAAGAAAAAAATATTTCCATTTTGACTATGTATATGAATTTTTATATCTAATCCAAAACAAAGATATGTTAATAAAAAGAAAAGATTTCCAGGAAAAATATCAACAACCTCAGATGTGAAGATAATACCACTCAAATGGCAGAAAGTGAAGAGGAACTAAAGAGCCTCCTCATGAAGGTGAAAAAGGATGGTTAAAAAAAAATAAAAAGAAAAACTGGTTTGAATTTCAACATTAAAAAACTAAGATCATGAAATCTGGTTTAATCACTTCATGTGAAATAGAATGTGAAAAGTGGAAGCAGTGACAGATTTTATTTTCTTGGGCTCCCAAATCACTGCAGACAGTGACTGCAGCCAGGAAATTAAAAAAAAAAAAAAAAAAAGTTTTCTCCTTGGAAGAAACACTATAGCAAATCTGGACAGTGTATTAAAAAAGCAAAGATAATCACTTTGCCAAAAAAGGTCCATATAATCAAAGCTATGGTTTTTCCAGTAGTCATATACAGTTGTAAGAGTTGGGTGATAAAGAAGGCTGAGCACAAAGACTTGATACATTTAATTGTGATGCTGGAGAAGACTCTTGAGAGCCCCTTGGTCAGCAAGGAGATCTAACAGGTCAATCCTAAAGGATATCCACCCTGAATGTTCATTGGAAGGACAGATGCTGAAGCTGAAGCTCCAATAGATTGGCTACCCGATATGAAGAGCCAACTCACTGGAAAAGACCCTGATGTTGGGAAAGATTGAAGGCAAAATAAGGGGGCAGCAGAGGATCACAGACTCAATGGACGTGAGTCTGTGCAAACTCGAAAAGATGGTGAAGGAGAGGGGAGCCTGGAGTGCTGCGATCCTTGGGGTCACAAGGAGTCGGACACAATTTAGTGACTGAACAATAACAAATACACCCTTTAAATAGCACAATAGATCAGATTCATTTAACTCAATTAATGTCCTATAAATATCAATTAAATATTAAAGCAGAATATACTTTCTTCACAACTGCACAAGGAACATTCTCTAGGATATACTACACCTTGGGCCACAAACCAAGCTTTGGAAATCTTAAGAAAATAGAAATTGTATCAGGCATCTTTTCTGATGCAAATGCTATAAGACTTGAAATCAATCACAGGGGGAAAAAATGTTAACACACACACACACACACACACACACACACACTGAGGCTAAACAGTGCACTGCTAAATAACCAAGTCATAACTATGGAAATTAAAGAGGAAATAAAAATACGTTTAGAAAATAATGACAATGAAAACATGATCACCCAACACCTATGAGACACAGCAAAAGCAGTTGTAAGAGGAAGCTTATAGCATTCAATCTCACTTCAGAAAACAAAACAAAACCAAACCTCAAGTAAACAATCTAATCTAAAGCAGCTAGAGGAGGAAGAACAAAGAAATCTGGTCACTAGAAGGAAAGAATCATAAAGATAAGAGCAGAAATAAATAAAATTGAAATGAAGAAATCAATAGCAAATATCAATAAAAGTAAAATAGTTCCTTGAGAAGATAAAGAAAATTAATAAGCCTTTAGCTGGACTCTTAAAGGAAAAAAAAATGGAGAGGACTCAAATTAATAAAATTAGAAATAAAAATGGCGAAATCACAACTAACATAAGAGATTATTACAACCAAGTATATGCCAAAAAAATGGACAACCTGGAAAAAAATGTATGTATTCTTGGAAAGGTAAAACCTTCCAAGACAGAACCAAGAAGAATTAGAAAATATAAACAAACCAATCACAAGTAATGAAGTCAATGAACAAATCTCCAGGATCAGATGACTTCATAGGGGAATTCTATCAAACATGCAGTGATAAGCTAACACCTATTCTTCTAACACTTAAAAACAAAAACAAACAAACAAACAAACAAAAAAACAGCAGAGTGAGGAACACTCCCAAATCTGTTCTATAAGGCGACCATCATGCTAATAGCAAAACCTGACAAAAATATCTCAAAAAAACAAATTTATAGACCAGTATCACTAATGAACATAGATGCAAAAATCCTCAACACAACAGTAGCATATAGAATCCAGCAACACATTGAAAGAGCCATATACTATGATCATGTGAGTTTTGTCCAGGGAATGCAAGGATTCTTCAGGATACACAAATTAATCAATGTGATACACCAATTTAAAAATTAAAAAATAACATACGATCTTCTCAATAGATACAGAAAAATTTTGACAAAATTCAACAACCAATTATGATTAAAACTCCCCAGAAATTTCACATAGAAGGAACCTACATCAATATCAGTTCAGTTCAGTCACTCAGTTGTGTTAGAATCTGTGACCCCATGGACTGCAGCACACGTCTTCCTGGTCCATCACCAACTTTCAGAGCTTACTCAAACCCATGTCCAACGAGTTGGTGATGCCATCCAACCATCTCAACCTCTGTTGTCCCCTTCTCTTCCTGCCATCAATCTTTCCCAAGCATCAGGGTCTATTCTAGTGAGTCAATTCTTCACATCATGTGACCAAACTATTGGAGTTTCAGCTTCAGCAACAGTCCTTCCAATGAATATTTAGGACTGATTTCCTTTAGGATGGACTGGTTGGATCTCCTTGCTGTCCAAAGGACTCTCAAGAGTCTTCTCCAACACCACAGTTCAAAAGCATCAATTCTTCAGTACTCAGCTTTCATTATAGTCCAACTCTGACATCTGTTTATGACTACTGGAAAAACCATAGCTTTGACTAGATGGACCTTTGTTGGCAAAGTAATATCTCTGCTTTTTAATGTGCTATCTAGGTTGGTCATAGCTTTTCTTTCAAGGAGCAAGTGTCTTTTAATTTCAGAGCTGCAGTCACCACCTGCAGTGATCTTGGAGCCCAAGAAAATGAAGTCTGTCACTGTTTTCATTGTTTCCCCATGTATTTGTCATGAAGTGATGGGACCAGATTCCATGATCTTAGTTTTCTGAAGGTTGAGTTTTAAGCCAACTTTTTCACTCTCCTCTTTCACTTTCATCAAGAGGTTCTTTAGTTCTTTGTGTTCTACCCCAAATGCAGTGTTGCTTGCTTATCTGAGGTTATTGATATTTCTCCTGGCAATCATGATTCCAGCTTGTGCTTCATCCAGCTCAGCATTTTGCATGATGTACTCTGGATATAAGTTAAATAAGCAGGGTGACAACCTCAATATAATAAAGGCTATATATTGACAAACCCACAGCAAATATCATTTCTAATAGTGAAACACTGAAATCACTTCCCCTAAGATCAGGAACAATACAAGGATGTCTACTTTCACCACTCCTATTCAGCACAGTTTTGGAAGTACTTGCCATAGCAATCATAGAAGAAATAAAACTAATATAAATTGGAAAAGAAGATGTAAATCTGTCACTATTTACAAATGACATGTTACTATACATAGAAAATCTTTAAAATGTACCAAAAAATTACTAGAAGTCAATGAATTCCATAGAGTTGTATGATAGAAAATACATATAAGTCTGTTGCATTTCTAAATGCTAAAAATGAAAGATCAGAAAAGGAAAATAAGGAAACAATTTCATTTACCATTGCAACAAAAAGAATAAAATACCTAGAAATGGCTCGATTTATGGAGGCAAGATATCTGAACTCCTAAAACTATAAGATGCTAATTTAAAAAATTGAAGATAACACAAACAGATGGAAGATATGCCATGTTATTGAGTTAGGAGAATCAATAGTCTCAAAATCAGTATTCTTCCCAAGGCAATCTACAGATTCAATGCAACCCTTGCCAAACTATCAATGTCATTTTCCACAGAAATAGAAGAAAACATTTTAAAATTTGTATGGAGGCACAAAAGACCATGAATTGCCAAAGTGAACTTGAGGAAGAAAAACAGAGCTAGTGGAATCAGGCTCCCTGAACTCAGACTATATTACAAAACTACAGTGACCAAAACAGTATGGTACTTGCATAAAAATAGAGAGCCTAGAAGTAAATCTATACCCTTATGTTCAGTTCAGTTCAGTTGCTCAGTCGTGTCTGACTTTTTGCGACCCCATGAACTGCAGCATGCCAGGTTTCCCTGTCCATCACCAACTCCCAGAGTCCACCCAAACCCATATTGAGTGTCAGTGATGCCATCCAACCATCTCATCCTCTGTTGTCCCCTTCTCCTGCCCTCAATCTTTCCCATCCTCAGGGTCTTTTCCAATGAATCAAATCTTTGCATGAGGTGGCCAAAGTACTGGAGGTTAAGCTTCAACATCAGTCCCTCCAATGAACACCCAGGACTGACCCTTTAGAATGGACTGGTTGGATCTCCTTGCAGCCCAAGGGACTCTCAAGAGTCTTCTCCAACACCACAGTTCAAAAGCATCAATTCTTTGGTGCTCAGCTTTCTTTATAGTCCAACTCTCACATCCATACATGACCACTGGAAAAACCATAGCCTTGACTACACGGACCTTTGTTGGCAAAGTAATATCTCTGCTTTTGAATATGCTGTCTAGGGTGGTCATAATTTTTCTTCCAAGGAGTAAGAATCTTTAATTTCATGGCTGCAGTCACCATCTGCAGTGATCTTGGAGCTCCGAAAAATAAAGTCTGACACTGTTTCCATTGTTTCCCCATCGATTTCCCATGAAGTGATGGGACCAGATGCCATGATCTTTGTTTTCTGAATGTTGAGCTTTAAGCCAAATTTTTCACTCTCCTCTTTCACTTTCATCAAGAGGCTTTTTGGTTCCTCTTCACTTTCTGCCATAAGGGTGGTGTCATCTGCATATCTGGGGTTATTTATATTTCTCCCAGCAATCTTGATTCCAGCTTGTGCTTCTTCCAGTCCAGCGTTTTTCGTGATGTACTCTGCATATAAGTTAAACAAGCAGGGTGACAATATACAGCCTCGACATACTCCTTTTTCTATTTATAACCAGTCTATTGTTCCATATGGTCAGTTAGTCTATGGCAAAGAAATCAAGACTATACAGTGAGGAAATTCAATAAGTGTTGCTGTTAAAACAAGACTGCTATATATATAAAAGAATAAGATTAGAACATTCTCTAACACTATGTATATTTATCCATGTTTATTAGGTTATAGATGTTAGACATTTTGGTAACCTATAATATTCACAAAGATATAAATCAATTCATTATGTTATGTACCTTAAACTTCTGCAGTGTTTTCTGTCAACTTTTCCTAAGTAAAACTGAGTAAGAAAAAACTTTCTGGCATTTGCCCAAACATGAAATATTTCAGTACATCCATGCCCATATATAGTTTAAAAAATATTTTTGTTATTAGGTCTGCTAGTTTGGGCATATCAATTAGTATCTGATAGATTTAGCTCTTTACCTTAAATTATGAGATTATGGCATGAGATTATAACTAACACATGAATTGTAAAACTAAATGATTATTCAGGATCTTTGAAACTCACAATTTTTAATTTCTTAAGGATTATAGTTTTCATAGGTTTATTCTGTGCATCTAGAGTCACATCAGGAAAATATAGCATTTATTCAACAAAAATCTTCATTTTGGCTACTTGCCTTTAAAATATGCTAACCATTGAATTGATGATTTGATTAAGGGATTGAAAACCAATACTTGAAAAATCAGTGAAAGTGAAAGTCACTCAGTTATGTCCGACTCTTTGCAATCCAATGGACTATACAGTCTGTGGAATTCTCCAGGTCAGAATACTGGAGTGGGTAGCTGTTCCTTTCTCCAGGGAATATTCTCAACCCAGGGATCAAACCCAGGTCTCCCGCATTGCAGGTGGATTCTTTACCAGCTAAGCCACAAGAAAGCCTAAGAATACTGGAATGGATAGTGTATCACTTCTCCAGCAGATCTCACTGACCTAGGAATCGAACCAGGGTCTCCTGCATTGCAGGCAGATTCTTTATCAACTGAGCTATCAGGGAAAACCAATGCAGTTGAGAAAACAATATTAGTAAAACAGAAAATTAGTTAGGACTTGCTAGGAAAATGGCTCACAGCCTCACATAATGCTATTAAATAGAGGTATCAGCAGTCAGTTAATTGGAATTTCAGTCAATTACAATCCACCATGCTTTACATGCTTTTTTTAAAAAAAAAATTAACTGTAAATAATTCTACTCCACTACAAAGAGGTTGCAAAGAGTAAGACACAACTGAGCAACTAAACCCCCACCAACACATGAAGTTTACAGTTAAAATACCAATCATATTTCATCTTGTGTCAAATCCTTAAGAGTTATGAAATCTTAGATATCTATAATCAAAATTGTAATCTAAATTTGCAGACCTATGGAGGCCAAGAATTGCCCATAGTCATTAAAATATTTGGCATTGTAGATGGAACTTCACAAGTTACAATTCAATAATTATTTTTAAAAATTGTTATCTCCAAAATTTTATATATTTTAACAAAATTAAAACTGTTCCAAAAGTTGCTTCACATTGCATGTCATAAGAGAAATGTAAAACTAAAACCACATTGAAATACTATTATACATGTATTAGAATTGCTAAAATCCAGAACACAGACAACTGTGGAGGGTGTGGAGCATCAGGACACTTCATTCGTTGCTGGTGGGGATGAAAAATGTTATAGCCGTTTTGAAGGACAGTTTGAGGATTACCTATAAAACTAAACACACTTTTACCATGTCCAGCAATTGCACGCCTAGGTTTTTACTCAAAGGAGTTGAAAACTTATATCCATACTAACACCTGTACAAGGATGTTTATAGCAACTTTATTCTTAATTGACAAAATTTAGAAGCAAGAAGATCTCCTTCAGTAGGTACATGTATAAACAAATGGTGGAACATCTTGATAATGGAATACTATTCAACATTAAAAAAATAAAAAGCTACCAAGCCATGAAAAGACATGAAGAAATTAAATGCATATTTCTAAGTGATAAAGCCAATCCTAATAGGATACATACTATATGGTTTCAACTATATGACACTCAGGAAAAGGCAAAACTATGGGAAAAACAAGATGAGTGGTTGCTAGGGGTATGAATAGATGAATAGCTTGAGCACAGATATTAGGAGCAGTGAAAATACTCTGTATGATCTTGTAATAATGGATATATATCATTACACATTTGTCCAAACCCATGAATACCAAGGGTGAACCCATATGTAAACTATGGACTTTGGGTGATTTTGATGTATCAATCATAGCTCATTCTTGGTTTAAAAAGAAAACACCCTCTGGTGACATACTGATGTTGATAACTAGGGAGGCTATGCATGTATAGGTCATCTGGTATATGGGAAATCTCTGTACCTTGATCTCAATTTCTGTTGTAAACCTAAAAATATCCTAGAAAAATAAAATCTTATAACTAAAAACAAACACTGAACAAGTTATGCTGTTGTTCACCAAAATAAAGGGATAAAATAAGGCAAGCTCAGAAAGATGAGTTTATTTGGGAATAGCAGAGGAATCACAAACCAATTGTAGCAAACTACAAGTTAATTCACTATGGTTTGGGTTAGATAGTATTTATGAGCAGGAAATGTAAAGAGGGGAGAGTTCAGTTGGAATCAGTGAAAATCAAACACAAATGATGACAACCTTGAAAACTTCCTGAATATACAAAATTAGTCCAGTCACACAAACAAAGTTCAGTTCAACTCACTGAGTGAGACCAACCTAACACCTGGGTCATCTCTTGTTGATACTTCTGTCAAAACTTTCTGAGGTTGATATAAGACAACCTCTGATTACCTTTCTGCCTTCCCAGGTCATCCAGTAAAACTGAATGCATCCTATTGTTTTCTTGTATGTAAGGCACTTGCAGAAAATCAGTCTCTTAATCCTTAAATTTTGTCTTCTGGAAGGCATATGCGTGTGTTTCTTCATTTTGTATTCTCTGGTTCTATTTTAGATTAAAATTCTTTTACAGTGTTATTTACCTTTTATTTGATCATAGTTATTTATTCTACATGTTGTCTCTAGCTTTAAGTCATTTTGCTTGAAATATTTCACAATATGACCAATGAAAGCAAAATGCTTGTAAGTATATTAAATACAGATAAATTTAGGTATTTATGAAAATATCCTTTTGTAGTAGATAATAGACATTACATATATAATAAGTTTATGTAGAAATCATGTATGAGAATTTAAAGTTTTAAAATTTTATCATTTGATATTATTTTCTACAAGTATGTTTATAGCTGTGAATTATTTCAAATAGAAATAACAATAAAATGTTTAATTTCTTCCATTCTTTTTCTCTACATCTGAGATAGGAGACTAAGTAAAAAGACTAATTTTTTAAAAATTATTACTTGTCAAATAAGAAAAAAACAAAAATAGAAATAAGAAAAAACAAAATAGAGGAGTACAATAAAGGACAGAAATGGTATGGCAGAAGAGGTGACAAGAATACACAGAAGTATACAAAAAAGTCTTCATGACCCAGATAATCACGATGGTATGACCACTCACCTAGAGTCAGACATCCTGGAATGCAAAGTCAAATGGGCCTTAGGAAGCATCACTATGAACAAAGCTAGTCGAGGTGATGGAATTCCAGTTGAGCTATTTCAAATCCTAAAAGATGATGCTGTGAAAGTGCTGCATTCAATATGCCAGCAAATTTGGAAGACTCAGCAGTGGCCACAGGACTGGAAAAGGTCAGTTTTTATTCCAATCCCAAAGAAAGACAATGTCAAAGAATGCTCAACTACCACAGAACTGCACTCATCTCACACACTAGCAATGTAATGCTCAAAATTCTCCAAGCAAGGCTTTAAGAGTACATGAACCATGATTTAGGAAAGGCAGAGGAACAAGAGATCAAATTGCCAATATCTGTTGGATTACTGAAAAAGCAAGTGAGTTCCAGAAAAAAAAAAAAAAAAAAAACAACATCTATTTATTGCTTTATTGACTACGCCAAAGTTTTTGGCTGTGTGGATCACAACAAACTGTGGAAAATTCTTCAAGAGATGGGAATATCACACCACCTGACCTGCTTCCTGAGAAATCTGTATGCAGGTCAAGAAGCAGCAGTTAGTGCTGGACATGGAACAACAGACTCGGGGAAGGAGTATGTCAAGGCTGTATATTGTCACCCTGCTTATTTAACTTATATGCACAGTACATCATGAGAAATTCTGGATTGGATGAAGCAAAAGCTGGAATCAAGATTGCCAGGGTAAATATCAATAACATCAGATATGCAGATGACACCACACTTAACAGCAGAAAGCAAAGAAGAACTAAAGGGCTTCTTGATAAAAGTGAAAGAAGAGAGTGAAAAAGTTGGCTTAAAACTCAACATTCAGAAAACTAAGACCGTGGCATCTGGTCCCATCACTTCATGGCAAAGAGATGGGGAAAGAGTAACAGACTTTATTTTCTTGGGCTCCAAAATCACTGCAGATGGTGACTGCAGCTATGAAATTTAAAGATACTTGCTCCTTGGAATAAAAGCTGTTACTAACCTAGATAGCATATTAAAAAGCAGAGATATTACTTTGCCAACAAAGGTCTGTCTAGTCAAACCTATGGATTTTCCAGTAGTCATGTATGGATGTGAGAGTTGGACCATAAAGAAAGCTGAGTGCTGAAAATTTGATGGTTTTGAACTGTGGTGTTGGAGAAGACTCTTGAGAGTCCCTTGGACTGCAAGGAGATCCAACCAGTTCATCCTAAAATAAACCAGCCCCGAATATTCATTGTAAGGACTGATGCTGAAGTTGAAGCTCCAAGACTTTGGTCAGCTGATGTAAAGAACTGACTCATTGGAAAAGGCCTTGATGCTGGGAAAGATTGAAAGCAGTAGAAGAGGATGACAGAGGATGAGATGGTTGGATGGCATCACTGATTCGATGGACATGAGTTTGAGTGAACTCTAGGAGTTGGTGTTGGACAATGAGGCCTGGGGTGCTGCAGTCCATGGGTTCTCAGAGTCGTATATTCTGAGCAACTTAACTGAACTTAAAATATTTTAAATTTTTTTCTATCTAAAATACCTAAAATATTATACTTTATTATAGCCCATACATTTAGTGGTATTATCTTAAAATTGAGTTATTTTAAATATTTCTTCTTACTTTAACACTTAAACCAATCTAAGAATGGCAGCAGAAAATATTGCACTTATCCTTAACTGTTTTTTAACCAAAATACTTGAACACATAAGCTTCCTCATATGTAGCATTAAGGGAATTGTTCTACGAGACTCTAAAATCAATAGACTTGTCAAAAATGTTCTAAGTGCAGCATTATAAAAAACATCATACTCCCCTGGATGAAACAATAAGACTTCCTATAACTTTTTAACCTCAACAAAATTATTGTTAGAGTGAAAGTGTTTTGAGATATGTTTTGACATGTTTTAACAATTATGGATATGCAAAATCTGAATGCTACTACAGTCAAATAAATAAATTCAAATATTTCAACTAGTTTGAACTACTATTTAAGAGATTTCATTATCTATGTAGGAGCCCTTCATTTTTTCATGCATGTTATTTAGTTTTAGTTATAAAAACACTACCTTGAAATAATTTCTATCACATTTTTGTGATAATGATGTATTAGTTTGCTTTCCTAAAGCATTATATTCTGAACAGCATTTTTTTTGGCTTTTGATAATTTTCCAATAATGTTATTTTTTTCATATCCTTGTGGTTTCATCAAGCACCCTGCTCCCACTGAATATTTGCCTATTCTGTCAAATTTTGGCAATACAAATTTGCTGCTGAACTTTTTTCTAGATGCTAATAAATCTCAAGGAAGGTTCACCTTCCATCTTTGTCCTTTATTGACATCTGGCAGCAGCATCTACAAAGAATGATTTTTGACCTTTCACTTTCCTTACTTTTCCCCCTGTTTTCCATTTTCTCCTCCTCTCCCAGCTTTTCACCTTCTCAAAATGCCTCAAAACTACAACTTGAGATATCCAACTTGTAAAATCATCTTCAAACTCTAACTGAATCTTGGTAAGAACAAAGTAACTGATAGTAATAACAGCAAGTATAGTAGGCTGTTAATTTATGGTCAATTAGCTTTCCAGTGTTCATACATTTATGAGGTCCCCTACCACATTCATTCTAGTTGATTCTAGTCTGTTTTACCAAAAGAATAAAGTAGAAACTATTCTCGGCTAGTTTCGTATCCAACCTTTAATTGTCTTGGAAACTTCTGCCTCCCCCTCATTTTTTAAAGCAATATTCTGTCTAGGAATGCTCTCTTGTAGCCCTGAACCACCTTTCATAAATTCCAGGCTTCTTTTTGGAGATAGGGAAAGCCATGTGGAAAGGCCCTGGAGAATGAGACACTAAATATACACTCCATATATACATGGAGAGAGAAGAGGCAGTAAAGTGCCAGACATTCAGCACCAGCTACCATCTCAGTCACCCCGTTACTCTGTCTGAGACACTTCAAGAGCAGCCAGCAAAAAGAACTGCTCCACTGAGACTTATCAAGTCTGTAGTAGGATGTATTCCAGGGATCCAAGAATGTTTCAATATTCACATATCAATATGATGTGCCACATAAACAAATTTATAATAAAATTATATAATTAGATCAATAGATTCAGAAGAAAGCTTTTACAAAAATCAGCATTGATCTTGGATAAAAACTATCAAGAAAGTGAGTATAGAGGGAACATACATTAACTGTGGTGTTGGAGAAGACTCTTGAGAGTCTCTTGGACTGCAAGGAGATCCAACCAGTCAATCCTAAAGGAAATCACTCCTGGATATTCATTGGACGGACTGATGCTGAAGCTGAAACTCCAATATTGTGGCCACCTGATGCAAAGAACTGTCTCATTGGAAAAGACCCGGATTCCAGGAAAGACTGAAGGCAGGAGGAGATGGGTATGACAGAGGATGAGATGGTTGGATGGCATCACCGACTCAATAGATATGAGTTTGGGTAAGCTCTGGGTGTTGGTGATGGACAGAGAAGGCTGGCATGCTTCAGTCCATGGGGTCACAAAGAATCAGACACAACTGAGTGACTGAACTGCACTGACGTTAACATAATAAAGGTCATACATGACAGTCCCACAGCTAATAAACTCAATGGCAAAAAAACTGAAAGTATTTCCTCTGAGTTTAAGAACAAGACAAGGAAGATCTCACTTCAACTTTTGTTCAACATAGTATTGGAAATCCTAGACATAGCAATCAGACAAGAAAAAGAAATAAAAGGAATTTATGTTGGCAAGGTCTAGTCAAGGCTATGGTTTTTCCAGTGGTCATGTATGGATGTAAGAGTTGGACTGTGAAGAAAGCTGAGCACAGAAGAATGGATGCATTTGAACTGTGGTGTTGGAGAAGACTGCAAGGAGATCCAACCAGTCCATCCTAAAGGAGATCAGTCCTGGGTGTTCATTGAAAGGACTGATGTTGAAGCTGAAACTCCAATACTTTGGCTACCTGATGCAAAGAGCCGACTCATTTGAAAAGACCCTGATGCTGGGAAAGATTTTGGGCAGGAGGAGAAGAGGACGACAGAGGATGAGATGGTTAGATGGCATCACTGACTCTATGTACATGGGTTTGTGTAGACTGTGGGAGTTGGTGATGGACAGAGAGGCCTGGCGTGCAGTGGTTCATGGGATCACAAAGAGTCGGACACTACTGAGCAACTGAACTGAATTGATGTTGACAAGGAAGGAGCAAACCTGTCACTGTTTTTGGATGGTATATTATACACAGAAAATCCTAAATATGCTCCCAGTAAACTACTCAGTTCATCAACATATTCAGTAAATTTGCTGGATACAAAATTAATACACAGAAATCTGCTGTCTTTCTAAACTCTAACAATGAACTGTCAGAAAGAGAAATTAATAAAATAATAATTTATCTTTACATCAAAAATAATATACTACCTAGGAATAAGCCTACAAAGGAGGCAAAATACTGGCGTTCAATAAATTTTGACACTGATGAGAGAAACTGAAGACAACACATATGGAAAGATATACCTTGTTCACAGATTGGAAGAGTTAACATTGTGAAAATGACCATACTACCCAAGGTAATCTACAGATGTAATGTAAACCCTATCAAATGCTAATGGCATTTATTTTTTTGAGGAACTAATACAAGGAATTCTAAAATCTGTTTAGAAACACAAAAGAACCTGAATAGACAAAACAACCTTGAGAAAGGAGAACAGAACTGGAGGTATGAACCTCCCTGACTTCAGCCTGTAGTACAAAACTATGATAGTTTCAAAAAATTGTGTGGTAAAGGCACAAAAACAGAAATACATATCAATGAAACCAGAGAGAGAGCTCAGAAATGAATCCAGGCTCGTATGGGCAAATATCTGTGACAATAGAAGCAAAAATATAGCATTGGAAAATGACAGCCTCTTCAATAAATGGTGTTAGGAAAACTGAACTACTGTATCATAGAATGCACAAAAATAAATTCTAAATAGATAAAAAATGTGAGTGGAAAACCTCTAAGCATACAACTTTTAGAGGAAAACACAAGCAGTATGTGCTTTGACATTGGTTTTTGTAATATGATTTTAGATATGTCTTCTCAGGCAACAGAAACAAAAGCAAAAATAAACAAATGAAAATATATCAAACTAATAAGCTCTTTTACACTGAAGGAAACTACCAAGAAAATGAAAAGGCCATCTACTGAACAGAAGAAGATTTGGAAACTATATATATGATCAGGTGTTAGGGTCCAAAATATACAACAAACTCATATAACTCAATATATACATTTAAAAAGCATGATTAAAAGTGGGCAAAAGGATCATAATAGACATTTACTAAGGAAGACATACAGATGGCCAATTGGCACATGAGAAAATGTTCAGCATTACCAATCAGGGAAATGCAAATCAATTTGAGATTTAATTTGCAAATTTCAGATCAGTTTGCAAGTCAATAATGAGATATCAATTCACACTTATCAGAATGGACATCATAAAAAGACAACCAACAAGAAGTGTTGGCAAGGATGTGGAAAAAGGGATAGTTTTATTCACTCTGGGTGGGAATATAAATTGGTACAGCCATGATGGAAAACAGTACACAGACTCCTCAAAAATTAAAAATAGAAATACCATATGATCCAGAAGTTTCACTTTTAGGTGTTTATCCAAATTAAATAAAAACACTAATTGGAAATTATCCATGTGCCCCAATGTTCATAGTTACAATTGCCAATATTATTACATTATTACATTAATAATATTATTAGCAATATGTTACATTATTAAAATAGCATTATTTATAATAGCCAAGATATGGAAGGAGTCTATGTGTCCATCAACAGATGAGTGGATTAAGAAAATGTAGTATATAACTACATAATTGAATATTACTCAGCCATAAAAATGAATAAAATCTTGCCATCTACAACAACATCAGTGGACCAAAAGGGTATCATGCAAAGTGAAATATCTCAGAAAGAGAAAGACAAATGCTTTTTCATTTCACTTATATTTGGAATGGGCTTCCCAGGTGGTGCTAGTGGTAAAGAGCATGCCTGATATACAGGAGTTATAAGAGATGCAGGTTCAGTCACTACATCCAAGAGATCCCAAGAGAAGGGCACAGCAACACTTGCCTGGAGAATCTCAGACAGAGGAACCTGATGAGCTAGGTCCGTAGAGTCACAGAATTGGACACAACTGAAGCAACTTAGCATGCATATAAGCATATTTGGAATATGAAAAACAAAACAAATGGGCAGATATAAAAAACATAAAAAGGGCCATAGAAGCAGACAACAAATACGTGTTTTCTAGATGGAAGAGTGGAAAGAGGAGGAAAGAGATAAAAATTTGCCTGGAGTAACAGGCAAATTTGGCCTTGGAGTACAAAATTAAGCAGGGCAAAGACTAATAGGGTTTTGCCAAGAGAACACACTGATTATAGAAAAACCCTTTCCAATAACACAAGAGAAGACTCTACCCATGGACATCATCAGATGGTCAATACCGATATCAGATTAATTATATTCTTTGCAGCCAAAGATGAAGAACCTCTATACAATCAGCAAAAACAAGACTAGTCCCTGACTGTGGCTCAGATCATAAAATCCTTGTGCCAAATTCAGACTTAAATTGAAGACAGTAGGGAAAACCACTAGAACATTCAGGCATTACCTAAATCTAATCCCTTACAATTATGCAGTGGAAGTGAGAGATAGATTCAAGGGATTAGCTCTGATGGACTGAGTGCCTGAAGAACTATGGATGAAGGTTTGTGACACTGTACTGGAGGCAGTGACCCAGACCAAGCCCAAGAAAAAGGAGTGCAAAAAGGCAAACTGGTTGTCTGAGGAGACCTAAAAATAGCTGAGAAAAAAGATAAGCAAAAGGCAAAGGAGAAAAGGAAAGATATACCCAATTGAATGCAGAGTTCCAAAGAATAGCAAGGAGAGATAACAAAGCCTTCTTCAGTGATCAGTGCAAAGAAATAGGGGGAAACAGAAGAACAGGAAAGATTAGAGTTCTCTTCAAGAAAATCAGAGATAGCAAGGGAACATTTCATGCAAAGATGGGCACAATAAAGAACAGAAATGGTGTGGACCTAACAGAAGCAGGAGATATTAAGAAGAGGTGGCAACAATATATAGAAGTGTACAAAAAAAGATCTTCAAGACCCAGATAACCAAATGGTGTGATCACTCACATAGAGCCAGACATCCTAGAATGTGAAGTCAAGTGGGCCCTAGGAAGCACCACTATGGACAATGCTAGTGGAGGTGATGGAATTCCAGTTGAGCTATTTCAATCTTAAAAGACGATGCTGTGAAAGTGCTGCACTCAATATGCCAGCAAATTTGGAGAACTCAGCAGTGGCCACAGGACTGAGATGAAGCACAAGCTGGAATCAAGATTGCTGGGAGAAATATCAATAACCTTAGATATGCAGATGACATCACCCTTATGGCAGAAAACAAAGAAATGAAGAGGCTCTTGATGCAAGTGAAAGAGGAGAGTTTTAAAAACTGACTTAAAACTAAACATCCAAAAAACTAAGATCATGGCATCTGATACCATCACTTCATGGCTAATAGATGGGGAAACAATGGAAATGGTGAGAGACTTTATTTTGGGGGGTTCCAAAATCACTGCAGATGGTGACTGCAGGCATGAAATTAGAAAGAGCTTGCTCCTTGGTAGAAAAACTATGACCAACCTAGACAGAATATCAAAAAGTGGAGACATTACTTTGCCAACAATGGTCTCTCTAGTCAAAGCTATGGTTTTTCTGGTAGTCATGTATGGATGTGAGATTTGAATCATAAAGAAAGCTGAGTGCTGAAGAATTGATTCTTTTGATCTATGGTGTTAGAGAATAGTCTTAAGAGTCCCTTGGACTGCAAGGTGATCCAACCAGTCCATCTTAAAGGAAATCAGTCCTTAATATTCATTGGAAGGACTGATGATGAAACTGTAACTACAATACTTTGGCCACCTGATGCAAAGTTCTGACTCATTGAGAAAGAAACTGATTCTGGGAAGGACTGAAGGCAGGAGGAGAAGGGGATGACTGAGTATGAAATATTTGGATGGCATCACCAACACGATGGACATGAGTTTGAGTAACCTTCAAGATTTGGTGATGGGCAGGGAAACCTGGCGTGCTGCATTCAATATCGTCACAAATAGTTGAACACAACTGAGTGATTGAACTGAACTTAACTGAAGAGGTACAAACTTCCAGATGCAAAATTAGTCATGGGTATTATTAATAAATGTGTAGTGTGTGAAACATAGTCATTAGCTAAATTTAGACATTAGTCTCTTTGGCTTTAAAAGCTATTGTTTTCCCATTGCTTTGAATGAATAGTACACGGTATGTCTAAAAGAAATTCCTATGGAAAAATCAAAACAAATATAGAAACAATTACCTAAAAGTTATAATGTAGTCATTTGCATTTGAGGAGTGTTCAGAAGGTGCTGAGAGAAAAATATCATTTTAAGAGGCAGATTTTAACAGCCATGTTGAGTACCTTTTTTTCAACTATGGAATGTTTTTGAATTATTTAAATCAGGGAAAATAAACATAGCTGAGTAAGAATTTTTCAAAGACCACTCTGGGATTATTCAGGAGAAATTACTGGAAGTATACGTAGTATTGGAAGGCGGAATTTTTCTGTTGGAAATATTGAATATTTGATTTATAGAAGTAGCAATGGGAAGGGAGAGATACACATATGCTTGTTAGGTTACTTACAAGAAAAAAATGTTCTATTCTTTCTAAAAACAGGATTCCCCAAATGAAAAAGAATTATGTCAACATAATATTATTTCTAGATGGAGACATAATATTAGTGGTGGGCCATTTAAATGCAATAAATATATAGACAAGGAGTTAATTTAAAGGCAAATTAATACAAACAGTTTGGTTATGTTGACTCACAGTGATATAGTTTACCCTTAGGACTGCTAAGACTACCCTTTCAAGATAGCCAATTAAATATTTAGTTCATTTAAATTAATTATGTGGTAAAGAAAATATCTTTAGAGTAAATATTGCAGTACAGTTCACCACTCAGGTTAAACTAAAAACCTACTTGGGCAAAATATTCCTCACTTCTTCCTGTAGTAGCACTCATTCTTTTTATCAATACATGAAAGAAAGGTTTTATCTGTTCAACAGCTAAAGGAAAATATACTGCTAATCTAAAACTGAATCTACCCTGGCAGCTTGGATTTGTTATCAATTCCAAGTAGTTCTCTGCTTTTCTATTGTCACTGAGAAATTTCTTTGTCCTTTGGATATAGATGAAAAGCCTTTAAATTGTGTCTTGGTATTATTGACATTTTCATTATGCAAATACAACATGAAGTAGTGGGAAAATGTACAGGGACAGCAATTGGCTATAAAAATTCAATGTGGAGAGGTGTTGTTATATACCACAAGCATTATTCTCTATAGACTTCCAAAGAAGCTAGTTGACCAACACAGGGTTTCCTGCAAGATAAATGCACATATTCATTCAAATATTCAAGATATGTTCTACAGCACTGAGAGATTAACAGCTGTATTTCAATATAAGTGTCAAAGAGGAAATGATGTGCCTGAAATGGTGCAAAGAAGAGATGCCAGTTTAGACATCTGGTTCAACCAGTAAAAGCTTTAAGTTACTTGCCCCACAAATTAAACTATGTGACATTGGGACTGTTGATGGGGTTTGAACATGGAATATAGATAATAGAATGGTATCAAAGTCAGATGTTGATAATTTGATACAGTTAAGTAAGGGGATATGCTTCTTTTGAGGGGGGAAACACTGAAATATTAAAAAATACAAATATTTATAGGTAAAGGAGCATCATGTTTTCAATCCAATGTAAAATAATTCAACAAATTTCTGTACAAACACACACACACATTCATATACTATTTAAACACATGTGTATATACAAGGAGAGAAATAGAATGTTAATCCAAATGTAGCAAAATGCTAGTTGGTCATTCTGTGTCATATACATTATCAGGTGTAAAATATATAGCTAGTGGTAAGCTGCTATATATATAACACAGGGTGTCCAACTTGGTCCTGTGTGACAACCTGGAAGGAAGGGAGCAAGAAGAGAGTCTCAAGAAGGAGGGACTAGACATATAATTGTAGCTGATTTGCTATATACAACAAAATCCAACACAACATTGTAAGGGAATTTTCCTCTAATTGAAAAATAAAAATCCTGCATCTAGGGTTCCATATATTGTCTAATAGTTTTACAATTCTGTAAGTTGGAAAAGACTCTGATGCTGGGAGGGATTGGGGGCAGGAGGAGAAGGGGACGACAGAGGATGAGATGGCTGGATGGCATCACTGACTCGATGGACGTGAGTCTGAGTGAACTCCGGGAGTTGGTGATGGACAGGGACGCCTGGCGTGCTGCGATTCATGGGGTCGCAAAGATTCGGACACGACTGAGCGACTGAACTGAAGTTTGTAACTATTTCAAATTTTTAAAATAGCAAATATAACTTTAATAATAGAGTTGGGCAGCTCTAATATAAAGCTCAGTGGCATACTTTTTGGAAATACTTTCAGTGCAGTTACAACTGAAGAAATAAATGACAGTATTCTCTTATTATCAAGTTATATAACAGATTTTGAACTTCACTTCATGTAGATAAGTAGAGTGAATATCACTGAATAATGTTATTTAAAAACAATGATTTGTGACCATGAAATATTTTCTGACTTACCATTAGGATCCATGAATTTTATAGAAGTTTTGCTTGGAAAATTTTCAAATGCCATCCATCAGTAACACTTTATGATTAATTTGAAAATATTAGATGACCATTTTATACTTTTAATCTTTTATTTTTAGGGGTTCAGACATATTTTCAAAACTGAAGAGTTAGTCTTAATTACCTAATAGCTTTTAAACGAATTACACATTAGAATGAGATCAATACTTTAAACTATAAAATATTCCTTATTACAACTTATAAAATATGACTGCCAAGGGAAAGAATTAGGTCTCTACTGAATATCTATTTTGCTCTTGGACCTTAATTACTGAGAAATTTGGGATTGTATTGAAAAACCATGTATTATTTACACCAGCCCCTGAGGGGGCCCACAGGCCCCATCTGCCACAGCTCTGCCACCAGCCAGCAAAACGTGTGTGTGCTCCTAGGAAGCCTTGGGAGCAGACACCAGTGGGAATTCTAAACAGAGAGGTGAGGCTGAAACCACAGCTGAGCCCTAGGAGCTGTGCAACTGAAGAAGAGGAGTTAAAATATCTCCTCACAGATGCAAGAACCACAGATTTACAAACCCCACTACTGGTTTTGTAAACTCAGTGCATCTGGAATATTCAAACAGGTGAGTTCTCTCTTGCAGCAGAGACGGGTCTAGCTTTAGCAGCAGTGGGATTCGTGGGCACATACATGGGGGCATTGGATAAGGCAAGAATTCTGAGCTCCCCCATAGATCCCACAGTGGGTACTGCAATTTTGGGATCTGACTTCACTGGACAGAGCATCCACACAGAAAATCAATAAGGAAACACAGGCTTTAAATGACATATTAAATCAGATGTACTTAATTGATACCTATAGAACGTTCCATCCACAAGCAACAGGATACATTTTCTTCCCACATGCACATGAAACATTCTCCAGTATTGATCATATATTGGGCCACACATCAAGTCTTGGTTCAGTTCAGTTCAGTCGCTCAGTCATGTCTGACTTTTTGCAAACCCATGAACTACAGCATGCCAGACTTCCCTGTCCATCACCAATTCCCAGAGTTCACCCAAACCCACATCCATCAAGTCGGTGATGCCATCCAGCCATCTCATCCTGTGTCGTCCCCTTCTCCTCCTGCCCTCAATCCCTCCCAGCATCAGAGTCTTATCCAATGAGTCAATTCTTTGCATGAGATGGCCCAGGTACTGGAGTTTCAGCTTTAGCATCATTCCTTCCAAAGAACACCCAGGACTGATCTCCTTTAGAATGGACTGATTGGATCTCCTTGCAGTCCAAGGGACTCTCAAGAGTCTTCAACACTGCAGAATGAAAGCATCAATTCTTCGGTGCTCAACCTTCTTCACAGTCCAACTCTCACATCCATACTTGACCACAGGAAAAAACATAGCCTTGGTAAATATAAGGAAATTGAAATCATATGAAGTATCTGTCCTTAACTCTATGAGATTAGAAATACATTACATTTTAAAAAATATATAAAAAGCACAAACACGTGAAGGCTAAACAAAATGTTATGAAACAACCAACAGATCACTGAAGAAATGAAAGAGGAACTCAAAAAATACCTAGAGATGACTGACAATGAAAACATGACAATTCAAAATCCATGGGACGCAGCAAAGCAATTATAAGAGGAAAGATTATTGCAATACAATCTTACCTCAGGAAACAAACAAACAAACAAAATCCCAGATATAGAATTTAACTTTACACAGAAAGCAGCTAGAGAAAAAAGAACAATGAAAATCCAAAATCAGTAGGAGGAAAGAAATCATAAAGATCAGAGCAGAAGTAAGTGAAATGTAAATGAGGAAAACAAGAGAAAAGATCAACAAAACTAAAAGCTGGATCTTTGAAAAGATAAACAAAATTGATAAATCTTTATCCATATTCATCACAAAAAAAGGGAGAGGGCTTAAATCAATAAAATTAGAAATTAAAAGTGAAAAGTTACAACTAACACCACAGAAATATAAAGGATCATGAGATGACCACAAGCAATTATATGCCATGAAAAGGGACCATCTAGAAGAAAAGGACAAATTCTTAGGCACAAACTCTCAAGTTTGAACTAGGAAAAAACAGAAAATATAAGCAAACCAATCACAAGTACTGAAATTGAAACTGATTCAAAATCTTCCAACAAACAGAAGTCCAGGGACATATGGCTACAAAGGGAAATGCTATCAAACATTTAGAGCAGAGTTAGCACTTATCTTTCTTAAAATTTTCCAATAAACTACAGTGGAAAGAACACTCCCAAGTTCATTCTATGAGGCCATCATCACCCTGATATCAAAACCAGACAAAGATACCACAAAAAAAGAAAATTACCTGCCAATATCACTGATGAAGATAAACACAAAAATACTTGACAAAACATTAGCAAACGGAATCCAACAACATATTAAAAGGATCCTACAACAGGGTTAAATGAAGTTTACCCCAGGCATACAGGATTCTTCAATATATCCAGATCATTCAATGTGAATAAAACATGTTAATTAACAAGCTTGAGAATAAAAATCCTATAATCATGTCAATAGATACGGAAAAAAGTTTTGCCAAAACTCAGCATCCATTTATTATTAAAGACTCTCAATGAAGTGGGCATATAGGGAACGTATCTCAACATAATAAGGTCTATATATGACAAACCCACAGCAAACCTAATTCTCGATGAGGAAAAACAGAAAAAAAATTTCCTCTAAGATCAGGAAAAAACAAGAACGTCCACTCACATCACTTTTATTCAATATAGTTTTAAGACTCCCAGCCACAGTAGTCAGAGAAGAAAAAGAAATAAAAGGAATCCAAACTGGAAAAGAAGTAAAATTGTCACTGTTTCCAGATGACATGATACCATACATAGAAAATCCCAAAAGATGCTATAAAAAAACTACTAGAGTTCATCAATGAATTTGATAAAGTTGCAAGATATATAAAATTAATACATAGAAATGTCTTGAATAAAGTCGTGGCATCTGGCCCCATCACTTCATTGCAAACAGATGGGGAAACAATGAAAACAGTGAGAGACTTTGTTTTCTTGGGCTCCAAAGTCATTGCAGATGGTGACTGCAACCATGAAATTTAAAGAGGCTTGCTCCTTGGCATGGAGAAGGCAATGGCAACCCACTCCAGTACTCTTGCCTGGAAATTCCATGGATGGAGGAGCCTGGTAGGTTATAGTCCATGGAGTCGCTGAGAGTCAGGTACGACTGAGTGATTTCACTTTCTCTTTTCACTTTCATGCATTGGAGAAGGAAATGGCAATCCACTCCAGTATTCTTGCCTGGAGAATCCCAGGAATGGGGCGCCTGGTGGGCTGCTATCTATGGGGTCGCACAGAGTCGGACACAACTGAAGCAACTTAGCAGCAACAGTAGCAGGTCCTTGGTAGAAAAGCTATGACCATCCTAGACAGCATACTAAAAAGCAACATTACTTTGCCAACAAAGATCCGTCTAGTTAAAGCTATGGTTTTTCCAGTAGTCATGTACAGATGTGAGAAAGAAAGAAGTCGCTCAGTCATGTCTGACTCTTTGTGACCCCATGGACTGTAGCCTACTAGGCTTCTACATCCATGGGATTTTTCCAGGCAAGAGTACTGGAGTAGATGTGAGAAAGCTGAGTAATGAAGAATTGATGCTTTAGAACTGTGGTGTGGAGAAGACTCTTGAGAGTCCCTTGGACATCAAACCTGTCAATCCTAAAGAAAAGCAGTGCTGAATATTCATTGGAAGGACTGATGCTGAAACTGAAACTCCAATACTTTGGCCACCTGATGCGAAGAACTGACTCACTGACTCCTGATGCTGGGAAAGATTAAAGGCAGGAGGAGAAGGGGATGATGACAGAGGATGAGATGGTTGAATGGCATCACTGACTTGATAGATGTGAGTTTGAGCAAGCTCTGGGACAGCTGGCATGCTGCAGTCTATCGGGATACAAAGAGTTGGACATGGCTGAGTGAACTGAACAGTGAACAATAAGAAAGTGAAATTAAACAAACAGTCCCATTTACTATCACATCAAAAAGATAATAAACCTACTTAAGGAGGCAAATTCCAGTTGAGCTATTTCAAATCCTAAAAGATGATGCTGTGAAAGTGCTAAACTCAATATGCAAGCACATTTGGAAAACTCAGCAGTGGCCACAGGCCTAGTAAAGGTCAGTTTTCATTCCAATCCCAAAGAAAGGTAATGCCAAAGAATGCTCAAACTACTGCACAATTGCACTCATCTCACATGCTAGCAAATTAATGCTCAAAATTCTCCAAGTCAGGCTTCAACAGTACATGAACCATGAACTTCTAGATGTTTAATGGATTTACAAAACGCAGAGGAACCTGAGATCAAATTGCCAACATCTGTTGGATTATTCAAAAAGCAAGAAAGTACCAGAAAAACATCTATTTCTGCTTTATTGACTATGCCAAAGCCTTTGACTGTGTGTATCAAAACAAACTGTGGAAAATTCTTCAAGAGGTGGGGATAGCAGACCACCTGACCTGCCTCCTGAGAAATCTGTACGTAGGTCAGGAAGCAACAGTAAGAACTGGACAAGGAACAACAAACTGGTTCCAGATCGGGAAAGGAATATGTCAAGGCTGTATATTGTCACCATGCTTATTTAACTTATATGCAGAGCACATCAAGAGAAATGCTGGACTGGATGAAGCCCAAGCTGGAATCAAGATTGCTGGGAGAAATATCAATAACCTCAGATATGCAGATGCCACCACCCTTATTGCAGAAAGTGAAGAACTAAAAAGCCTCTTGATGAAAGTGAAAGAGGAGAGTGAAAAAGATGGCTTAAAGCTCAACATTCAGAAAACTAAGATCATGGCATCAGTCACATCATTTTACGGTAAATAGTTGGGGAAACAATGGAAACAGTGAGAGACTTTATTTTTGGTGGCTCCAAAATCACTGCAGAGGGTGACTGCAGCCATGAAATTAAAAGACACTTGCTCCTTGGAGAAAAATTATGAGCAACCTGGCAGCATATTAAAAACCAGACATTACTTTGCCAACAAATGTCTGTCTAGTCAAGGCTATGGTTTTTCTGGTAGTCATGTATGGATGTGAGAGTTGGACTATAAAGAAAACTGTTTGCCAAAGCATTGATGCTTCTGAACTGTGGTGTTGGAGAAAACTCTTGATAGTCCCTTGGACTATAAATAGATCCAATCAGTCCATCCTAAAGGAAATCAGTCCTGAATATTCATTGGAAGGACTGATGCTGAAGCTGAAATTTCAATACTTTGGCCACCTGATGTCAAGAGCTGATTCATTGGAAAAGACCCTGATGCTGGGAAAGATTGAAGGCAGGAGGAGAAGGCGATGGCAGAGGATGAGATGGTTAAATGGCATCACCAACTCAATGGACATGAGTTTGCGTAAGCTCTGGGAGTTGGTGATGGATAGGGAAGCCTGGTGTGCTGCAGTCCATTGGGTCACAAAAAGTTGGACACGACTGAGGGACTGAAATGAACTGAACTGAACTTCACCTTTTTTTGTCAGGTCTGAAATTTTACACTGAAGAGACTTGCAAACAGAGGAAGCCAAAATAAACAAAGAAGGTGGAATGGTCTGGAAGTAACAAGTGCAACAGATTAAAACCCTGCTTTTAATACTGGAGATATTTGAGGGGCACCTATACACCTTGAGAACATGTACAATCTGGAACAAGGGACTATCTTACCTGGAACTATCTTACATGGAACTGACCCCACACTGCCCACAACAGTTCCAGAGAAACTCCTAGATATATATTTTTATTATCACTTTTTAATTAAAAAAAGATAAAACTTAGCTATTTATTACTTCTTTACCTTTCCAACAAATCTCTATTTTATTAAAATTCTATATTTTAAAAATTATTAATATGTTTGTATTTTTATGTTGTATTTTTCTGAGTCTATCCTCTATTGTAGGTTCTTAATCTTTACTTTTTCATATTTGTTATCAACTTTGTACCTCTAAGAATCTAATCTTCAATATCCATTTTCAATTAGGGATTTAATCACTGGCTTGATTGCTCTCTTCTGTCTTGACTCTCCCTTTTCTCCCCCAGGTCACTCTATCTCCTTCCTCCCCCTTCTCTTCTCTACATAACTCTGTGAGTCTCTCTGGGTGTTCCAGGCTGTGGTGAGCACTTAGGGATTAGATTAATGGCTAGATTCCTCTCTCCCTTTATGACTCTCTCTTTTCTCCTCCTGGTAATATCTATCTTCCTTCTCCCTCTTCTCTTCTCTATGTAACTCTTAATCTGTCTGGGTGTTCCTGGCTGTGGAGAATTGTTTCACCAATAAATCTAGGGGTTTTAACTTCTATGCTTTATGGATGGAAAAGTCTTGAGGGAGGGCCAAAAGCCAGAGGCCGTAGATTTAACTCCCAAACTTTACAACATCTGAGAACTCCTGACTCCAGTGAACATTAATAGATAAGAGCTCATTCCAAAGTCTCCACAACTACACTGAAATCAAGCTCCACCCAAGAGCCAACTAGATTCAGTACAAGACACATCACGACAATTCTCTAGAAAAAGAGGAACAAAACCCTGAGCATTAAAAGACGAGCTTCCCAAAACCATGCTAAACCCATAGAAACCCCAAAACTTACTATGAGATACTTCATTGCACTCCAGTGAGAAGAGTTCCACCCACCACAACACAGACACAACCTCCCCCAACCAGAAAATCTGGACAAGCCATTAGTCAAACCCCACCCACAGGGATCAGACTCCACAATTTAGAGAAACCACGAACTTCCAGCCTGCAGAAAGGGCACCCCAAACACAGCAATCTGAACAAAATTAAAAGGCGGAGAAATATTCAGCAGGTGAAGGAACATGATAAATAATCACCAAACCAAACAAAGAGGAGGAGATAGGGAGTCTACTTCAATGTTAATCACAGCACTGTTTATAATAGCCAGGACATGGAAACAACCTAGATGTCCATCAGCAGATGAATGGATAAGAAAGCTGTGGTACATATACACAATAGAGTATTACTCAGCCATTAAAAAGAATACATTTGAATCAGTTCTGATGAGATGGATGAAACTAGAGCTGATTATACAGAGTGAAGTAAGCCAGAAAGAAAAACACCAATATAGTATACTAACACATATATATGGAATTTAGAAAGATGGCAATGATGACCCTGTATGCAGGACAGCAAAAAAGACACAGATGTGTATAGTGGACTTTTGGACTCAGAGGGAGAGGGAGAGGGTGTGATGATTTGGGAGAATGGCATTGAAACATGTATAATATCATGTAAGAATCGAATTGCCAGTCTATGTCTGATGCAGGATATGGCACGCTTGGGGCTGATACGCGGGGATGACCCAGAGAGATGTTGTGGGGAGGGGGGTGGGAGGGGGGTTCATGTTTGGGAACACATGTACACCTGTGTGGATTCATGTCAATCTATGCCAAAACCAATACAGAATTGTAAAGTAAAAATTAAAATAAATAAATTAATTAATTAATTTAAAAAAAAAAAAGAACTCAGAATAATGATAGCAAAGATGATCCAAAATCTTGAAAACAAAATGGAGATATAGATAAATAGACCAGAGACAGGGATTGAGAAGATGCAAGAAATGTTCAGCAAGGATCCAGAAGAAATAAACAAGAACCAGTTAATAATGAATAATTCAACAGCTGAGATAAAAAGCACTCTGGAGGAAACTAACAGTAGAATAACTGAGGCAGAAGAGAGGATACACGAGGTGGAAGATAGAATGGCATAAATAAATGACGCAGAGAGGAAAAAATAAAAATAGAATTAAAAGAAATGAGGACAACCTCAGGACGTCTGGGACAATGTAAAATGCCCCAACATTAGAATCATAGGTGTCCCAGAAGAAGAAAACAAAAAGAAAGGGCACAAGAAAATACTTGAGTAGATAATAGTTGAAAACTCCCCTAATATGGGGAAGGAAATAGGCACCCAAATCTGAGAAACCCAGAGTCCCAAAGAGTTTAAACCCAACACAAAACACCTCAAGACACAAATTAATCAAACGAAGAAACATCAAACACAAAGAGCAAATATTGAAAGCAGCAAGGGAAAAGCAACAAATAACACACAAGGGGATCCCTGTAAAGATAGCATCTGATCTTTCAATAGAAATTCTCCAGTCCATAAGGGAATGGCAGGAAATACTTAAAGTGATGAAAGAGAAAAACCTACAACCAGGATTACCCTACCCAGCAAGGATCTCATTCACATATGAAGGAGAACTCAAAAGCTTTACAGACAAGCAAAAGCTGAGAGATTTCAGCACCACCGAACCAGCTCTTCAACAAATGGTAAAGGATCTTCTCTAGACAGGAAACACAGTAAATATTTATAAAATTGAACCCAAAACAACAAAGTAAATTTTAATGGGAACATACTTATCAATAATTACCTTAAATGTAGATGGGCTAAATGCTCCAACCGAAAGACAATGACTGGGTGAATAGATACAAAAACAAGATCCCTATATATGCTGTGTACAAGAGACCCACCTCAAGCTTAGGGACACATACGACTGAAAGTGAAGGGCTAGAAAAAGATATTCATGCTAATGGGGGCCAAAATAAAGCAGGAGTAGCAATACTCATATCAGAAAAAAATAGACTTTGAAATAAAGACCCTGATAAGAGACAAAGGACATGACATAATGATCAAAGGATCAATCCAAAAAAGAAGGTATAACAATTATAAATATATATGCACCCAACATAGGCACACAGCAATATGTAAGGCAAATGCCAACAAGTATGAAAGGGGAAATTAACAGTAACACAATAATAGTGGGGGACTTTAATACCCCACTCACACTTATGATTAGGTGAATCAAACAGAAAATTAGCAAGGAAACACAAGCTCTAAATGATACAATGGACCAGTTAGACCTAATTGATATCTATAGAGCATTTCACCCCAAAGCAACGGACTTCACCTTTTTCTCAAGTGCACACGGAACATTCTCTAGGATAGATCATGCTAAGCTGCTAAGTCACTTCAGTTTTGTCTTACTCTGTGCAACCCCATACACTGCAGCCCACCAGTCTCCCCCGTCCCTGGGATTTTCCAGGCAAGAACAGTAGAGTGGGTTGCCATCTCCTTCTCCAACGCATGAATATGAAAATTGAAAATAAAGTCACTCAGTCCTGTCTGACTCTTTGTGACCCCATGGACTGCAGCCCACCAGGCTCCTCCATCCATGGGATTTTCCAGGTAAGAGCAGTGGAGTGAGGTGCCATCGTCTTCACCAGGATAGATCACATCCTGGACCTGAAATCATTTCAAGCATCTTTTCTGATCACAGTGTGGTATGATTAGATGTCAACTACAGGAAAAATACTATTAAAAATACAAACATATAGAGGCTAAACAACACACTTCTGAACAAGCAACAGATCATGGCATAAATCAAAAAGGAAATCAAAATATACATACAAACAAATGAAAATAAAAATGTGACAATCCAAAACCTATGGGATTCTGTAAAAGCAATTCTAAGAGGGAGATACATAGCAATACAAGTCTACCTCAAGAAACAAGAGAAACACCAAAAAAAAACAACCTAACTTTACATCTAATGCAACTAGAAAAAGAAGAAAAAAGAACACCAAAGTTAGTAGAAGGAAATAAATCATAAAAATTCAGAGCAGAAATAACTGAAAAAGAAATGAAGGAGACTATAACAAAAATAAGCAAAACTAAAAGCTGGTTCTTTGAGATGATAAATAAAATAGAAAAATCATTTGCCAGACTCATCAAGAAAAAAAGGGAGAAGAATCAAGTCAACAAAATTAGAAATGAAAATGGATAAATCAAAACACACAACACAGAAACACAAAGGATCATAAAAGACTACTATCAGCAACTCTATGCCAATAAAATGGACAACTTGGAAGAAATGGACAAATTCTTAGATCATTATAACCTTCCAAAACTGAACCAGGAAGAAATAGAAAATCTTAACAGACTGATCACAAGCATGGAAATCAAAGCTGTAATCAAAAATCTCCAACAGACAAAAGCCCAGGACCAGATAGCTTCACAGGTAAATTCTACCAAAAATTTAGAGAAGAACTAACACCTATCTTAGTCAAACTCATCCAGAAAATTGCAGAGGAAGGCAAACTCCCAGACTCATTGTATGATGCCACCAACATCCTAATAACAAATCAAGACAAAGATGCTAAAAACAAAACAAAACAAAACAAAAAACTACAGGCCACTATCACTGATGAACATAGATGCAAAAATCCTCAACAAAATAATAGCAAACAGAATCCAACAATATATTAAAAAGGTCATACATTATGACCAAGTGGACTTTATCCCAGGGATGCAAGGATTCTTCAATATTCACAAAAAATCAATGTGATACACAATGTGAAAGATAAAAACTATATGATTATCTCAATAGATGCAGAGAAAGCGTTTGACAAAATTCAACATCCACTTATTTTTTTTAATTTATTTTTATTTTTAAAATTTTATTTTTACTTTATTTTACTTTACAATACTGTATTGGTTTTGCCATACATTGACATGAATCCACGGGTGTACTTATGATAAAAACTCTCCAGAAAGCAGGCATAGAAGGAGAGTAGCTCAACAAAATAAAAACCGTATATGACAAACCCACAGCAAACATTATCCTCAATGGCGAAAAATTGAAAACCATTTCTGCTAAAATCATAAACAAGACAATGGTGCCCACTCTCACCACTACTATTCAACACAGTTTTGGATGTCCTAGCCACAGCAATCAGAGAAGATAAAGAAATTAAATCCAGATTGGAAAAGAAGAAGTAAAACTCTCACTGTTTGCAGATGACATGATCCTGTGCCCTAGAGATACCACCAGAAAATTACTAGAGCTGATTGATGATTATAGTAAAGCTGTAGGATATAAAATCAATGCACAGAAACCCCTTGCATTCGTATACACTAAGAATGACAAAGAACAAGAGACATTAAGGAAACAATCACATTCACCATTGTAATGGAAAAAAAAAAAAAAACTTAGGAATAAAGATCTATATCAGTACACTTGCCTGGAAAATTCCATGGACGGAGGAGCCTAGTGGGCTGCAGTCCATGGAGTCACGAAGAGTCGGACACGACTGAGCGACTTCACTTTCACTTTTCACTTTCATGCATTGGAAAAGGAAATGGCAACCCACTCTACTGTTCTTGTCTGGAGAATCCCACGGACTGTGGAGCCTGGTGGGCTGCCGTCTCTGGAGTCACACAGAGTCAGACACGACTGAAGTGACTTAGCAGCAGCAGCAACATATATAGAAAACTATAAAACATTGATAAAAAAAATTAAAGATGACACAAATAGGTGGAGAAATATACCATGTTCGTGGATTAAAAGAAACAATATAGTGAAAATGAATATATTACCAAAAGCAATCTATAGATTTAACACAACCCCCCATCAAGCTACCAATGGCATTTTTCACAGAACTAGAACAAATAATTTCACAATTTGTATGGAAACACAAAAAAACCTCAAATAGCCAAAACAGTCTTGAGAACGAAGAATGGACCCAGAGGAATCAACCTGACTTCGGAATATACTACAGAGGTACAATTATCAAAACAGTATGGTACTGGCACAAAGACAGAAAAATGAAACAAAATAGAAAGCCGAGGAACGAACCCACATACCTATGGACACCTTATCTTTGACAAAGGTGGCAAAAATATACAATGGATTAAAGACAATCTCTTTAACAAGTGCTCTTGGAAAACTGGTCAACTACCTGTAAATGAATGAAACTAGAACACTATCTAACCCTATATAAAAAGATAAGTTCAAATGGATTAAAGACCTAAATGTAACACAAGAAACTATAAAATTCTTAGAGGAAAACATAGGCAGAATACTTTCTGACATAAATCACAGCAAGATCCTCTATGATCCACCTCTCAGAGTAATGGAAATAAAAACAAAAATAACAAATGGGACCTAATTGAACTTAAAATCTTTTGCACAAGGAAGGAAAATATAAACAAGGTAAAAAGGAAGCCTTCAGAATGAGAGAAAATGATAGCAAAGGAAGCAACTGACAAAGAATTAATCTCCAAAATATACAAGCAGCTCATGCAGCTCAATAACAGAAAAATAAACAACCCAGTCAAAAAATGGGCCTAAGAACTAAACAGACATTTCTCCAAAAATGAAACATAATAATAAACAAACACATGAAAATATGCTCAACATCACTCATTATCAGAGAAATGCAAATGAGTTACCATCTCACACTGGTCAGAATGGCTGCCGTCAAAAAGTCTACAAACAGAAATCTTCCAGCAAAAAAAAAAAGCTCAGGTTCAGACAGCTTCAAAGCTGAATTCTACCAAAAATTTAGAGAATAGCTAACACTTATCCTACTCAAACTCTTCCAGAAAATTGCAGAGGAAGGGAAACTTCCAAACTCATTCTATGAGGCCACCATCACCCTAACACCAAAACCTGACAAAGATGCCACAAAAAAAGAAAACTAGAGGCCAATATCACTGATCAACATAGATGCAAAAATTCTTAACAAAATTCTAGCAATCAGAATCCAACAACACATTAAAAAGATCATACACCATGACCAAGTGAGCTTTATCCCAGGGATGCAAGGATTCTTCAATATCTGCAAATCAACCAATGTAATATACCACATTAACAACTGCGTTTTATTTTGAAAAATAAAAGCCATATGATTATCTCAATAGATGCAGAGAAGGCCTTTGACAAAATTCAACATCCATTTATAATAAAAACTCTCCAGAAAGCAGGAATAGAAGGAACATACCTCAACATAATAAAAGCTACATATGACAAACCCACAGCAAACATTATCCTCAATGGTGAAAAGTTGAAAGCATTTCCCCTAAAGTCAGGAACAAGACAAGGGTGCTCACTTTCACCACTACTATTTAACATAGTTTTGGAAGTTTTGGCCACAGCAATCAGAGCAGAAAAAGAAATAAAAGGAATCTAAATTAGAAAAGAAGTAAAACTCTCACTGTTTGCAGATGACATGATCCTCTACATAGAAAACCCTCAAGACTCCACCAGAAAATTACTAGAGCTAATCAATGAATATAGTAAAGTTGCAGGATATAAAATCAACACACAGAAATCCCTTGCATTCCCATACACTAACCATGAGAAAACAGAGAAATTAAGGAAACAATTCCATTCACCATTGCAATGAAAAGAATAAAATACTTAGGAATATATCTACCTAAAGAAACTAAAGACCTATATACAGAAAACTATAAAACACTGGTGAAAGAAATCGAAGAGCACACTAATAGATGGAAAAATATACCACGTTAATCGATTGGAAGAATCAGTATAGTGAAAATAAGTATACTACCCAAAGCAACCTATAGATTCAATGCAGTCCCTATCAAGTAACCAATGGTATTTTCCACAGAACTAGAACAAATAATTTCAAGATTTGTATGAAAATATGAAAAACCTTGAAGAGCCAAAGTAATCTTGAGAAAGAAGAATGGAACTGGAGGAATCAACCTGCCTGACTTCAGGCTCTACTACAAAGCCACAGTCATCAAGACAGTATGGTACTGGCACAAAGACAGAAATATAAATCAATGGAACAAAATAGAAAGCCCAGAGATAAATCCACACACCTATGAACATCTTATCTTTGACAAAGTAGGCAAGAATATACAATGGATTAAAGACAATCTCTTTAACAAGTGGTGCTGGGAAAACTGGTCAACCACTTGTAAAAGAATGAAACTAGAACACTTTCTAACACCAAACACACAAATAAACTCAAAATTGATTAAAAATCTAAACGTAAGAACAGAAACTATAAAACTCCTAGAGGAGATCATAGGAAAACACTTTCTGACATAAATCACAGCAGAATCCTCTATGATCCACCTCCCAGAATATTGGAAATAAAAGCAAAAATAAACAAATGGGACCTGATTAAACTTAAAAGCTTCTGCACAACAAACGAAACTATAAGCAAGGTGAAAAGACAGCCTTCAGAATGGGAGAAACTAATAGCAAATGAAGAAACTGACAAATAACTAATCTCAAAAATATACAAGCAACTCCTGCAGCTCAATTCCAGAAAAATAAACGACCCAATCAAAAAATGGGCCAAAGAACTAAACAGACATTTCTCCAAAGAAGACATACAGATGGCTAACAAACACATGAAAAGATGCTCAACATCACTCATTATCAGAGAAATGCAAATCAAAACCACAATGAGGTACCATTTCATGCAAGTCAGAATGGCTGCAATCCAAAAGTCTACAAGCAATAAATGCTGGAGAGGGTGTGGAGAAAAGGGAACCCTCTTACACTGTTGGTGGGAATGCAAACTAGTACAGCCACTATGGAGAACAGTGTGGAGATTCCTTAAAAAACTGGAAATAGAATTGCCTTGCTGCTGCTGCTGTTAAGTCGCTTCATTCGTGTCCAGCTCTGTGCAACCCCATAGACGGCAGCCCATCAGGCTCCCCCATGCCTGGGATTCTCCAGGCAAGAACACTGGAGTGGGTTGCCATTTCCTTCTCCAATGTATGAAAGTGAAAAGTGAAAGTGAAGTCGCTCAGTCATGTCCATGACCCAGCAATTGCAGTGCTGGGCATACACACCAAGGAAACCAGAATTGAAAGAGACACGTATACTCCAATGTTCACTGCAGCACAGTTTATAATAGCCAGGACATGGAAGCAACCTAGATGTCCATCAGCAGATGAATGGATAAGAAAGCTGTGGTACATATACACAATGGAGTATTACTCAGCCATTAGAAAGAATACATTTGAATCAGTGCTAATGAGGTGGATGAAACTGGAGCCTATTATACAGAGTGAAGTAAGCCAGAAAGAAAAACACCAATACAGTATACTAACGCATATATATGGAATTTAGAAAGATGGTAAGGATAACCCTGTATGAGAGACAGCAAAAGAGACACAGATGTATAGAACAGTCTTTTGGACTCTGTGGGAGAGGTGGAGGGTGGGATGATTTGGGAGAATGGTATTGAAACATGTATAATATCATATATGAAACGAATTGCCAGTCCAGGTTCCATGCATGATACTGGATGCTTGGTGCTGGTGCACTGGGACAACCCAGAGGGATGTATGGGGAGGGGGAGGGAGGGAGATTCAGGATGGGAACACCTGTATACCTGTGGTGGTTTTATGTTGATGTATGGCAAAACCAATACAATATTGTAAAGTAGTTAACCTCCAATTAAAATAAATAAATTTATATTAAAAAGTCTACAAACAATAAGTGCTGGAGATGGTGTGGAGAAAAGGCAACCCTCGATTCTTACCAACACTGTTGGTAGGAATGCAAACTAGTACAGCCGTTGCAGAAAACAGTGTGAAGATTTCTTTAAAAAACTGAAAATAGAACTGGCATATGACCCAGCAATCCCTCTGCTGGGCATACACAGAGAGGAAACCAGAACGGAAAGAAACACATATACCCCAATATTAATTACAGCATCATTTACAATAGCTAGGACATGGAAGCAACCTAGATGTCCATCAGCAGGTGAATGGATAAGAAAGTTGTAGTACATATACACAATAGAATATTACTCAGCCATAAAAAGGAATGAATTTGAGTCAATTCTAATGTGGTGGATGAAACTGGAGCCTATTATACAGAGCGAAATAAGCCAGAAAGAGAAACACCAATAGAGTAAATTAATGCATACATATTGAATTTAGAATGATGATAATGAATGACCCTATACAAGACAGCAAAAGAGACCTTGATATAAAGAACAGACTTTTGGACTATGTGGGAGAAGGTGAAGGTGGAACAATATGAGAGAATAGCACTGAAACATGTGTATTGCCGTATGTAAAATAGATGAACAGTGCAAGTTTAATGCATGAAACAGGGCACTCAAATCTGGTGCTCTGGAACAACTCAGAGGGATGGGGTGAGGAGGGAGGTGGGTGAGGCATTCAGGATGGTGGGACACATGTACACCCATGGCTGATTCATGTCAATGTATGGCAAAATCCACCACAATATTGTAAAGTAATCAGCCTCCAATTAAAATAAATTAATTAATTAAAAAAAGAAAACAACACACACAATAAAAGATTGCAGGCAAAATATCAACAACCTGAGATGCAGATAAACAGCCTAATGGCAGAAAGTGAACAGGAACTAAAGAGCCTCTTGAAGATGAAAGAGGAGAGTGAAAAAGCTGGCTTAAAACTCCATATACAGAAGACTAAGATTATGGTATCTGGTTCCATCACTTCATGGCAAATAAACAGGAAAAAATGGAAATAATAGCAGGTTTTATGTTGGTTTTGAAATCACTGCAAACGGTGACTGCAGCCATGAAATTTAAAATTGCTTGCTCATTGGAAGAAAAGCTATGACAAACCTGAACAGGGTATTAAAAAGCAGATACATCACTTCGCTAAAAAAAGTCCATATAGTCAAAGCTATGTTGTTTCCAAGTAGTCAAATCTATGATGTTTCCAGTAGAAATGTATGAATTTGAGAATCAAGACCATAAAGAAGGCTGAGCACAAACAAATTAATGCTTTCAAATTGTCGTGCTTGGGAAGACTCTGTAGAATCCCTTGGACCGCAAAGAGAACAAACCAGTTAATCCGAAAGGAAATCAACTCTGAATATTCATTGAAAAGACTGAAGCTGAAGCTCCAATATTTTAAGCACCCGGTACAAATAACCCAACTCTTTAGAAAAGACCCTGATGCTGGGAAAGTTGGAGGGCAGGAGGAGAAGGGGATGACAGAGAATTAGGTGATTGAATGGCATGACCGACTCAATGAACATGAGTTTAAGCAAACTCCAAGAGACAGTGAAGGACAGCAAAATCTGGCATTCTGCTGTCCATGGGGTCACAAAGAGTCAGACATGACTTGGTGATTGAACATCAACAGCAGCTCTGCATATAAGTCAGATAAGCAGGGAAACAATATACCGCCTTGATGTGCTCCCTTCCCAATTTTGAACCAGTCCATTGTCCAATGTCCAT
Source organism: Oryx dammah (assembly GCF_014754425.2). NCBI lineage: Eukaryota > Metazoa > Chordata > Mammalia > Artiodactyla > Bovidae > Oryx > Oryx dammah. The sequence goes on from NW_024070187.1 coordinate 7,776,116, forward strand.
TTCTAACTGTTGCTTCTTGACCTGCATACAGGTTTCTCAGGAGACAGATAAGGTGGTCTGGTATTCCCATCTCTTTAAGAATTCTCTACAGGAAAAGGAGAGATAAGAAAGCCTTCTTAAATGAACAATGCAAAAAAAAAAAAAAAAAGAGGAAAACAATAGAATGAGAGAGATCAGAGATCTCTTGAAGAAAATAGGAGCTACTGAGGGAATATTTTGTGTAAATATGGACACAAAAAGGAGAGAAGTGACAAAGACCTAGAAGAAGAAGAAGAGATTAAAAAGATGTGATAAGGACACACAGAAAAACTATAACAACAAAAAAAGTCTTAATGACCCAGTAACCACATGGTGTGGTCACTCACAGACATCCTGGAGTGTGAAGTCAAGTGTACTTTAAGAAGCGTTACTATGACCAAAGCTAGTTGAGGTTATGGAATTCCATCTAAGGTATTTCAAATCCTAAAAGATGATGCTGTTAAAGTCCTACACTCAATATGTCCACAAATTTGGAAAACTCAGCAATGGCCATAGGACTGGAAAAGGGCAGTTTTCATTCTAATCCCAATGAAAGAATGTTCATTCTTTCCATTCTAATCCCAAAGAATGTTCAAGCTACCATACAGTTACACTCATTTCATATGCTAGCAAGGTTATGCTCAAAATCCTTCAAGCTAGGCTTCAGCAATACGTGAACCAAGAACTTCCAATTGTACAAAATGGATTTAGAAAAGGCAGAGGAACCAGAGATCAAATTGCTAACATCCATTGGATCATAGAAAAAGGCAGTGCATTCCAGAGAAACATCTACTTCTGCTTCATGTTCATTAGTAATATATTCTAAAATTTCCTTTTCATCTGCATTATGCTCATATACTTTTCTCAGACACAACATTTCTGTGTGAAACTATAGTGATACAAACAACTTTAAATAAAAATTTAGAATGCAACCATTTTTTGCTAAGAGTTGATTATAGAGCTATATGTCTGTCAGTCAAGAGCTCAGGTTTGTACATTTATGATAATTGCTTAGGTTTGAAAACATTTTTCTTTTCATATAACCAATACCAGATTTCAGTTTTTATTTCACAATCAAAATAGGTAGATTCTTTTATATTTTCACTGACTTTGTCATATGAAAAGTTTTTTTTCCTACTGTAATATTTTTATATTATCTTAAACCTCTAATGTCTATATCAGTTGCTTATACTTTCTAATTTAAATATTCATTATTTCTGCTCTTCAGTGTAATTATTATATTGTAATATACAGTATAATTTAACTTTTTGGGAGTCAGAACTAAAATAGATTAACTGTCTAAAATCAATTTATATTTGTAGAATTTAGCATTAATGTAGCTTTTAAAGGATTTCAGCTAAATATTCACTTTGCTGCTCTAAAAATCAGTGCACTTATTTTGCTTCCCTTTCCTTTTTTGAATATCAACATAGGTAAAAGTGATAAACCAGACACACAGAATTACAGTGCAAAAATGTGAAAAAATAAAAGCTATTCGGTGTTAGTGAGTATCTAATAAGAAGAATCCTGTGTTCCAAAGTGTAATTAGACCTTCATTAAAGATTCTTCACTAGAATAAGTCAATTGCTTTCCTAAACAAATTTATATGATGCTTCACTGTAAGAAAATAATAGGGGAAATCTAGTTAGTGGTGGGATAAGAATATACTGTCAGGATCATATATATATATTTCAGTCAGAATTCTATTTCTGGTAAACATGCAGCACATTTTGAAAGCTTCTTTATAATGATTTATTAGTAAATAGGCCATCTTGAACATAACTTCACTTCTAAACCTGTTAGACTGACAATTTACAATTTTGAGATCTACTTTTTGTTAAAGTTAAATTTAATCCAGAAAGTTTAGTTCCTTAAACAAAAAAGTCACTAAGTGAACTTGATACTGACTGTATTATGTACATGAAATACCATATTTCTCCCTCTTAGGGATATTTCAGTTGGTAAAGAAATTCTATTATTAAGAATGTCAAATAAAATTTTACATGGATTTGATTTCACAGAATAGAATATATCCATTAGAGAATAAAAACAGCAGTGTATACAATTGTAAATTATGTGTTGTATATATGTTGTCCTCTGTTTTGGACAACCAAAATGCGGTGAAATAATTTTAGGGCAGGGGTTCTCCTATTCTTTTCTTTTTACTTAATTAATAAGAAGTGATGTTACTTATTATTTCTCTTCAAATAACAACAGCATAAAATACTTTCCTATAATATTTTTGTGTTTCATTGGTATTTATGTATAGGGGTAGAATTGTTTGTAGAAGGAATGTGACAATTCTAAAATTATGTAGTGTAAAATATAGAAAGCTTATTATGGTTAACTGTCATCTCATTATTTACAAAGAGTGTATTTTAAGTACTAGTAAAAATCAACACAAAAGATAAACTTTATTAAAATAATTATTTACAGATTTATCCACAAGTTTGAAATCTCATTAGGAGTTTTGTTCATCCTCATCATGGTGTCTGTAATGCTAGAAAGTTTCTATTTTGCATCATTATTATAGAGTCTTTTGCACCCTCAAATCTGCTCTTAAATATTCTCTAGAAGATAATTCATTTTGTATATCTGACTACAAATGCTGTATACATTTCCTTGCATGACTTACAAAAGTAAAAGACCGAAAATGACCTTTTTAACCTCATTTGCATATGCAGAAAATAAAAGATATCTACAATTTCTACGATTTCCTGTATATTTATTAAGATTTTGAGAATATAGATTTGTATATACAATGGATCATAGAATTCATTTATCTTATTTGACAGATGTGGAGAACACAGCCTAGGGAAATATGATGATTTATTTCCAGTATCACACAGCTAAAGCAAGTCTTATTACTCCCAGGGGAATATTCTTTCCACTATACTATGTTCTTCCATCTACCACCAAAGAGTTAGAACAAGAGCAAATATACCAACCACAACAAATGCCTAAGTGTACATCCTATATACTGCTTAGCTTTTTATAATAATGCATAATGCTTTACATCACTTAATATGTAATACTAATAACCATTCACAATTATATTCACAAGTTATATATATAATCAGAAGTTTAATGATAGGTTGACAATAAATACCTTACACTCTAAGGATTCGAATAGTACTTACATGATGTAAAGAAAGTTTTAGTATATTGAAGACCATCATTGTATTTGCCTCCAATGTTATTTAAAAAAATTTACTTATCCAGAGATTTAAGTAAATTGCACAGATAAAAAACTGAATATCTGAAAAAACTCCATAAAAATATGTAGTTTATAATAATTCTTATCTTAGTTCATTCATTTTAATAAGATAAAATTTATTATTTAAATGACAAATATGGAATATGCATTTTGAAATGCAAAGAACACATTAGGGTACAGGAAGTGAACTTCTTTCAATTACATTTTATGATTATGACCTTTGTTTCAATAATAATTTGACATTTTAATTAAATCCATACCTCTTTCATTTCTAAAAGATGTCCTTCATTCTTTATTACTAAAACTTAATGAAGTGTTTCTTTATTGCAATTTACAATAGCTGGCTATAAATTTTAAAATCATTTCTCAATGACAAATGGAGTATTTAAAAATTATGAAAAATTATGTAAAAATTATGAAAAATTATATAAAATATGAAATTGTTAATCAGCTCACACATCACTGACTATATTTTAGGTGTCATATATTAGTACTCAAGTGTAAATGTCTTTTAAACTCTCATGCCACAAATAGGTACATAAAATAAAGTCTGTGTCAATTTGGTATTAGGTTGGTGAAAAGGTAATTGTGGTTTTTGACTGTGAATTTTAAATAATTATAACTAGACTCAAACACATCTTTATTAATCAGATTAGGTTAATCAAAATAGGAACCATTACATACAACACATTTTTGCCGATGAGAAATAAGTTTGTTTATTCCTGTAGTGTAATAATCCATGCTTTGGGACTCAGTGAACTCCTGGAAAGCATTTTTCTACTTCCTGCTGTTTGTGGAAGCATTTTCCCTGTAAAAAGTTGTCAAGATGCTTAAAGAAGTGGTAATTGGTTGCTGAGAGGTCAGGTGAATACAGCAGATGAGACAAAACTTTGTAGCCCAATTCATTCAACTTTTGAAGCACTGGTTGTGTGATGTGTTGTTGGACCTTATCTTGGAGAAGAATTGGGCCCATTCTGTTGACCAATGTTAGCTGTAGGCATTGTGCAGTTTTAGGTGCATCTCACTGATTTGCTGAACATATTGCTCAGATGTAACGGTTTTTCCTGATTCAGAAAGCTGTAGTGGATCAGATGGGCAGCAGACCACCAAACAGTGACCATGCCCATTTTTTCATGTAAGTTTGGCTTTGGGAAGTGCGTTGGAGCTTCTTCTCAGTCCAACCATCACTAGTTGTCATATACAATCCACTTTTCATTGCACATTGCAATCCAACTGAGAAGTGGTTCATTGTAGTTGCATAGAATAAGAGGACCCTTCAAAATACCAATTTTTTTAATCAGCTTATGAGATATCCAATTAACCAAGCTTTTTCAACTTTCCAATTTGCTTCAAATGCTGAATGACCATAAAATGGCCAATGCTGAGCTCTTTAGCAACTTCTCAGGTAGTTTTAAGAGGATCGGCTTCAGTGATCCTCTCAGCTGGTCATTGTCAACTTCTGATAGCTGGCCACCGAGCTCCTCACCTTCAAGGTTCTCATCTCCTTTGCAAAATTTCTTGAACAACCACTGCACTGTACATTCCTTAGCAGTTCCTGGGCCAAATGCATTGTTGATGTTGCAAGTTGTCTCTGCTGCCTTATAACACATTTTTAACTCAAGTAAGTAAATCACTCAAATGTGCTTTTTGTGTAACATAATTTCCCTAGTCTAAAATATAAAATAAATAGCAATAATGTTATTAGAAAAAAAACATACACATAGAAGTGTGCATTAAAACGATGTATAACATAACCACATTTATTTAGGAATGTATTCATTATCCAACTGCAAAAATCAACAATGCAAAACCGCAATTGCTTTTGCACCAACCAAATCATTTTAATTTAAAAATGTAGCAAGTCTCAGAAACCCAAGAAAATTAGATAATGTTGGTGGTGAACAAGACAATGCCTTGTTTCCAGTGAGCATACTCGGTGTTCTCTTTGATCCATTTTGAAGACTTTCAAATGTTTCATTAATTGTATTTGACTAAAGAGTTACTTTAACATAGCCCCAGGTAGTGCAGTGGTAAAGAATCCACTTGCCAACTCAAGAGACTCAGGTTTGATCCCTGGGTAGGGAAGATCATGATAGAGAAGGAAATGGCAAAACCCACTCTAATATTCTTGCCTGGAAAATTCCATGGACAGAAGAATCTGACAGGCTACTCTTCATGGGGTCATAAAGATTTGGACATGATTGAATGACTGAACACACAAGCATGCATAAGAATTCTTCCTGGTGTTACTGTTTACATGTTTGTTTTCATTATATGATATCCCTTTCGGGAGTATGGAGGACTGCTTTTTTTTTTTAAAGATATATGCATGATCTTACTAATTTTTTCAACTATATTTTTCAAAACACATTCCCAATAATTATAATACAACACTACACCATCAATGAAGAATACAATTTGGATAATCAAATTTTAAAAACCATGAAATACTTTTAAGAAAAAAATTATTCTGCAACATGGTTTCCTTTGTAGCTTCTAAATATCAAAATTGAATGCTACCATTTGGTCCTACACACACCTCTCTCTTATATTGAACATAATGCTGCTTTTTGTAATTGCAAGAAGTTTCTCTTGCAATTAATACCCTGTTGTGACCAAACTCTAAGATGGTTTACAATGATTCTGAAAGTAAAGTGAAAGTGAAAGTCACTCAGTTGTGTCTGACTCTTTGCAACCCCATTGACTATATAGTCCATGGAATTCTCCAGGCCAGCATACTAGAGTGGGTAGCCATTCCCTCCTCCAAAGGGATCTTCCCAACCTAGGGATTGAACCCAGGTCTCCCATTCTGCAGATGGATTCTTTACCAGCTGAGCTACCAGGGAAGCACACAGTGATCTCTATCTTTGGCATTCAAGTTGTTATATAATCCTTTACCCTGAACATGGGCTGGCCTGGTAACTTGCTTCTAAACAATAGAATACAGCAATGGTACACCTTCTGGGATTAGGTTAAAAGAGAATTATAGCTTCTATCTAGTAGATTATTTTATTCCTCTCTCGCTTGCTGGTTTGATGAAGCAAGTTGTCATGCCAGGGAAGCCCATGTGGCAGAGAACTAAGGGTGACCACTGGTCAACAGCCAGCTAGGAAACAGAAATCCTCAGGTTAATATCCCCAAATCAAGTCAAGTCTGGCAACAGCCCTGTAAGTGTGTTTGGAATTGAATCCTTCCCCAATTAGATGTGATAGAGCCTACATGGACTCTCACTGATAAGCTGGCTCCTCAACCTCACAAAGAATAAAATCACTTTGATCAGTGAGACTGGCAAAATTGCCCAAATGACATCCTGTTATCTCACTGGCACCTATCTTCTCAAAGCTGTGAGACCACCAGATTCCAGACCTCCGGCTACATGACCATCCCTTCAGGGAATTTTTCATTGGTGGGGTACAAGAAGGACTCCGTCAGAAAGGGAGGACCTTCAGTTCAGTTCAGTTGATCAGTCATGTCCGACTGTTTGTGATCTCATGAATTGCAGCATGCCAGGCCTCCCTGTCCATCACCATCTCCCAGACTTCACTCAAACTCATGTCCATCGAGTCAGTGATGCCATCCAGCCATCTCATCCTCTGTCATCCCCTTCTCCTCCTGCCCTCAATCCCTCCCAGCATCAGAGTCTTTTCCATTGAATAAACTCTTTGCATGAGGTGGCCAAAGTACTGGAGTTTCAGCTTTATCATCATTTCTTCCAAAGAACATCCAGGACTGATCTTCTTTAGAATGGACTGGTTGGATCTCCTTGCAGTCTAAGGGACTCTCAAGAGTCTTCTCCACACCACAGTTCAAAATCATCAATTCTTCATCACTCAGCTTTCTTCACAGTCCAACTCTCACATCCATACATGACTACTGGAAAAACCATAGCCTTGACTAGATGGACCTTTGTTGGCAAAGTAATGTCTCTGCTTTTGAATATGCTTTCTAAGTTGGTCATAACTTTCCTTCCAAGGAGCAAGAGTCTTTTAATTTCATGGCTGCAATCACCATCTGCAGTGATTTTGGAGAACAAAAAAATAAAGTCTGACACTGAAGTTCTCCTTAAGAGCCAGTCACCCTCTCTTTTCCCTCTAATAAATTCCCCTTTTCTTGCCTGACTGCCTCGCTTGCTCTCTTTTTCTCTGCACTTGCCTTACAAGATCTTCATATGAAACCCAGGAAATATTGACAACTTGATTGTAGTTTCATGAGAGACCCTGAAGCCAAGGACCAAGAAACATAGTATCCAGATTTTTGACACACAAACACTGTGAAATTACAACTGTGTATCTTGTTAAGCCAGGAAGTTTGTCATAACTGTTCACATTGTACACATAATAAATATACTTGTCTAGAGTTGCAGAAAGAAATGTATCAGTTTTATCTACTGTTTTCCACAATGACACCAACTTTTTGGTGTTCAGTCAATTTTTAAATGAATCATCTCTTTTTAAGTTGCAAAACTAGGAAATAATTACAACCATTAAATTGAAGAAATCATGTGTTTTTAAAAATTAATCTAGTTAAGTCCTTATTCAATTAAGAGAAATTGGATGAACAGGTTTCATTCCAATATTTTAAAACTTAAAAACAAAACACTTTGAATACCAAGAGAATATATGTATATGTATTAGAAGAAAAAAATATTTTCCTGTATTTGAACAGACCGAGACTCAATTATATTTAACGGAGAAGGAAAAATAAAGTAATACATGGAGTTCATAGTTGATATATACCTTTAAGATATTGAATCTTGCTAGGAATGCCAATCACCATGTATATGAGGCCTTATAGAGAGCTTCTTTATCTCATCAATATCAAGGAATATGGATGCTTTTTATCAAAGTCCAGCAGTTTTGCAGAAATTTAATATACTATTAATTGAAAATGCTGAATCATTGATTTCTTTCACATTCTTGCTAATCCATTATGTTCAGCCTTGGTTCTCCTATCTTAATTTAGTCTGTGTATGATAAATTTAATGTTCCATTTGAAAGTATGTGAAATTTTAATAGATGATGTTTCACAATCGGTGGGTTCATTAAGTGCTTTAAAAACGCATGTACAACAGAACACTAATGCCAGACAATATTAAAAATGCTTAGCTTTAGCACTGATAAAATTTTACTTTTAATATTGGAAAATCTGGCTCAGGGAAAAGAAAATTTCAAAGAAACTGTTTATGTATAAAGGAAGCTATCTTGCAGAAGGAAAAAAAAATATACCTGCCTATTATAAGGATCTCAGTGGAGATGAACAAGGGGAATTGCCAGCAGCCATCTGAGTGATGCTAACAGAACTCAGTCAAAAGTATTAGGTCAATGAATTTGCATGTGTTATTTAACATTAAATAGGGTACTATTTAGTCAGCTTATCTGATAGTTATTCATTTCACATTTATTGATAGTGTACTTGCACAGCCTCCAGCTATTTTATGCATTGGCTCTTGTTTTGCTCTCAAAAACTTACCATTTGGGGGGAGAAGTGTTAAAGATTTGTGCAAGTTACTAGGAATTTTAGATTTTGAGCATATAACTTATGGTGGGGAGTCCCTTATTTTTCTTGCTAATTTTCTGCTAAAGCAAGTAAAATTAATTGCATGTGTGTGTAATTTGGAGGTTAAAAGTAGGAATAAAAATATTGAATATTTTTATATTAACCATAAAAGAACAAAATCAAGAATAATAAAACTTCAAATAAAGGGAAATAAATTCAAATGAGGTTTAAGGAATTGAAATATTGTAATAAAAACAAAATTTAGGGGGAGGGAGGCTCTAGAGGAAGGGAATATATATAATTATGACTGATTCACATTGATGCATGGCAGAGACCACAACATTGTGAAGCAATTATAGTCCAGTAAAAAAAAAAAAAAATTTTTTTCAGAAAAGTTGTCCATTATTTTGGTAAGAACTAATTTTCAAAAGAGAATTATCAGTATCATTTTATTCCTTAAACTTATTAGTTGTGGAGAGATTTCTCAGTATCCTCATTAATGAGATCTCTAAATCTGTGATACAGTAAGAAAAAAGAAAGTTCTTATCTTGACTTTTGCAAGAAATAAAATGGAGCTTGAAGGTGCAAATTTGATGTCTGTCTTTGGGATCTTATTCTCATTTGCATTTCCTACCATCTCCTTTGCATTTTCATCCTAATCTTTGTTTCCTATACTCCATAGTCTCTGTTTCTAGAAGTTCCAATCTGGCTGGGAGAAGTCCTCCATTCCCTCTGGCCTGCTGCTGCTGCTAAGTCACTTCAGGCGTGTCCGACTCTGTGCGACCCCATAGACGGCAGCCCACCAGGCTCCCCCGTCCCTGGGATTCTCCAGGCAACAACAGTGGAGTGGGCTGCCATTTCCTTCTCCAATGCATGAAAGTGAAAAGTGAAAGTGAAGTCGCTCGGTCGTGTCCGGCTCTTAGCGACCCCATGGATTGCAGTCCACCAGGCCCCTCCGTCCATGGCATTTTCCAGGCAAGAGTACTGGAGTGGGGTGTCATTGCCTTCTCCTTCCTTCCGGCCTACCAAGGCCTATTTATTCCCACAGCACCTTTTGTTTTTCTCCTGAGAATTGTTGAACTCATTGCTTCAAGCTCATGCTGGCTTTTTTCTTTCAAGTGGTATTTTTTCAACTGAGAAGTAAAATTCACATTAACTCCTGAATTTAGAAGTACCCCTATGCCTAAGGGGCTTCTCTGATAGCTCAGTTGGTAAAGAATCTGCCTTCAATGCAGGAGACCCCAGTTTGATTCCTGGGTCGGGAAGATCCACTGGAGAAGGGATAGGCTACCCACTCCAGTATTCTTGGGCTTCCCTTGTGGCTCAGCTGGTAAATAATCTGCCTGCAATGAGGGAGACCTGGGTTCGATCCCTGGGTTGGGAAGATCCCCTGGAGAAGGGAACTGCTACCCACTCCAGTATTCTGGCATGAAAAATTCCATGGACTTAGTCCATGGGGTGGCAAAGAGTTGGACACGACTGAGCAACTTTCACTTTTACTTTCTATGCCTAAGTCATTCTTTGCCTCCTAAAATTTTAACTATAGCCTTTAACAAAATCATGTAACACATTTGTGGTTTAGCATTAAGAAATGACCTTGGGTGAAAGTTACATACACTATAGGAGGAGAAAAATGCCTAATAGTAGATCAATGGGGAATAATACATCAGTACAGGAAAAATAAAATGACATCTTTTGAACATATGTACCACAGCTAGATTTGGCTCAGTGATTAGCAAACAAAAAATTGGGTTGCATATAAGCATGAAAATATTCTCTCTCATCTGTTCATCATTTACATCCATTACAGAAGAATGTTACAAGGTACCAAATTCACAAAGTAATTTGGTCAGAGAATATTGATTCTTGATAAGTTATTATCTACAAAAAGAAATTATTTTCAAGTTATTAATTTAGATCATTTATATGCTAAAACATTATTTTTAATCTATGAGGTTTACCTTAAATATCATAGGAATAAGGTAGGGCCAACATGTGTTAATATATACATTTTCAAATATATATATACAATTACACAGTAATTATATATAAACCTGGAAAGTAGGAGAAATGGGGGTAAAAATTTACATGAGATGACTTTGAAGACTTTTATAATCTTTAATGTCTAGTATTGCAAATTCCCTTCCAATATAAAATCCATAGAAGAAGCAGGTGTTTTGTGGACTTAAGTACACCCCTAAAATAAATATTAGTGAAAATTTGTTTTGGATGGTTAATGTCAACAGACTAGTTTTAGCTTAATTTTCTGCTTAAGCCACTTGTTTCAATGTTCTTGTAAACATTTGTTTTTAACTACTGTGAAGTAAAAAATGAAGAGTGAAGAAAATTCAAAGAAATTATTCATATCCATTATACTTTCAAAATACTTTTATTTTTTTTTTTTTTTATTTTTATTTATTTTTTTTTTTATTTATTTTTAATTTTTACTTTACAATTCTGTATTGGTTTTGGCATAGATTGACATGAATCCACCACAGGTGTACATGCGTTCCCAAACATAGAATCAGAAAGGTTTTTGCAGTTCTTGGACTTGGATGACTAGTTCCATATCAGAAAGAGAAATTAACAAAGCAACCTCGTTTACCATCATATTAAAAAGAATAAAATACACAGGAATAAATTTACAAAGGAAGAGACCTATACTCCAAAAATTATAAGATGCTGATGAAAGAAATTAAAGATGACATAAACAGATGAAAAGATATACTGTGTTATTGAATTGGGAGAATCACTGTCATTAGAATCACCATACTACCCAAGGCAACATACAGATTCAATGCAATCCCTATCAAATTACCAATGACATTTTTCACAGAACTAGAAGAAAACATATTTTAATTTATATGGATATAAAATAAAAACCAAACAGCCAAAGTAATCTTGATAAAGAATAGTGGAACTGGAGGAATCAGGTTCCCTGACTTCAGACTATACCACAAAGATACAGTGATAATAATAGCATAGTACTGGCACAAAAACAGAAATATAGATAGATGGGACAGAATAGAAAGTCCAGAAATAAATCCATGCAGTTGTGGTCAATTAATCTTTAACAAAAGCAAGAATATACAATTCAAAAAAGACATACTTCAATAAGTGATTCTGGGAAACTGTACAGCTACATGTAAAAGGATGAAATTGAAACATTCTCTAACACCATATATAAAATAAACTCAAAATGGATCAGAAACTTAAATGTAAGACCAGATACTATGAATTGCCTACAGGGAAACATAGGCAGAACTCTCTGACATAAATTGCAGCATTACCATTTTGGATTTGTCTCCTAGGCTAATGGAAATAAGTGGGACCTGATTAAATTTAAAAGCTTCTGTGCAGCAAAGGAACCATAAACAAAACAAAAAGACAATCTAAGGAACAGGTGAATATATTTCCAAGGATGCAACCGACAAAGGATTAACTTCCAAAATATACAAACAGCTTATATGACTCAATAGCAACTGAGCCACCAGGGAAGCCCCTAATAACAAACAACCTAATAAAATAATTTGGCAGAAAATTTAAATAAACATTCTGCAAAACTATACACACAGATGGTCAAAAGATACACTATCAGTACAGCATCACTAATTGATTTACATTTCTCTAATGAAACTACAATAAAGTATTACCTCACAGCAGTCAAAATGACCATCATCAAAAAGTCTACCAATAATAAAGGCTGGAAAGGGTATGGAGAAGAGGGAATCCTTCTTTATTGTTTGTAGGAATATAAATGGATGCAGCCACAATGGTGAACAGTATGGAGTTTCCATCAAAAGGTAAAAATAGGGTTGCCATAATTTCCAGTGACCCCACTCCTGGGCATATATATGGAGAAAACTACAGTTCAAACAGGCACATGCACCCCAGTGTTCACTGCAGCCGTATTTACAATAGCCAAGACATGGAAGCAACATGAATGTCCATGGACAGATGAATGGATGAAGATGTGCTATATTCACACAGTAGGATATTACTCAGTCATAGAAAATAAAGAAACAATGTCATCTGTGGCAACATGGACAGACCTAGAGACTGTCTAAAGCAAGCCAGACAGAGAAAGGCAAATATCATATGCCTTTGCTTATACGTGTAATCTAAAAACAACAACAACAAAAGATACAAGTGAACACATTTACAAAACAGAAATGGAATCATAGGCATAGAAAGCAAACTTATGATTGCAAAGGATAAATGCAGGGAACATGGGTAAATTAGGATTTGGGGATTAATAAATACACACTATTATATATGAAAGAAATCCCCAACAAGGACTTACTGTATAGTACAGGAAACTATATTACATATCTATGAGGAAAAAGAATCTACAAAAGAATATATAGACATATACATCTATATATATATGTATATATATACATATTCAAAACTGAATCACTTTGCTGTACACCTGAAACTAACACATTGTGCATAAACCATATTTCAATTAAAAAACAGAAAGATTTTTAATATCCTCAGAAGTTCTTGACTTTTAACAACACCCCTGTCTTTGTTCATTTTTGATATGAATTTTTTCTTGTTCCTTTTGTCTTCTTGAACACCTTCTGAGAAGTGAAAATGTTTGCCAAATAAAAGGCTCTTCTGAATAGGTTGATAGATGGTTTTTAGAAAGGTTTCCTCAAGTATGCTGGATAAGTGAAATGAAAATCAATATTCTTTCATAAAAGATCAAAAGCTTTTAGGTCTTTACGAATACTTCAGTTTACAAAATTATCTTGGATTTTTTCAGGTTTATATAAGTATCTCTTTCATAGTGGTATTTCTTATTTATAGTATTTTTTTATGCCTGTACACCCAGCTCAGAATGTTGCTCCTGATTGTGATATCCTCACTCCTTTACAGAAAACCATATCCAACAACATATAAAATATCTATAGATTTTGTAGAATTTAAAGAAAATAATTTATTTTATGGTACTGGTTAATGAAACTAAAGATGAGAAAGAAAATCTGGAAGTGTTGGGGAAAGCATTCCCATTTTGTTTGAGAGGTGGCATACCACTTTCTATGAGGAATCCAGGAAACTAAAATAGTCATCAAAATCACATTTCCCATTGACTTCTTACTTTGTAGACTCTGTACACTTCCCCCAAATTCACATGTAAGGATGAAACTATCATTCTCTTTGTAATTACTCTGTTACAAAAGTGATAGTTACATGATCCTGAACATAAGGGATGATGCTTGTATTTTAGTTAGTCAATTTAGTACAAAGAGGAAAAAGAGGAAGAAATTAGTCCCCAGTTACAACATTATAAAATACACATGTTCATGCACACACACACACACACACACACACACACACACACACACACACACAATCAAGGAGTGAGAAGTTGGGGAGGAAATTAGTCATGCCTCATTTAATTGTCCATTTTTTAGTATACTCAATAGTACCACATATTGGATTCCCAGGAATGAAGGACATGTTAAATATTAAAGTGTATCATAAGAAACTCCAATAAGTTTTGTTAGATATTATACCTGTCACCCATTCCTATAACAAATTGAATGAGCTTTTCTTCTTGAAATTGCCCTGGATACACTTTTCATAATTATTGTTTTTGTCCTTCCAAGATTGTTAAAGATCTAGATAGAAAGGACAGAAAATTAAATATCCTATGTATATTTCTAGGTTTTAGTCCCCAGTAGATCTAATAGCAGCACCTAGGCATAATTGGTGTTCAATATTGATAAATGAGTTGATTGTTTACAGTGACAGGGAAAAAGTTCATTCTCTCAATGATAAGGTTCTTATAATTTTGTTAGCTACCTAAAACTTTGGTCAGCAACAGTGCATTTAGAAATATTTAAGTTTCATGGGGAAAAATGAATATTTACTCATTATTTTATGCTACTTAAATTTACTAAGCACTGCATAATTGCCAGCCTAGTTATTAATGCGGAAAACTTTACCCTGTGAGAAGCAAAAATAATATACCTTAAAAAACCTGAGATAACCAAATTCTTTCTAATACTTGCCTCTATAAAATGTTCATTTCAGCTGTAGTTGCAAGATCGAGACTCAGAGTAGATTCAGAAGACCAAATTGTGTGACAAGTAGATGACATGCAACAGCTTTGACATTATTTTGTTTTATGATATTTTTCAATTTCAATCTTGATCTCTCAAGAAGATAAGCTTTTTCTATTTTAAAATATTTCTAGTATTCCTAAAGTAGTATTTAAAAATTTGAATTTATTGTTAGACAGAGATGCACTTGTCTCTGAATTCGTTTAAAATAAAAATTTAGAACTTTTTTTTGAGAAGGTAATCTCCTAGACACTATATTACTTTCTAATTCATGTTAATTGTAGTGCTATTTTCTATATGAGTGGTCAAACTAAATCCAAGGTGACTCCAGTTTTATCAAGGAAAGTTTTATCACAGAACAGGCAGTCTCACTTTCTTAAATACTATCTCTGATATCCTGCTAAAAATAGCCAGCTTGAATGGTTGTTACAGGGACTCTATGGACCAAGAAGCTGAAAATATTACTTGAATTTTATAGAAAACATTTTTCAGCCCTTGTGTTATACCATCAGTTTGAACAATGCTAAAAATCAGATTGAATATTTGATTTATTGTATTGTCAAAAAGAGGGGTAAACCTTAATATACTTGCTTATATTTAAAGAACCTATAGTCAATGCCTAAACAAAATTAGCTCAAAACTATACATGGTTCTCAGTTTAACTACAGAGAAAACGATAAATTATTTATCTTCGAACAGTTAAATGACTTTCAAATAACTAACAACTGTATACAAACAAATAAATACTTATTTAAGCAACCTAATTACAAGCGTTATTAGGTCTTATTGATCTGACCAACACATTTAATTATATGTTTTTTTAGTTTTTGCTGCCTAAAGAAATTGCAAAAATCCTTAGAGCTTTGCATGTTATAATCCCTGGAGTAACATCTCCTAAATAGATAGATACTGGTCTTATACCAATACCTGAATCATTTGGGGTTAACCAGGAACATGCATATACTTTAGCTCACTCAAAGAATACTTAAATTAGAAATCAATCCTTCAAGCCCCAGTAACTCAAGTCAATTAGACATTAGGTTTAAAAGCTGGGTCATTATATAGTAATTTTATATCCCATTTCTACCAAAAAGCCATGCTTTTCTGCTCATTTGAACAGTGAAAAATAACTATTACCACCCCACAAAGACTAAAATAGAGCAGTTCTATTTTAGCACATAACTATATATTAAAACCAAAATTTTTTAGTACTAGTCTTTAAATATTATTTTACACAGAGTAAAGCCTAAGCCACAGTTTCATTCTTAGAGCATTTAAACAATGCCATGAATACAGCAAACACTATGGTAACAAAAATAATGGTGGCAAAAAAAATGCAAATAAGTGATTTGATGATTAGACCTGAAATTTAAAAATTCTGTAAAATGAATGTTAATATATGTGTTGATTTCTCATAGACTCTGGAGTGTTTTATCTATGGTAACAAAATTCTCATTTTAAAAGTTTTATGTGATGCAAAGTTTTCACACTTATTGCTAAGTTAGAAGACAATCTTAAGAGAATCACAACTATTCAGTTTCTTCCAACTTACTTCCTGACCTTTACATGGAGAGACTAGCACTCTCACGTTGCACACAGTTGCTTATCAAACTGTAGTCATTTAAACAACGTACTTACTGACAGGATGTATCAGCACTTTGAATAACATTATTCTGGATGTACATCATATTATTTCAGGCAGCAAATATTCAGTAAAGGAAAAAGCATACATATTAAAGATAAAAATTCAAAAAATATTTTACTTTGCAATGAAAATTAATGATTTAGCAAAGAAAGAAAAGTATCCAATCTATTTTAAAATGCCTTCAACAGTATACAGATTGTGTGTTCTTTTTTTTTTTTTTTTTTTTGATGACAAAAAGTAGTGTTGGTCTAAATAATTTTTGAATCACCATTTTCTGAACTCTAGTCTAAAATGTTCCATAATAAGTCAAGAAAAAAACAAAGCAATTGCACCTGGAGAGAAGAAATAAAATGTGATTATTTACAGTTAAAAAAAATAAAATAAAATGTTCCATATGGAGCTGGGAAAATGGCAAGCTCACAATCTATATTTAACGAACCTAGATTATAAAGCTTATAAAAGAAATTCATTTCATTTTTTAACTATGATGGTAGTGTTAATGTCTCACTCAATACTTTTGAATTTCTAAAACACCTGTATTTCTTTAAAAATAAAATTGTCTATAGTTCTATAAAGAAAGGCACATTATTTCAACTCTGGCAATTATGTTTCCTAAGAACTACTACATAGTAAAATCACTATTGTTTTGCTATTTTGATGATATATCTGTTGATTGAATGAAATTGCCATGATCTATCAATAAATCATCAATGTTAATCGCTGTCAAAGTCATTCCACTGGGTTGCTGGAAGTAAAGATTGCTATTAAGGGAGGGGTAGACAAATGTTAAAGAAATGAAACAGGTAAATACTGGAATATGTTTGGCTGTTTCAAAAGAAAAATGAGGCTGTAATTGTGGAGACCAATCTGGGGGTGAGAATACAATAACTGTGTACATTGTTTTAAGGAGAAGAAGGTAGGGTGTGATTGTTTAACATGCAAGATATGCTGAGATGTTAAAACTTTCATTTAAGAGTTAGAAGGGTGGTGGTATGCAAGAGAAAGACCTCCAGAATATAGATAATCAGTGACTGTAAAGAGAATTAGGAGGAAACATAAAAATAGTGAATGGTAATACAAATATATTTGTAGGTTTAATGGCAGGAACTTAGATACTATTTTCTCTGTAAAGAGATTTGAGTTTTTCTGTTGCTAGAGGAAAATTTGTAGGGTTCAATGCTTAAAGAAATTGGAAAACAATTTAAATAGCTATTGTGAAGAATCTGAATGAAATAGATGATTATCTCACAAGATGGAGGGCACAACTGAGGATGAATCCTCTGAATTCAAACTAGCAATATGTTTAAAATTTTGTAACAAAATACATTTGGAGTTCCCATGACTGGAGTTTTGCCAGGTGACCTTAAGAGAAGGGTAATGTGAAATGAGGATTTAGGTTCTTTTAAGACTGTACCTAAACTGGAAATCTAAGACATACATAAATAGAATTTTTGGCAACAATAGCAAAACAGAAACAGAAAACTTAGGGGGTCACAAAATTGGAGTTCTCAAAGTTAAGACAGAAAGGTAGTAGGGGTAACTGAAGGAGAAAAGACATGGAACTATAAGTTTGAACATAACATTTAAAAAACCTACAACTTCATTATTAAAAAGGAGAAAGATCATTGAGGCTGGCCAACTAGGGACAAAAAGTGAATGCAACTGTATCAAGTAACTGAGGCTGGGTGTTCTTTGATATTCTGGATGGAATATCAGAAAAGTTGATGGCAAATCTGCAAAAAGCATGGAAGATATAAGTTCCAAAATCAACAAAATTGAAGTTTACTTGAAAATAAAGAGAAGAGATGACTGTAGCTGAGTGGCCTTACCCTCAATGGGGCCCAGCTATTTAAGGATGGGCAGGGAGGGGCTGGGGAGAAGTTTAAAAGCAACAGGGCATAAAGCTGGGCTCAGTCCCCACCATCCAGAGAGGGTAGCAAAGGAAGCAGCACAATGAGTCTAAGTTACAGCAATGAGAAGAAACAAGTTAGGAATTCGAGTCTATTTTCTAAGGAACAGATGTTCCATAGATTTCAGAGTACATATTGAAATTATTTAGGTGTAAACGAGAAAATATTTGTGTGACATGAAACATATTTTAGAATGATATAGGGATGCAAGTGTGAGAGATGATGACAAATTTAAATTATAGTGCAGTGATTGTAGTTTGGTCAGGCAACCAATAAGAATCTGGTCTCAGACACATTCCTGCACCACTGAGAACTTGAACTCTCTCTGAACTATAGCAAACCCAAGAACACCACCAGGCATATTTGGAAAAACAGCCACCAGCTGCAAATTTATGTTCTCAACGTCCCCCTTAGTTGGTTCAGTTCAGTCACTTAGTCATGTCTGGCTCTCTGCTACCCCATGGACTGCAGCACGACAGGCTTCCCTGTCCTTCACCAACTCCTGGAGCTTACTTAAATTCATGTCTGTTGAGTCAGTAATGCCATCCAAACATATCCTCTGTCGTCCTCTTCTCCTCCTGCCTTAAATCTCTCTCAGCATTAGGGTCTTTTTCCAATGAGTCAGTTCTTTGCATCAGCTGGCCAAAGTATTGAGTTAGCATCAGTCCTTCCAATGAATCTTCAGGACTGACTTTCTTTAGGATCGAGTGGTTTGACCTCTTGGCAGCCCAAGGGACTCTTAAGAGTCTTCCCCAACACTACAGCTCAAAAGCATCAATTCTTTGACATGCAGCTTTCTTTATAGTCCAACTCTCACATCCATACATGACTACTGGAAAAACCATAGCTTTTAGTAGACGGAACTTTGTCAGCAAAGTAATCTCTCTGCTTTTGAATATGCTGTCTAGGTTGGTCATAGCTTTTCTTCCAAGGAGCAAACATCTTCTGATTTCATGTCTGCAGTCACCATCTGCAGTGATTTTGGAGCCCAAAATCAGAGGAAAATAAAGTCTGTCACTGTTCCTCTTAATACTAGGCAAGCATTTCAGACCCCAGCCAATCCTAGGTAACAAGGTCCTTTACTTGTTGCCAGTTCCAACTATGGCCTTCCAGTTGGCACTAGTGGTGAAGAACCTGCCTGGCAATGCCAAAGATATGAGAGATGTGCATTCGATTCCTGGGTCTGGAAGATCCCTTGGAGGAGGGCATGGCAACCTACCCCAGTATTCTTGCCTGGAGAATCCCATGGACAGAGGAGCCTGGTGGGCTACAGCCTATAGGGTCGCAAAGAGTTGGATACAACTGAAGTGACACACATGCACACGTAGCTCCAATAATAATTCTTGACAAACAACTTATATAACTAACTGCAGCCTTACAGGTTTTGCCTTTATAAGCCTCTTCCATTTTTTAGTCCAGGGGAGCACCATTCAAGTGTTTCTGGAATTTGTGTCTCTAGGTTACAGCCCTGACAGACCCCGAATAAACATCTGTTTATTTTACCCAGGTCTTTCTTTCTAATATTTTGATTACAAAAGGGATGTAAAATCAGAGAAGACCCCTCCAAAGATAATAAATACAGATATCAGGAATATAAGGTCTGGTAGTTTACCTGTCACAGCACTTTTTCGAGTATTAATCAACAGTACTTAGGCGGATTACAAGACAGGAGGATGTTCAGGAGACTCACCAGCAGTGACCGGAATGGGTGGCACCTTGGTGGTAAGAGAAATTCCTGCTCACTTGGCAGGGCAGTGGTGTGGATTCGTGGCTTGTCTAGTTGTGGATGGACCATTGTTAGAGAGCCAGCATTTACTGCTGCTTATATTCAGGCTTGTGAGGTGCGCGCTCTTGTTCTTTCATATCATATATGTCTTTATCTGCACACTTTATTCTTTACTTGATATAAATTGACTAAATTTGGTGTGTCTCAAGTTTCTGTTCAGACATAATTTTTAGTTGTATGTACTTAGCATGACTTTTTTAGCCTCTTTCCCTAGAACATCATCTAAGCACTTCAATTCTCACCGCTAATTAGCACATTCTTCCCATATTTCTTTGTTTAGAGACTGAGAGGCCTAGCTCCTTTACACTCCTTGCTGAGAAACAAAAGGCCCCGGCAGTCCATGGTAACCCTTAGGTTACATCTACTCAGGGGAATTGTGTACAAAGCACAGCTTTAAATCACAGCAAAGCCTGAAGCCAGGGAACATTTTGTTATAGACCTTCAGATCAAAGATAAAAGAATTCACATTTTAAAATACCATATAGAGGATTACATTTTTGCATTGAACACACTGCAAAACTAGAATTAGACCAAAGCCAGTACCATGGCTTGCAAAAGCTTTAACTATATAGACTTTTTTTTTTTAGAACAATGAAGCAAATTGAGAAATTAATAACATTATCAGATTCCTGGCAGAGGTGGGTAAGGTAATTTTTCAGGAGGTTATTGTCCACCTAACTATTAGTCTGATGGAGCATCAACCCAAATCCGAAGCTGAATACAGTTTTAAGCTCTCTTATGACTGGATGATAGAAAACTCATATTCCCTATCTTTTTCAGAGAACACATTCTTTATATTACTTCTACCTGGAACTTGTTGGAAACATTTATTTGGGGGAATCATTCTATTAACAATTGCCACTTATATCTTCAAATAATCTATGTATCTGTTAACATAAGGAGGACTATAGAGAATTGTATACATGCATCTGTTTCCATACAAATACATTTACTGAAATTCATTTCATGTTAATAACTTTCTACAAAGTGTGTTATGAGTAAAAACCCTAGATTAAAAATCTGTTTCTGTAATAGGATGTTCTTGAAAGAATTATTCTTGCATTTGCACAGAGCGTATCTAATGAAAATACAAGACAGACTTTCACTATGATATTTTTAAAACTTTATGTACACTGAGAATCATACAACACATGCTGTGGAAAACAAAGCTGCATACTCAGAATTTAAAATAAAACTGTTTTCTGAGAACCAAATACAATAAAACAAAAATAACAGTGTGAGTATATGTTGTCTGAAAGTCGCTCAGTCATGTCCGACTCTTTGAGACTCCACGGACTAAAAAGCCCATGGAATTCTCCAGGCCAGAATACTGGAATGGGTAGCCATTCCCTTCTCCAGGGGATCTTCCCTACCCAGGGACAGAACCTAGGTCTTCTGCCTTACAGGAGGATTCTTTACCAGCTGAGCCACAAGGGAAATCTAAGAATACTGGAGTGGTAACCTATCCCTTCTCCAGTGGATCTTTCCAACTTATTGTCTAAAGGAGTTTATTTTCACTCTCCCTCAGCTACTAAGAGTACATGGACACAGCACAGCAAGTTTCTCTGGCAGATCCTCCTGACTGTTCACACTAGATGTTCCTGAGCCAAAGCTAATCCCCATTCCCAGCTACCCTCGTGGTCACTGTGGCCATGCGATTAGATCTTGCCATGTGATATTTGCAAAAGTCCAGGCTGAAATTTTAAGGAAGCAAATGTGTCTCCCACATTCTTTTACCATTGGCCTTTAGGATACAGATGAAAATGAGACCTTAAGAAATGACAGATAAAGACACCATTTATGGTCCTTAAATAATCCCTCCCCCCTCCAAATTAACCTTTCCACTTACACACAGGCCTTGGACTCTTATGTGAAAGAAACATACACTATCCTGATATGCCCTAATTTGCCAAACTAATTTATTTTAAAGTTTCTTTTTGGCCAGTAGGGGAAAGAGGACTGTGACATCATGACAGAGAAAGGGAAAAGGAGACTTTATTCACACACAATTCTATCTTTTATAAGATGTGATTCTTCCTTCACAGACCCAGTTTCTCTTTGGTTGCTCACTAGAAAAACCTTATGTAAATAGATGATGCACAGTAGGTTCTTAAAAGTTCATTGCCTTGAACACTCAAGTTATTAATGCCAGCTGCTAATAAGATGGGTGTTAATTTTGTTTTACTACTCATCATAGTCAAATTTAATGACTACAACTATACCTGTTAAAGGCATTTTGTTTGTTACACTTAGTCTTTCATGTGACCTTCTGGACCGTCTTCCTTTTGTTTCACAAGTGTCATTTTTTAGGTCCATGTTTTGCTATTAGTTGCCTTTATACAAGACGACTAAAAATAAAGCATTTGGTTTCTTCAGGTAGCTACACATTCTACAACTCAACTCCTGTATGATGGGATTCTCCAGGCCAGAATACTCAAGGGGGTAGCCTTTCTCTTCTCCAGGGGATCTTTCCAACCCAAGGATTGAACCCAGGTCTCCCACATTGCAGGCAGATTTTTTACCAACTGAGCCACAAAGGAAGCCCAAGAACACTGGAGTGGAACTGAGCTATCAGGGAATCCCTTAAAACAAAAAAACAAACAACAACAAAAAAAAAAAAACAAAAAAAACTATTATAGATAATTCAAAATTCATTCTGGGAACTTTCTGCAGTGAAAATAGCAGAGATAATGACACTGATCAATAGGAAAGACAAAAAAATCCTAACAATATTTGTCTATGAAGTAAGTCATATTTAAATATCATGGTACTACAGGGAAACATCACCAATTATCCACTTTTTACAACCAATTTTTATATATAATTTAGAGAACATCTTGGAATGTCCTATAGTGGTTATAATTTTGACAAAGTAAAAATATAATTACAGCTATGAGGGTCTGGAAGGTGAAAGGGAATGAGGACTCATTATAAAATGAGAACTGGAATCTGTAGTATATATAAAAGTAGGGCTTTAGTTATATTATTTGAAGATGAAGTGGGACCTGTGAGAAAATGAAAACTATTAATGTATTTGAAGATTTTTAGAAAAGGTGGAGGGTAGGGTAAATTTTAGCCAACTTTTCTATGTGTATATTTAAAAGAATTATGATTTAAAGAAGGCAGTAAATTTTTTTTTAATTTTTTTTCCTGGTTTTTCTTTTCTTTCTTTTTTTTTTTTTTTTACTTTATTTTATTGGTTTTGCCATACATTGACATGAATCCACCATGGGTGTATACAACCTCCCAATCCTGAATCCCCCTCCCATCTTCCACCCCATATCATCTCTCTGGATCATCCCCATTCACCAGCCCCAAGCATCCTGTATCCTATATCAATCATAGACTGGCACTTCGTTTCTTACATGATAGTATACATGTTTCAAAGCCATTCTCCCAAATCATCCCACCCTCTCCCTCAGTGTCCAAAAGTCCATTCTATACATTTGTGTCTCTTTTGCTGTCTTGCATAAAGGGTCATCATTACCCTCTTTCTAAATTCCGTATATATGTGTCAGTATACTGTATTGGTGTTTTTCTTTCTGGCTTACTTCACTCTGTATAATTGGCTCTAGTTTCATCCATCTCATTAGAACTGATTCAAATGTATTCTTTTTAATGGCTGAGTAGTACTCCATTGTGTATATGTACCACAGCTTTCTTATCCATTCATCTGCTGATGGACATCTAGGTTGTTTCCATGTCCTGGCTATTATAAACAGTGCTGCGATGAACATTGGGGTACATGTGTCTCTTTCAATTCTCGTTTTCTTGGTGTGTATGCCCAGCAGTGGGATTGCTGGGTCATAAGGCAGCTCTATTTGCAATTTTTTAAGGAATTTCCACACTGTTTTCCATAGTGGCTGTACTATTTTGCATTCCCACCAACAGTGTCAGAGGGTTCCCTTTTCTCCACATCCTCTCCAGCATTTATTGCTTGCAGACTTTTGGATCGCAGCCATTCTGACTGGTGTGAAATGGTACCTCATTGTGGTCTTGATTTGCATTTCTCTGATAATGAGTGATGTTGAGCATCTTTTCATGTGTTTGTAAGCCATCCGTATGTCTTCTTTGGAGAAATGCCTATTTAGTTCTTTGGCCCATTTTTTGATTGGGTCGTTTATTTTTCTGGAGTTGAGCTGCATAAGTTGCTTGTATATTTTTGAGATTAGTTGTTTGTCAGTTGCTTCATTTGCTATTGTTTTCTCCCATTCAGAAGGCTGTCTTTTCACCTTACTTATAGTTTTCTTTGTTGTGCAGAAGCTTTTAATTTTAATTAGATCCCATTTGTTTATTTTTGCTTTTATTTCCAGTATTCTGGGAGGTGGATCATAGAGGATCCTGCTGTGATTTATGTCGGAGAGTGTTTTGCCTATGTTCTCCTCTAGGAGTTTTATAGTTTCTCGTCTTACATTTAGATCTTTAATCCATTTTGAGGTTATTTTTGTGTGTGGTGTTAGAAAGTGATCTAGTTTCATTCTTTTACAAGTGGTTGACCAGTTTTCCCAGCACCGCTTGTTAAAGAGATTGTCTTTACTCCATTGTATATTCTTGCCTCCTTTGTCAAAGATAAGGTGTCCATATGTGTGTGGATTTATCTCTGGGCTTTCTATTTTGTTCCATTGGTCTATATTTCTGTCTTTGTGCCAGTACCATACTGTCTTAATGACTGTGGCTTTGTAGTAGAGCCTGAAGTCAGGCAAGTTGATTCCTCCAGTTCCATTCTTCTTTCTCAAGATTACTTTGGCTATTCGAGGTTTTTGTATTTCCATACAAATCTTGAAATTATTTGTTCTAGTTCTGTGAAAAATACCACTGGTATCTTGATAGGGATTGCATTGAATCTGTAGATTGCTTTGGGTAGTATAGTCATTTTCACTATATTGATTCTTCCAATCCATGAACATGGTATATTTTCCCATCTATTAGTGTCTTCTTTGATTTCTTTCATCAGTGTTTTATAGTTTTCAATATATAGGTCTTTAGTTTCTTTAGGTAGGTATATTCCCAAGTATTTTATTCTTTTCGTTGCAATGGTGAATGGAATTGTTTCCTTAATTTCTTTTTCTACTTTCTCATTATTAGTGTACAGGAATGCAAGGGATTTCTGAGTGTTTATTTTATATCCTGCAACTATCCTGCAATTTTATAGAACTAAAATATGGCCCAAAGTGCTCACAGCTAGGGCATAGGTCAGTGGATAGTGAGGATAGTGATTCTCATTGTCCCTTTATTATATTAATAATATGGTATGACAATGTGTTGCTGTGATCATTCTAATGGGGATAAAGAGAGACTGGAAAAATTTTAATGGATCTAAGTTTTAAGATCCACCTTTGAGAGATGTCCAGTGAGGTTCACAGTTCAGTTCAGTTGCTCAATCGTGTCCGACTATGTTGTAATACCTGCTCAACATTTGAACACATCACATTTACGTAAGAGAAATCTGCCCTTGACCTTCAAGGGTAACTTCAGCTTATCATTGGCTATAGATAATACACAGCTATATAACTTCACTATATAAAGGTAGGTAGCATTTTGTGTATATACAATATGACTAAATTTATTTTGAAAATTATAACCAATATTGAAAAATATATTTTAATAATTGAACATTGAATATAAATATTTAATAAGTATTATAGACATCAGTTAAAACTCTTCAAAAAGGCACATTATAAACAAAATGTAGAGGTCACGATAGTTTAATATTTTCCACATTCCTACAGCCTATTTCTATTGTTGAGACCCATAGCATCATAAGTGTATTCTAGATTAATTTGATGAAAAGTAAACCATAACTGGGAGGGGGGCCAGGAAACAACCTGCTACTATTGTAGATACCTAGAAATATAGAAAGACTTCCTAGTCTAGCTGATGAAGACCAAGAGACTGTTTCTTAACCACTAAATACATCTGTGCATTTCCTACCTAATCAACACCAAGGCCCTCATGTTAAATGAGAATTCACACCCTCATTAGAACAGCTAGCCATTGCAAGACTCTTCCTGTTACAATGGTACTACACAGGTTGCATGTTTTCCTGGTTCATTGATTCACTGATGGGCGGGTTTTTCTTCTTCAGACTCATGTGTATTGTCAGTACCTCAATAAGAGAGAAAATGCTTGCTCAGATTTGCCAGCTTATTTGACATGTACCAGAGCTCTTTTCATCTGATAGAATTCATGATACACACATATATGAGGGTCCAACCTAAATACTTAGAGTTAACTAAAATGGATCTTTAATAGTTGAATAGATTGTGTCTATGTCTGTTAGTATAGTAATAGTATTTCCTTCAGTAGGACACTAGAAAAGTTCCAGACCACATTTTCTCTCAACATGGCATTAGGATCCTTTAGGTTTACCTAATGTCAGACTGGTGTAGCTCAAAAAGTGAAAAGCAACTTCATCTCACATCTATAAGGGATTCTGTGGTTGGCTTTGATGTAAATTGGGCATGAAATAAATATCTTACTGCTAAAGCAGAGAAGCAAAATCTATTATGAACTTGAAATGGATCTCAAAATAGCAAATTATTTTCTATGGTATAGTATTTTCTCTGCTATTGTTTTGCTTTATTCATTTTTAAAGCTTTGCTGAGAAGCAATTATGTTACCTTTTCTCTTTGCTTTCATTACTTATGAATTCGATATTAACTTCTACTTATTACCACTTGGTTTTATTTTTAAACAACTATAAGAATTTTAAGGACATTAAAGGCTTTGTTGACTAGGTGACTGTTAATATATTGTCTTTTAACTATCTTCTCACAGATTAGCATGGTCTGAAATTCTTAACAACTTAAAATGCACAAACAATTTAAATTTGTAGAAGAATTCCTTGATGATTACTTAATGACACTTCAGTTATTTACAACAGATGTCAAAAGTAAACAAGCAATCACATTTCCAGAGATTTTAATGTTATGGTTCCTAAATAGCTTTTTGTCATAGTGTTAAGATAACTTATTTAAAATGCTGCAGGTTAGTGCATTTCAGTGGGTTTATGTGAAATCAATATACTTTCAGTTTCACTTTTTGATGTTGATGAAAAATCAGGTTAGGCATTCATGTATATATAAAGTACACCTCCTTCAAGTGAGTTAAAGATATACTGAATTTTAATGATATATCTGTGATTATGTGAGAAAGTCAAATGGTCTGAGTTTTTTAATTCAGTAAAGGAGTATAGGAGTTTCTGCTCTAATATTATTTAAGTGCTTTTGGAAAAGTCTTGGTGAGGAAATACCAATAGATTAGAGGGTCAAAGTTTGAAATCTATGAAACTTTGTATCAGGAGCAATAGCAAAATCATAAATCAAAATAATAATGTAATAACATTTCTAGTAAATGAAGAATATCCTAGTAAATATAGAATTTATCTTCAAAAATAGACTGTGAAGTTTGTTTGATAGTTAGGATGATGAAACAGGATTGGAGCTGAGAAAAACAAGAGCAGAAAAACTTCCCCAGAAAGGACAGTACTTTCACACACACAAATGGTGAAATGAACAACACTTCCAAAGGAGAATGTAAAGTTAAACTAACCCACGGAGATCTGTGGGTATGACATCATGCCACATTTCTATTTCAGTGGGATTTTACTGCCTTTAGCTATCTGAGGGAAACTTACTTTCAGCTACAGGTTCTTTGTAGTAAAATGCTTGAATGTGCTGAGAAAAAATATATACGAATCAATGCTATTTCTGAATTATGGTGTCACTCATGTATTGTCAGTTGCATTTTATATTTACCTTTTTCTTTGTGGAGTTATGCATTGTTGAAAAGCAGACTGTACTTGTTTTAAGGAATTAAATCGCATTTTCCTTTTTAATACAAAAGTGCATATGAATTTCGAACAATTTTCAAATCAATGTTGGACTCATACTTATGTTCCCACAGTACACTCAAGATTAATAATGCTCTTACATTAACTTTGTTTAGGAAAAACTTACCTGAGCAATGTTTTAAAACCTCTTTAACAAAAGCTCTATGTAGGCAATGTCATAAAAACATACACCAATTTCTTTAATACTTTGACTCTCTGTGAAGCACCTTCATGCTCTCTGATAAAGTCAGTGTATTCTAGGGTTAAAATTTCACAATACAGAGAAATAGTTATCAACTCAAAAATTTTTTATTAATAAATTACTTCTATATTTTTAAATTATACTATTAATTAGAGATAAAAATGATTAAAGGACATTTTGACACTCAAGATTGAAAACAAAAACGGATATCAAGCAAACAGTAATTGTAAGAAAACTTCTGCATTTTTTTTTAAAAGAATCTTAAAGTACACTTCAAGACCATGAGAAATACAGAGATAAATAAGGTCATTTTGGAATGAATAACCTGGTCAAGTTGTTTACGAAGTTACTAAAAACTAAGTATTTATACAATTAATTCAATTTCAAAATAAAAATGGATTTAAGGAGGGATAAATCCATAACAATAGTTACTCTAACATTTTTCTTTCAATAATTTATTCAGTGAGTAAATAATCTCTAAGGATATAGAATATTTGCAAAACACAGTTAACCAATTTGAATCAACTGCATTTAGGACACTACACCTAATAGTAACAGAAAACATATCCAGTTTAAGTATACAAATAACTTTTATCAAAAGAGACCATCTGCTGGACCATTAAGTAAATCTCAATAAATTTCAAACCATACTGAAAGATGGGAGCAAAGTCATATAGAAGATGTTCTCTGACCACAGCAGTGTTAAATTAATCAGTAGATAAAAGATGTCTAGAAAATCCATAAGTGTTTAAAAAGCACACCACATAATTTTAAGTAAGAATCATAAGAAAAATCACAAAGCAAATTAAAAAAATGGAACTAAATGAAAATGAGGGCACAATGAGTGAAAAATTGTCTCTGCAGATAACTCATTCTATAGAAGGAAACAGAACTTTCTAGACTAATATGAGATGAGTGCATTAGTTTCCTACAACTACTCTAACAAATTAACACAAATTTAATAACTTAACACACAGTTACTCTCTTACAGTTTAGGAAGTCAGAAATCCAAAACCAGTTTCACTTCACTGTCCAGAACTCACAATGTGGGCAGGGCTGTGATTTCTCTGGAGGCTTTGGGGAAAAATTCATTTCCTTGGTTTTTACAGTTCCTGGAGTTGTATTATTTGTACCCCTGGCTGCAGGGTTCCTGGCTATTCTTCCATCTTTAAAGACAGAAGTGCAACATTTCACGTGGCCTCCATTTGCCTTCTGTCTCTCTAGTACCGCCCCCACCTGCCTCTCTCTCACAAGGATGCTTGTGATTACATCACTGAACCCATCTGGATAATCTAGGCTCTTCTTCCCATCTTAAATCATTAACCCTAGCACAAGTATAGAGTGCCATTTGCCATGTAAAAGGTAACATTCCCAAGGCCCAGGAAGCAGGACTTGGATGGATGTCTTGGGGGTCACTACTCAGCCTACCAGAGGCGACAGAGTGGCTTAAAATTAATGATCCAAGATTCTGTAATAGTATGGCAGATAAAAACCAAAAAGAAAAGTCACAATGAAGATAAAAACAAAGATGGATAAAATAAAGGCAGTCATTCAAAACAATATATTAAAGACAAAACTTAGTTCTTTAAAATGGTTGTTAATAAACTCTAAGAGATTCACAAAGACAATTAGAAAAAAAAAATGAAAATAAGGATGGTACCATAGATCTGTCAAATATAGAAAAAGATAATACTGAGTATGTCATAAGCAAATTAAAAAAAAATAAATTTGACAACATAAATAAAATCATTAGTGTTTGTGTGCTTTAGTTATTTTGGAATGTGTTTGAGTTTGGCTATTTTTTTAATTAGATATAAAATAATTAGAGAATAGGAAATGAGAGGAAAAAAAGTTCAGAGGTATTCATGTTTCATATATAAAGACCACCAGGGACCCACCTGTAGATTAAAAGTTCCAAGAAGCCATTCATGCATCGCAGGGGACCATGAACCATCTCAATTAAAGGGTGATATTCTATACAAGGGTCCCCAAGCCCTTGGGTATGGCCACAGCCTGTTAGAAACCTGGTTACAGAGCAAGAGGTGAGGGGCAGGTAAGCAGAGCTTCATCTGCTGCTTCCCATAACTTGCATTATCTCCTAAACTGCAATCCCCAAGCCCCACCACCCATCGATGGAAACCATGTATACCATGAAATTGGTCCTGGTACCAAAAAAGGTTGGGGACCACTGATTCTGTAGGGTTTGGGTTTGCACTCAGTGGTTTTGAGTAAGGTTTGAAAAAGCAAGCATTTCCTCTGATATCAGAAAGTTGGGGTAATTTCATGACTAATTACCTAAAAAGTTTCACCTAGGAGACAGGTGACATGAATTGAGGCTAATGTAATTGGGAAAGGAGTTTTTCAGCACAGGAGCCAAAATAGAAGGATGTTTGGTTACTTTCACAGTTTTCACAGTGTTCTTGTTTCTGAGTTTAGACATGATTACAGAGTGAGCTGCTTTTGTTCTGCTTCTACACGTTCTTGGACTGGTCTGTCTTAATGGCAGCCTGCGGACTTTTCCACATTAGTAAGGAAACATCTTGGTGCAACTGTTAGTGTTGTCAGGAACCAGCTGACTGCTGTCATGTCTGCCTCCCCCCCCCCCCCAGAGGCCTGAAATGTCTAGAAGCAATGAATACATTGCATTTCCCTTGTGGCTCAGTGGTAAAGAATCCACTTGCAATGCAGGAGATGTGAGTTCTATCCATGGGTCTGGAAGATCCCCTGGAGAAGGAAATGGCAACCCACTCCAGTATTCTTGCCTGAAAAAAATCCCATGGACAGTGGAGTCTGGCAAGTTACAGTCCATGGGTCACAAAAGAGTCTGATGCTGAATTACATGACCGAATGACTAAACAACAACAATGAATGCATTGCTTTCAAAAGTAGAGAAATATTTTCGAACCCTAGAGAAAGGAGAAACCCTGTGGGTTTAGAGCAAGTTGAAGGTTGAATGGGGTGGTAGCTACATGGACCATCAGCATTTGGTGACATTTACACTAGTTCAGTACCTTCCCGAAAGGTTCTTGTGTCCAACCTGCAGATGGATACATTAGACATCATCTAGAAGGAGCTGTGAGGAAGAGCATCAATACAGTAAAGAATGTGAAAAAATCAGTTACCAATGGCTTTGAGCTGCTTCCTGTTACCCTATTAACATGTGGGCAATTTTAAGACAGAAACCCAAAATTTAGTGGCTGGGGAGAATCTTTATGAATGACTGTGTTAGGATCTCTTCTATCTGAAGGATTTTGGAAGATTTGTAATCAGAGATTAACTGGTCTCCAAAACAAAAATTACTCTGTGAAACAAAATAAGACAATATGGTTTTTAAAAATTTCTATACAACCCAGCAATCCCACTGCTGGGCATACACACCAAGGAAACCAGAATTGAAAGAGACACATGTACCCCAATGTTCACTGCAGCACTGTTTATGATAGCCAGGACATGGAAGCAACCTAGATGTCCATCAGCAGATGAATGGATAAGAAAGCTGTGGTACATATACACAATGGAGTATTACTCAGCCAGTAAAAAGAATACATTTGAATCAGTTCTAATGAGGTGGATGAAACTGGAGCCTATTATACAGAGTGAAGTAAGCCAGAAAGAAAAACACCAACACAGTATACTAATGCATATTTATGGAATTTATAAAGATGGTAATGATAACCCTGTATGTGAGAAAGCAAAAGAGACACAGATGTATAGAACAGTCTTTTAGACTCTGTGGGAGAGGGTGAGGGTGGGATGATTTGGGAGCATGGCATTGAAACATGTATAATGTCAAATGTGAAATGAATCATGAGTCCAGGTTCAATGCATGATACAGGATGCTCGGAGCAGGTGCACTGGGATGACCCAGAGGGATGGTATGGGGGAGTTCAGGATGGGGAACATGTGCACACCCGTGGTGGATTCATGTTGATGTATGGCAAAACCAATACAATATTGTAAAGTAATTGACCTCCAAATAAAGGAAATAAATTTATATTAAAAAATTATAATTGTGAATTTGAAGTCTAACCAGATAAACTCACACAGTTCACATTAGATGATACTCTTGTCAATTTTACATGCATTTATACTGTATATCCCCTGGTAGCTCAGCTGGTAAAGAATCTGCCTGTAAAGCAGGAGACCTGGATTCAATCCGTGGATTGGGAAGATCCCCTGGAGAAGGGAAAGGTTACCCACTCCAGTATTCTGGCCTGGAGAATTCAATGGACTGTACAGCTCATGGGTTTGCAAAGAGTCAGATTCGACTGAGAGATTTTCAGTCACATACTGTGTATAATGGATCTTCACTATGTCATGAGGTTATTTTGGGAAAGTTGGTACATTTCTATAGGCTTTAATTATGACACCTCTAAAATAAGATGTATGCACTAATATATCCTTTGTCTCTATTCTTTTGTTGAAATATGTACATTGATATCTATATTTAACTTCAAATGTTTATTCATATTTGGAAGAACCACAGAAGAACAAAACTCAGTTCCTGAAAATATTAAGCTGTATTTTGAGGCTGACTAGAGAAAGCAAAATAATTTTTTACCCAAGAATAATTTTAAAATAACATTAGCCAAACATTCTATAAATAACCCAATGTCTTTTTCTTCCCCCAACTACAGCTTTCTCTTTCTCTCCTTTATAGACATCCTTACTATTTAGAATCAAGACTAATAAAAATGGGTCAACAAAGGAATTGGGAAAGTACATCACTAGCGTCAGCAGCAAAATTGAGTGGATGCTTGTGACCACCTCCTATCTTTCACTCACGACATCTTAGGAATTTATAGCACCAGAGCACGGCTGCACCATCATAGTCCATGTATTTTCTGAATCTACATATGCTATCAAATTAAAATGCAACTAAATGTGTGAGAATGATAAATGCTTTATTAAGTGAAAATATGTTTATTGTATGAATAAAGGAAATTTTCTAGCTCATGAAATTATAGAGAAGAGATATAAAAATACTGACAACATCTATAAAAACTTGATTTGCAACTGATGATTATGAACTCTGTAAGGGAGGTGGATTGAGTGCTCAGTTGCTTCATTCATGTCTGATTCTGCAACCCTATGGATTGTAGGGGCTAGTCTCCTTTATCCATGGGATTCTCCAGGCAAGAGTACTGGAGTGGATTGCTATGCCCTTCTCCAAGGGATGTTCCTTACCCAGGAATCGATACCATACCCCTTGTGTCTCCTGCATTCCAGGTTGATTCTTTAACCACTGAGCAACCTGGGAGGCCCAAGGCAGGTGGCAGATGGAAAAAACTACTTGCAGGCCATGGGGTTGATTATTGGCTATCTACCACTGATCAGGTACATGACCCTGGGTGGGTTATTTTACCAATTTTCTCATTTGTAAAATAAATATATTAATATATACATCAGAGTGTTCTGATTTAAAATTTAAAAGCACATGCAAGGTGATTAAATTATTTGGCAAATAGCAAGCACTCAATACTTGTCAGCTATTAGATTGTTCCTGCCCACTTCTGGCCTCCGTAGAAATTTATTTTTCAGGTTTGTCCTTCCAGTGCTTATTTGCATTCTTTTTGGCTTGACTTCCTTAGATCTTTGACACTTTTTACGTGAACCAGGAATATTTAATATAATATAAACACTCAAACAATGAATATTTTTAGATAAACCAAGGGAAACGAAAACAATGGGGTCATCTATTCATTCTATCAGTAGAGTTACTGTTTAAATTCAGTGATGTCAGCTGGTTTGTATAATTCACATGCCTCTATTGCAGATGGCGACTGCAGCCATTAAATTAAAAGACGCTTACTCCTTGGAAGGAAAGTTATGACCAACCTAAACAGCATATTAAAAAGCAGAGACATTACTTTGTCAACAAAGGTCCATCTAGTCAAGGCTATGGTTTCTCCAGTAGTCATGTATGGATATGAGAGGTGGACTAGAAAGAAAGCTGAGTGCCAAAGAATTGATGCTTTTGAACTGTCGTGTTGGAGAAGACTCTTGAGAGTCCCTCGGACTGCAAGGAGATCCAACCAGTCATCCTAAAGGAAATTAGTCCTGGGTGTTCATTGGAAGGACTGATGTTGAAGCTGAAATTCCAATACTTTTGCCACCTGATGCGAAGAGCTGACTCATTTGAAAAGACCTGATTCTTGGAAAGATTGAGGGCATGAGGAGAAGGGGATGACAGAGGATTAGATGGTTGGATGGCATCACTGACTCAATGGACATGGGTCTGGGTAAACTCTGAGAGTTGGTGATGGACAGGGAGGCCTGGCGTGCAGTGGTTCATGGGGTCACAAAGAGTCAGACATGACTGAGCAACTAAACTGAACTGACTCGTATCATAAAATATGATCCCTGTGCTTCTGATCATCTGAACAAAGCAATTTCTCTGTGTGTCTATATTAAAAATATCAAGTGTGGTGGACATTAGTACATTTTACTAATATTTGTAGTTTTCCTCCTTCCAATTATACAAGGTATTTGTATCACCTGCTATGTTAAGGTTGTTGCTCAAGTGGCAACAACCTTTCAGGTGGATGCATCTAATGTCTGGTGCTCAACTCTGCAGCCCATACAGTCTCTGCATGGGTGACTGTGGAAAAAAGTGATAAGAAGATGCCATAAGATTGAGACTGTGGGGACCACTGAGTCTACACATAGACAACAACTATCTTAAATTGAGCCCTAGATGCACAGCAGATTTTGAGTGAGTATATATATTCTGTGTGAAGCCACTGACATTTGGAAGTTATTTGCTACCATAGCATAGACTAGCCCAACATAATTTTATATTATACAAACTAAGCATTTTGATATTAATGTTAAATCTGCTCTTAGGTAACATAATTTTTTAATTATTAAAATTATCTCTGTACTAATGTTCTTAAAAAGATATTTACAGCATTGATTAAAATATTTAGAAATCAGAGAGGTGCTTAGGAATATATTATCTATGTATAATGATTTGAAAAGGTAGAAGAACTTGAGCTATTACCACTCATTGACCTCAGAATGTACCTTTTTTACAATGTTTGTGCAAAGAGATTGGTCTCTTCACAGTGATGCATATTACCAGTATGATTTTAATAAAGTAAGGTAAACCGATTTAAACAAAATTTAGAATAACAACTTACCACTTGTTACCTAAATTTGCCCTAAATATCAAATACAGAGCTTATTTCATATTATTTCTAGCATATCTTTCCCTGAGCTCTTCAAGATAAATATTTGGGAAACTTCCCTGAATCTATAGGTTGGCAGAAAATCAAGGAAAGGTAAATCAGATTTGTATTACTTCCTCCCCAGCTAAATTTACTATGCAGGATTGTCCTGACCAAAAGAGTACATTTCTGTGATATCACCCTCTTAGGCAAATAGCATAGTGTTACATCAGTATTTCACCAACTACAGCCGAGGTGACTTGAAGCCTCTTCTATTTCTAGCAGTACAGCAGTTTTCTTCTATTTTACTATTATCAGTACATCAAGATTCTGAGTTTATTGATATATTTTTATTCTTACATTTCCAGCAATATTTAATTTTATAGGGAGTGATAGTATTTCAAATTGGAAAGCTGCATAGTTCAGGTATATATTCAGGGAAAAGATTACTGAGTGTTATTGAAAATGCTTTCACCGAATGACATTCTTGAATTTTCTACTCTGCTCAGCTCTCAACTTAGCAGGCTTAAAGCAGAGAGTTCAGGACACAGAGTGAATCCATTTACGAGTCATTATGCTTAATATATCTCATGAGACTAACTTTAACCCGATCTTCCTGCTAATTTTGAACAAGTGACATTATAAGTGTTGGTTAGTATACTATATGTGTTTTTCATTAATATGTTCTTAAGACATGCTGGTAATTTATAATACTACATGTAATATACAGGTCAATTGTATTACTTGTTTCTGAAATATTAGAATACTTTCTCCTTCTTTTCAGGTCTACCTGGAAGCCAAATTAAAATAATAAATTTTGTTGCTGCACAGACTTTCTTGCATCAGCCAAAAGTAACAGAAAGTCCAAATCAGCACTGGTTTTGAAAAAATACAAAAAAACTGATTTCTCTTTCAGAAAATTGAGAGTTAAATTGGGTAAGTTAAGTTGAGGCAGCAGCCTCAGGGCTGAAACTGTGCCCAACTGTTCCGGTGGACAGGCTTTTTTGAACTGGTTGTTGTAAGGTCTCCCTTACTCAGTATGTTGCTGATTTAGAATTGCTGTTTCAACTCTAACTTTCATATCCACATTACAATCAATAAGAAGAAATTAAAAAGCAATAATAGACATGGTTCTTCCCTTTAATAACCTTTTTTTGTGTACTTTGCACATACATTTGCAGTCTGTTGTAATGTAACATAGTTACATAATGATTACTACTTGTTAAGGCAGTAGAAAGTAAAAGCTACATTCTGAAAGGCCAGGTGTCCAACTGGGACATTTTGAAAGAGATAATGGTTTTAGGGGATCTCAAAAAGAAAATTTTATCATTTTGGTATTTTATAAATTACAGTCACAATACCTAAGGTCTGGAATGGGAAAGACATGGGCAGTTATGTTGGAACACACTGAATCTTTGCTCAAGACTGCATCCTACAAATTGCTTAGATGGATACTGCCAACATGCAACTCTACTCAAAGCTACTATAGATAACCAAGATCCATTGGGACTGATATATTTTTACTATATCTAGGATTTTTTTCTTTTTTTTCAGCTTTATTGAGATATAATTGATATATAGCATTGTGTAAGTTTAAGTTGTAACACAAGCTGGAATCAAGATTGCCAGGAGAAATATCAATAACCTCAGATATGCAGATGACACCATCCTTATGGCAGAAAGTGAAGAGGAACTAAAAAGCCTCTTGATGAAAGCGAAAGAAGAGAGTAAAAAAGTTGGCTTAAAGCTCAACATTCAGAAAATGAAGATCATAGCAACCAGTCCCATCACTTCATGGGAAATAGATGGGGAAACAGTGGAAACGGTGTCAGATTTTATTTTTTGGGGCTCCAAAATCACTGCAGATGGTGATTGAAGCCATGAAATTAAAAGACACTTACTCCTTGGAAGAAAAGTTATGACCAACCTAGATAGCATATTCAAAAGCAGAGACATTACTTTGCCAACAAAGGTCCATGTAGTCAAGGCTATGGTTTTTCCAGTGGTCATGTATGGATGTGAGATTTGGACTGTGAAGAAGGCTGAGCACCAAAGAATTAATGCTTTTGAACTGTGGTGTTGGAGAAGACTCTTGAGAGTCCCTTGGACTGCAAGGAGATCCAACCAGTCCATTCTGAAGGAGATCAACCCTGGGATTTCTTTGGAAGGAATGATGCTAAAGTTGAAACTCCAGTACTTTGGCCACCTCATGTGAAGAGTTGACTTATTGGAAAAGACTCTGATGCTGGGAGGGATTGGGGGCAGGAGAAGAAGGGGACGACAGAGGATGAGATGGCTGGATGGCATCACTAACTCAATGGACGTGAGTCTGAGTGAACTCCGGGAGTTGGTGATGGACAGAGAGGCCTGGCGTGCTGCAATTCATGGGGTCACAAAGAGTCAGACATGACTGAGCGACTGAACTGATGTTGTAAGAGGATTACCAAAATTAGAATAAGATGTTAACACATGCTTGCTGCTGCTGCTGCTAAGTCGCTTCAGTCGTGTCCAACTCTATGCGACCCACCAGGCTCCGCTGCCCCTGGGATTCTCCAGGCAAGAACACTGGAGTGGGTTGCTATTTCCTTCTCCAATGCATGAAAGTGAAATGTGAAAATGAAGTCGCTCAGTCGTGCCCGACTCTTTGCCACTCCATGGATGGCAGCCCACCAGGCTCCTCCGTCCATGGGATTTGCCAGGCAAGAGTACTGGAGTGGGGTGCCATGTTGCTGCTTTTGCTATTATTTTAAAAATATTAGAGTTCTACTTTCATAGTAACTTTTCTGTGTGTGTATTTTTCAGTTCAGTTCAGTCAGTTAGTCATGTCCGACTCTCTGCAACCCCATGGACTGCAGCACGCCAGGCTTCCCTCTCGATCACCAACTCCTGGAGCTTACTCAAACTCATGTCCATCAAGTTGGTGATGCCATCAAACCATCTCATCCTCTGTCATCCCCTTCTTCTCCTGCCTTCAATCCTTCTGAGTATCAGGGGCTTTTCGAATGGGTCAGTACTTCACATAAGGTGGCCAAAGTATTGGAGTTTTACCTTCAGCATCAGCCCTTCCAATGAATATTCAGGATTGATTTCCTTTAGGATGAACTGTTTGGATCTCCTTGCAGTCCAAGGGACTCTCAAGAGTCTTCTCCAACACCACAGTTCAAAAGCATCAATGCTTCAGCTCTCAACTTTCTTTATAGTCCAACTCTCACATCCATACATGACTATTGAAAAAACCATAACTTTAGATGGACCTTTGTCGGCAAAGTAATGTCTCTGTTTTTTAATATGCTGTCTAGGTAGGCTGTAGCTTTTCTTCCAAGGAGCAAGCATCTTTTAATTTCATGACTGCAGTCACCATCTGTAGTGATTTTGGAGCCCAAAAATGTAGTCTTTCACTATTTCTATTGTTTCTACATCTATTTGCATTGAAGTGATGAGACCAGATGCTATGATCTTAGTTTTTTGAATGTTGAATTTTAAGCCAACTTTTTCACTGTCCTTTTTCACCTTCATCAAGAGCCTCTTTGCTTCTTTTTCGCTTTCTGCCATAAGGATGGTGTCATCTGCATATCTGAGGTTATTGGTATTTCTCTTGGCAATCTTGATTCCTGATTGTGTTTCTTCTAGCCTGGCATTATGCATGAAGTACTCTGCATAGAAATTAAATAATCAGGGTGACAATATACAGCCTTGACGTACTCCTTTCCTGATTTGGAACCAGTCTCTTGTTCCATGTTTGGTTCTAACTGTTGCTTCTTGACCTGCGTACAGATTTCTCAGGAGGCAGGTAAGGTGGTCTGATACTTCCATTTCTTGAAGAATTTCCCACAGTTTGTTGTGATCCACAGAGTCAAACTTTTTTACTGTCCTCTTTCACTTTCATCAAGATCCTCTTTACTTCTTTTTCGCTTTCTGCCATAAGGATGGTGTCATCTGCATATCTGAGGTTATTGATATTTCTCCTGGCAATCTTGATTCTAGATTGTGCTTCATCTAGCCTGGCATTTCGCATGAAGTACTCTGCATAAAAGTTAAGTAAGCAGGGTGACAATATACAGTCTTGACGTACTCCTTTCCTGATTTGGAATCAGTCTGTTGTTCCATGTTTGGTTCTAACTGTTGCTTCTGGACTTCCCTGGTGGCTCAGATGGTAAAGTGTCTGCCTACAATTCAGGCAACCTGAGTTCAATCCCTGGATAGGGAAGATCTCCTGGAGAAGGGAATGGCAACCCACTCCAGTATTCTTGCCCCTCCTCAAAAAAAAAAAGGGGGGGGCTCAAAACAGTTTTTTGTTTTTTTCTTTCTGGGCTTCCCTTGTGACTCATATGGTAAAGTGTCTACATACAATGCGGAAGACCAGGGTTTGAGTACTGGGTTGGGAAGTTCTCCTGGAGAAGGAAATGGCAACTCACCCCAGTATTCTTGCCTGGAAAATCCCATGGACGGAGGAGCCCGTCCATGGGATCACAAAGAGTCGGACATGGCTGAGCGACTTCACTTCACTTCACACAGTCAAAGGCTTTGATGTAGTCAATAAAGAAAAAGTAGATGTTTTTCTGGAACTCTCTTGCTTTTTCTATGATCCAATGTATGTTGGCAGCTTGATCTCTGGTTCCTCTGCCTTTTCTAAATCCAGCTTGAATATCTGGAAGTTCTTGGTTCACATATTTTTGAGCCTCACTTGGAGAATTTTGAGCATTACTTTGCTAGTGTCTCATGCATTGCAGTGGATTCTTTACCCACTGAGCTATCAGGGAAGCCTGTGTGTATGTATGTATACACACACACACATACACATATAATATATATCAGGAGATGATTAAATCACTATCTTGATAAAATATCTGCACTCCCATATTCACAGAAGCATTACCCACAATAGCCAAGATATGAAAATAACCTAAATGTCCAGTGACAGATGAATGGGTAAAGGAAATGACATATATATGTGTGTGTGTGTGAAGGAGACCCACACATGAAGGAGACTTGTGAAGATTAAATAGAAGATAAAAGTTGAGACCAGATTATTGAAAGGTTTTATACATTTTCTCAAGTAACAGACTTTATGATTTGGTTATTGAAAAATTTATAACATTGTACATTATGAATTGAAGAAAATTATTTTTTTACTTTTTTAAAAATAAATAACTCTGGTAGTACTAAAGAATGTATCTGGTTTTAATAGTGGAAAGGCACACACAAATAAATACCCTATAAAGCTAAGGAAGGTTAAAGCAGAGCAGTTCATTTGCATGGATCTGTGCAAAATACTGCAGTGAGTGAAGTTGCTCAGTCGTGCCCAACTCTTTGCGACCCCATGGACTGTAGCCCACCAGGCTCCTGCATCCATGGAATTTTCTAGGCAAGAGTACTGCAGTGGCTTGCCATTTCCTTCTCCAGGGAATCTTCCTGACCCAAAGAACAAACCCAGGTCTCCCGTGTTGCAGGCAGATGCTTTACCATCTGAGCCACCAGGGAATCAGAGGGGGTGACAAAATGTTCATGTATTTACAATTTTTTATAAAATTGGAGAAATTAACCAAAGTTTAACTTAAAACTACTGTCATCACATTGACTTTTATTTTTTTCCCATTTCTCTTCCACATATCAGACAGTGATTCAGTTTTCTTGGGCATTTTGTCCTTTAGTCAAATTCTTGGAAGATGGAGAAATTTAACTTGAGTTATATCAGGACAGGGCTTCTCAGGTGGTGCTAGTGGTAGAGAACCCTCCTGCCAATGCAGGAAACATAAAAGATGCAGGTTTGATTCCTGGGATGTGAAGATCCCCTGGAAGAGAGCATGGCAACCTACTCCAGTGTTCTTGTCTGGAGAATCCTAGGGACAGTGGGACTGGCAGGCTACAGTCCATAAGGCTTCAAAGAGTCAGACATGACTGATGCAACTGAGCATGCATGCATTATCAGAACTAGAACATAAGGACAGGAATTCTGTGGGCATGGTTTGCTTAACACTTTAAGTTTAACCAGAAAACTAGTGAGAAAGAGCTGAGGGATCACAGTGGAACTTCTTTAGTCCTCCAGGTTCTTTCACAGTCATTTGCAATACTGTGATCTTAAAAGAATATTATATTTTGTACACACCATAGAGAAAACCAGTCAACATCGGACATCATGATGGAGCAAAAAGAGTAGAAAAACCACTGCCAATATGCAAATAAAGGAGTGATTTTTTAAAAAATAGAAACATGTTGTCATTGACAGTAGCCATTTCAGATAATTCTGAGTGACGTTTAAGCATTCTTTGGCATTGCCTTTCTTTGGGATTGGAATGAAAACTGACCATTTCCAGTCCTGTGGCCACTGCTGAGTTTTCCAAATTTGCTGGCATATTGAGTGCAGCACTTTCGCAGCATCATCTTTTGGGATTTGAAACAGCTCAACTGGAATTCCATCACTTCCACTAGCTTTGTTTGTAGTGATGGTTTCTAAGGCCCACTTGACTTCACTTTCCAGGAAGTCTGGCTCTAGGAGAGTGATTACACCATCGTGATTATCTTGGTTATGAAGATCTTTTTTGTACAATTCTTCTGTGTATTCTTGCCACCTCTTCTTAATATCTTCTGCTTCTGTTGGTCCAGACCATTTCTGTCCTTTATCGAGCTCATCTTTGCATGAACTATTCCCTTGGTATCTCTAATTTTCCTGAAGATATCTATAGTCTTTCCCATTCTGTTGTTTTCCTCTATTTCTCTGCACTGATCACTGAGGAAGGCTTTCTTATCTCTCCTTGCTATTCTTTGGAACTCTGCATTCAGATGCTTATATCTTTCCTTTTCTCGTTTGCCTTTCACTTCTCTTCTTTTCACAGCTATTTGTAAGGCTTCCCCAGACAGCCATTTTGCTTTTTTGCATTTCTTTTCAATGTGGATGGTTTTGATCCCTATCTCCTGTACAATGTCATGAACCTCCATCCATAGTTCATCAGGCACTCATCTATCAGATCTAGTCCCTTAAATCTATTTCTGACTTCCACTGTATAATCATAAGGGATTTGATGTAGGTCATACCTGAATGGTATAGTGGTTTTCCCTACTTTTTTCAATTTAAGTCTGAATTTGGCAATAGGAGTTTTTTGCTTTATTGACTATGCCAAAGCCTTTGACTGTGTGGATCACAATAAACTGTGGAAAATTGTGAAACAGATGGGAATACCAGACCACCTGACCTACCTCTTGAGAAATCTATATGCAGATCAGGAAACAACAGTTAGAACTGGGCACAGAACAACATACTGGTTCCAAATAGGAAAAGGAATACATCAAGGCTGTATATTGTCATCCTGCTTATTTAAATTATATTCAGTGTACATTATGAGAAACGCTGGGCTGAAAGAAGCACAAGTTGGAATCAAGATTGCTGGGAGAAATATCAATAACCTCAGATATGCAGATGACATCACCCTTATGGCAGAAAGTGAAGAGGAACTAAAAAGCCCCTTGATGAAACTGAAAGAGGAGAGTGAAAAAGTTGGCTTAAAGCTCAACATTCAGAAAACGAAGATCATGGCATCTTGTCCCATCACTTCATAGGAAATAGATGGGGAAACAGTGGAAACAGTGTCAGCCTTTGTTTTTGGGGGCTCCAAAATCACTGCAGATGGTGACTGCAGCCATGAAATTAAAAGATGCTTACTCCTTGGAAGGAAAATTATGAACAACTTAGACAGCATACAAAAAAGCATAGACATTACTTTGCCAACAAAGCTAGTCAAGGCTAGACGGTCATGTATGGATGTGAAAGTTGTACTGTGAAGAAAG
The DNA here is from genome assembly GCF_014754425.2 of Oryx dammah. Classification (NCBI taxonomy): domain Eukaryota; kingdom Metazoa; phylum Chordata; class Mammalia; order Artiodactyla; family Bovidae; genus Oryx; species Oryx dammah. Next base: position 7,819,246 of record NW_024070187.1, read on the forward strand.
CTGAGCACTATAGAATTGATGCTTTTGAACTGTGGTGTTGGAGAAGACTCTTGAGAGTCCCAGACTGCAAGGAAATCCAATCAGTCCATTCTAAAGGAGATGAGTCCTGGGTGTTCTTTGAAAGGACTGATGCTAAAGCTGAAACTCTAATACTTTGGCCACCTTATGCAAAGAATTAACTCATTAGAAAATACTCTGATGCTGGGAGGGTTTGGGGGCAGGAGGAGAAGGGGACGACAGAGGGTGAGATGGCTGGATGGCATCACTGACTTGATGGACATGAGTTTGGGTGAACTCAGGAAGTTGGTGATGGACAGACAGGCCCAGCGTGCTGCCATTCATGGGGTCTCAAAGTGTCGGACACGACTGAGCGACTGAATTGAACTGAACTGAGTGAGGTACACTGGATAGGAACCTCTGTGGACTAAAGAGAGGGATCAAAGAAATGAGGTATTTGGTTTGAAATGGGTGTTATTATGGCTTCTGCTACCTGTGCGTATCTATATTTTCCCAACCACCCTAGAAGTTTCTGTTTCTGAAGAGAACTACAGGTAGGGAAGTACAGAGGTTCTGTTAACAAATTTATTATTTGAGTTTCAGAAATCTGGGCACAGCTTAGCTGGATTCTGTGCCTGTCTCACCAAGCTGCAATGTATTGGTGGGAGACAGAGTCCATCTGGAAGCTGGAGGAGGACAGAAAGTTCTTCCTTGGCTCACAAGGCGTTGACATCAATCAGCTCCTTGGGGTTTAAGATTCATAATGGACTGCTTCATCACAGACAGTGAGGGAGAGAGACAGAGAGAGACAGGAGACTAGCAAGATGACACTACTCTTATGTAATCACACATACCTGCACCCATCACATCACCTTGGCTGCATTGTACTGGCTAAAAGTAAGGCACTGGTCCTTAACATTGCAAATACCAGTAAGATGAATTATGGCTTAAAGTCTATTGGCCAGAGGCTCTACTCCTCTCTTTGTGAACAATGCTGTGAGTGACTTAATGTAGGCTTCCTGTTGGGTAAATGACTCTCCAAAAAGAAGTCCACACAAAACAGTAGAATAATAATAGCTCAGTAACTTGGAAAGGTAGCAAATGATGATAGGGTCAACCAATTAGGATTGCTAATAAATTTAAAACCAAGCACTTGGAACAATGAAAATGAAGAGAAACATCTGCAATTTCTCTTGCAGTTTCAATCTATGCCATGCTCAATTAAATACGTTAGAAAACTTTACTAAATATAATGATAAAGTTTGTGAATATCTTTTTCTTAAGATTTTTAAATTTAAGGAGGAAACTCAAACATTTACTGTTATAAAAACACTTACTCTTCTCAATATATTAAATTGATTAAAAAAAAAAAAACTACAAACTAAAGTGCATTTCTTTTCCAGCAAATATTATTGAAATATCCATGGAAAATATTGCTGATAATATGAAAAGTGTTAGAATACTAAGTTACAGTAATACAGTTACAGTATGAAACATTTGCTTCCTAGTTGAAGAATTTTCAGATACTCCCAGAATATCTGAGTTTATGGTATTTTCTGGATTTGGTTTCAATAATAAAATATTCTACAAATTGCCTTTTTAATGACATATTAAAGGAAAGTGAAAGTCGCTCAGTCGTGTTTGACTCTTTACGACACCAAGGACTGTAGAGTCCATGGAATTCTCTAGGCCAGAATACTGGAGTGGGTATCCTTTCCCTTCACCTGGGGATCTTTTCAACCCAGGAATTGAACCAGCGTCTCCTGCACTGCAGGTGGATTCTTTACCAACTGAGCTATCAGGGAAGCCCTATTAAAGGAGAGAAGTACTGACAAAGAATATAGTTAAAGACGTCTTTAACAAAAGTCAGTGCTTGGGTTAAAAACTATGCATGGATAACCACTGAAGAAATGGCCACTTTAACTTGGCCAAAGGTTGTGGAATATGGTCCAGAGTGAGCACTGCAGCATTATCTGAAATTTTTCCAATGAATTATTCATAACCTAGTTAATGCAGAAAGTAATTAGTTTTGTCAGTTGCTAGGTTTGTGACCAGAAGAGGATTATTTAAAGTCACTAAGGGCTCCAGTTCTCTTGTATGTCAGGTGGGAACACTACCTAAGTACACGGTAAGTGGTGACATTCTTAGCACAGTGCTTGGGTTGTGGCGGGCACTGTCCATCTTCATGTCTACCCCTCACTCACCTTTCACTGCACTGCACGTCTGATCTTTGGTCCACCCACACAGCAGACCAGAAGTGTTGGTGAGTTAGGCCCCTTGTGAGGAGCCAAACCAGGGATATACTAGAGTGGGTATGCAAAAACCTCAGTGTTCTCATTTCTCAATTAGGATAATTCAACTCATTAAATATTTTGAGTCTCTTTGGGAACTATTAGGTCAGTTCAGTCACTCAGTCATGCCTAACTCTTTCTGACCCCATGGACTGCAGCATGCCAGGCTTCTCTGTCCATCACCAACTCCCGGAGCTTGCTCAACTCATGCCCATTGAGTTGGTGATGCCCTCCAACAATCTCAACCTCTGTCATCCCCTTCTTCTCCTGCCTTCAATCTTTCTCAGCATCAGAGTCTTTTCCAGTGAGTCAGCTCTTCGCATCAGGTGGCCAAAGTATTGGAGTTTCAGCTTCAGCATCAGTCCTTCCAAGGAACTATTAGGTACACCTTAATAAAAGAATGGATACTAATAGAGCACTCTGTATTTGTGTATTTGTTTTATTGCATTTGCCAAGAAATGCACATGAAAATTTTTATGTAGTCACATTAAAATGATAACTTTACTAGATATTTGTTGTTCTTACTTTCTTCTTTATATATAATCTAACTTATTTTTCATTTAAACAGACTTATTTTATGTCTGTATTGTAATCGAGTTTACTGAAGTCTCTTTTTGAAGCAGGCTATATAAAAATTGGATGGACAGTAGAAGGTAGGTAGAGAAAAGAAAACAAAAGAAGGAAATAGTAAGATTGACTATTTGTAGATTTTTCACAAGTCCTGGGAATCCCGAGATATGAAACCTGAGACTTTGGCCAGCTAATATCAGATTTCCTGGGAAGACAAAAAGAGGAGGTTGCGTCCAGTCACTGGCCAATCAGTCAGTCAGCCAAGCCTATGCAATTAAAGTCTAATAAAATCTGAACCACACCGATAGAGTGTCCTTGCTGGTGGGTGACACACTTTGATGTGCCAGGAAAGTGACACATCTTGAAGACAAAGAATCTCCATGTTTGGAACCCTCCTATCCTCACCCTTTGAGTCTCTTCATTTCATTGATTGTGATTTGTATCCTTTATAATAAACTTCATTCATAATTATAGCACTTTCTTGAGTTCCATGAGTCACTCTAGAAAATTATCAAATCTGAGAGGACAGTGAGAATCATCACATTTATGGGATTTCTTTGGAAGGAATGATGCTAAAGCTGAAACTCCAGTACTTTGGCCACCTCATGCGAAGAGTTGACTCATTGGAAAAGACTGTGATGCTGGGAGGGATTGGGGGCAGGAGGAGAAGGGGACAACAGAGGATGAGATGGCTGGATGGCATCATGGACTCGACGGACGTGAGTCTGAGTGAACTCCGGGAGTTGGTGATGGACAGGGAGGCCTGGCATGCTGCGATTCATGGGGTCCAAAGAGTTGGACATGACTGAGCGACTGAACTGAACTGAACTGAACTGAGTTGTATAAGTGGCTGATGAACTTCAGAGCTTTCAGCTTCACCTCCTCTGAAGAGGAGAGTCTTCTGGAGACTCAGAGGTCAACCTGAGAAGTCTACACTAACTCCAGGTAGTTAGTATCAGAATTACATTGCAGAATTTAATAAAAGTGAAGAGCAAAAAGGCAAAATTGTATTTAGAAAATAGCAAGAAAGAAGGAGGTAGGTATAGACCAAACCAGTGGGAGCTAAGGGTATGCAAAATATGGAATTTGAAGTTTTTCCTAAGTACAATAGAAAGCTTTTTAAAAATTTAAAGCAGATAAAAAATGGAAATAGAATTATGGTTAAAACATTACCCTGGATGCTGTGTGAAAAACTGCAGACTGTTTGGTGGCTGCAATGACCATGCAGTGAAGATAATCCAGGCATGGATGTGTGTAGTCAAGTGGATATGGAGATATTGGGACTTATGTTGATTTTAGAGCCTCAATTCTTGCAGCTGGTTGGATGAGGAGTAATGAAACTGAGAGGAAACAAGGGGCTATTTATTCTAAGATATTGACCTGAATTGCCAATGCAGGAGACATGAGAGACAGATTCGATCCCTGGGTAAGGAAGATCCCGCGGAGGAGGGTGTGGCAACCCACACCAGTATCCTTGCCTGGAGAATTTCATGAAGAGAGGAGCCTGATGGGCTATAATCCACAGTCGCACAGAGTCAGACATAACTGAAGTGACTTAGGATGAATGCATGAATTGGCTTGAAAGTAGTAAGTACTCAGATGGGAAAAAAAATGGGGGGGAAGAACTGACCTATTAGGAGAGATGGAGAGAATTTTGTGTATCTTAAGGTGGTTTATTGTGGCAGCAGATTGATGACTTCCCCAAAGATTTTTACATCCAGATTTGGAAACTGTGAGTACATTACCGTATATATTAGTGGGGAATTGAGTGAACTCTGGAAGTTGGTGATGAACAGGGAGGCCTGGCGTGCTGCGATTCATGGGGTTGCAAAGAGTCGGACATGACTGAGCAACTGAACTGAACTGAACTGAAGGTTTCAAATAAGTGGACATTAAAAATAGAGAAATTAGTGTGTATTATCTGGATGGATCCAATGTAATTATGGTTTTTTAAGAGTGGAAGAGAGAAGTACAAGAAAAAGAATGAGAAAGATGGCAGAGTGAGGACTCAACTTAATGATGCTGACTCTGAATATGGTTAAGTGGGACATAATCCAAGGAATGCAGGTGGCTTCCAGAAAAGGCAAGGAAATGGATTTTCTCAGAAAACCTCAAGAAGGGAACTCAACACTACTGACAGCTTGATTTTAGCCCAGAAGTAGCCTGCGATAGAATTCTAATCTATAGAAATACAATATTATTATGTGGTTGAAATCAATAAATTTGTGGTAATTTTTTATAGCAGCAATAAAATATTAATATACCTGTTAATCATACAGTTAGAGGTTTTCAGAAAGAAGTTATTTTATAAATATTTAGTTCAGAGAAGGTTGGATAAAGAAATGCAGACATGAGGGTCAAGGACATATTGACAAAAAGGCAGATAGACAAAAGAGAGGCTAATTTAGATAATACATAGATTAAGATAGTACAGCTTAGCATTTTCAAAGTCTAATACTACACAGTTACTGTGTAGCTAATGAAGGAATTACTTAAGGTATGTTTTGTATCAAGTCGCAAGTGTGAAAACTTAATTATTGTAATTGCTGACATATTTTTTACATTGTGAATTATTTTGTTTAAGGCATTCAAATTTATATTTTTATCTAGTACAGTTTTTAACATGGAAGTGAGCATCAGAATGCAAATAACTGAGACAAAAAGAGAAGCTCAAGGCAAAGGAGAAAAGGCAAGATATACCCATCTGAATGCAGAGTTCCAAAGAATAGCAAGGAGAGATAACAAAGCTTTCCTCAGTGATCCATGCAAAGAAATAGAGGAAAACAATAGAAAGGGAAAGACTAGAGATATGCAGATGACACCATCCTTATGGCAGAAAACAAAGAGGAACTGAAGAGCATCTTGATGAAAGTGAAAGAGGAGAGTGAAAAAGCTGGCCTAAAATTCAACATTCAAAAACCTAAAATCATGGCATCTGGTTCCATCACTTCATGGCAAATAGATGGGGAAACAGTGGAAACAGTGTCAGACTTTATTTTCTTGGGCTCCAAAATCATTGCAGATGGTAACTGCAGCCATTAAAAGACACTTGCTCCTTGGAAGAAAAGCTATGACCAACCTAGACAGCATATTAAAAAGCAGAGACATTACTTTGCCAACAAAGGTGCAACTAGTCAAAGCTATGGTTTTCCCAGTAGTCACGTATGGATGTGAGAGCTGGACTATAAAGAAAGCTGAGTGCCAAAGAATTGATGCTTTTGAACTGTGGTGTTGGAGAAGACTCTTGAGAGTCCCTTGGACTGCAAGGAGATCCAACCTGTCCATCCTAGGAAATCAGGAAATCAGTCCTGAATATTCATTGGAAGGGCTGATGCTGAAGCTGAAACTCCAATACTTTGGCCACCTGATGTGAAGAACTGACTTATTGGAAGACCCTGATGCCAATAAAGATTGAAGTCAGGAGGAGAAGGGGAAGACAGAGGATGAGATGGTTGGATGTCCAGTGACTCGATGGACATGAGTTTGAGCAAGCTCTGGGAGTTTTTGATGGATAGGGAAGTCTGGCGTGCTGCAGTCCATGGGGCTACAACGAATCTGACACAACTGAGTGACTAAACTGCATTGAACTGAAGCATCAGAAAATAGTTAACATAGAGGTTTAGATACTAAAGGAAACTTTTAAAATGTATTCTATATTAGGAAGATTGGAAGATTTTTTGTTTTCTTTTCCTCCTTAGAGATGATTTCATACTTCTTGAAAACTACTGAAGAAATTCCAAGAGAGCACTGACCAAGTACCAGTATGAACGATTCTGTTTGCCAAACGATAATTATTACGTCTCAAAGGGTTACAAAATGTATATTAATGACTCTTTTAAAATCATTTCTGGACTCTGCCTTGTCAATTATTTTGAGAAATGATAAAAATTATTCCCTACAAATAATTGACAAATGTCAGCAATTAGAGTCCATTTCCCTGTGTTTGGTACACATATTTCATATTATCCTATAGTGACATTATAATTGACTAAAGTGTTTAACCAATTGTACTTTGAGGGTTATTTTCCCTGGCTCTAGAAGTATCTTATTGAGACAATAATGAAATCTCTGCAGCCAATCTTATTCTCTCCGGTTGAAAAGACTTTATTATTTATCACAGATAGAGAAAGGCAGTTTTCTTCACTGAAAAAAAGCAAATTAAAGTGAAGTGAAAAAAAGAGGATTGCTGGAGCAAAAATTTGAGAAAGCTGCTTCATGAGAATAAAGTGGGCTGTGAAGAGAAGCTGGCCTTTTACAGTCAGATGTTGCCTTTCACTGGTATTTGTTAAATTTAAAGACACCATGAAAATTGTTTGACATTGCATTCAAACGCTTTTAGACCTCTCTTTGGATACAAAATGTAGGTTTCATGTAGCCTTTTATCTCTCCAAGCTAGTGGAGACTAGGGCAACGCTGTTTGTGCTTCAGAGCACTGAGAGTTAGTTACAGAATCCAAATACAGCCACACAAGAACTTGGGCAGCTTATTTTCAATGGTACGTTTTAACTGCAATGGTTTAGTATTTCTTCATACTAAAAATTAGCTGCTGTATGGATAGTTTACTCAAACCCAGTCACATTATTTATGTACTATCAAAATTAATTTTTTAAGCTCATCTATCAAAGCATTTTTACCATTTGCAAAAAATCTTGAAAGTTTCAGAGTTTTAGAGTTTCCTGGTTCTGGAATATCCTCAAGTGTTGTGAAAGTAAAAGCACACCCCCTCGCCTTCCTAAAAGGAAGGCTTTACTTCATCTCTTTCCTGGACGAGGATCCTTTTCTGTTTGTTTTCATTCCTTTGTTTAATGAGACAATGCTACTTGAAGCACATATTTAAATACACAGTTTTCAAAGCTCAAATAAATATGTTAATTTCTTTAACCATTAAGATGACGAGCATATTCATTATTCCCCCAAATTTCCTTTTGTTTCTTTGCAATGCCTCCCTCCTACCTCTACAGCCAATCCCCAGGCAACGACGGATCTGCTTTGTCAAAGTGGATCAGTGTGTATGCTTTCAAATTTCATATGAAAGAGTTACAGAGTATGTATCTTTAATTTTGTTCTTACTTTTTTTTTACTCAGATACTTTTTTTGAAATTCATTATGTTGCAGCACGAGTCAATACTTAATTTATTTTTAATGCAGCGCAGTATTCTATCTTATAGTATTGTTGTTGTTCAATCACTAAGTTGTGTCTGGCTCTAAAGTATGGAAACCTTGCAATTTATGTGTCTATTCCATATGTTGATGGATATTACAAATAATATTGCTGGGTGGTTATAAGTTGCATTTGCCCAGGGGCTGATGATGTCTAATATGTTTTCATGAGTTTGTTGGTCATCTATCTTTGGGAAAGTGTCCAAATCTTTTGCCCATTTAAAAAAAAAAAATGGGATCATATTTTTTATGAAATTTATTATATTCATTAAGAGTCTGAGATTCTAAAATTCTTTCTAAAGACCATATTCTGGATACAAGCTCCTTATGCGACACATGATGTATGAAGAGCAAACATTTTCTCCGTCTGTGGCTTGTCTTTTCATTCAACTCTGAAGGAAGAAACCAGAAGTGTCAAATTTAAATTCTGCAAGTGTACACTACACACTTCCTTCTCAGGAATATGCAGGAGTAAAATATTATTACATCAAACAACAACCATAATGATAGAACTTGGATAATTAGAAGCTATAAGCTGTTTAGTGACAGGGCATAGGTTGATCTTTGAAATCCAGACATCTTAAAATACTGATCTGTTCAAATAATACTTCCAAGGAGAATTTTGCAATAGTAGAAAATAAAACAGAATTGTACATTTTATATACAGCCTCCACATTTGACAAAAAAGAAGACTGGCATTTTGAGAATATTCTCAATTTGATATCAGCTCTAAATTTATGAATTTGAATTGTGTCTCCACTTCTCTAGCTGCAAAAGGAGAAACAATATATTCTCTCTTTGAGACTATTTTTCACTATCATTATTTTCAAGACTAAGCAATGGAATTCCACAGTTAACACTAAAGGAAGATAACAGGTCTAAAACAAATACATTATTGGAGCCTGGTAGCTCCCTGAATTAAGGAGATAGAACTCCATGTCTTATGAAGCCAGGGTGGGTAGAATTTGCAGGACAGAGTACTGCAGAAAAGAGAGTTACCCAAGGAAAGAAGTTCAAATATATTCAGAAGGGCCACCTTGGATATCCAGTTGATTACTACTCAGAGAATGAAGTAAAGACAATACCTGGTGCCAGGGAAAGGATTTCTTCAAAAAATTAGAGGTAAGAATATCTGGCATTAAAGAGAATATGGAACAACACATGTGCTTAACAACCAAAGTAGAAAATTTTATAATCGGGCACGGGGTGGGGTGCGGTTGGAGGGACAGTTGGTTACAGTATTAAGCAGGGTACTGCCACAAAGGTGGGAGAAAAAATAATCCTAGACTAAACATAGTTTTAATCCAGACTAGAAAAGTTTAAAAGCAAGATTCAAATGGTAAAACTATTATAAAAAACATAACCATATTCTGGAACCAAGCTCAAAAATATAGTAACTTAAATAGTATCTTAAATAAATATTTTATTTAAGAATCAAGGTAAAATTCAGAATGTCTCAGTTCAGTTCAGTTCATTTCAGTTCAGTCGCTCAGTCATGTCCGACTCTTTGCAACCCCATGAATCGCAGCACACCAGGCCTCCCTGTCCATCACCAACTCCCAGAGTTCACTCAGACTCACGTCCATCAAGTCAGTGATGCCATTCAGCCGTCTCATCCTCTGTCGTCCCCTTCTCCTCCTGCTCCCAATCCCTCCCAGAATCAGAGTATTTTTGAATGAGTTAACTCTTCACATGAGGTGGCCAAAGTATTGGAATTTTAGCTTTAGCATCATTCCTTCCCAAGAAATCTCCTTCAGAATGGACTGGTTGGATCTCCTTGCAGTCCAAGGGACTCTCAAGAGTCTTCTCCAACTTCAAAAGCATGAATTTTTCGGTGCTCAGCCTTCTTCACAGAATGTCTGGTAACCCCCAAAATGACCAGGTATGAAAAGAGGGAGGAGAAGAGAAAATATAATGAGGAAAAAATAAAAACTGACCCAGAATTATGTAGATGGTAGAAATTTTAAAAAAGAATAAACATTAAAACACTGATTATGAAAATATCCTTCATGTCCATGTTGGTTAATTTGGCCTTTGGCAGTTTCCCAACTTTTAAAGTTATTATTTTTTATTTGTGATTAATATCATGTTGATGTATGTTGCCAGTATAAGTTTATGATGTGTTTCTAATTATGGAAAAATTGCCATAATTTTTAACATTCAAAGTGAAAAAGAAACCATATGGTCCAAAGGACAATGAATTGGCCTTACTATTTATTTATATCTACCAGCATTTATCTAGCTACTCATGTTTTGAAGCACAGCTAGTTTTGTAAAGGAGGGGGAAAAAATCTTCCTTTCACCCCTTTAAATTATGGACTCTGGGCTTAGAGAACAAAATTTCTCCCTGTATATCATCTACACACTTTAAGGGCAGGGAAGCCTGGTGTGCTGCAGTTCATGGAATCTCACTGGAGAGTCAGACTGACTGAGCAACTGAACAACAACATGGTTTAAGCTACTTGATTCTGCACAGTCACAAGAAGGTGGGCTTAGAGCTTAGGCTTCTTCTGAATCTCAACTATTATTTTTGGTTTGGGACAAATAATGTAATTCCTCCAATGCACCTCATCCACAAAATGGAAATCATAATACTTGCTAAAGAAAATAAATAATATAAAACTGCCTAGAACATAATAAGAACTTACTAAATGTCAACTTTTAGAGAAAATGATGCTGAAGAAGTGAGCATAAATATTTTAAAAAATGAAAATTGAATTTTTAAAATATGTTTAAACAGAAGCCATGTGTTATTTTCCTGTGCTTTGGCTATTATTTGTGTGTGTGTGTGTGTGTGCATGTGTGTAGAGGATTTATAATTTATTTTTTCCTCCTTTCAAGAATTCTAATTTTAAAATGTAGACTGTTAGAATCAATATTTTACTAGGGTGAGAACTTACTACTTGACTCCTGTGTTTGGAAGAGGTACAGTAAATTTTTAAAGAGTTTAATAACAAAATTTTTGCTATTTTTTTCATTGTTAGGAAATTAAATGATATGTGAGTTGGTGCTCTATATAATGTACAAAGCAGTATATAAAGTACAAACAATTTTAACAGTACCTATTAATTTTAATAGTACTTGTTAACATTTTTCATTATGTTGATTTTGATGAAAACAATTAAATAAATGTTATTTTATGTGGAGCTCCATGACTTAATAATCCCTGCAGGTGCCTGCCAACACACAACAGCTTTTCTTTCCCACTTACCATTCCATTAGACAGAGTAATAAGTAGCAGTGTAGGTATTACATTTCTAGGAAAAATGGAGGTTAAATAGTAAAAAAATATTACACTGATATTAATCTCACGGTCATATTGATAGTGACTAAAAAAATAGGATTAATGAATAAATCATACTAATCTGACCGAAAAAATGGATTCAGTTACTTTGCTTTGAAAAGGTCATTTCGTTAATCTTACAACTGTTTACCAATTCATAAAGGGTTAAATGAAACATTATTTTCATTAGATCTCTTCACAGCCATCTTGGGTGATTATCTAGAGGTAGTCAGGTTAAGTGATTATTTTGCTTCTATGTAAGGCAATGTGAAATTTATAAAATTTATTGGATATTTTGAAAGACTGGCAATTTAATAATGTTAGTAGCTAGGGCATGCTTAATTTGGAAGATAGGCTGTGGAGACTTTGTTATTCCTTACAATGGTTATCTAAAAGGGTCTGGTGAATTAAAAAATGTTATCCAGGGCCCCTCCCATGCCACGGGCTGGTGAGGAGATGGTGGCGAAGGTTTCCTGGCCATCCCCCTCCAACTTCTCCCCAGCAGGAGCCACAGCTGGTTGGCCTGCGATGAGATTTCATTCTCTCCATTCAAAGGACATCCTTTCTGAGCTGCTGTGAATAAATTTGGAATGATACTGTATATTTCCATCGGATGGAGAATTAGCTGAACCTTGACTAAAGATTGCTGCACTGGACGACTTCAGAATATTATTGGCCACGTCACCCAATAGAAGTCAGAACTCCCATGGACTGAAGCACATTGGCCTTGACCAGATCTGGGATGACCTCAGAGCTGGCATCCAGCAAGTGTACACCAGACGGAGCATGGCCATGTCCAGACCCACAGAACTCTACACTCACACCTGTAACTACTGCACGAGTGTTCACCAGTTCAACCAGGCTCGAGGAGCTGGTGTCTCTCCTAAATAAAAAAAGGAGCAATCTCTGGGGGAGCTCAGTTTGAGGGATTGGAATTGTACAAACAGCTTAAAGAATTCATGAAGAATTACTTGACAAATCTTCTTAAGGAAGGAGATGATTTTATGTATGTGAGTGTACTGAAGTTCTATACTATGCAATGGGAAGACTACCAATTTTCAAGCAAAGTGCTGAACGGGATGTGTGCCTACCTCAATAGACATTGGGTTCGTCAGGAATGTGACAAAGGATGGAAAGGAATCTATAAAATCTATTCTCTTGCATTGGTGACGTGAAGAGACTGGCTTTTCAGGCCACTGAATAAAGAGGTAACAAATGCTGTTTTAAAACTCATTGAAAAAGAAAGAAATGGTGAAGCCTTCAATACAAGACTGGCAAGTGGAGTTGCATGGTCTTACCTGGAATTGGGGCTGAATGAAGGTGATGCCTTTGTGAAGGGCCCTATGCTAACAGTGTACAAAGAATCCTTGCATCTCAGTTTCTGGCTGACACAGAAATAATTTTTACCAGAGAGAGTACTGAATTCTTGCAGCAGAACCCGGTTACTGAAAATATGAAAAAGGCAGAGACCCGTTTGCTGGAGGAGCAGCAGAGGGTCCTGGTGTACCTTCCTGAGAACACAGAGGAGGAGCTTGCCAGGAAGTGCCAGAAGGTGTCATCAAGAAACACCTGGAGATCTTCCACACAGTTCCTGAACCTGCTGGATGCCGACAAAAATGAAGATTTGGGTCTCATATATAATCTTGTATCTAGAATTCAGGATGGCCTGGGAAAATTGAAAAAACTCCTGGAGACACACATTCATAATCAGAGTCTTGCAGCAATTGAGAAGTGTGGAAAAGCTGCATTAAAAGACCCCAAAATGTATATACAGACAGTGTTGGATGTTCATAAAAAATACAATGCCCTGGTAATGTCGGCATTCAACAATAATGCTGGCTTCCTGGCCTCACTGGACAAGGCTTGAGGTTGCTTCATAAACAACATGGCTACCAAAATGGCTCGTCTAGTAAATGCCCCTAGTTGCTGACTTGATACTGTGACTCCCTGTTAAAGAAGAGTTCAAAGAACCCAAAAGAAGCAGAACTTGAAGACACACTCAACCAAGTGATGGTGGTCTTCAAATAAATCGAAGACAAAGACGTGTTTCAGAAGTTCTACACGAAGAGGTTGTCTCTGCTGGCCAAGAGGTTGTCCGTCAGAGCGTGCGAGCGACGCTGCCGAGGCGAGCACGATCTCTAAGCTACAGCAAGCTTGTGAGTTTGAGTTTACCGCTAAACTTCAGCAGATGTTTCAAGACATCGGTTTAAGCAAATATTTGAATGAGCAATTCAAAAAGGACCAGACGAACTCCCAGCCGCTGGACTTGGATTTCAGTATTCAAGTACTGAGTTTCGGATTGTGGCCCTTTCAACAACCTTGTACGTTTGCCTTGCTGTCTTGGCTGGAAGGGAGTTACCAGCAATTCACAGCCTTTTACTCCAGCCGTCACAGTGGCAGAAAATTGACGTGGTTATGTCAAGTATCAAAAGGAGAATTAGTAACAAACTACTTCAAAAACAGATACGCTTTGCGGGCATTTACAGTCCAGATGGCCATCCTGCTCCAGTACAACACAGAGGATGCTTAGGCCATCAGCAGCTGACTGGGAGCACCCAGATAAAAACGGACATTTTGGCACAAGTCCTACAGGTTTTGTGGAAGTCAAAGTTACTGGTCTTGTAAGATGAAAATGCAAATGCTGATGAGGTGGAATTGAAGCCAGATACCTTAATAAAATTAAATCTTGGTTATAATAATAAGAAATTAAGGGTTAACTTCAATGTGCCAATGAAAACGGAACAGAAGCAGGAACAAGAAACCACACACCTACACATCCAGGAAGATCTCAAACTACTGGTTCCGACGGCTATTGTGAGAATTATGACAATGAGGAAGGTCCTAAAACACCAGCAGTTACTTGGAGAAGTACTGCCTCAGCTGTCCTCAAGATGCAAGCCCCAGGACCCAGTATATTAAGAAATGCATTGACATTCTGATCGAGATAAAGTATCTGGAGCGAGTGGACAAGGAGGAGGACACCTACAGTTTCCTGGCTCAACCCCAAAGAGTCTGAGCCCGGGCACAGCCCCTCGGCCCCCCGGGGAGGGGAGCTGAGTGTGCGGCAGCGGAGCCTCCGGACTCCTGCTCCGCCTGAGGCCCAGGCTCCCATAGCAAGCTGGGACGACTGGAGCTGCTCAGGATCGCCACACTTCATGTCTGTCCATATGAACACGATGCCATTTAACCTAATTTAAGACTAGAGGATGGGACTTTCCACGCTGAGGGCTGCACGCTTCTGCATCCAAATCAACCCATTGGCCACGTGAGCACCGGCTGCCGGCCAGGGCCCCTGAGCCAGCAGGCCTGGAGAGTCAGTCTGAATTGACCCACGTGTAATCTGCTATGAAAAGCCATTCGTATAGTGTGTTTCATCTTTTAATGTGTGAAAGTAAAGAAAATTAAAGGATTTCTGTACAAAAAAATATTTTCCACAAACAAGTATAATTTCATCAAATCATTTATCATAGTTTGATTTCATATGACTATATTTAGTCATATAATATGAAGACACTTAACCAACTGGAATGGCAATTTATACTAAGATCACAACTATCCACATTTTAGAATTATTTGCTGAAGACATCTATAACCAAGAAATCAAAATGTCAAATTTTGTTTATATGTATAGTTCAATGAAGTCTCAAACCATTTCCTTATAATCAAATATTTATACTTAAATTTATAAATATTTAACTAGAAAAGTATATTAAGTGACTAAATAAATAACACATGAAATAAATTCAATTTGCCACCAAAGAGATGTTACCAATTCTACAGGAACTTTTTTTTTTTCCACAAAGTATAAAGGGTTTCTTTTCTTTTCTTTTTTTTTTTAATTTATTTTAATTGGAGGCTAATTACTTTACAATATTGTAGTGGCTTTTCCATACATTGACATGAATCAGCCATGGGTGTACATGTGTTCCCCATCCTAAATCCCCTCCCACCACCCTCCACATCCCATCCCTCAGGGTCATCTCAGTGCACGGGCCCTGAGCACCCTGTCTTATGCATCAAACCTGGACAGACAATCTGTTTCACATATGATAATATACACGTTTCAGTGATATTCTCCCAAATCATCCCACCCTCTCCCCCTCCCACAGAGTCCAAAAGACTGTTCTTTACATCTGTGTCTTTTTTTGCTGTCTCTCATATAGGGTTATCATTACCATCTTTCTAATTCCACATATATGCACTATGCACTGATATACTGTATTAGTGTTTTTCTTTTTGATTTACCTTACTCCTTATAATAGGTTCCAATTTCACCCACCTCATTAGAACTGATTTAAATGCATTTTTAATGGCTGAGTAATATTTCACTGTGTATATGCACCACAGCTTTCTTATCCATTTGTCTGACAATGGACATCTAGGTTGCTTTCATGTCCTGACTATTGTAAACTGTGCTGTGATGAACATTGGGGTACACGTGTCTCAATTCTGGTTTCCTTGGTGTGTATGCCCAGCAGTGGGATTGCTGGGTCATAAGGCAGTTCTATTTCCAGTTTTTTAAGGAATTTCTACACTGTTCTCCATAGTGGCTGTACTGGTTTGCATTCCCACCAACAGTGTAACAGGGTTCCCTTTTCTCCACACCCTCTCCAGCATGTATTGTTTGTAGACTTTTGGATCGCAGCCATTCTGACTGGTGTGAAATGGTACCTCATTGTGGTTTTGATTTGCATTTCTCTGATAATGAGTGATATTGAGCATCTTTACATATGTTTGTTAGCCTTCTTTGGAGAAATGTCTGTTTAGTTCTTCGGCCCATTTTTTACTGGGTCGTTTATTTTTCTGGAATTGAGCTGCAGGAGCTGCTTTTATATTTTTTAGATTAGGGTTTCTGTTAATTATCTTTAACATAGGCAAGGTTATTTAAGTCAATAAATTTTTAAGGAACTGCACACGTTCTCATTTTTTCCACTGCCAGTCTCCATGGCTTGTGATGCACTGCAAGACTGTAACAGCACAGCACAGACTGGGGAGATTAGTTTGCAGTAAGGTTAAAATGTCATCTCTGGTAAAAATAAGATATTACTGCTTTTTGTTCTTTCTTTTTGAAGGCTATAAATACACATTTTATTAGATAGATTGTGTGTTATTCTAAAGTTGACTGTAAATGTAATAAATTCTTTCCATAACAGTAAAAAATATAATTTATTCTGTCATAAACTAAAAATGCCTTTCTGTGGGAAAGCCACATCTGTTATTATAAAGATACGCTGAATTTCAGAACTCAGAAAGTCCTAGTAGAATTGTGTAGGTGTATATTTGTATAAAATACTAATATTTTGGAATAATAAATTTTTTGAAGCTTCTGTTGGCTATGATCCTGGAGTAAGAAATGGCAACCCACTCTAGTATTCTTTCCTGGAGAATTCCATGGACAAAGGAGCCTGGTGGGCTACAATCAATGAGTCTGCAGAGATCACACATGACTGCCTGAGCATACTGGCTATAATATATTTAAACATAAAATTATGAAATAGTAATATAATGTACCATGACCTGTCAGTATTGCATGGCCCTACACGGCATGGCTTAGTTTCATTGAGTTAGACAAAATGTGGTCCATGTGATTAGATTGGTTAGTTTTCTGTGACTGAGGTTTCAGTCTGTTTGCCCTCTGATGCCCTCTCTCAGCACCTACTATCTTAGTGGGGTTTCTCTTACCTTGGACGTGGGGTATCACTTTATGGCTGCTCCAGCAAAGTGCAGCCACAGCTGCTTAACTTCAGTTCAGTTCAGTTCAGTCGCCCAGTCGTGTCCAACTCTTTGCGACCCCATGAATGGCAGCACGCCAGACCTCCCTGTCCATCACCAACTCCCGGAGTTCACTCAAACTCACATCCATCGAGTAGGTGATGCCATCCAACCATCTCATTCCCTGTTGTCCCTTTCTCTTCCTGCCCCCAATCCCTCCCAGAATCAGATTCTTTTCCAATGAGTCAACTCTTCGCATGAGGTGGCCCAAATACTGGAGTTTCAGCTTTAGCATCAGTCCTTCCAATGAGCACCCAGGGCTGATCTCCTTTAGAATGGACTGGTTGGATCTCCTTGCAGTCCAAGGGACTCATAAGAGTCTTCTCCAACACCACAGTCCAAAAGCATCAATTCTTCAGTGCTCAGCCTTCTTCACAGTCCAACTCTCATATCCATACATGACCACTGGAAAAACCATAGCCTTTACTAGAGGCACCTTTGTTGGCAAAATAATGTGTCTGCTTTTGAATACGCTATCTAGGTTGATCATAATTTTTCTTCAAGGAGTAAGCGTCTTTTAATTTCATGTCTGCAATCACCATCTACAGTGATTTTGGAGCTTCCCAAAATAAAGTCTGACACTGTTCCCGTGTTTCCCCATCTATTTCCCATGAAGTGATGGGACCAGATGCCATTATCTTCATTTTCTGAATGTTGAGCTTTAAATCAACTTTTTTACTCTCTTCTTTTGCTTTCATCAAGGGGCTTTTTTAGTTCTTCTTCACTTTCTGCCATAAGGGTGGTGTCATCTGCATATCTGAGGCTATTGATATTTCTCCCAGTAATCTTGATTCCAGCTTGTGCTTCTTCCAGCCCAGTGTTTCTCATGATGTACTCTGCATATAAGTTAAATAAGCAGGGTGACAATATACAGCCTTGACATACTCCTTTTCCTATTTGGAACCAGTCTGTTTTCCCATGTCCAATTCTAACTGTTGCTTCCTGACCTGCGTATAGGTTTCTCAAGAGGCAGGTCAGATGGTCTGGTATTCCCATCTCTTGAAGAATTTTCCACAGTTTATTGTGATCCACTGCTTAACTTAGACATGGGGTATCTCGTAACTGCTGCCTCTCCTGACCCTGGATGTGGGACATTTCCTTTTGGCTGCTCCAGTTCCTGCACAGCCAGTGCTCGCCACCATGCCAAAATATTATCAAGCACTTTCACTCTCCTCCTATCTCAGCTGGAATTCCTTGCATTTTCTGGCACTGTGAAAAAAAAGCCTCGAAAGATCTTCATGACCCAGATAATCACGATGGTATGATCACTCACCTAGAGCCAGACATCCTGGAATGTGAAGTCAAGTGGGCCTTAGAAAGCATCACTACAAACATAGCTAGTGGAGGTGATGGAATTCCAGTTGAGCTCTTTCAAATCCTGAAAGATGATGCTGTGAAAGTGCTGTGCTCAATATGCCAGCAAATTTAGAAAACTCAGCAGTGGCCACAGGACTGGAAAAGGTCAGTTTTCATTCCAATCCCAAAGAAAGGCAATGCCAAAGAATGCTCAAACTACCGCACAATTGCACTCATCTCACATGTTAGTAAAGTAATGCTCAAAATTCTCCAAGCCAGGCTTCAGCAGTACATGAACTGTGAACTTCCAGATGTTAAAGCTGATTTTAGAAAAGGGAGAGGAACAAGAAGTCAAATAGCCAACATCTTCTGGATCATTGAAAAAGCAAGAGAGTTCCAGAAAAACATCTATATCTGCTTTATTGACTATGCTAAAGCCTTTAACTGTGTAGATCACAATAAACTGTGGAAAATACCAGGCCATCGCCTCTTGAGAAACTTATATGCAGGTCATGAAGCAACAATTAGAATTGGACGTGGAACAAAGACTGTTTCCAAATCGCGAAAGGAGTTTCCAAATCGGGAAAGGCTGTATATTTTCACCCTGCTTATTTAACTTATATGCAGAGCACATCATGAGAAACACTGGGCTAGATGAAACACAAGCTGGAATCAAGATTGCCAGGAGAAGTATCAATAACCTCAGATATGCAGATGACACCATCTTTATGGCAGAAAGTGATGAAGAACTAAAAAGCCTCTTGATGAAAGTGAAAGAGGAGAGTGACAAAGTTGGCTTAAAACTCAACAATCAGAAAAGTAAGATTATGGCATCTAGCCCCATCACTTCATGGGAAATAGATGGGGAAACAGTGGAAAACAGTGGTGGAGTTTACTTTTGGGGGCTCCAAAATCACTGCAGATGGTGATTGCAGCTATGAAATTAAAAGACGCTTACTCCTTGGAAGGAAAGTTATGACCAAACTAGACAACATATTAAAATGCAAGGACATTACTTTGCCAACAATGGTCTGTCCAGCCAAGGCTATGATTTTTCCAGTAGTCATGTATGGATGTGAGAGTTGGACTATAAAGAAAGCTGAGCACTGAAGAATTGATGCTTTTGAACTGTGAGAGTCCCTTTGACTGCAAGGAGATCCAACCTGTCCATCCTAAAGATCAGTCCTGGGTGTTCATTGGAAGGACTGATGTTGAAGCTGTAACTCCAATACTTGGGCCACCTGATGCAAAGAACTGAGTCATTTGAAAAGACCCTGATGCTGCGAGAGATTGAGGGAAGAAGGAGAAGGGGACAAAAGAGGATGAGATGGTTGGATGGCATCCCCAGCTCAATGGACTAGAGTTTGAGTGGACTCTGGGAGTTGGTGATGGACAGAGAGGCCTGGTGTGCTGTGGTCCACTGGGTCGCAAAGAGTTGGACACTACTGAGTGACTGAACTGAGCTGAACTGAATATAATATAGTATTCTGATTTGTAATACTGAATATACTAGTTTCCTAGACCCACACTAATAACTTACCCAAAACGTGTGGCTAAAGAACAGAAATCCATTCTCTCATATCTCTGGAGGCTGAAAGCTCTAAACCAAGGTATTGACAGGGCTATGCTCTCTTTCTCTGAAGACTCTAGGGGGGACCTCACTGATTCCTCTAGCTTCTCATGGTTCCTTTCCTTGCAGGTGCATCATTCCTCCACTGTCACATGTCATTATCCCTGTGAATCTGCGCCTCTCTGTCCAAATTTCCCTCTCCTTATATGTTTCCAGGTAGGCATGGCTCCAATTTTGAGGAGAAATTATTCGACTCAGTACCTAACATACCAACATCCAAATTATAATGCTGACATGAAAGTTCAGTCTTCCAGGTTCCCACTGAATTTGCTGATTGCTGGTCTCATGTAAGGGTTTATCAGATCAATGTTAAAATTTATTTTATGTTCAGCGGTGGTGGCTAATTGCGGCACATGGACTTAGTTGCTCAAGGCTTGAGGGATCTTCCTGGATCAGGGATTGAACCAGTGTCTCCTGCATTGGCAGATGGATTCTTTAGGGCTTTCCAGGGGGGCACAGTGGTAACAAACCTGCCTGCTAATGCAGGGGATGCTCCAGATGCGAGTTCAATCTCTGAGGCGGGAAAATCCCCTGGAGGAGAGAAAGACAACCCACTCCAGTATTCTTGCTTGGAAAATTCCATAGACAGAGGAGACTGACAGGCTACTGGGGTTGCAAAGAATTGGACATGGCTGAGCCACTGAGCATGCATGAATGCATACGTGCATAAAAGGAATGCAATCATGCAGCAGTGCTGAATATATCAATATGATGAAAAACATGTAAGAATATAGGAACAATAAGGAGACATTTAAAATGGTGAAACTTAAATAATCATGTTTGTCACAATCACCAAGTATCTTGGAATCTTGGAAAAAATAAAGCAAATTAATGGAACTATTAATATTTTCTTCTCTAACTTTGGAAGTTGACTATAATAAGAAAAGAGGAAAAAGTTATGTTTAAAGTAAGAAATTGTGAGTTGCTTCTAAAATTATATAAACATAATTTAGATAATCTAACACTTAAGTACTTCTTTCCCTAAAGCTGATTTTCTGATAGTCAATTCATTAAATGGGACTGGTCAGACTTTAAGATATACTCTGTATAACATCACTAAATGACCTGAGATATTTTGTATTCATGAACTTATTGAAAGATGCTTGTTGCAATTAGTAGTTTAAAGAGAGGAGAATTACCTCTGTCAATTATATATCAGCTCTAATACATGTAGCTCTGAGCTAGCTACATGAAAGTTATTTATAAGACTTGTAAAACCCAGCAGTAAAGTTACTTCATATCTGAGTGATTGGACTATGGCACTAGCAGATAGTTTTTTTCTCTCAGAGTATTTGTGTAATAAATGAAAATGTGGTACTGAATAATATACAGTAAATAACAGATCTCTGTGAAATTTGAAGGTTTTTATACTTGTTTTTAAAATCATGGGGGAAAATGTTTTAAGTTGGAAGAAAATATAGTTTTATTCCAAAGAGTAAGGTAAAAATGAAAAAAGAAAAGATTTTAAAATAAAAGTATGATGTTTTAGATTCATATAATTTATATTTTTAAAATAATTTTTGGTTTGGTTTGAAATAATTTGAAATCTAAAGTGTACATCAGGAATCAGATTAATTCAAAAGCAAAAAAGTTTTAAAGTATTTGTAATTTTACATCAAAATGGAATATGAATAAATTTTACAGCAAAATGGTATGTTTTAATATGTAGAAAAATATTATTGTCTAGTAATGTTCTCTTACTGAGAATAATTTGAGAATCTGGAAAAAGACATAAAAAATATCATCAAGTCAAAGACTTGGGAAACTTAAGACATAAAAGAATGATGGTCAAGAACAAAAAGAATAAGAAAAACCAGAACTGCGAGTGTGGCATTAGGGTTGCTTTCCCTGCATTCGTCTCCTGATTCAAAAAGAAGCAACTGAGAAGCTTCGAAGCTGAACTGAATTTTTCACACTCTCCTAGGACTAGGAAGAGTTTTTCAATATTATTCAAAATTTTTCACTAGCTAGCTCTTGGTGCGGGGGCCCTCCTGTGCATTGCAGAATGTATAACAGTATCTCTGGTCTCTACACACTAGATACCAGTAGTAACAAACTTTCTTTTCAAAATGTAACAACCAAATTGTCTCCAGGTAATAGATATGAATTGTGGCTTGCCTGGTGGCTCAGATGGTAAACAACCCGCCTGGAATGAGGGAGACGCAGGTGTAATCCCTGGGTTGGTCGGGATGATACCCTGGAAGAGGGCATGGCAACTCACTCCAGAACTCTTACCTAGAGAATTCCATAGACAGAGGAGCCTGGTGGGCTACAGTCCATTGGATCACGAAGAGTTGAACACAACTGAAGTGATTTAGCACACACGAATGCAATAAATACCAAATATCTCCTGCAACAAAAAAGCACCTAATAAAGAACTACTGGGATAAAGGAACTGAAATTTTAGCTCAATTTAGGGCTTCCCAAGACGGGGTTCCTAGTAAATGATTCAGGCTTTCAACTGATACTCCAAAAGGTATTCTTCTACTTCTAGATATAAATATAAACTTGAAATAAATTGGCCTTGGAGGAATGAGGCTCAACCTTAAAATATTTTGATCCCTGAACTTTATTAAGTGGTCTGAAACTGCTAGCACATCAAGTGTCTGCAAGAAGTAAACCTAATTTGTACACCATTATAGGCCACAAATAATGTTTACAAATGTTCATGTTCACTGTATATCATTTAATCCATCTCAGCAGGCACTGAACAAGAATAGGCACCATGACTAGAATTCAAAGAAATATTATATCTTGTCTCTTCATGGAATGGAGTTATCACATCAGACTTTTGAAATATATATTCATGATGTATTTGAGCAACTAAAAGGTGAGATTGCAAACTTTCCCAAAGAACTGAAAAACACAAAAATAAATATAAAAGTTCTAGAAATGGTGCAAAAATTAAAACTAGAGAAGTGGGAATTATGGTCAAAAACTTTATTGAGGTTTCCTAAACAACAGATGCTGTAAAATATGCATGTGTATTCTCAGTCAGTCAGTTGTGTCTGACTCTTTGTGACCCACTAGACTGTAGCCCATCAGGCTCCTCTGTCCCTGGGATTTTCCAGGCAAGAATACTGGAATGGCTTGCCATTTCCTCCTCCAGGGGACATTCCTGACCCAGGGATCAAACCTCTGTCTCTTACATCTCCTGCATCGCAGGCAGATTCTTTACTACTGAGCCACCTGGGAAACTCTCCTGTGGGAAAGAAAAAAGTTCTTAAGAAGATGTGGAATATGGAAGACTCTGCTTTTGGTAAAGAAGAAATTTCAAGGGATTAATTTACCTGCTCTCTCCCGTGCTTGAAAAAAATATATACATATTATTATATGTTATAATAATGATATGTTATATATAATGTATATAAACATTATGTATATATAAATAAATATGCTGGTGGTGCTGCTGCTGCTGCTAAGTCACTTCAGTCGTGTCCGACTCTGTGCGACCCCAGAGACGGCAGCTCACCAGGCTCCCCCATCCCTGGGATTCTCCAGGAAAGAACACTGGAGTGGGTTGCCATTTCCTTCTCCAATGCATGAAAGTGAAAAGTGAAAGTGAAGTCGCTCAGTCGTGTCCGACTCTTAGCGACCCCATGGACTGCAGCCTACCAGGCTCCTCCATCCATGGGATTTTCCAGGCAAGAGTACTGGAGTGGGGTGCCATTGCCTTCTCCAAATCAATATACAATAGTAATATATATATGAGGAGTACATTAAAATGGCTCTTATTTCTTTGAGAGTGTTTTCAGGCTTTGGTGCAGGGAAGAGGAATTGATGTAGAGCTCTGAGATCCCCTTGAGTTGAACTAGAGCTGAAAGTTCAAGGAAACCAAGGCAGCTAGAGTTTGCAGAGCAAAGTGCCAGAGAGATAACAACTGTACAACAGCACTCTCTTGAGTGTTCAGGAGAGTACTTATCACACATGGTAGGAAACTACTTGAGGCCCCAGGCAGCAGCACTCCAGAGAATTTAAGGTAACCCCCCAGCAAGTCAGGCTAGAAAAAAAGTGTTAATCCATGGGACAATGGGCAGAGTCTTGAGGAAGTTCATATCTCAGTTGTTAGAAATAGTTAGCTTTCGACTGAGCATTGTTCCAAAACTACGTTAATAAAAATGACCATACCCGAAGGATCAGATTGCTCTCAAGTGCTTAACCGCACTGAGAGACAAAGCATAAGGACATTTACACAAATCTGAAAGTGTGAAACACTCAACAAGGAAAACTTCACAACGTTTACCATCCAAAAAAACTTTTTCTAGCATGCAAAGAGTCAGAATAACTTTGCCCATAATAAGGAGAGTGATTATTCAATAAAAACAACACAGAACTGGGGTGGATGTTAGAAACATCAGATACAAAGATTAAATCTGTTTTCATTATCATTTCATATGTTTAAAAAGTTAAGTAGAGACTTGGAGAATAGAAGACTGTATTTAAAATTTTAGATATGAATACTACAACATCCAAGAGGAAAAATACATTAGATATGATAATCTAGACTATCTGGATGTGGATAATTTACTTAATAGGCAAATTACACACTGCAAGAGTTAAAAAAAAAAGCAAACTTGAAGACATAATATAAAATATACAAAACGGAACATATAGGGGGATTTTTTTCAAAAAATGAAAAGAGCATCATTGATCTGCGGAACAATATTTCTAGACATCACATCTATAAATGACAAAAAGAGTATCCGTTGGAAGGTAGATCCCAACTGCCCTCCCAGCCACAGTAATGGCATTTCCCTCTCTGGACAAATGAAGTAATTCTTGCTAATGAGGCAGGAGGAAAAATCTGTTGAAAGATGTATAAGAATGTTTTTCTTTGAAGACCTGCCAAACTATCTCCCCCTTTTCTTTTATGAATGTGGTGTCAAGAAATGTTGGAAGATGCTGTGACCTTGAAGGCAGCTGGCATGAGGATAAAGTTGAAAACCAAAAACTGCAGAGAAAACAAAATGGAAAGCATCAGAGCACTTGCTAATTTTATTGAGTCACCGAATTAACCGGTCATCATCCCTTGAGACATGGGCTTCCCGGGTGGCACTAGTGGTAAAGAACCCGCCTGCTAATGCAGGAGATACAGGTCCCTCGGTAGGGAAGATCCCCTAGAGGAGAGCGTGGCAACCCACTCCAGTATTCTTGCCTGGAGAGTGCCCATGGACAGAGGAGCTTGGCAGGCTGAAGTCCACAGGGTCACAAAGGGTTAAACATGACTGAAGTGACTTAGTACGCATGCACATCCCTTGAGACAATCTATGTGACAATTATCGTCATTGTTTAAACCACTTTGAGTAGAGTTCTCTGCTACTTGTGGCAAAATATTTTGACATGATTGGCCAAGTCCATTAACTAGAAGCCAATATCCATAATAGAGTTAAACAACTCACATTCTAAGTGTCTTTTAAATAGATTTCTTTCTCCGTGGCAGCATCTGTACGGTATTACAGATATATATGATTTGTACATAATTCCTAGATAAAAGAAGTAGCTTCCATAGTCCTTGAACCAAATCCCAGTAATTCTAGTTCAACATACTTCACCAAAATCTTTTAAATACAGTCTAGAATAACACATCTAAGCATCATTATAAAATCATTCTCCTGCGAGAAATCTTCCAATGGTTTTGTGCAGACTGAAGGTTTTCCTTAGCTTCCATGCAGAAAATTTCATGAGGTGATATGCCTCTCCAGTATCATTTCCTATCACCTTCTATCAAAATGTTTTATTTTTAAGCTTCCAATTTTGGATAATTTAATTATCATTTTCTTTTTTTATTTAAAAGTGCAGTTATGAACATTTCTTATCTTAAAAAATAAAATATTGGATATATGTATAATGGATTTACTTTGCTGTACATCTGAAACTAACACAAACTGGTAATTCAACCACACTCCAGTAACATTTTTTTAAATGTATAAAAATAAAACAAAATAAATGATGAAATAAAACTAATTTGGATCTGTCAAAGATAGCTGAGTATCATAACCATATAACATCTTTCATTGAAAGAAGAAAACAATCTGTGCATTATAGTGATAATTCAGTAGTTGGAGAGAAAGCTACTCCAATGGCAATGACAACTCTATTGCACCAGTAAACCTGAGGAATAACAACAGGGATGGGAAGGTGGGCCAGTGTTAAGCAGAACGGCCATGTGCAGTTGTCCAAGTTGCAGCCTGCTCAAGGCACCTGGATGAAGTCAAGTAAGGGCTAGACTTCAACTGATCTTCCACTCACCAAGCTATAAGCCCCGCCATTGGAAAGCATTTGTTGGAAGAAAAGACTCCATTTTCTATCTTTCCACCCCAAAGCAGCCTTTTTTTCCCCTATCTTTCCATGTAGGAGTTCTATCTGTTTATTCAGTCAAAGGCATAGTGCACATTTAAACAAAAGCTCCAAAATGAAGATTCCACAACTCACTATGGAAGTAACATAAATGAAGGGTTATATCTGACTTAATGCAAAGAGCAAGGAGAGAAAGACATGACAAATATCTTTTCTTCATCTAAATGATTTGCACCATTTGAGTTATATTCATTTAAGTAGAAAAAAATAGGAGCAAGCTAGGGTTGAAAAAGCTTATAAATAAGATTTTATTTTATGTCTACCGCTGTTTTGCTCTGTAGGCATTCTCCAGCTTATGGAGGCTCAAGTTATAATTGTACCAACAATGTAAGACAATTGTGTCTGTGCAATGAAGGCCAATTCTTTTCCTTTTTTTCTTGTGCAGGTACTCAGATATGCATTTATTCTTTTTCATGACTAGATGTAAAACAAATAAATACCATGTTCAGAGCTAAAAATATAATTCTCTTAGGTGCACTACATTATATAAACATTTAAATAATATTTTATACAAGGCACTCTGCTATCTTTTGTAGGTCATAAAAAATTCTCAATATAACATTAGTGAAAATCTATAATATGAACTGGAGGGCTTCGCTGGTGGCTCAGCTGGTAAAGAATCTGCCTGCAGTGTGGGAGACCTGGGTTTGATCCCTGGGTTGGGAAGATCCCCTGGAGAAGGGAATGGCTACCCACTGCAGTATTCTTGCCTGGAGAAGCCCATGGACAGAGGAGCCTGGCAGGCTACAGTCCGTGGGGTTGTAAACAGTCAGACATGACTGAGTGACTTTCACTTTTACTTTTCATAATATAAACTGAAATTAAATCAACCTTAAAAAGTTAAAGTAAATGAACAGACACGATTAATACACTCATCTTATAGGTTTTAACGAGAAAGAGAATAATTTAGGGGAAACTTTGAGAATAAAGTAATATTTGAGGGAAGTACTGAAAAATTGTCAGGACTGATTTTGGCTTGAGATATGTGGATTATCAACCTGAGAAGAGGTATGAGTTAAATGTGTACATGCTCAGTCGAGTCTGACTCTTTATGACCCCATGGACTGTAGCTCACCAACTCCTCTGTCCATGGGATTTCCCAAGTAAGAATACTGAAGTGGGTTGCCATTTCCTCCTCCAGGGGATCTTGCCAACCCAGAGATTGAACCAGTGTCCCTTGGATCTCCTATGTGTTAAATGCATGGAGATAAAGCAAACAAAGCCAATGCATGGTTCAAGGGAGGTCTATTAATCCTGTTTGACTAGGCAATAGAAGAAAAACACAGAGGAAGAGAAAAGCAGAAAAGGCTGAAAATGTTGTTTCACTGTTGTAAAGGGCCTTAATTTTTGTTTTTTTGTTTTTTGAAAGAAAATAGTTATTATTCAGTCAGTGATATGAAGTCATAGAATATGATCAAAACTGTGCTTTGGGACAGAGCATCTACAGTGTTGTATAGTATTGGACTACGAGTGGGTAAAAGATTGTCTGAAGAAGTAAGAGGAACTTTTAATATACAATGTGAGAATTAAGTTTCATATACAGAATAAACATATTCATTTATAAGGTTAAATCTAAAGTGTACATTTAGGGCAGAAGATCTAAAGGGATGTTTCTCCAAAGAAGACATACAGAATGCCAAAAGCACATGAAAAAATGCTCGACATTTTTAATCATTAGAGAAATGCAAATCAAAACTATGATGAGATACCATCTCACGCCAGTTGGAATGACCATAATCAAAAAGCCTACAATAAAAAATGCTGGAGAAGGTGTGGAGAAAAGGGAACCTTTCTGCACTGTTGGTGGGAATGTAAATTGATACAGCCACTATGGAGAACAGTATGGAAGTTCCTTTAAAAACTAAAAAGGAGAGCTACCATATGATCTAGCAATCCCACTCCTGGGTGTAAATTGGAGAAAACTATGGTTCAAAAAGATACATGCACCCCAGTGTTACCGCTAGTGCTGTTTACAATACAGAACATGGAAGCAACCAATATGTCCTTCATTAGAGGAACTGATAGAAAAAGATGTGGTACATATATACAATGTAATATTACTCAGCCATACAAAAGAATGAAATAGTGCCATTTGCAGCAACGTGGATGGACCTTGAGATAACATGACTAACTGAAGCAAGTCAGAGAAAGATAAATGTCATATGATGTTGCGGTCTTTTTTACAGACTGGGGCCTGGTGGATCGGAGTCGATGAAAAGAAAGCAAAGAGAGAGAGACTAATATTCCCTGGGTTACGTGGAAAACCAATAAAGCCTTAGAATAGGGCTTGTACCACTCACGCAGGCACAGGGCATCCTCTCGAGGAGGTCTTGAAAGCCCAGGCAGGAAAGTGAGCTCAGCAGGCCTCTACGCTCCAAAGAACTAGCCAGAGAGAGAAAGGACACGGGGGACCCAAGTCTCTAGTGGAACAAGGGTGCTTTATTCATGTTTGCGTGAACTTATATATTGTTATACAAGGAAGCTTTAGGTAAAAAATAAAGTTAGGCAAAGAACAAAAAACCAGGCATATAACAACCACTACCAAGGGAATAACAAGAAATAACAATCGTCACAAGGCCAGAGGACAATCCATATCTTGAGTAAGAGGGTCGTGACTAAACAGTTCTACCTTAGGGTAAAAGGTTACTGAAGGAAATCCATGTATGCGTTCCATCCCATGACCTCAGTCCTGGGAACAGCATGCCGCTCTACTCATTCCTGTCTACCAGGAACTGATAAGGAACAGAGGATTCATGAGAAACAGAAAACAACATACAGAAATCCTAAAGTCAAAGGTTCCCTCACAATATGATATCACTTATATGTGCAGAATCTTTAAAAAATGATACAAGTGACATTTACAAAACAATATCACAGACTTTGGTATCAAATTTCTGATTACCAAAGGGGAAAGATGGGGAGAAGGATAAATTAGGAGTTTGGGGTTAAAAAATATACCCTACTATATATAGTCAACAAGGACCTACTGAATAGCACAGGGAACTCTACTCAATATTCCACATTCCATATAGGATATATGTGGAAAAAGTATGTGAAAAAGGATAGATATATGTATATGTATAACTGAATCATTTTGCTGTACACCTCAAAGTAACACAGTATGGTAAATCAACTATACTCTAATATAAAATTTTAAAAAATCATACAGAAAGAGAAGAGAAGAAATGGATGCAAGTCTCCCTCTCTTTTTAACAGGACAGAAGCATGCACTAGCAGCAAAGATTGAGGCTGCTTTTCTTTAATTACCTATTGAATCAAAGTCCAAGATAGCTGAAAATATGACTATGGTACAGTTTTGTTTACAAAGAGATTGTCTTATCTAAATCTAACACTAATCTCACTGGTTGCTCACTCATCACGTTTCACCAAATATTCATAGATTGAGATAAATTATAAATTGTCCTTCTTCATAGCATTTATAAGCTGACAGTCACAAATATATTCTCATAAATATTGTCATCAGTGGTGGTGTTAGGCTGCTAAGTCATGTCTGACTCTTTGTGACCCAATGAACTGCAGCATGGCAGGCTTCCCTGTCCTTCACGATCTCCCAGAGTTTGCTCAAACTTGTGTCCATCAAGGCCATGATGCCATCCAATCATCCTATCCTCTGTCACCCCCTTTCCTGCCTTCAAT
The DNA here is from genome assembly GCF_014754425.2 of Oryx dammah. NCBI lineage: Eukaryota > Metazoa > Chordata > Mammalia > Artiodactyla > Bovidae > Oryx > Oryx dammah. The sequence goes on from NW_024070187.1 coordinate 7,849,259, forward strand.
CTTTCCCAGCATCAGGGTCTTTTCCAATGAGCCAGTTCTTCATATCAGGCTGCCAAAATATTGGAATTTCAGCTTCAGCACCAGTCCTTTCAATGCAAATTCAGGGTTCATTTCCTCTAGGATTGACTGGTTTGATCTCCTTGCTGTCCAAGGGACTCTCAAGAGTTTTCTCCATCACCACAGTTCAAAAATATAAATTCTTTGGCACTCTGCCTTTTTTATGGTTCAACTCTCACATCCATATACGATGACTGGAAAAACCATAAGTTTGACTATACAGACCTTTGTCAGCAAAGTGATGTCTCTGCTTTTTAATACACTGTCTAGTTTTATCATAAATGTTAACTGAACATAAAATATATTTTTCAAATAATAAATTTGGGAGGCTATTATTTTTCATTGATTTTAAATTGCTGGCAATCTTAGTTCACATTGATACCATTTGAATTTCAGCCATACTGGAACTCTAAGATTCTGTTTTTTACTCATTGAAAGATTACCAAATTGAAAATTTTAAGTGATACTAAAGAATGTGTCGGAACTCTATGCATTCTTTCAGAATACTTGATCTTATATTACACATAGGGTAATGTTTAAAGATATATATTGATAGAATTAATTCATTTTATTTAATAATCTGTTAAAGTCTAAGTAAACTATGTTAAACCTATGAGAAAACTAGCTAGTTTATTGTCAAGCTGAATAATAGATGTTTAACAGTTTATTATTCACATGATGTATCATATTTGAGAGTGCATTGTTAATGATATTCAACTTCTTGCATGCATCAATCACAGAAAAATGCTAATGTTAATAAAAATGCTAATGATCTCTGTTGACTAGAGCAGGACAGCGGGCAATTCATCAGTGACCGCCCCAAGCCTCCATGAACCTCCTGTCTGTTTTCTGCATTAGCCTGTCCAGCTGTCTGCCACAGCCAAAGGAGAGCAAATGGCTTTTTCCTTCCTGCCTTCCCAAGCTTGCGTGAGCATCTCTCGACAGCATCCTTACTGGAAACCAGCTGGCAGGATATTGGGCAAATATTATTGAACAGGCTTTTCCAGAGTAAGTACCAAAAAATGCAGAAAAGGCAGGAATGACAAGAAGCAATCTGTATGCTGATTGTGATGAAACGGAAGAGGAGACAATTAGAGGCATTTGCCTTCTACCCTTGGTGATCACATTTCAGGAGAGAAGGGAAATATTAAGTGCTAACTTGCCAAATCACAAACATATGAAATCTGAGGTGTCACCGGAAAATGTGGAAACCTTAAGGACATGGAGAATGAGTTTACAGCAGAGTTGTTGAAAATGTCCCTGACATGAAGCATCCTGCTCCCCCAGCTCACTTCTCTGCCCCATTTCCATGCTTTCAGCTTATTTGCACAGTTTTCATTTTGAAGAAAAGTTGTGACTAGCATAAGAACATTGAGTCTCAAACAGGTGAGAGAGAGGGAAAGAAAATTATAATAAGGAATAGGCAAAGGATTATACATCTGTGTACAGAGATAATATCAATTGCTTAAGATAGAAACACCACACCGTCTGTTATTACATAGCATGTGAAACAAGGTTTAATGCAGGGCAACACTGTCAATGGCACCCCACTCCAGTACTCTTGCCTGGAAAATCCCATGGATGGAGGAGTCTGGTAGGCTGCAGTTCATGGGGTCGCTAAGAGTCGTACATGACTGAGCGACTTCACTTTCACTTTTCACTTTCATGCATTGGAGAAGGAAATGACAGCCCACTCCAGTGTTCTTGCCTGGTGAATCCCAGGGACGGGGGAGCCTGGTGGGCTGCCGTCTATGGGGTCGCACAGAGTCGGACACGATTGAAGAGACTACTGAAGCGACTTAGCAGCAGCCGCAGCAGCAACACTGTCAAAGTGTTCCCTGAGGATCAGCTGCTGCGGCGCCACCCAGTGGCAGTAGTGCCGCTGACGAGGCAGTAGCACCTGCCCCTGTCACCATCTTCTTTAGGATAGGATTGATTTCCCTTGGTTCTTTCCCATTTTCTGCGCCAAATTATTAAATCTTCCTTTTGATTATGAGAGTCCACTTTGCATTCTAGTAACTTCATTTTCCAAAGCAAGTTAAAGAGGCTAAGTTTCTGGCTCATATAAACATCAGGCGTCTAAGTAAATTTCAGGCAAGAGGTTCTGAGTGAAACAAGGTTAATTTGAAATGACTTATCAGCATATTTGGGCTGATGGCAGTGCGAATTCACTGCACTAAGAGTAAAGAATATGGGAATTCATGGTCTGCAGAGATAAAATGTCTCATTACATTATCGTGCATTGATATCTGGAATAAAGTCCCCTCTTCGAAAGTAAGGTCTTTAGGGAACTGAGAACCTTTGGTGTTTTTTGTTTGATTAGCAAAAAGAGAGTGAGGATCTCTGCTTGTGTTACTGCACTAGGAAGGAGAAATGATCTTTGGAAGATTAGCTCAGGACAGGGGAGAGTAGAGGTCAACTCTGAGAAGTAATGTCTATTTCCATATTCCATACCTGTGAGAACTACTGAGAAATCCTCATTTCAGCTGAGAGCAGTATAGGGAAATATATCTTCACATGGAGTCTCTTAAAGAATTTTATATGGATAGTTACCTATTGATTAGTAGGCTATGAAATCAGTTTAGTCAATTCTAATAGAATTTTTAGTGATATAATATAGAGGGAAACAAAAAATATTACTGTCCATCACATATTAAAAGTGGGAAAATAATTACATTTTGAAACTTGGATATCAGTTACATCTGTATATGATATGGGTACTTGTGAGAGTGTTTGTGTTTTCCTGTATTGGGTTGTGATGAAAGATGTGTTTCTAACACCTGATCTTGGTAAAAAATAAAATAAAATTACTATCTTAATAGGACAGGGGAATGTAGAGGCAAGATGGAGTCATGAGCTTTCCTAACATTGCTTTAAGATCACTAAGAATGTCCCTTGCTTGTCATCACATTTTTTAATGTATTTTTTTTTTCCTCATGAGATACAAATTGAAGTTGGACAGATTCATGGGATGTTTCCTTAGGACAAGAGAATGAGTGAGGAGAATTCAAAGGTGATATTATCTGAAAAGACAATCCGTAAAGACCGGACAAAGGGTTTTTCTTGAGGGATCATGTACTTCATATAACCTAAAATATTATCTAAGAAAAACAACATTATAAAATAAATCCTTAGAAAACGTAAAAATCATTTATATGTATTGTTGCTGTTATTAAGTTGCTAAGTCCTGTCCAACTCTTTTGCAACCCCATGGACGGTAGCTCACCCGGCTCCTCTGTCTGTGGGATTTCTCAGGCAAGAATACTGGAGTGGGCTGCCATTTCCTTCTCCAGGAGATCTTCCTGACTAGGGGTTGAATCCATGTCTCCTACCTGGGCAGGTGGATTCTTTGTCCCTAAGCCACCAGGGCAGCCCTCATGTATATGTAATGTTTGTTGTTGTTAAATTGCTAAGTCATGTCTGATTTTTTGCAATCCTATGGACTGAAGCATTCCAGACTCCTCTGTCCTCCACCATCTCCCAGATTTTGTTCAAATTCATGTTCATTGAGTCAGTGATACTATCTAACTATCTCATCTTCTCCTACCCCTCTCTCCTTTAGCCTTCAATTTTTCCCAATATCAGGGTCTTTTCCATTGATTCAGCTCTTCACATCAGGTGGCCAAAGTATTAGAACTTCAATTTCAACATCATTCTGTCCAATGAATATACAGGGTTTATTTCCTTTGGGATTGACCAGTTTGATCTCCTTGCAGTCCAAGGGACTCTCAAGATTCTTTTCCAGGACCATAATTTGAAAGCATCAATTCTTCAGCACTCAGCTTTCTTTATGTGTATATACATATATATTCATATATATATATATATGTATATATTCATATATATACATATATATTCTCAGGTGGCTCAGATGGTAAAGAATCCTCCTGCAATGTGAGAGACCTGGGTTCGATCCCTGGGTTGGGAAGTTGGGAAGATCCCCTGAAGAAGGGCATGGCAACCCACTCCGGTATTCTTACCTGGAGAAGGAGAATCCCCATGGACAGAGGAGCCTGGCAGGCTTCAGTCCATGGGGTCACAAAGAGTCAGACATGACTGAGCAACTGAGTGCACCCACACACACTCACACACACACAAACACACACACATGTATATATTTATACATTTGACTCTATAATACATTATACAATGTTATAATTTTAAAAGATGTGGGGAAGTATTCAGAAGTGACAAGTGTCAGACACACTTGCTGGTTTGAAGATGGAGGGGGCATTGTGATGAGGTAAGCAGGTGGCCTCAAATAGCTGAGAGAGGCTGGCTGTCAGCAAGGAGATGGGAGCTCAGCACCAGAGCTGCAGAGATTTGAATTCTGCCTGCAGCCTGAAGGAGCCTAGATGTGGACTCTCCCAGGCCGTCTAAGGAAGAGCTCAGGCAAGAACACTTTGATTTCTTCCTGGTGAGATCTTGAGTAAAGGAACCAGCTGCACCCTCCCAGAATTATAACTGATGCAATTATGACATAATATATTTGTGTGGTTTCCCACAGTTGAGATCATGATAACTAGTCATGGCAGCAAAGGAAGAAAGATGCACATTCTGAGCTCAAATGTTTATCCTTCACATACTAGGATGATTGCAGAACTACACAGTGAGAACGACTCAATGAAAGTAAATATTTTTATGATTATTATTGTTTTTAGTCTCTACAGTACACCAAAAGTAAGCTAGACTTTGCAGTAAGGAATCAATAGGGTGAGATGGAAATACTAACACTAATAATTTTTTGTTTAAAAATTTTTAACATGATGAATAGTAAACTATTTACTTCTTAATGATTTCTCCCTTTGATGAGTTTGTGAAATTTCTTCCAGTTTTAAAAATGGCCAGTCTGGAAATGGTGATTTGTTTTAAAATGGATCATGCAGATATTTCCCAATGCTGAGCAAGACAGGAAGATGAAGACAGAATACACACAACTGTTTATTCTGAGTCACTCAGGTTGAGGTTACATAAGGTCATACGAGCAACGAGAAAATTTGCAGTGATTTTTGTTAAATATGTGCTTTGACCTTAATGTTTTTAATAGCATGCTCCCTGTCATAAGACATTTATAAATATGTCTCTTATTTTCTGGCCTAGTTAACTTTCTTTTTCCTCTGATAAATGTTATTTTCCCTTTTCAAGTGAGAGAATGAGATTTTAAATGAGATATTTTAAAAATGAGTTATATTTCTTAAGTTAAAACTAAACAGTATGAAGAACTTACTATAACTTTTACTCGTGTTTTCACTGGATACAAACGACAGAAATGACCTTACATTTTTTTCCTCTGAGTTCTTAAGCCTTCTGATTTGCTATGATCTTTCATGTTCAGTATGTAACCTTGACTATGCCCTTATAGGAAAGAGAAATTTACACATACAGAGGCTAAATCAGGATTTGGAGAAAAGGAACAATTTCCTCCGAATTTCATGAATGAAAGAGGTAAAAATTGGATACAGGACAACACAAGGGAGAAACAGACACTTAGAAGTGGGGTAAAATCCACACCAGGAGGTTGGAAGTATGTGTAAAGTTACCTGAGCCTCGTGGCTCATCCAGCCTGCATCCCAAGCTTCAAGGCCTTATTGAAATATTGGCATTGTATTTAATAAGAAATAAGAATTCTGGTTTGAGAAACGGTTCAAACTAATTTGGGAAAATGAATTAGTGTTTAGCTTCTCTGTCCATGCTAAGATACTGGCTATTGTCCCATGACTGAGAAAAAACTTACTTTAAATTGTTAGTGCATTGAAACTAAACATATGATTCTTTAAAAATATTGTAAGAGAATTGCAAGAATTGAATAATTTATTTTAGTTCTGTGCTTATTTTTAACAATGTATGCCAAGGTAATTTCAATTCACATAATTGATTTAATGTGCTTTCCTTCTTATTCAGTCTGAGACTTATTTTTACCCTTGATATATAATGATATATAATATATAAATATCATATAATGACAAATGTCAATGTATTTGTTTCACATGCAATTTGGAGCATTTTTTACATCTTTTAACTGTAGGCTGTTTGGTATATTGAGGTAAAAAAAAGGTTTACTTTCTAGAACCAGAATAAATGATCAAAAACACAAATACAATGCTTGTATGCAAATTATTTATAAATATGATAAGAAATAAATAATAGAAAAGCATATTTGTCATCATAACTAATAAATTAGGTATATTCTAAACCAGCCATCCCCAAACTCTTTGGCTTTGTGGAAGACAATTTTCCCATGGACTGGGATGAGGGTGATGGTTTCAGGGTAATTTAAGTGCATTATATTTACTGTGTACTTTATTTCCATCAGTATTATAGAAGCTCCACCTCAGATCAATAATCAATAGGCATTAGTTCCTGGAGGTTGAGGACCCCTGCCTAATACAGAGTGGTCTGTTGTATAATGAGAGAAAAAATTATTCCTTCTCACCATTGCTAAAGATAAAATTATCATTAGGGTAAAAAAAACTGAAACCATAGGGGCACAATGTCAGGAAATGACTTTCTCTTAACCCTAAAGCATCATTTCTTGCAGGCCAGTATACTCCTGGGCAGAAGGGTCAGTACAGGAATGTGTCTTCCTTTCTCTGGTCAGCCTGCAAGAAAGCACGCCTGGGCCAGCAGATGAAGGGAATGTACTGTGAGGCTTTCTTCCTGATAAGGGATCTCATCCTCAATGCTCCCCTTTATGAGGTGAGATTGGGAAGGACCTTGACAATAAAGCACACACTTCTTTATTGGCACCAAATGTTTGCAGAGATGCTGAAAACCAGTTTCTGAGAAGAAGCTTAAGTTCTGTGTAAACCTTCCTCTATTTCCATGGGGAACAGATTTCAGGGCAGCTACTCTTAATGGAGTGGAATCCTCAATTTTTCTATCTATATTTCACAGGGAATCTGGAAAGAACTCCCTGAGACATTTCTATGTGCAATCCTACCAGTATCCATACTTAGCCCAATAAAAGTTTATTTTCTTTGCTTCAGAGAAAAACCAACCAGCAAGGATATAGATGGATGGAGGTTATAACATTCTACCCATGGTTTTCTTTACAGCCTGGGTATTTACATCTTGAAAAATAAGAGAAAAGATAGAATTGAGGCTTATCCAAAAGGATTTTTAGACAACAGACAACTCAAGTGTAGCATATCACTTCCATCTGCTTACCTGAGTAAGTTCTAGCCAAGTTCTCAGGTGCTTACATTTAACAGGAAAACATACTTAGTTGCCTAGAGAAAAGGAACATGCATTCAGTGACCAGCTTGAAAATTTCTGCCACAATAAAAGATATCCATTAAAATTTTGTAATATTTTATTTTTAGGTTATTCTCATTTCAAGTTGAGTGTTGAGACATTTTCTTGCCGTATAAAAACAATGTCTTACCTAACATAATTTCCTTAACCTAAATCCTAGAAAGAAACTGGTAACTGTTGGTGAAAGTGTTACTTGTAAAGAAGTGTTTTGCTTATATACAGTTTTATTTTGCACATGGTATACATTGAAAATGAAACCCTCAACACAACATCTCTTTATCACCTGAAACTGGCAATTCTAGTTAAATTCAAATTGTGGAATATTTTGTATAACTATCTTCAAAATGCACATCAGTATTAAAAACAAATTTCAGTTGATGTTATGCGGGATACACCTCACCTGAGATCTACTCTATATACATAATGACAGATAAAATTTTTACCTTAGAATTGAAATTTTTAAAAATATTTGTTTTGAACATGCAGCTTGCCGGAGTCCAGCTCCAGCAGCCAGGGATTCAACCTGAAGGGTTGAGCAGTGTCGGGGAGAAACTGAGGCAGCATCTCAGTTTTCTTGGACTGCCTGTTTATTTCAAGCTTATGATTCTCTTTTATACTTTTTTTACACAAAAGCATTAGGTCAGAGGTTTGATATTTTTAGTTCCCATTGACCCAGATTTATTTTTCTCCAGAAATAATTGTTGCCCCTCAAAAGGAGTTCCTTCCTCAGCGATTCTCTTATCTACTTTTTCTCATGTGTCCTTGTGAATACACTGTAAGTCATGCTAATGTCTGGGCTGCATACCACATTCTTCAGTTTAATTCTTATCTTTCTAACCTAAGCTCACTATTTCTAAGAAAGGGCTTCTAGCTATAAATATCTCTCAAGTCCCTAATCTCTATAAGCTATAGTAGAATATGCTAACATTACAGCATCCCTTGAATCTTTAGCTTCTATTTTAATTATTCCTAAGCCCTAAATTAAGCAAACTCCTTTGCCATAAACATTTTCCTCACAAATAGGTTTCAGATAGCAATCCCTCCCATGGTCTCAAGCTGCAGCCTCTGTGCTCACCCTCTAACACTCTTTTGTAAAAGTCCTTGAACAAATGTCGATGATAAACTTTATGAATTATTCTTTGAGCACAGCTGCCGAAGGCTTTATGCCTTCTCATGCTCCTCTCAAAAACAATAAGCACCTTAATATTCTCTTCAGTCAACTCAGCCAAGGAAAGGAAAAAACAAGTAAGAATCCCAAAGCCTAACTCCCTTATTCCAGGTCCGTGCCTAGGGAACAAAGGGAGGGGGGTTAGGGCCGTGCCTCCATTTTTTCAGTAATGCTTAACGTGGCTCCCATCAGCAGAGCATTTAAAACAATGAAAATCATGTTAATTTTTAATAATTCTTCTTAAATGCATGCTAACAAGGTAATGCTAAAAATTCTTCAAGCTAGGCTTCAACAATACATGAATTGAGAACTTCCAGATGCACAACTGGATTTTAAAAAGGCAGAGGAAACAGAGATCAAATTGCAGTATCCATTGGATCATAGAAAAAGCAAGAAAATTCCAGAGAAAACATCTACTCCTGCTTCATTGACAATGCTAAAGCCTTTGACTGTGTGGATCACAACAAACTGTGGATAACTCTTCGAGATGGGAACACCAAACCACCTTACCTGCCTCCTAAGGAATCTGTATGCAGGTCAAGAAGCAACAGTTAGAACCAGTCATGGAACAACAGACTGGTTTCAAATTGGGAAAGGAGTACGTCAAGTCTGTATACTGTCTGTCATCTTGGTTATTTAACTTATAAGCAGAGTACATCATGTGAAATGCCAGTGTGCATCATGAAGCTCAAGCTGGGATCAAGATTGCTGGGAGAAAAATCAATAACCTGAGATAGGCAGGTGACATCACCCTATGGCAAAAAGCAAAGAGGAACTAAAGAATCTTTTGCTGAAGGCTGGCTTAGAACTCAACAATCAAAAAAACTAAGATCATGGTATCCAGTACCATCATTTCATGGCAAATAGATGGGTTGCCATTTCCTTCTCTCGGGCATCTTCACAACCCTAGAATCGAATCCACATCTCTTGCTTGGCAGGCAAATCATTTACCACGGAGCCAACTAATAGTAAAATGCATAACAAAGAAATTTGCCACTTGAAATCTCTCCTTTAAAATAATTAAAAAGTTAATATTGAAGGTTTTTAAAATTCAAAATATTTCTGGGTATATGTGACATGCCAATCCCTCTGCATTATTTCTGCTGGAAAAAGCTGCTGATAGTCACATGCATGGATGCAAGATAAGTCTCTTCAGTCATGTTTTACTCTTTGGGGTGCAATATACCATAGCCCACAGGCTCCTCTGTCCATGAAATTATCCAGGCAAGAATACTGGAGTGGGTTGTCATGCCCTTCTTCAGGGGATTTTCTTGACTGAAGCATCAAACCCATTTTCCTTGTGTTTCTTGCATTGGCAGTCAGGTTCTTTACCACTGGTCCCACTTGGGGCGTCCTGATAGTCATATGGGTTCCCTTATTTGTAACGAGCTGCTTTTACTGTTCTCTATTAACTTTAGAATTTTAATCCTAAAGTGTATTGTTGTAGGTCTCTGTGGGTTCTTTTTTCCCACATTCAGTACAATTCAGTCACTCAGTTGTGTCCGACTCTTTGCAACCCCATGGACTGCAGCACACCAGGCCTCCCTGTCCGTCACCAACTCCCCGAGCTTACAAAACCCGTGTCCATTGAGTCGGGGGTGCCATCCAACCATCTTATCCTCTGTCATCCTCTTCTCCTTCTGCCGTCAATCCTTCCCAGCATCAGGATATTTTCAAATAAATCAGCTCTTTGCATGAGGTGGCCAAAGTATTGGAGTTTCAGCTCCAACATCAGTTCTTCAAATGGACACCCAGGACTGATCTCCTTTAGGATAGACTGGTTGGGTCTCCTTTCAGTCCAAGAGACTCTCAAGAGTCTTCTCTCTTCTCCAATACCACAGTTCAAAAGCATCAATTCTTCGGCGGTCAGCTTTCTTTATAGTCCAATTCTCACATCCGTACATGACTACTGAAAAGCCATAGCCTTGACTAGACCTACGTTTGTTAGCAATGTCTCTGCTTTTTAATATGCTATTTAGGCTGGTCATAACTTTCCTTCCAAGGAGTAATTGTCTTTTAATTTCATGGCTGCAATCACCATCTGCAGTAATTTTGGAGCCCCCCAAAATAAAGTCTGACACTGTTTCCACTGTTTCCCCATCTATTTGCCAGGAAGTGATGGGACCAGATGCCATGATCTTAGTTTTCTGAATGTTGCCAACTATTTCACTCTCCTCTTTCACTTTCATCAAGAGGCTTTTTAGTTCTTCTTCACTTTCTGCCATAAGGGTAGTATCATCTGCATATCTGAGGTTATTGATATTTCTCCCAGTAATCTTGATTCCAGCTTGTGCTTCTTCCAGCCCAGTGTTTTTCATGATGTACTCTGCATAGAAGTTAAATAAGCAGGGTGACAATATACAGCCTTGACTTACTCCTTTTCCTATTTGGAACGAGTCTGTTGTTCCATGTCCAATTCTAACTGTTGCTTCCTGACCTGCAGGTTTCTCAAGAGGCAGGTCAGGTGGTCTGGTATTCCCATCTCTTGAAGAATTTTCCACAGTTTATTGTGATCCACAAGTGAAAGTCTTTGGCGTAGTCAATAAAGCAGAAATAGATGTTTTTCTGAAATTCTCTTGCTTTTTCCATGATCCAGCAGATGTTGGCAACTTGATCTCTGGTTCCTGTGCCTTTTCTAAAACTAGCTTAAACATCTGGATGTTCACGGTTCATGTATTGCTGAAGCCTGGCTTGGAGAATTTTGAGTATTACTTTACTAGCGCCTGAAACAAGTGCAATTGAGCAGTAGTTTGAGCATTCTTTGGCATGGCCTTTCCTTGGGATCGGAATGAAAACTAATCTTTTCCAGTCCTGTGGCCACTGCTGAGTTTTCCAAATTTGCTGGCATATTGAGTGCAACACTTTCACAGCATCCATTTTTAGGATTTGAAATAGCTCAACTGGAATTCCATCACCTCCACTAGCTTTGTCCATAGTGATGCTTCCTAAGGCCCATTTTACTTCACATTCCAGGATATCTTGCTCTAGGTTAGTGATCACAGCATCATGATTAACGGGGTTGTAAAGATCTTTTTTGTACAGTTCTTCTGTGTATTCTTGCCACCTCTTCTTTATATCTTCTGCTTCTGTAAGGTCCATACCATTTCTGTCCTTTATTGAGCCCATCTTTACATTACATTACTTTTTATTTGTTGTTAAATATTGTCAATTTTCAGGAAGTTTTTAGTCACCTTTACTTTTAAATTGCTGAAAACAAATAGTCCTCATGGAATGGGTGAGAACTCCAATTTCTGGAGGTTCTACATTGCTACTGTTTTTGTAAGTGTGAGATTCATTACATCAGAAAATCAAAGATCCACCTGTCCATATTAATGATCTTCACTTACAATACATTAGTTATTAGTGAAACATTAAAATATTTTCTGATCCCAAGAACATACAGAGCTCTCAAAAATAGCTCTCATTTGGACACCAAAAGAAATCTTTGAGTTGACCAAAATATTTCCAAAGTTTTTCATTTTTAGTTTGAGAGTTCCACATTAAAGTTTAAACAAAAAAAGTTATAAAGGTAAAATAATACAAATTAATAATTTTTAATAATGTCTTAGAGGGTTCTTTTCTAGTATTATATGACTTTTGTAGATCCCTACGAATATTTTTTATTTTTATTTATTTTTATTTTATTTTATTTTATTTTTTTGAATATTTTTTAAAAATCACTGTCAGTGAAGGTTACTACCTCTTTACATGGAGACTAGGATTAGAGGCTCAGGAAGATGAGGTGTTCATATAAGGTGCTGGTTCCCAAACTGTACTTCATGATTGTCAGGGGAATTTGCTAAAAATACAGAAATTTCAGTCCCACTCCAGCCCTACTAAATCATAATCTTTGATGATGAGGTCTTACATGTATAATTTTAACTGGCTTCCCAGGCAACTGTAAATTATTCATAGTATATCATTGGCCTACTGATTAAAAATTCAGTTCTAGAACTCAGGCTGCATATTGATTGAGAAAAATATAAATCAATTATGTTTAAAGAGTATCTTGAGATTTTGAATGTAAACAGTAGAGTTTTCTAGCATAAACACTAGCGCTAGAGCTCCTTCAGTGCACCATACTTTGGCTGCTTAACATTGAGTTCTGCAAGTGAATCCAAAATAATTTTCAAATTTGCTTATGCAAACTGAAATGAGCTACATTCAGGTATCACTACACAGATCTGAGAATTTTATCAGTGTCATATGTTATGCAATCATGAAGGCAAAGAAACTTCGAGAGGGTGAATGCATTTATCAGAATGACATGGGTGGTAAATAACATACTGAAGATTTACATTTACAATTTTTGATTTTACTTGCAATATTTTTTTCTAGTGAAACATCACATCACAATTAGATGAGGAGAAAACAAATCTTTCTATTGAGGTAGTTAAAAAATTTACATAAAATTGTAATTTCAGTGATAGCAGTGAATGAGAAAGTCATGCACTTTGAGATGTTACAGTTACCCATAAAAATAACTAGTCATTCACTACATAGCTGAAACATTTCTCTACTTCTGTCTGCCTCAGGGTGTTCTAGAGTGACTTAGCCATTCAGAGGAATAACAACAAAACAACAGCCAAATATTAGTTTTAGAAAATTTTCCAGAAAGGAAAAATACATAGGCATTTTTCTATTTCTATTCATATGAAATGAATAGAAATTCATTAAGTGTCAATATGCAGTACATTATTTGGCAATATAGTTGCAAATTGAAAAACTTTGTGAGAGTGCATAAGAATAAAATGAGTATAATTTGTTAAATAAAATTGAATCGAGGTGAGTACACTTCATATTGAAAACTGTTATTTAATGGAATTAGCAATCAAGTTGTCTCTGGCAAAAGCTAAAGGGGAATTGTGGGCTGTGAGGAACAGGCTTGATGAACTACCTGAGAAGGCACTGTGTGCAAAGGAAGGAAGAGCGCACAGGACCAGAAACTCATGTGGTAAAGAATAGCAATAGAAAGCATGAAAACATCCGTGGATGTTTACAATCAAGGTGTATAGGAAAATGAAAGCTCTTGAGAGTAAATTTGGGTTTGCTAATGAGAAAATCTATGCAATATAAACTTACAAGCAATTATTTTCAAAATGATGCATTTGCTTTAGTTAAGGTAGAGTTGAAGGGAAACACAACTGTTATATTATGGCTGATGGAATGGTGTTAATAACTTTGTGTAAATTATTTTCAGGACTCATTCTTTTGATTCCAAACATATGAATAGAAATAACAAGCAATATAGATATTTTCTGTCTGGAGGAATGTGTGTGTGAAAATATGAGAAAGAGATTGCTCATTTTATTTTGCTTTTTACATACACCAAAAGTTATAATTAAAACTATAATCAAGGTACAACCCACACCTTGACATTATGTCATAATGAGCAGCAAAATTATGTTCACCATGAGAGAGGAAACAGTTAATGAATCAGAACCTAACTGCTACACATGACCTTACATTTCCTTTGTCAAGAAAATCCTGTGCCTTTTGGGATTTAGGTTTTGTTTTTGCTTGTTTTATTTATTTTTGTTTTGCTTTAATGTGAGGAAGCACTGAAAATACATAGGCTTCATTTTTTTCAAATGATAATTCCTTGTGCAAAAAGTGTGACTAATAAGACCTAGGTTCTGTGATAAATACCACATGCATACTTTACACTACAGTCTTCCTTACCCATGGTGAAAACCTGAACCTTCAGCAAATGAAGCATTATTGATGATGCTCTATATCAATACATCATTTCTGCTAGTAACCTCGGTTGAAACAGAAAAAGTAAGAGAAAGCCAGAAGTGAAAATACACATACACATACCCAGAGAAATAGAAAAATTGAGACATAGAGAGGTTATCTAAAACCTGGTATATTTAACAAGATTCTGAGAAATTAAGATAGAAAATTGATCTTGAAACTGTGTGTATATAAACATGTATGTGCGTGTGTGTGCAGTCATTCAGTCATGCCCAACTTTTGGCAACCCCATGGACTGCAGCCCACCACTTCCTCTCTCCATAGGATTTCCCAGGCAATACTGGAATGGGTTGCCATTTCCTTCTCCAGGGGATCTTCCTGACCCAGGGATCCAACCCATGTCTCCTGCTTTGACAGACAGATTCTTTACCACTGAGCCACCTTGGAAGCCATATAAACACATATAATATTTATAATATAATGTATAAGTATATTATAAAATTAAAGTTGTGAAGTTACATAATATGAAAGTCTAAAAGATGTTCTACATTGATTTTACTGACAAAAGCAAATTTCTGTATTTGCACATATTTTGAAGATACCCATGAAAAATTTGACTCTGACTTCAACCCCAACCTCAGTTTCTTTCAGTCCTCCACAATGCTCTGCAAAGAATTTCTCACGTTCTTCAACTTTTAACATCTATTCATAATTACTTACCTATGTGAACACTTAACTTTCTAGAATAAACTACCATCATTCATTTTTCTTTCAAGCACCTACTCAACTCTCCAGATTAAGATCACTTGTCATTGCTTTTTCACAGTTGGCTTCCACACAGATTTTATGTTGAATGTTTTACCACAATTTAAAGTATATATATATATATAATTATGTCCCTTAAAATTGTATCTTAGGGCTTCCCAAGTAGCACAGCAATAAAGAATCTGCCTGCCAATGCAGCAGATGCACGAGATATGGGTTCAACCCCTGAGTTGTCCGAAAGATCCCCTGGAATAGGAAATGGCCACCCACTCCCTGAATTCTTGCCTGGAAAGCCCCATGGACAGAGGAGCCTGACAGGCTACAATCCATGGGGTCACAAAGAGTCGGACACAACTGAGCACACACCCTACATCTTAAAATGTATCTCATTTCCACTGTTTCTACATTCACATCTCTGCCTTTCTTTTCCTGCCTCATGACCAGCTTCTCAATCAATGATCTTGCTTCCAGTCATGCTAGTTTTATTTAATTTTCAAAGATTTTCATGGTCTTTATTGTTTTATCTCACCTAACTATTTTCTCTGCTTCAACTCTTTTTTTTTTTTTTTTAATAACCCATCCCACATTGATTGCTCTGTCTCTCATCTTATCATTCGGTTCTTAGCATAAATGTGAATTTTCTCCAGGAAATTTTCTCCCTTGCATAATTCTGAAAAAAGACTAAACTTTCCCTATAATCACACACTACTAAAACTGCTTATTTCAGTCTAATGGCCTCAGCCAGACTTTTTTAACACTTGTAAAATGATGTCTTCTAAATTGTTCATATTTTATGTACTGACTTTCCAGCATGGTGCCTAATCTAATTAGATTTGCTAAATATATCTTGTAGTAAGATTTCCATATACACATACACTAGCTCACTAATGCAAAAATGATCTATGGCATTAGGTGGTGGAAGCATTTGATTAACAAATATTTTAGTAAATCATTTAGGAGTATACCTCCTAGAATAATAAAGAATGACTGAGTTTAGACCCTGGTCCATCATATATAATTTTAATGCTCAGCAACTTATCTCTTTTACCTCTCTACCATCATCTGTAACATTATATTATCAACATCATAAGGCTATCTTAAAGATTAAATGAGATAATCCATGTCTATCATTTAGCAAAAACCTAGTAGACAAACATACACAAAAATGGTAGATAATGTTCGTTGTTGTTGTTCAGTTGCTAAGTCATGTCTGACTCTGTGACCCCATGGACTACAGCATGCCAAGCTTCCCTGTCCTTCGCTATCTCCTGGACTTTGCTCAAATGAGTCGGTGATGCTATCTAACCATCTAATCCTTTGCTGTCCACTTCTCCTTTTGTCTTCAGTCTTTCTCAGCATCAGGGTCTTTTCCAATGAGTTGGCTCTTTGCATCAGGTGCCAAAGTATTGGAACTTCAGCTTCAGCATTGGTCCTTTCAGCGAATATTCAGTTTGATTTCCTTTAGAATTGACTGGTTTAATCTCCTTGCTGTTCAAATTAGTCTCAACAGTATTCTCCAGCATCACTATTTGAAAGCATCACTTTGAAAGCATGATGGACTCAATAATAAAATTGAAAAATCAATCTAGAGAGTGGAGGAGGGAAGAGGATGTCATATAAGAATTTTAATACCATGAGAAAAGTGAACTCATTAAACCACAGGATTTGAAGATGATGAGACTGATGTTGGGATGCTGTCTGTATCCCTGAGGAATAGCACAAATATCCAGACATCTGGGCCTTGTCTGGTGGGAGGTGGGTGCAAGTTAAATGAGTAGAGCTGAAATGTGAAAGCATATGGGTCATTTTCTGCAGGAACACTACATGCTCCTCTAATCCTAGGCTGGCAAGTGTCATCAAAGGACCCAGACATACCTGGGGCTACAGAGGCAGGTAGAGAAGTGTTTGAGAGGCAGGGGTGCAGGGAAGTGTTTGGGTTTGAAATGAGCAGGGCACAGAGTAAAAGGTCTTGGTAGCTCAAGTCCATAGTGGGGCCAGGGACATTAGTTTTTATTTCTGCTGCAAAACCAAAAACCAAGTGTGACAAACAGAATCAGTACAGAGGCTAGTAAAAACCTGATAGATAAGGGCAAAAGGGAAAGGTCTGAAAATCTCTCCAGTGTCCAAATCCAATCCAAATGAAAATGAAGAACATGAGTATTTTCTGAAAATGACTATATCTACAAACTGAAGAAACTGAAAAACCAACAGTAACTTTTTATTAATTTTTTTAAAATTTTGCTTCGGAGAACTGGACCTTCAAATATAGGTTTATAATTATTGTCATTTACTCATATGCATATTTATTTATTTTATCATTATGGTTTGGTGAGTTTTTCCAGCTTTATTGAGATATATTTGACATATAACCTCATGTAAGTTTAGGGTTTTCTGAATTGTTTATTTGATACTCTTATACAGTGGCTCAGCTGGTAAAGAATCCGCCTGAAATGTGGAAGACCAGGCTTCAATCCCTGGGTTGGGAAGATCCCCTGGAGAAGGGAGAGGCTATACATGACAGTATTCTGGCCTAGAGAATTCCATGGACTATGTAGTCCATGGGATAGCAAAGAATTGGACACGACTGTACGACTTTCACTTCACTTTACTTCATACAGTACAAAATGATTATAATGGTAGAGTTAGCAAAGAAATAGTGGAAAACAATAGTATGGGAAAGACTAGAGAGCTCTTCATGAAAATTACAGATACCAAGGGAACATCTCATGCAAAGATGGGTACAATAAAGAAAGAAATGGTATAAACCTAACAGAAGCAGAAGACATTAAGAAGAGGTGGCAAGAATACACAGAAGAACTGTACAAAAAAGATCTTCACAACCCAGCTAATCACGATGGTATGATCACTCACCTAGAGCCAGACATCTTAGAATCTGAAGTCAAGTGGGCCTTAGGAAGCATCACTACTAACAAAGCTAGTGGAGGCGATGGAATTCCAGGTGAGTTATTTCAAATCCTAAAAGAGGATGCTGTGAACGTGCTGCACTCAATATGCCAGCCAATTTGGAAAACTCAGCAGTGGCCACAGGACTGGAAAAGGTCAGTTTTCATTCCAATCCCAAAGAAAGGCAATGCCAAAGAATGCTTAAACTACCACACAATTGTACTCATCTCAAACGCTAGTAAAGTAATACTCAAAATTCTCCAAGTCAGGCTTCAGCAATACGTGAACCATGAGCTTTCAGATGTTCAAACTGGATTTAGAAAAGGCAGGGGAACCAGAGGTCAAATTGCCAACCTCTGTTGAATCAATCATCAAAAAAGCAATAGTTCCAGAAAAACATCTATTTCTGCTTTATTGACTATGTCAAAGCCTTTGACTGTGTAGATCACAACAAACTATGGAAAATTCTTAAAGAGATGGGAATAGCAAGCCACCTGACCTGCCTCTTGAGAAATCTGTATGCAGGTTAGGAAGCAACAGTTAGAACTGGACATGGAACAACAGACTGGTTCCAAATAGGAAAAGGAGTATGTCAAGGCTGTATATTGTCACCCTGCTTATTTAACTTATATGCAGAGTACATCAACAGAAATGCTGGGCTGGATGAAGTACAAGCTGGAAACAAGATCGCCAGGAGAAATATGAATAACCTCAGATACACAGATGATACCACCCTTATATCAGAAAGCGAAAAAAGAACTAAAGCGCCTTTTGATGAAAGTGAAAAGAGGACAGTGAAAAAGTTGTTTGGGAACGCATGCACACCCGTGGTGGATTCATGTCAATGTATGGCAAAACCAATACAGAATTGTAAAGTAAAATAAAAAATAAATAAATAAATTTATAAAAAAATTAAAAAAATAAATAAATAAGCAAAAAAAAAAAAAAAGTCAACGTTCAGAAAACTAAGATCATGGCATCTGGTCCCATCAGTTCATGGCAAATAGATGGGGAAACAGGGACAGACTTTATTTGGGGGGGCTCTAAAATTACTGCTGATGGTGACTGCAGCAGGGAAATTAAAAGATGCTTACTTCTTGGAAGAAAAGTTATGTCCAACCTAGGCATCATGTTAAAAATCAGAGACATTACTTTGCCAACAAAGGTCCTTCTAGTCAAGGCTATGGTTTTTCCAGTAGTCATGTATGGATGTGAGAGTTGGACTGTGAAGAAAGCTGAGTGTGGAAAGCTTTTAAACTGTGATGTTGGGGAAGACTCTTGAGAGTCCCTTGGACAGCAAAGAGATCCAACCAGTCCATCCTGAAGGAAATCAGTCCTGAATAGTCATTGGAAGGACTGATGCTGAAGCTGAAATGCCAATATTTTGGCCACCTGAGGTGAGGAATTGACTCATTTGAAAAGACCCTAATGCTGGGAAAGATTGAAGGTGGGTGGAGAAGGGGACAACAGAGGATGAGATGGTTGGATGGCATCACCACCTCAATGGACATGAGTTTGAGTAGACTCTGGGAGTTGGTGATGGACAGGGAGGCCTGGCATGCTGCAGTCCATGGAGTCACAGAGTCAGACACGACTGAGTGACTGAACTGAACAATGAAAACCTGCATTGTCACGTAATTACCTTTTCTGTTTAGTGGTAAGATACATTATTTTAGCAACTTTCAAGTATATAATACATAGTTTTGGTTATAATCACTATACTGTACTTATTCATCTTATAACCAGTTTTTTTGTGCTTTGTGACCAACTTCTCCCCTTTTTCCTCATTCTGTAGCCCCTAGTAACCACAAAGTTCTTTCATAGATACTGAAAGGAAGTTTCATTTAAATCTCTCTGAGTTGTAAGTTAAATAATGTAAGACTGTAACATGAGATTGTAGTGATCATTTGTAGACCATAACAATCATGTTGTAACAAAGCAAAAAAGACGAACCTCTAAGTGGATGACAGAAAATAACTTTTTACCCTGTTTTCTTGGTAGGCTAATTGGAAACTTCTGCCACAAACTACTAGAGAAATGGCTTGAGTCAGTAGTGCTGGTAGGGAAGGGATAATGCCCGTGTGAGTGCCGAGTCTCTTCCACTGTGTCTGAGTCTGTGCCATCCTATGGACTGTAGCCTCCCAGGCTCCTCTATCCACGGGATTCTCCAGGCAAGAGTATCGGGTGGGTTGCCATGCTCTCTTCCAGGGGATCTTCCTGACCCAGGGATTGATCTTGCATCTCTGTGTCTCCTGCATTGGCAGGTGGGATCTTGACCATCACTGCTACATGGGAAACCCAAGGGATACCAGGGAGGATACAAAGGCGGCAAAGCCCCATATTGTTGCGGGAGGTCAGAGAGCAGAGTATTCTGTACCGAACACTGTACCACCATGGAAAATGCTGCATTCTTGCCTTTGGATCTAAGCTGCTTCACTCATCTTTTATTGTGTAATTGCCAGCTATGCCTCGAATAGCTGTTTATGAATATTATGCCAAGATTTTCTCAGAACTCAATATAGGTACTCAATATAAGTACTGTATCCTACAAAATTCTTCAATAGTTTCTTTTTATTTATAGTGTATACTGTTACTTATGTGAAAACATCTACCTGACACAAGATAAAAGCATTTGCCCTCATTGTGTTTTAGTAACACTATGTCCCTTTGTGTTATAGCCACAGTACATTTGTACTACCTTTGGTACAAAATACCAGTATTTTTCTGTAAAACACACTTGATTTTATGGTCTAAATTGCCACAAGCCAGATATCATCCTTCTCAAAACATACACATTCATTTAACTATCTATGTAAAATAATTTTACTTAGAAAACCCTATGAAATTAATATGAACTTAAAACAAAGTACTAATAAGTATATGCTTTGCATTTTAATATGCATTTACATTTGGAATATGAACTATGGAACATGGAAGTTATATTTCTGTAAAGAAAAATATATTGAAGGCCAGAAAGATTTTAACATTTTTAATAATCAGAAAAAATGCAAACACTTGCATAGACAAATATAAGCAAATAATCAGGTAATACACAGAGAATAAAATACTATTAAGCAAATGCAAAAAAATCTAGTTCACATAGTAAATTACTGGCAATGCTTTAATAAGATGTAGATTGTCTTTCTGTTCAAATTTCTTCCCATTATATTTTATTATCATCTCTTCTGTAATTACTCAAATTATCTATTTGTGTGGGGAGTAATAGACTCAGTAATATAATATACTTATGTATGATTTTTTAAGTACTTTTTGCTCTTTTAGAAAATTATTTTAATCTAGCATAAATACATTTATCAGTTCTTAGGAAATGGTTGGTTCAAACACATCAAACAATTTACCATACATTCATGATATTTAGAAGTCTGCAATTTCTTAAGTTATCAAAAAGATGGAATGCTGTTTTTGCAAAGTATAAAGATTAAAATAATTAAGTGGTTTAGCTATCAATTTCTGTAAAAAAAATTTAATATGTGTTGTAATATTCTCATGCACAAAAGAATTACATAGATTCAGACAGTTATACATTCATTCAATCTTATTACAATGCATAAAATTATAAAAAATTAAATTATAGTTATTAATTTTGAACTTCATATATTTAGCTTTTATATTAAAAATAAAGCTCTTTCTTCTAAAGGAGTCATCAAATTATATATCAATGCATTATAACAGATGATTGTCGACTTTAATGCAAATATATCTATACAATAAGTTGCTATTTATATAACGCTAATATTCACTATGTGAGCTAATTATATTGTGTCAGAATCAAATCTAACTTGCAAACATTTACATAATATAAAATCATTTTCTGTTTCAAAAAGTGGTATTATAATTTTTTGGTTCATCTTGCTATTGCAAAAATACTGTGATTTTTAATTTTGCACAATTTTAATTATTTTAAAATATTAATTTAACAGAAATATACTCAGGGACCTTGAATACCATTGACACAAAGGTTTTCAGAAAATAATATATGTGCCCATTTATGAAAACTGACTCATATGTATTTAGTTTGAGTGGATCTTTGAATGCTTAACATACAAAATTAGGTTTTAAAAGTTATCCTAACATTTCTTTTTCTTTTTTAAAATTTTTAATTGACTTTCTAATTGAAGGATAATTGTTTTACAGAATTGTGTAGGTTTCTGCCATACATCAACATGAATCAGCCATAGGTATATATATGCCCCCTCCCTCTCACCTTCTTCACCATCCCACCCCTCTAGGTTGATACAGAGCCCCAGTTTGAGTTCCCTGAGTCATACAGCAAATTTCCATTGGCTATCTATCTTACATGTGGTAATGTAAGTTTCCATGTTACTCTCTCCATACATCCCACCCTCTCCTTCCTCCCCCTGCATCATGTTCATAAGTGTGCTCTCTATGTCTATGTCTCCATTGCTGCCCTGCAAATAATTTCATCAGTACCATCTTTCTAGATTCCATATATATATGTTAGTATATGATAGTTGTTTTTCTGATTCATTTAACTCTGCATTGTAGGCTCTAGGTTCATCCATCTCATTGGAACTGACTCAAATGTGTTTGTTTTTATGGCTGAGCAATATTCCATTGCATATATGTACCACAGCTTCTTTACCTATTCATCTGTCAATGGATATCTAGGTTGCTTCCATGTTCTAGCTACTGTAAATAGTGTTTCAGTGAACATTGGGGTACATGTGTCTTCTTCAATTTTGGTTTCCTCAGGGTATATGCCTAGGAGTGGGATTACTGGGTCATATGGTGGTTTTATTCCTAGTTTTTTAAGGAATCTCTATACTGTCTACCATAGTGACTGTATCAATTTACATTTCCCACCAACAATGCAAGAGCGGTCCCTTTTCTCCACACCCTTTCCAGCATTTATTGTCTGTATAATTTTTTTATTATGGCCATTCTGACTGGTGTGAGAGGATATCTCATAATAGTTTTGATTTATATTGTTTTCTTTAATTTTATTGGAGTACAGTTGATTTACAATGCTGTGTTAGTTTCAGGTATACAGCAAAGTGATTCAGTTATACACACACACACATATATATTCATTCTTTTTCAGATTCTTTTCCCATGTAATACAATAATGTAAAGCAATTATCCTCCAATTAAAAATAAATTAAAAAAAACCTCGATAGGTATACTAGGTGAAGACAGAGAAAGATATCATTATCAATCATATACAAAATATAATTTTTTTAAATGATGCAAATAGATGTATTCATACAACAGAAATAGGCTCAGGTATTTAAAAAGCAAAGTTATGGTTATCAAAGGATGAACACTGTGGGGGAGGGACAAATTAGAAGGTTGGGATGAATACACATACACTGCTGTTTAGTTGCTAAGTCATGTCCAACTCTTTAGCGAACCCCTGGACTGTAGCTCACTAGGCTCCCCTGTCCATGGGATTTCCCAGGCAAGAACACTGGATTGGGTTGCCATTTCCTTCTCCAGGGGATCTTCCCACAATACTAAATATAAAATAGATAACCATCAAAGATCTACTGAATAGCACAGGGATCTCTACTCAATATCCTGTAATAATCTATATGGGAAAAGAATCTAACATTTATTTTTGAAAGGAACACTTAAACAATGTCTTTACATTAACCAGCTTGTTAGTATAACACTTAACACATATATATATTTTATAATTAAGAAATATTTCAAGTATCTAAACATTTCTTCATTATTCTTTCTATCACAGAAAACATATTCCTAATATTAACCATCATTATGCTTAGATAATACATTTCTCTTTAATAAAATTCCATGTATATCCACATACATCAAGACCTCTATGGTTTAGAAAAATAGTACTAAGACTGAACACAATATTTGGCAGAAGAATAGTCATTGTAAGATATAATGTAAAGTCCTTGTGTACAGGAAAAACATATTCAAATTTAAAATGTTTATTTTCCTGAAGTAAAATTGAATTTAAGGACAGATTTGAATCTTAAATAATTATTGAAAAATAAATAGTACTTTATTAAAACATCATGTTTTTAATGATTGGACTTAAGCAATGAGAGCTGAATTCATTGTCCCAGGAAAAGTAGAAGAGAGCTTTATTTTCCCCTAATGTAAGCTTCTAAAGAGTAACTGCATCATTTAACTCCTTCACTTAAAAGCTCAGAACTACATTCCAGGATGAAAATATATGGGAAAGAGAAGTAAAATATGTAGGCTTTAAGAAATCCTATAAAGAATAAAATGTTTAGCTTGTGAAGTTGTACAAAGTAGATGAAAATGATAAAATCAGGCACTCCTCCTGGTTCTTCATGGCATATTTAAAATAATGCTATCACTCTGATCTGATTAAAATAAGTTGTAGAAAATACTTGTATTAAAATATTTAAAATTATCAGCTTCTAATTTTCAAAAAACGTGAAATCGAAACTATATGACATCACTCTGGTTTTCTCTAACTTGATACAAAAACAACAACAAAAAAATTTTAAGGATTAGAAAATGAAAAGCAGAATTCATTTAACATGCAAAAACCATTAACTAAGACAAAAAATATTATCAACCAGAAATGACTCTGTTTAGCTTTATAACACGCATAGTTAAATCCAGGACAACTATCAGTTTTTCAGGACAAAATCTCCAATGTACAGTCCCCCAACCTATATTGTACTAGAGCTTGAGATGTGGCATTAAAGAGCAATACAGGATTAAGCATAAGGAGACCTCAATTTTAGGTACACAGTTGTCATGTACTAGCTGTGTGAACTCCAGCAAATTGTATAGATCCTCAGTTCCTCTCTTGACTTTATCAAAACTAGGAATAAGGTCAGCACTTCAGGATCCTTGTGAAGGTGGAATAAAATAATATATGGATAATTTATAAAGGGTGACATACCATGACTAACAGGGGCTTATCCCAGGGATGCAAGGATTTTTCAATATCCACAAATCAATTGATGTGATCCACCACATTAACAAATTAAAGGATAAAACCATATAATCATCTCAATAGACGCAAACAAAACTTCGACAAAATTCAACATCCATTCATAATTAAAAAAAAAAAAAAAACTCTCCAGAAAGTGGGCATAGAGGGAACATATTTCAACATAATAAAGGACATATATATAACAACCCACAACTCACATCATACCTAATAATGAAAAGTCAAAAGCATTTCCTCTAACATTACGCTGCCCATGCTCAACACTTTCATTCAACATAGTATTGGAAGTCCAAACCATAGCAATCAGACAAGAAGAAAAAAAAAAGTAAATAAAATGAATCAAATATGGGAAGGAAAAAATGAAACTGTCACTGCTTGCAGATGACATAATGCTATGCATAGAAAATCCTACAGATGCCACCAGAAAACCACTAGAGCTCATCAATAAAATTTGTAAAATTGCAAGATTCAAAATTAATATACAGAAATCTATTGCATTTCAATACTAACAGTGAAATAATGGAAAGAGAAATTAAGAATACAATTCTGTTTCTAATTGAATGAAAAATAACAAAATATATAGGAATAAACCTACCTATGGAAGTAAACCTACCTATGTACTCAGAAAACTATAAGACACTAATGAAAGATACTGAAGATGACACAAAGAGATGTAAAGATATACTGGGTTCATGCACTTGAAGAACTGATATTGTTAAAATGACCATACTACCCAAAGCAATCTAAAGATTCAATGCAATTTCTATCAAAATAAAAATAAATTTTCTTCACAGAACTAAAACAAATAGTTTTAAAATTTGTATGGAAACACAAAAATATCCAAAATAGCCAATGCAATCTTGAGAAAGAACAGAGCTGAAGGAATCACATTCCCTGTCTTCTGACTCCAATATAAAACTATAGTAATGAAAATAGTATACTACTGGCAGAAAACAAATGCATAAATCAATGGAACAGAATATACAGCCCAGAAATAAATCCATGCACTTACAGTCAATTAATCTATGATAAAGTGAAAGTGAAGTCGTTCAGTCGTGTCCGACTCTGTGCGACCCCGTGGACTGTAGCCCACCAGGCTCCTCTGTCCATGGGATTCTCCAGGCAAGAGTACTGGAGTGGGTTGCCATTTCCTTCTCCAGGGGATCTTCCCGACCCAGGGATCAAACCCGGGTCTCCTGCATTGGAGTCAGACACTTTAACCTTTGAGCCACCAGGGAATCCCAATCTATGATAAAGGAGGCAAAAATATACAATGGAAAAAAGATAGCCTCTTCAATAGGTGGTGCTGGTAAATATGACTGCTATATATGTGTTAAAGCATGAAATTAGTACATTTTCTCAAAACATATACACAAATTAGTTCAAAATGGATTAAAGGCCTAAATGAAGGAGTGGAAACCATAAAACTCCTAGAAGAAAACAGGCAAAATACTCTTTGACATAAGTCAAGGCAACATTTATTCTGAGCTGTCTCCTAAGTCAGAGGAAACAAAAATAAAGATATGGGGCCTAAATAAACTTAAAAGCCTTTGCACAGCAAAGGAAACCACTGAAAAAATGAAAAGACAACCCACTGAAAGGGAGAAAATATTTGCCAATGATATGAGCATATTTGAGTATGTCTGTATGGTCAAAGCTGTGGTTTTTCCAGTAATCATGTATGGATGTGAGAGTTGGACCATAAAGAACATTGAGCACTGAAAAAATGACACTTTTGAACTGTGGTGTTGGAGAAGACTCTTCAGAATCCCCTGGACAGCAAGAAGATCAAGCTAGTTAATTCTAAAGAAAATCAAACCTGAATATTCATTGGAAGGAATGATGCTGAAGCTGAAGCTCCAATACTTTGGCCAAGAGGTTCCAATACTTTTGCGAAGAGCTGACTCACTGGAAAAGACCCTGACACTGGGAAAGATAGAAGGTAGGAGGAGAAAGGGATGGCAGAGGACGAGATGGTTGGATGGCATCACTGATTCAATGGACATGAGTTTGAGCAAGTTCCTGGAGATGGTGAAGGACAGGGAATCCTGGTATGCTGCAATCCATGGGGTCACAGTCAGACATGACTGAGTGATTGAACAACAACAACTTTGTCAATAAAGGTTTAATATGTGAAATATATAAACAGTTCATATAACTCAATATCAAAACAAAACAAAAACAATTAAAAATTGGAAAGAAAACCTGCAAAGACATTTCTTTGCAATGAAGATATGAAGATGGCCAACAGGCACATGAAAAATTGCTCAACATCACCAATCACCAGAGAGATGCAAATCAAAACTACAATGTGATACCAACTCATGCCTGTCAGTATTGTTATCATCAAAAATTTTATAAACAACAAATGTTGGGTAAGATGTGGAGAAAATTGAGTCCTTGTACACTGTTGCTGGAATTGTAAATTAGTGCTGCCATTATGGAAAACACTACATAGGCTCCTCAAAAAACTAATAATAGAACCATTGTGTGATCCAGAAATTTCTCTCCTGGATATGTATCTAAAGAAGTAAAAACTAATTTTGAAAAGACTCACACACTCCAATGTTCATAGAAGCACTACTATTTACTACAGCCAAGAGATGGAAGCAAACTAAATTTCCATCAACAGATGATAAGAAAGAGGTGGTTTATTTTTACAATGGAATAGTACTCAATCTGAAAAAGAATGACATTTTCTCATTTGCAAGAATATGGATAAACCTGGAAGATACTATGCTTAGTGAAACAAGTCAGACAGAGAAAGTCAACTACTGTATGTTATCAACTTACATGTGTAATCTAAACAATAAAATGAATCAGTGGATAAAACAAACAAACAAACAAAATAAACAGACTTACAGATGCAGAAAACCAACTAGTGGTTACCAGAAGAAAGAGGGAAGGGTGAAGAAACAAGATAGGGTTAGAAGACTAGAGGTACAAACTACTATGTGCAAAATAATCAAGTTATCAGGATATATTATATAGCTCAAGGAATATAGCCAATATTTTATAATAACTAGAAATGCAGTAAAATCTATTAAAATTCTGAGTAAATATGTGTACACCTGAAATTAATATAGGATTGTAAATCAACTATACTTCAGTTTTAAAAAGAACAGAAAAGTTTTTTTTAAAAAAAGTATTATTGTTAAGGAAGGAGGAAAAAAACAAGCTTAGCTCAGTGTCTGACAATTCTAACTATCCCTAAATGGTAGCCATTCTTTGCCCCGAGTCACCAACATAAGTCCAAAGCCTATAATAAGAGCTCCTCCTTACTCTCTCATTGAAATACCTTACAGGTCTTCATTCAGTATGACCTTTATTGCTGCAAGTGATATATTAATAGTAGTAAATTATTAGTATCATTTAGGTTGGTGCAAAAGTAATTGCTGTTTTGCCTTATTGAAATTTGCTATTGGATATTGAAATACCTTCTTAAATAAATGTAGTTATGTTATACAGCATTTAATGTGCATTTCTCACTTTATGATTTTTTTGCTAATGACATTTCTTGCTGTTAATTTTCTACTAATTTTAGACTATGGAAATGATGTAGACAAAAAGCAAATTCGAGCAATTTTCTCATTAGAGTTCAAAATGGGTCATAAAACAGCAGCGATAACTTGCAACATCAACCAACCACACATTTGGCTCAGGAACTGTTAATGAATGCCCAGTGCAATGATGGTTCATCACAGTGCAGCGGCTGGCCATTGGAAGTTGACAATGACCAGTTGAGAGGATCACTGAAGCTGATCCTCTTTCAATTGCATGTGAAGTTGCTGAAGAGCTCATCTATAATTCTATGGTCATTTGGCATTTGAAGCAGATTGGAAAGGTGAAAAACCTTAATAAGTGGGTGCCTCATGAACTGACTGCAAATCAAAAAAAATTCATCATTTTGAAGTGTCATCTTCTCTTATTATATGCAACAGCAAACTGTTTCGTGGTTTGTGATATGCAATGAAAAGTGGATTTTATACAACTGGCAATAACCAGTTCAGTGGTTGGACTAAGACGAAGCTCCAATGCACTTCCCAAAGTTAAACTTGTGCCAAAAAAAGAAAAAAAAAAAAAAAAAGGTCACAGCCACTGTTTGGCAGTCTGCTGCTTCTCTGATCCACTACAGCTTTCTGAATCCCAGAGAAAGCATTACATATGAGAAGTATGTTCAACAAAACAATGAGATGCACCAAATACTGCAATGCCATCAGCCAGCATTGGTTAATAGACAGGGCCCAATTTTTCTCTATGACAAGCCCGATCACACATTACACAGCCAACGCTTCAAAAGTTGAACAAATTGGGCTACAAAGTTTTTCCTCATCTGCCATATTCACCTAACCTCTAGCCAACCAACTACCACTTCTTCAAGCACCCCCATAACTTTTTGCACGAAAAACACTTCCACAACCAACAGGAGGCAGAAAATGTTTTCCAAGAGTTCATCAAATCCCCAAGGACAGATTTTTATGCTACCGGAATGAACAAACTTATTTCTCATTGGCAAAAATTTTAATTGTAATGGTTCCTATTTCGATTAATAAAAACGTGTTTAAACCTAGTTATAATTATTTAAATTTCATGGTCCAAAGCTTCAATTACTTTTCAAAACCTAAAATAGTTCCACAGGTATTTTTTGGTTGTCTTTGATGGGAGAGAATGCACAGTTACATCGTAATTCTTTATCAATTATGTTCTCAAAGCTATGTGGTCAATTGGTAAATCCTTCCCTAAGTACTCATACCACCTTCATTAGTCAATATAGCAAAAAATCACACAATAGTTTAATTCTTCACTTGAATGTCTCCTCTCTACTGGATTAAATCTATTCAAAGTCAGTGTTTTCTTATTCTTTCATCCTCAATAACTACCTGAACTAGTGTAATCACTCTTAGGTGATTTATAAATGAATGAATATTCTTGAATTACCTCTTAAGATTTCCATTTCAAACCTGTCTGCTAAAGTAACTATGGCCTCAAAACTTTTACTTAGAGAATAGTGTTAGAATACAGTAAACATTTTTTCTATTAGTCATTTATTTTCTTGTAAGCATAGACTGTAGCTTGTACATTTTATGTGAAAATGTGCATTCCATGAGATAGTGATAATTGAATCTTAAGTCTTTTTGCCCATATGAAAATGACAACTTCTTATATTTGTGTATACAGGTGGTGCTAGTGGTAAAGAATCTGCCTGAAATGCAGGAGCAACAGGAGATGTGGGTTTGGTCCCTGGGTGGGAAGGATTCCCTGGAGAAGGAAATGGTAACCTACTCCAGAATTCTTGCCTGGAAAATTCCATGGACACAGGAGCCTGAAGGGTTATAGTCCATTGAGTCATAAAGAGTTGGCTATGATTTAGCAAGAAAAAATTATAGAAGGAAAGAGACAGAGAGGGAGAGAGAGAGGGCTGGATACGTAGAGGGAGAAAAGTAACTAGAAATATGTTGAGACCGAAACCGAGAGCTCAGTAAAATATAAGGTGACTAGGTGGCTAGGAGATTGGAATAAGACAATTGAGGATGAAGGCTTTAATGTAATATACAAATGACACGGGAGTGAACAAAGCTCACAGGGCATTAAAAGATAGACTAGAAAACATGGATGTCTGAGGGGGAAAGGAATTTTCTGGCAAAGGGAAGGAGTTTGGGGAAGATACTGTGAGGAATATGAGAATGCATGATAGAATTCATTTTGGTCACATTAAAATGGATTGCCAGAGGACAACAGAAAGGATAAAGGTGGGAAGGTAGGATTGGACAAATCAGTGGACAAAAATTAATCCACATAGAAATTATAGTATTTAAAAGAATATATGTCACTATATGGAGAATATTTTATTTGTGACAAGGATGATAGATATTAATGGAGTTGCATAATCAATGAATGTTAATGTTTCATCTGCATGACCATATGGCCAGATAATGTTGAAGAACAAGTCTTCATCACTTGCTAATGGTAGCAAATAAAATCATGATACAGAATGTTCTTTATTTTCCCTGAAGGAATTTCTCCCTGGATGGTTTAGATGATGTTCAAAACAGATCTTAAAATTAACTCATGCTGATATAAATTGCATCACATTTTTAAAGTTCTCACTTAGGTAATATCAACTATTGTCAGCCATTACTAAGAAAAATTTCAAACATGGTATGATTTAAGTTTCACCTTTCACCATTATGATTTAGAATTTATTTGAACACAAATGCATTAGCTACAAATGCTGATCATATACACTTTGACAATTAACCTGCAAATATTCTATTTTGTTTTTCCTTATATTATTAAGTGAAAGAAGCTAGTCTGTAAAAACACTTATTACTAGATTCCAATTATTCAATAATTATTAAAATGCAAAGATATAGAGGTGATAAACAGATCAGTGGTTGTGATCAGGCTGAGACTGGGGTTGGGGTGGCATGAAGGTGAATAAGTGAAACACAGGAAATATTTTAGGACAACAAAGTTATTGTGCTTCATATACAATAGTGACAAACTATATTATTTTCCCAAAACTCATAAACTTTATATCACAGAGAATTAATTGCAATATATGTTAATTAAAAATTAAATAGTCATAGGATACAAGAATAAATGTTGGAAATCTTAAAAGAGTTAAATTAAGCTAAAATCACTATGTCAGCAGGCATTCATTACTTTTGGAGGCCCATGGAGAGGATCTGTTTCTTTGCCTTTTCTGGCTTCTAGAAGCTACCTGAGTCCTTCAATCATGGCCTCTTCAAAGCCAGAGGTGAATCATTTTCCAGTCTCTCTCTGACTCTGATCCTTCCAACTCTCTCTTGAAAAGTCAATATACTGGGCCTATGCAGAATATCCAAGGTAATGTGTATATATCAAGATCTTTAGAGATAGCAATATCAGACCACCTTACCTGCCTCCTAAGAAACCTGTATGCAGGTCAAGATGAAAGAGTTAGAACCAGACATGGAAAAACAGACTGGTTCAAAATTGGGAAAGGAGTACATCAAGGCTATATATTGTCACCCTACTTACTTAACTTATATGCAGAGTATATCAAGCAAAATTCTAGGCTGGATGAACTGAAAGCTGGAATCAAGATTGCTGGGAGAATTATCAATAACCTCAGATATGCAGATGATACCACTCTAAAGGCAGAAAACCAAGAGGAGCTAAAGAGCCTCTTGATGAAGGTGAAAGAGGAGAGTGAAAAAGTTCTTTTCTTAAAACTCAACATTCAAAAAATGACGATCATGGCATCCCATCCTATAACTTCATGGCAAATAGATGGGGAAACAAGAAAACAGTGAAAGATTTTATTTTCTTGGGCTCCCAAATCACTGCAGACAGTTACCGAAGCCATGATATTAAAAGATGCTTCCTTGGAAGAAAAGTTATGACAAACCTAGATAGCATATTAAAAAGCAGAGAATTACTTTGCTGACAAAGGTCAGCCTAGTCAAAGCTATGGTTTTCCCAGTAGTCATGTACATGTGAGAGTCAGACCCTAAAGAAGGCTGAGAGCTGAAGAATTGATGCTTTTGAAATGTTCTGTTGGAGAAGAATCTTGAGAGTCCCTTGGACTGCAAGGAGATCAAACCTGTCAATCCTAAAGGAAATCAACCCTGGATATGAATATTTATTGGAAGGACAGCTGCTGAAGCTGAAATACCAATAGTCTGGCCACCTGATGCAAAGAGCTGATTCTTTGGAAAAGACCCTAATGCTGGGAAAGATTGAAGGCAGGAGGAGAAAAGGACGACAGAGGATGAGATGGTTGGATGGCATCACCGACTCTGTGGACGTGAGTTTAAGCAAAATCTGGGAAATGGAAGGACAGGGAAGCCTGGCGTGCTGCAGTCCATGGGGTCAGAAAGAGTCAGACAGGACTGAGCAACTGAACAACAACAACAACAACAAAAAAAAATAGTCATATTTTTAAAGTCCCTTTAGCCACTTAAGGTAGTAATATTCACAGGCCTCATGAATTAGAATGTGGACATCTTTGAGCTTACCATTATTTTGTTTACCATAATGAATAAAAGACATAAGTCAAATATGGCAAAATTTTTTAAATATATAAAAGAATGGATTAATTGAGTGTTCATTATATATTGTCTTTCCAAATATTTGGAATATATTATAATTATTAAATATATAATCAGACTTTGGTTGTTTTAGAGAGAATTTGGGGATTTTTTTTTAAGCTCTTGCATGGTCTAGACCTTTTGAGCAAAGGACACGGAAAGAATGTTTGTGTAACAGGCAGCTCTGGAAACTAGAGATACTGTCTCTAAGTAGATAGTATTTCTCAGTAGAGATAGTGTCTCTAAGGTATCTTCAAGACAGAGACCTACAGAATGATTCGGAAATGTAAACTCTTATCCTTCCTCTTCTGGAACATTCTTTTACATTTCAGTGGAATAAACTTAGAAAAGCTTTCCCTCTGGCCATCAGAGAATATTTGCATAATGAGAAATCCTTCTCTTTGGATGAAAGGTTGGATATAACATCTTATTCATCCCTATATGAGCTCTATATCTTATAATTTGGGGGATCCTCTCTGATGTAACTTGGTGGACATTTAGTCCCCATTGTGTTGTTTTTGGGGGGAACTGAGGAACAGGGAATCCATGTAAGCTGTGAGATTATATCTCAGTTTCTTCATAATTTCAAAGTTAGTATTTATAACTTTATTGTTGGCCATAGATCTGACCTCTGTTGTATTTTCCTGTTAAGGAATGACAATACATATTTCTTTCTGTTAAGTTACTCCACAGAGACATTTTTCATTCCTCAGAATTATCTATTTTTACCTATGTAGAGAGATTTACATGTCTTAAATTGTCATGAAAATAATAAAACATGATTAGCATGGGGACAGTGAAAGTTCATGAGTTACATTTTAATAGTTGCAGTCACTTCAGATATTTTTTTTTAGCAAACCATGAACTCCCACATTTTTCCATCTGCAAATAAACCCTTGCTTCTCACGCAAAGTTAAACGTTTCAGTGAGATTTCTGATTTGTGAAATTACAGATCAGTCAGCCCCCTTCCTAGCCAGTTAATTTAGATTAAATTTATAAACGCCTTATACATTACAAAATCTAAAAATAAAATAAAAATGGTGCATGATTTATGC
Organism: Oryx dammah; assembly: GCF_014754425.2. Taxonomy (NCBI): domain Eukaryota; kingdom Metazoa; phylum Chordata; class Mammalia; order Artiodactyla; family Bovidae; genus Oryx; species Oryx dammah. The sequence goes on from NW_024070187.1 coordinate 7,883,178, forward strand.
TTCAGCAATAACTCTAAATATTCTTTTGCTTCACCCTAAGTATGGCCAACTCTACATTGCAATTCTTCCAATTTCATTAATATTAATTCTTAGTGCTCTTTGTATGCATGTACATGTTTATCTGTTTTGTTGTTGTTTGGTTTAATCACCAGGTTGTTGTCTGATTCTTTTGCAACACCTAACCCACCAGGCTCCTCTGTCCATTGGATTTCCCAGGCAAGAATACTGGAGTGGGTGTCATTTCCGTCTCCAGGGATCTTCCCAACCCAGGGATCAAATCCACATCTCCTGCACTGGCAGGTAGATTCTTTACCACTGAGCCACCAGAATAACACTTCTGACTGTCTAGCTGAATTGAATTTGGTATGTCTCTCTTTGAGAATTATCATTAACTATATTTATTTTTTTACCATATTATATATTTAAATGTCAAATAAAATTAAAATTGATATTTCAAGATCTGTAAATGATGAATGCCAAATTTAAAAAATATACTTTCATAATCACTTTTCACATTACTTTATTTTTCTACCTCTATTACCACTTGGTTTGCTCAAAATTCCATAACACTTCTCTTAATAAATATCAACACCCTTCATCTGGTATCTCCACTTCTGGTCTTAATTTATCAAATTCATTACCTAACTAGCTACCAGAATAATAGTTTTAAAGAATAAACTTTTATTATTTAATCTCTTGAGTAAAATAATTATAGGCCACAAGATAAACTCCAATGTCTTTTCCCTGGTAGATAAAAACTGCTACCTGTCTATACTCTTTCTTAGCTGTTTCCCCTCACTGCTTTATCAACAATAAAAAAAATTATCTGCTTGGAAATTTTCTTTTGTTAACAGTGTTTTCTGCATCCTTATTTCTGGTTGTTCATGGGAATGACTCACATTCCTTTTACTCTGTTTCTATAAAGGGTAGCACAAACCAGCTATCGTGTCCTTCTCTACTACCACACAAAAAAATATTACATATCTATCACTAGACTAATTTCTAAAACCATAGGAAATGTAAATATCAATATCTTAAGCAAAATTAAGAAAGTTTTAGAATAAAAAACAAAATTTTCCAAGAATATGCACAGTTAGTTCAGTTCAGTCGCTCAGTCGTGTCTGACTCTTTGCGACCCCATGAATCGCAGCAAGCCAGGCCTCCCTGTCCATCACCAACTCCCGGAGTTCACTCAAACTCACGTCCATCGAGTCAGTGATGCCATCCAGCCATCTCATCCTCTGTCGTCCCCTTCTCCTCCTGCCCCCAATCCCTCCCAGCATCAGAGTCTTTTCAAGTGAATCAACTTTTCACATGAAATGGCGAAAGTACTGGAGTTTCAGCTTTAGCATCATTCCTTCCAAAAAACACCCAGGACTGATCTCCTTTAGGATGGACTGGTTGGATCTCCTTGCAGTCCAAGGGACTCTCAAGAGTCTTCTTCAACTCCACAGTTCAAAACCATCAATTCTTCAGTGCTCAGCTTTCTTCGCAGTCCAACTCTCACATCCATACATGACTACTGGAAAAAGCATAGCCTTGACTAGATGGACCTTTTTTGACAAAGTAATGTCTCTGCTTTTTAATATGCTGTCTAGGTTGGTCATAACTTTCCTTCCAAGGAGTAAGCATCTTTTAATTTCATGGCTGCAGTCACCATCTGCAGTGATTTTGGAGCCCCCAAAATAAAGTCTGACACTGTTTCCACTGTTTCCCCATCTATTTCTCATGAAGTGATGGGACCAGATGCCATGATCTTAGTTTTCTGAATGTTGAGCTTTAAGCAAACTTTTCCACTCTCCTCTTTTACTTTCATCAAGAGGCTTTTTAGTTTCTCTTCACTTTCTGCCATAAGGGTGGTATCATCCACATATCTGAGGTTATTGATATTTCTCCTGTCAATCTTGATTCCAGCTTGTGCTTCTTCCCACCCAGCGTTTCTCATGATGTATTCTGCATATAAGTTAAATGATGGACATCCACCAGATGGTCAACACCGAAATCAGATTGATTATATTCTTTGAAGTCAAAGATGGAGAAGCTCTATACAGTCAGCAAAAACAAGATCTGACTGTGGCTCAGATCATGAACTCCTCATTGCCAAATTCAGACTTAAATTCAAGAAAGTAAGGAAAACCACTAGACCTTTCAGGTATGACCTAAATCAAATCCCTTATGATTATATAGTGAAAGTGGGAAATAGATTTAAGGGACTAGATCTGATAGATAAAGTGTCTGATGAACTATGGACGTAGGTTCATAACATTGTACAAGAGACAGGGATCAACACCATCCCCATGGAAAAGATTATGTTATACTGTATAGTATATTATAATATATATATATATATATTTTTATAAAAACTGGCCATTTATTTAAAATTCAATATTTTACATAAGCAAGAACTATACTTTCTTTGGAAATATATGTCATTTATTTTGTTTTCAATTCACTGTTGTAAATAACTCTTTCACCTTCAAAATTAGAATAAGTACATTTACTCATTAATACTATAACTCTAATGCTTTCTCCTATTTGCCTGCATCAGCCTCAGGTTCAAACGCTACCATTACAAGAGAGATAATAAAGTGATTGAAAATTTACTGCTTTGTATATCCCCATGAATGAGATAATCAGGGACATATATGTAAATTAAATCAGAGTAATTGTAATTTTTTAATGGTATATTGATTAACTCCTCTCTTCACATTGTCAGGTTTTCTTCCATCTGTGCAAAAATAAATCAGTGTCATAAATCTACAGTCAGCCAAAAATACAGGCCCACATATAACATCCTACTTATGCAAATAGTACATCTGCTGCGTATGAGCTGGCCAAAGACTATTTCCAACTAGACTTACACATCCAAAACACTGTGAGGATTAAATCAATCAAAACCACATTCTACTAGAAATATTTTTAAAAATCTTAATATATTCACTCAATATAATTGTACAAAACCATGTTATGAAGTATTTTAATTACTAGCACATTTGAATGCCAGTTCGCATTTTGTCTAGCAGTAGCCAATTGGCTACAAAAATAATTGCTTTTCCCCTGCATTTCTAGGAGCAGCACTTTTATGTTTTCTGAAAATGTTTTAACATATTCAATATACTAACTTTTTTCCTCTTCTAGCGATGGTGATGAACAGGGAGGCCTGGCGTGCTGTGATTCATGGGATCGCAAAGAGTCGGACATGACTGAGCAACTGAACTGAACTGAACTGAACTAACTATTTTAAAACCTCTTCCATTATTTAACTACCAAATTTGGAAACTAAATCAAGGGTAGCTAAATATGAGGTCTTTCTTATACTTAATATTTCATAGGATTATTTTTTTATAAAGAAAATCTTAGTTGTAATATATTTTAATCTTTATTAATGTTGGTAAAATAATGCTTATAAATATTCTAAATGAATTTTACTTTTGTTATGAAATATGTCTCACAACCACTCTATAAAGAAATTAGATTTTTTTATTTTTATCAGTTAACAAGTAGAAAACACACTCTCTTAGTAAATGATGTAATCTAAACTCAAAATAGAATCTTCTGAATTCAGAAGCAATAGCTTAAACTATGCTACACGAATCCATTATATTTATATTACAATCATTACTTGTAAACTTGCATTTTTGCTGACTTAGTAACAACAAAGTAATTAATGTCTATCTGTTAATAGCAATTAATTATTGTTATTCATAGAGTATTCATAGGAGAAACAGATTCTATTGTTTACTTCTGTCATGGTCGTTGTTCTTTAACAAACCATGTTAATGACCACTACATTATATAATTTATGAAAATTCCATTAATGCTAACTTCCCTTTCAAAACTGCAGGCTTCCCTGATGGCTCAGATGGTAAAGAATCTGCTTGCAATGTGGGAGACCCAGGTTTGAGCCCCAGATTGGGAAGATTCCCTGGAGAAGGGCATGGCAACCCACTCTAGCATCCTGGCTTGGAGAATCCCGTGGACAGAGGAATCTGGCAAGCTACAGTCCATGGAGTCTAAGATAGCTGGACATGACTGAGCAACTAAGCACAGCACACAGCAGTATATTTTATTCCTACAGACTTCTAAGATGCCTACTACAAATTGTTTTTTATCTAAAAGCATGACACTTTTATATCAATAACTGATAAGAGACCTAGTAGATGAGTACTATAATGTAGAAAATACATAAAGGATAAACGGATAGAAAGTGATAAAACATGCAGTGTGTTTTGCAGGGTTGCAAGTGGAATTCATGTAGGTAAGCATTCTGTGCTGAAAACAAAGCTAGTGGCAAGGATTTTGAGGCAGGAAGACGCCATATTTAACAAAGAAATGAAGCCTACTAAATTTGTAAAGCTGACTAGATGGTTTTAGGGACAACAATGAAACCAAGGAGCAGATTAGAAAGCTACTGTAGGAAAAAAAAAATGATGAAGATGATGGTGTATGGGCAAGGATGAATAATGAACTGACTGGAAACTGTCTGACTTGAATATATGAAACTAGATTTACAAACGAACTTGAATGAGAAAGATGTTAGAAATGGAGGAGTCAACAATAACATGAAGGTCTTGGCGCAGGCAAATATAAACTGCAGTAACTGGATCAATATAGAAATGATAATTTTTTCAGTTTCTTTTTTTTTTAATTTATTTTTTATTTTACTTTACAATTCTGTATTGGTTTTGCCATACATTGACATGAATCCACCACGGGTGTACATGCGTTCCCAAACATGAACCCCCCTCCCACCCCCCTCCCCACAACATCTCTCTGGGTCATCCCCGCATACCAGCCCCAAGCGTGCCATATCCTGCATCGGACATAGACTGGCAATTAGATTCTTACATGATATTATACATGTTTCAATGCCCTTCTCCCAAATCATCTCACCCTCTCCCTCTCCCACTGAGTCCAAAAGTCCGTTATACATATCTGTGTCTTTTTTGCTGTCCTGCATACAGGGTCATCATTGCCATCTTTCTAAATTCCATATATATGTGTTAGTATACTGTATTGGTGTTTTTCTTTCTGGCTTACTTCACTCTGTATAATCAGCTCCAGTTTCATCCATCTCATCAGAACTGATTCAAATGTATTCTTTTTAACAGCTGAGTAATACTCCATTGTGTATATGTACCACAGCTTTCTTATCCATTCATCTGCTGATGGACATCTAGGTTGTTTCCATGTCCTGGCTATTATAAACAGTGCTGCAATGAACATTCAGTTTCTTTTTAATAAAAGGTTGGCAGAGTTCAGTAATAGATGGTTCATCCTCAGAAGCTTCAGTCATGTCTGACTCTTTGACACCCTATGGACTGTAACCTGCCAGGCTCCTCTGCCCACTGGATTTTCCAGGCAATAATACTGGAGTGGGTTGCCTTTTGCTCCTCCAGGGGATCTTCCCAACCTAGGGATCAAACTCAGGTCTCCTGCATTGCAGTCAGATTCTTTATCGCTGAGCTACCAGGGAAGATATTAGTCATATAATTGGAGTCAAGCAGAAAGTTAAATGGATGACTTAGAGTTAGCATATTTACAAAGCTATGCACCACAACAACTTAGGCACATTTTATCTTTCCCAGAAGATATGTCATACCCATTAGCAATCCAGCCCCATGTTCTCCCACCATCTTCAGCTCTAGGATATCTACTTTCTGTATCTATAGATTTCTATTCTGCATCAGCGCAGTTCAGTTCAGTTGCTCAGTCATGCCCAACACTTTGTGACCCCATGAACCGCAGCATGCCAGGCCTCTGTCCATCACCAACTCCCAGGGTTTACTCGAACTCATGTCCATTGAGTCAGTGATGCCATCCAACAGTCTCATCCTAGTCTTCCCCTTCTTCTGTTGCCTTCAATCTTTCCCAGCACCAGGGTCTTTTCAAGTGAGTCAGCTCTTCGCATCAGGTGGTCAAAATATTGGAGTTTCAGCTTTAACATGAGTCCTTCCAATGAACACTCAGGACTAATCTCCTTTACTGATTGGATTTCCTTGCAGTCCAAGAGACTCTCAAGAGTATTCTCCAACACCACAGTTCAAAAGCATCAATTCTTCAGTGCTCAGCTTTCTTTGTAGTTCAACTTTCACATCCATAAATGACTACTGGAAAAATCATAGCCTTGCTAGATGGACCTTTCTTGGCAAACTAATGTCTCTGCTTTTGAATATGCTGTCTAGGTTGGTCATATCTTTTCTTCCAAGGAGTAAGCATTTTTTAATTTCATGGCTGCAATCACCATCTGCAGTGATTATGGAGCCCAGAAAAATAAATTCAGCCACTGTTTCCACTGTTTCCCAATCTATATGCCATGAAATGATGGGACCAGATGCCATGATCTTAGTTTTCTGAATGTTGAACTTTAAGCTAACTTTGTCACTCTCCTCTTTCAATTTCATCAAGAGGCTCTTTAGTTCTTCACTTTCTGCCATAAGAGTGGTGTCATCTGCATATCTGAAGTTATTAATATTTCTCCTGACAATCTTGATTCCAGCTTGTGCTTCTTCCAGCCCAGTGTTTCTCATGATGTACTCTGCATATAAGTTAAATAAGCAGGGTGACAATATACAGTTTTGATGTACTCCTTTTCCTATTTGGAACCAGTCTGTTGTTCCATGTCCAGTTCTAACTGTTGCTTCCTGACCCACATACAGATTTCTCAAGAGGCAGGTCAGGTAGTCTGGTATTCCCATCTCTTTCAGAATTTTCTACAGTCTATCCTGCATATTTCATATAAATGCAATCATATACTGTGGGTTGGTTTGTAACTGGTTTCTTTGGGTTAGCATTATATTTTTAAGGCTTATCCATGTTATGACATATATAACTACTTAATGTTTATTATAAAATAATATTTAATATATATATATATACACATATACACACACACCAAATTTTATGTATTCATTCATCAGTTGATGCACACTTGTTTTATTTCCACCTTTAGGCTATTAGGAATAATGCTACTATGAACATTTGTGTTAAGTTTTATGTGGACACAGGTTTTTAAAAAAATTCACCTTCTGAAAAATCTCTGCCTTTTTTTTTTTTTTTTGGTTGCTTGATTCATTCCCATTTCATGTTTTTAATACACTTGGATTTATGTCTGTAATTTACTTTTTTCTTCATATCTCAGGCTGTTTTTTATTACTTTAATTCTCCTTAACATTTTCTTTTCTATTAAATGAATATTTTAAAGTATGATAATGTAATTTCTTTACTGATTTTTTAAATTATTTTTTTTTAAGTATTCTGTTAGTGGTTGCACTAAGCATACATTTTACTGATCAGACTGGCTTAGATTTATAGTAACATGCTCAGTGAGAAAGAGTGCTTCTATATAATTTTATTCTTCTTTCTCCTTTGTTTATTATTTAGTATAATTATTATATTTTATGTGTGTTAATCCATAAATGCATTATATGTATAATAATATAATCCACAAATAAATTTTTATAACTACTTTATATAATGTTATATCTATTTAAGAAACTGAGAGAAGAAAAAATATATATATATTTACAGATTTGCTATATTGATTTTATTCATATTTCTGATTTTCTTCACATGGTGTTTTGTACTTAGTTACAATCTGATGTTTCTTCATTCTAAAACAACTTCCTTGTTATTGACACAAATATTTCTATATATCACAGTATAACAATATATTGTATGTCTTTTGTCTATCTTTTCTTTAAATAAGTTAAAAACAATGAAGAAATGTATATATATAGTGTTCAATATTTGCATAATGACCTGTATTTTCTTTACTGTTTTGTGTGTATTTAAATTACTATCTTTGGTACTTACTGTCTGCTTAAACTTCCTTTTTGTATTTCACATTAGGCAGATCTCTTATCCATTCTGTTCAATTTGGGAATGTCTTTGTCATAATTCTGAAAGTTACTTTTATGTCTATAAGATTCTTGTTGCTTCTTATTCACTTCAATTGTATCTGACTCTGTGAGACCCCATGGACTATATTCCTCTAGGCTCCTCTGTCCATGGGGATTCTCCAGGCAAAAATACTAGAGTGGGTTGCCATGCCCTTCTCTGTGTTCTTCCTAACCCAGGAATTGAACCCAGGTCTTCCACATTGCAGGCAGATTCTTTACTGTTTGAGCTATCAGGGATTCTTAGTAGATAATTTAGTAGATTCTTAGTAGGCAGTTTTACTTTTCCTTCAAAATTTTGATAATGAAATTCTACAGTCTTTGTATTCTATTTTTTTCTGATGGGGTATCAGCTGCTACTTTTATGTGGGTCCATTGTATTAGCCATGCTTCTTTTACTGTTTTGAAGACTTGCCTTTCTCTTGGATTTCTGTCTTTTAACCATGGAATTAAAAGACACTTGCTCCTTGGAAGAAAAGCTATGATAAACATAGACAGCATATTAAAAAGCTGAGACATTACTGACAAAGATCTATATAGTCAAAGCTATGGTTTTTCCAGTAGACATGTATGGATGTGAAAGTTGGACCATAAAGAAGGCTGAGCACTGAAGAAACTGATATTTTCGAACTGAGGTGCTGAAGACTTTCGAGAGTCCTTTGGACTACAAGGAGATCAAACCAGTCAATCCTAAAGGAAACCAACCTTGAATATGGAAGAATAGGTACTGAAGCTGAAGCTCTAATACTTTGACCACCTGATGGGAGGAGCTGATTCACTGGAAAAGACCCTGATGCTGGGAAAGACAGACGGAAGGTAAAGGGGGCAGATGAGGATAAGAGAGTTGGATGGCATCACTGACTCAGTGGACTTGAGTTTGAGCAAAGTCAGGGAGACAATGAAGGATAAGGAAACCTGGCATGCTGCAGTTCATGTGGTGGCAAAGAGTCAGTTATGACTTGGCAACTGAACACAACAACAAATGACAATAGTTATTTTTTTTCCCATACTTTTCATCAAGAAACTTTCTGTTTGGAATCCTTAATCCTCTTGCTCAATATGCCAGCAAATTTGGAAAACCCAGCAGTGGCCACAGGGCTGGAAAAGGTCAGTTTTCATTCCAATCCTGAAGAAAGGAAATGCCAAAGAATGCTCAAACTACCACACAATTGCACTCATCTCACACACTACTAAAGTAATGCTTAAAATTCTCCAAGTCAGGCTTTAGCAGTATGTGAACCATGAACTTCCAGATGTTCAAGCTGGTTTTAGAAAAGGCAGAGGAACCAGAGATTATTAACCAGAGATCCTGACAACATCTGCTGGATCATGGAAAAAGCAAGAGAGTTCCAGAAAAACATCTATTTCTGCTTTATTGACTATGCCAAAGCCTTTGACTGTGTCAATCACAAGAAACTGTGGAAAATTCTTCAAGAGATGGGAATACCAGGCCACCTGACCTGCCTCTTGAGAAACCTGTATGCAGGTCAGGAAGCAACAGTTATAACTGGACATGGAACAACAAACTGGTTCCAAATAGGAAAAGGAGTATGTCAAGGCTGTATATTATCACCCAGCTTCTTTAACTTATATGCAGAGTACATCATGAGCAACTCTGGGCTGGAGGAAGCACAAGTTGAAATCAAGACTACCAGGAGAAATATCAATAACCTCAGATATGCAGATGACACAACCTTTATGGCAGAAAGTGAAGAGGAACTAAAGAGCCTCTTGATGAAAGTGAAAGAAGAGAGTGACAAAGTTGGCTTAGAGCTCAACATTCAGAAAACGAAGATCATGGCATCTGATTCCATCACTTCCTGGCAAATAGATGGGGAAACAGTGAAAACAGTGGCTGAATTTACTTTTCAGGAATCCATAATCACTGCAGGTGATGATTGCAGCCATGAAATTAAAAGACGCTTACTCCTTGGAAGGAAAGTTATGACCAACCTAGACAGCATATTCAAAAGCAGAAATATTACTTTGCCAACAAAGGTCCATCTAGTCAAGGCTATGGTTTTTCCAGTAGTCATGTATGGATGTGAGAGTTGGACTATAAATGAAACTGACCACAGAAGAATTGATGCTTTTGAGCTGTGGTGTTGGAGAAGACTCTTGAGAGCCCCTTGGACTGCAAGGAGATCCAACCAGTCCATCTTAAAGGAGATCAGTCCTGGGTGTTCACTGGTAGGACTGATGTTGAAGCTGAAACTCCAGTACTTTGACCACCTGATGCAAAGAGCTGACTCATTTGAAAAGACCCTGATGCTGGGAAATATTGAGGGCAGGAGGAGAAGGGGACGACAGAGGATGAGATGGTTGGATGGCATCGCCAACTCAATGGACACGGTTTGGGTGGAGTCCAGGATTTGATGATGGACAGGGAGGCCTGGCGTGCTGTGGTTCATGGGTTCACAAACAGTCGGATATGACTGAGCGACTGAACTGAATTCTCTTTCTACCATCTGAATTTTCACTCTTTAAGCCTATTGCCATGCCTGCGGGGCAACCCAAGACGGGCAGGTCATGGTGGAAAGGCCTGACAGAATGTGGTCCACTGGAAAAGGGAATGGCAAACCACTTCAGTATTCATGCCTTGAGAACCCCATGAACAGTAGGAAAAGGCAAAATGATAGGATACCAAAAGAGGAACTCCCCAGGTCATTAGGTGCCCAACACGCTACTGGAGATCAGTGGAGAAATAACTCCAGAAAGAATGAAGGGATGGAGCCAAAGCAAAAACAATACCCAGTTGTGGATGTGACTGGTGATAGAAGCAAGGTCTGATGCTGTAAAGAGCAATATTGCATAGGAACTTGGAATGTCAGGTCCATGAATCAAGGAAAATTGGAAGTGGTCAAACAAGAGATGGCAAGGGTGAACGTCGACATTCTAGGAATCAGCGAACTAAAATGGACTGGAATGGGTGAATTTAACTGAGATGAGCATTACATCTACTACTGCGGGCAGGAATCCCTCAGAAGAAATGGAGTAGCCATCATGGTCAACAAAAGAGTCCGAAATGCAGTAGTTGGATGCAGTCTCAAAAATGGTAGAATGATCTCTGTTCGTCTCCAAGGCAAACCATTCAATATCACAGTTATCCAAGTCTATGTGTGTATGCCCCAACCAGTAATGCTGAAGAAACTGAAGTTGAATGGTTTTATGAAGACCTACAAGATCTTTTAGAACTAACACCTAAAAAGATGTTCTTTTCATTATAGGGGACTGGAATGCAAAAGTAGGAAGTCAAGAAACACCTGGAATAACAGGCAAATTTGGCCTTGGAATGCGGAATGAAGCAGGGCAAAGACTAACAGAGTTTTACCAAGAAAATGCACTGGTCATAGCAAACACAAGAGAAGACTCTCCACATGGACATCACCAGATGGTCAGCACCGAAATCAGATTGATTATATTCTTTGCAGCCAAAGATGGAGAAGCTCTATACAGTCAACAAAAACAAGACTGGGAGTTGACTGTGGCTCAGATCATGAATTCCTTATTGCCAAATTTAGACTTAAAGTGAAGAAAGTAGGGAAAACCGCTAGACCATTCAGGCATGACCTAAATCAAATCCCTTATTATTATACAGTGGAGGTGAGAAATAGATTTAAAGGTCTAGATCTGATAGATAGAGTGCCTGATGAACTAAGGAATGAAGTTTGTGACGTTGTACAGGAGACAGGGATCAAGACCATCCCATGGAAAAGAAATGCAAAAAAGCAAAATGGCTGTCTGGGGAGGCCTTACAAATAGCTGTGAAAAGAAGAGAGGTGAAAAAAAAAAAGGAGTAAAGGAAAGATATAAGCATCTGAATGCAGACTTCCAAAGAATAGCAAGAAGAGATAAGATAGCCTTCTTCAGTGATAAATGCAAAGAAATAGAGGAAAACAACAGAATGGGAAAGACTAGAGATCTCTTCAAGAAAAATTAGAGATACCAAGGGAATATTTCATGGAAAGATGGGCTCGATAAAGGATAGAAATGGTCTGGACCTAACAAGCAGAAGATATTAAGAAGAGGTGGCAAGAATACACGGAAGAACTGTACAAAAAAGATCTTCACGACCCAGATAATCATGATGATGTGATCACTAATCTAGAGCCAGACATCTTGGAAAGTGAAGTCAAGTGGGCCTCAGAAAGCATCACTACGAACAAAGCTAGTGGAGGTGATGGAATTATAGTTGAGCTGTTTCAAATCCTGAAAGATGATGCTGTGAAAGTGTTGCACTCAATATGCCAGCCAATTTGGAAAACTCAGCAGTGGCCACAGGACTGGAAAAGGTCAGTTTTCATTCCAATCCCAAAGAAAGGCAATGCCAAAGAATGCTCAAACTACCGCACAATTGCACTCATCTCACACGCTAGTAAAGTAATACTCAAAATTCTCCAAGCCAGGCTTCAGCAATATGTGAACCGTGAACTTGCTGATGTTCAAGCTGGTTTTAGAAAAGGCAGAGGAACCAGAGATCAAATTGCCAACATCTGCTGGATCATGGAAAAAGCAAGAGAGTTCCAGAAAAACATCTATTTCTGCTTTATTGACTATGGCAAAGCCTTTGACTGTCTGGATCACAATAAACTGTGGAAATTTTTTAAAGAGATGGGAATACCAGACCACCTAACCTGCCTCTTGAGAAATCTGTATGCAGGTCAGGAAGCAACAGTTAGAACTGGACATGGAACAACAGACTGGTTCCAAATAGGAAAAGGAGTATGTCAAGACTGTATATTGTCACCCTGCTTATTTAACTTACATGCAGAGTACATCATTAGAAATGCTGGACTGGAAGAAACACAAGCTGGAATCAAGATTGCTGGGAGAAATATCAATAACCTCAGATATCCTTATGGCAGAAAGTGAAGAGGAGCTAAAAAGCCTCTTGATGAAAGTGAAAGAGGAGGGTGAAAAAGTTGGCTTAAAGCTCAACATTCAGAAAATGAAGATCATCGCATCTGGTCCCATCGTTTCATGGGAAATAGATGGAGAAAAGTGGAAACAGTGTCAGACTATTTTCTTGGGCTCCAAAATCACTGCAGATGGTGACTGCAGCCATGAAATTAAAAGACGCTTACTCCTTGGAAGAGAAGTTATGACTAACCTAGATAGTATATTCAAAAGCAGAGAAGTTACTTTGCTGACTCAGGTCCGTCTAGTCAAGGCTCTGGTTTTTCCTGTGGTCATGTATGGATGTGTGAGTTGGACTGTGAAGAAGGCTGAGCGCTGAAGAATTGATGCTTTTGAACTGTGGTGTTAGAGAAGACTCTTGAGGGTCCCTTGGACTGCAAGGAGATCCAACCAGTCCATTCTGAAGGAGATCAGCCCTGGGATTTCTTTGGAAGGAATGATGCTAGAGCTTAAGCTCCAGTACTTTGGCCACCTCATGCGAAGAGTTGACTCATTGGAAAAGACTCTGATGGTAGGAGAGATTGGGGGCAGGAGGAGAAGGGGACGACCGAGGATGAGATGGCTGGATGGCATCAAGGACTCGATGGACGTGAGTCTGAGTGAACTATGGGAGATGGTGATGGACAGGGAGGCCTGGCGTGCTGCGATTCATGGGGTCGCAAAGAGTCAGACACGACTGAGCAACTGAACTGAACTGCACTGAACTGAAGCCTATTGTCCATATTGTGAACTCTTTCACTGGTCTGCTTCACATCCACCATTTTCTTGGTAATGTATCTTTACTTTCTTTATTTATAAAATCAGTTCTTTGAACACCTTTCTACCTTTCTATGAAATTCAGTGAGGAAAGTAAAATATTTGAATCCCTAACTGGTTGGAAATATAATATTGTTGATAACTCATTGGTCATTTGCTGTTTGATTACATCTCCTTTCACTGCCTGCTAAAGTAATCATTATCTTATATTTCACATTAATAATTTTCTTGTCTCTTTTATAATTTTAGCACCTAAATAGGTATCTTTGAAAGTGAAAGTCGCTCAGTTGTGTCTGACTCATTGAGATCCCATGGACTATACAGTCAATGGAATTCTCCAGGCCAGAATACTGGAGTGTGTAGCCATTCCCTTCTCCAAGGGATCTTCCCAACCCAAGGACTGAACCCAGGTTTCGCACATTGCAGGCAGATTCTTTACCAGCTGAAGCACAGGGGAAGCCCAAGAGTACTGGAGTAGGGAGCCTATTCGTTCTCCAGTGGATCTTTTGGGACCTGGGAATTCAACCAGGGTCTCCTGCATTGCAGGTGGATTCTTTACCAACTGAGCTACTAGGGAAGCCCATGAATCCTACCTGATTTATATATATATATATATATATACATACATATCTTTCAGAGAGCATCACTATGAACAAAGCTAGTGGAAGTGATGGAATTCCAGTTGAGCTATTTCAAATCCTGAAAGATGACACTGTGAAAGTGCTGCACTCAATATGCTAGCAAATTTGGAAAACTCAGCAGTGACCACAAGACTGGAAAATGTCCAGTTTTCATTCCAATCCGAAAGAAAGGCAATGCCAAAGAATGCTCAAACTACCACACAATTGCACCCATCTCACACACTAGCAAAGTAATGCTCAAAATTCTCCAAGCAAGGCTTCAGCAATACATGAACCATGAACTTCCAGATGTTCAAGCTGGTTTTCGAAAAGTCACAGGAACCAGAGATCAAATTACCAACATTTGCTGGGTCATCAAAAAAGCAAGAGAGTTCCAGAAAAACATCTATTTCTGCTTTATTGACTATGGCAAAGCCTTTGACTGTATGGATCACAATGAACTGTGGAAAATTCTGGAAGAGATGGGAATACCAGACCACCTGACCTGCCTCTGAAACACCTATATGCAGCTCAGGAAACAACAATTAGAACTGGACATGGTTCAACAGACTTGTTCCAAATAGGAAAAGGAGTAAGTCAAGGCTGTATATTGTCACCCTGCTTATTTAACTTATATGCAGAGTACATCATGAGAAATGCTGGGCTGGAAGAAGCACAAGCTGGAATCAAGATTGGTGGGAGAAATATTAATAACCTCAGATATGCAGATGACACCACCTTATGGCAGAAAGTGAAGAGGAGCTAAAAAGCCTCTTGATGAAAGTGAAAGAGGAGAGTGAAAATATTGGCTTAAAGCTCACCATTCAGGAAAATAAGATCATGGCATCCGGTCCCATCACTTCATGGGAAGTAGATGGGGAAACAGGGGAAACAGTGGCAGATTTTATATTCTTGGGCTCCAAAATCACTGCAGATGGTGATTGCAGCCATGAAATTAAAAGACGCTTACTCCTTGGAAGGAAAGTTATGACCAACCTAGGTAGCATATTCAAAGGCAGAGACATTACTTTGCCGACTAAGGTCCGTCTAGTCAAGGATATGGTTTTTCCAGTAGTCATGTATGGATGTGAGAGTTGGACTGTGAAGAAAGCTGAGCACTGAAGAATTGATGGTTTTGAACTGTGGTGTTGGAGAAGACTCTTGAGAGTCCCTTGGACTGCAAGGAGATCCAACCAGACCATTCTAAAGGAGATCAGGCCTGGGATTTCTTTGGAAGGAATGATGCTGAAGCTGAAACTCCAGTACTTTGGCTACCTCGTGTGAAGAGTTGACTCACTTGAAAAGACTCTGATTCTGGGAGGGATTGGGGGCAAGAGGAGAAGGGGACGACAGAGGATGAGATGGCTGGATGGCATCACGGACTCGATGGACATGGGTTTGAGTGAACTCTGGGAGATGGTGATGGACAGGGAGGCCTGGCGTGATGCACTTCATGGGGTCACAAAATGTCGGACATGACTGAGTGACTGAAATGAACTGAACTGAACTGAAGCAAGTTATTATTTTTTTTTCATATATCTTATTTTGATCATTAAATAAACACAACAATGCTCTGTGAGTTCTTCTATGATGTTTTTATTTAACATTTTGATTTTAAAATATAACCATATAGCTACATGTGACTTTCATTCATTAAGCACTGATGTGTATACTGTTATATAACTTGACTGTGTGTTATTAATGTAGATTTGACAGATAATTTTACTAGTTTCATTATATTACAAGAATGTTGCCTTGAATAATGTTATATGACCTCCCAGGGCACATGTTTGAGAATTCTTCAGGGATTTGTGTTCATGAGTGGCACTGGTAGAGCTTAAAGTTACATTCATGTTGAATCTTATTAGGTATTTCAGTAAGGCTTCTTTTGAAACCAGAGCCTAGAGCAATGATTACAAAAATTAACACTTTATGTGAGATATGCCAGTCCTGGACACTCAGAGGAAAGGTGAAAGAATCCTGAGGTCATGAATGATGTCAAGCAGTATGTACTCTGTCACTTTAAAAATGTAACAACTACAACAAAAAATCATAATACATGTCTTAGCAAGTGTGCTCCCTGAAAATTCTCTGCTGTCTGACTCTGTGTGACCCCATAGACTGCAGCCCACCAGGCTCCTCCGCCCATGGGATTTTCCAGGCAAGAACACTGGAGTGGGTTGCCATTTCCTTCTCCAATGCATAAAAGTGAAAAGTGAAAATGAAGTTGCTCAGTTGTGTCTGACTCTTAGTGACCCCATGGACTGCAGCCTACCAGGCTCCTCTGCCCATAGGATATTCCAGACGAGTACTGGAGTGGGTTGCCATTGCCTTCTCTAGAAAGGTTTAAAAGTGAGCAAGTATACTTGATAATCCTCTGAACCTATATAAGACATTCTGTTGTTTCACAATCTACTCAATATTTTTTACAAAATCAACTCTTTGCCCCTACTTTGGTGGGCATAATAAAGTTTCTCTTTATCACCTAATTTCATTTCAGTAATTAACTATTTTATTTCCCAAGCATGACAGTCCATCTACAGTTTCTTTACTGAGAAATGCCTAATCATATCTTTCCCCATTATTTATGGATTCTTTATCTTTTCTCCACTGATATGTTGAAGTACTTACTCTGGTTACCTCAACCTTTGTCAGTGTATTCATTACAAAAATATTTCTCCTGTATGTGGCTTGACATTTCCTTTTAAAATTCTATAGTAGTAAAATGTGCACCATTTTACAAAAATTACATTGGTTTTTGTCTATGATTAAAATGATTATTTTCAGGAAATTATAAGTTGGAGGTTTTAAAATATTTTCAGCATGGATATTTAAGTGATTTGCCCTCATTTAAGAGAGAATTCATTACAATATATAACTTATGCTTTAGAAGAAATTTTCATTAATTTAAATATTATATATTCAGTTTTTATTACAGTACTCATATGTACAGAACATATATTGATGATAAGTAGAGGGGAATTTCTCTTGGAGTCTGTTATGATTTTACAGCTCCTTAATTCATTTGGATAAGTTCATTATTTTGTTGCTAAAGAATAATACATAATTTGAAATCTTGACAGCTTCAGCTTGAGTTAATTAAATGTCTAATCACAATCTCTGAGGATAAAGTAGCTTGTTGGTAAGGAGATATATCATCTCACAAAGCAAATTTACTATTACAGCTGCATTAGGTTGTCTTTCAAGTTAAATCGTATGTTTCAGGACTTCTCCATGATCCCACCTTTCTTCATATTGAAAGATTACATCTGAATATCATACTGTATTCATAGTAGATTAATTTTTAAATTCCTCAAACCAAGTAAGATTTAGTCCTTCAATAAAATAAATGATTTATCTACTATCTAAAATAGACATCTCATTACAGAGCTACTAAGCAGATATAATCATGATAATAAAAATTATATTCCAATAATTAACACTATCAGTTAGGAAAAGCTAAAGTTTGAAATATATAGAATTCCCATTTGGGCAAATATTTTATCTTTTTAGAAACACTACTGTTTATTGGATTAAAAATAAAAGAAGCCATTCATGTGGTAAATGAACTTATTTAAAATGTCTAAAGACTCAATTCATAAAACACAAAAGCTAATATAGGACTATGAGAAATACAAAATGTGCTGAAAGAAATATAGGAAACTATGGTTTATAGAAGTTTGAATTTAGAGAAGAAAAGAAGTGAAGAGACACTGACAGTTATGTTAATATAAAGGTTTTTAAAAAATGTGATCAATAAATAAAAACTGCTACAATTATCCAGTACAAATAGGAAAACCATTAATATTTTATTTTGAATTTTAATTTGTATGAGTAATTGATAATAATGATGGAATATCTTAAAAGTAGAATATAAAAAATACTTATATCTCCATTTATATATGTGTAATATATACACACATACATATATATATATACATGTAGATGTATGACTGTATTTATATCCATGACTATATCTTACAAGTGTCTAAGAATTCAAAAAATGATCAAAACTGCTATTTAAAATATTATCCTTATTTGAGAAAAATATATGAAAATGAAATACAAGTATTTTACAACAGCTTTCCTCTTGACCAGTATGTTTCAATGCATAATAGACCATAAAATGTAACAAAAAGGATCAAGGGATCTATCCTTTTTTATTTTCACTTTTATTTTCATACATTCTGCTAACAATTATGTTTTATTAATTGCACTTCTCATTTTTATTTGAAGAACAGTGTTTCAAGGAAAAGCAGTATACTTACTGATGGTCACTAGCCACATGTGACTATCTATATTTAATAAAAAATAAACATAATTTAAAATTTCATGTCATAGTACCAATAGTCATATTTCAAGTGCTCAAAAATCATAAATTGTTGATAGCTATCATTTTGAAAAGAGTTCAGTTCAGTTCAGTTCAGTCATTCAGTCGTGTCTGACTCTTTGCAACCCCATGAATCGTAGCATGCCAGGCCTCCCTGTCCATCACCAACTCCTGGAGTTTACTCAAACTCATGTCCATTGAGTCGGTGATGCCATCCAGCCATCTTATCCTCTGTCATCCCCTTCTCCTCTTGCCCCCAATCCCTCCCAGCATCAGGGTCTTTTCCAATGAGTCAACTCTTTGCATAAGTATTGGAGTTTCAGCTTCAAGTCTATATACAATGAAAAGAGTATATATAGAGTAATTCCACTAATGCAGAAACTTTTGTTGGTCAGGTCTGCTCCACCAATAATCAAATACAATGATAAATAGTTCAACTAGTAGTATGAAAGGATTGGAAAAACAGCAATATGAGAATGCAGTATAATAAAAGCAACTCAGAAATCTGGCTCTAAAATAGGATATATAGTGTGACTTCTTGATTTACCAATGCGGAGCATTTACAGCATTTACTAAATGTGGAGCCTTGAGAAAATCCCTTGACTACTCTTCTGAGCATCAGTTTTTTAGTTGACACAATAAGTCTCAAACTGTAGCTTGCTACTAGAAAGACTAATTTAAATAATGTATACAGCAAGTATAGTGAATTGTTAAACCCAGAGTGGATACTCGATTAAAAAAACAATATTTAATGGTTACTAACAATTTATTTAAAAGGTTACTCTCTGTATCACAAGAAATATGAAATGGCAGGAAAAGAAAGACTATTGAAAAGCCCTGAAGTTATTCCTTGAAAGCCCTGAAGCTATCACTATATAATGCTCACCAAAAAAAAAAAAAAAAAAAAGTTATATATTAAGATATATATTACAAATATTTATCCAAAATCACTCGATTTTTTTAGTTAAACTATTTCTGATTTCTCTTGTTTTTACCTCAAATTTCTAGTAATATTTTAAAATGAAAACAGTTGAAGAGATTCACTATTCACTATCTATTTAAACACTAGTGATTTAATCAAAAGAAAAGTCCTGCAAATCCTAGCATTCTCAGAGAAGGGATTAGATGAGAATCATGAGTCAAATAAATTTTGTGCCAATCCCATCTACTTGTTGTGTCCGACTCTTTGCGACCCCATGGACGGTAGCACACCAGGCTCCTCCATCCATGCAATTCTCCAGACAAGAATACTGGAGTGGGTTGCCATTTCCTTCTCCAGGGATCTACTTGTCCAGGATGCTTCAAAGCTCAATTGCCTCTTAAAGTAAAATCTCTTTCACAATACAGTAACTCCTTTAAAAGTGGAAGTTAAAGTTGCTTAGTTGTGTTTGACTATTTGCGACCACATGGACTGTAGCTCACCAGGCTTTTCTGTCAGTGGAATTCTCCAGGCAAGAATACTGGACATTTCTTTGTCCAGGGGATCTTCCCAACCCAGGAATCAAACCTGGGTCTCCTGCATTGCAGGCACATTCTTTACCCTCTGAGGCACCAGTGAAGCCCATGACTCCTTTAAGGCAGAATTTAAATCTTGATCTTAGTCTTATCTGAAAGCCATTTAAAATTTTTTCCAAAACTGAGGCAAATTAAATACAAAATATAAAATAAATTCAAAGATCCTAGATCTACATTATATATTTATAGATCTATAGGATCTTCAGGAAATTAAAAAAAAGAAGACAGATTAGTAAGATCTGAGAATAATTTAAGTGTCTCCAAATATCACAGGGAATCAGAGAGGTATAGAAAAGCTGAAAAACTTGGAGCTGGGCAACACAGGGAGCTTGCATGCTTAGTCACTCAGTCATGTTGGACTCTTTTGGGTCACCATGGGTTGAAGATTTCCCAGGCAAGAATACTGAAGTGGGTTGTCATTTCCTCATTCAGAGGGTCTTCCTGACACAGGGATGGGACCTGAGTGGGGAGGCTATCCATAAATCAGGACTTACCTGGTGGCTCAGAGGTAAAGAACTCACCTGCCCTAAGCAGGAGACTAAGGTTCAATCCCTAGGTCTGGAAGATTCCTGAAGGAGGAAATGGAAACCCAGTCCAGTATTCTTGCCTGCGAAATCCCATGGACAGAGAAGCCTGATAGGCTACATTCCATGGTGTCTCAAAGAGTCAGACACGAGTGAGCAAATGAGCACACATCCACACAGTTACTCTTGTGAAGATAGGTGGATAGGTAATTCATCAGATTTTAGAGCAGATCCTTAACACTTTTACACAGAACATAAGAATAGACCCTACTACAGGTATGACTACAGCTATTGCCTAACATTTGGTGAATATTCTTAGCCAAGAAAAATAAGAATCATAAAGTGCCCATTGCTAGATTTTCAAGTTTTGCTAAACATTTGAAACAGTCTTATAACAAAAGCAGACTAAGACAATAAACTGGCAGCTTTTGGATAAAATAAATTAGATGCTCACACTCCAATCTTTAAGGGCCAGGGGAGGGAACTTTGTGATAAAGACAACTATAGATATTATAAGCAGAATGAGATTGGCAAAAAGAATTGTACTATGCCAAAAGCCAGACAGAAATAAAGAAGATGGTTCAAGGACAGAGAAGCCCCAAGGGGAGTGCAGACATGTATCTGAGTACTCATTTTACCCTTAAATTCATAAGAAAATATTTCTGAAAATGTTAAGAGAAAAGTGTGCAAAGTATGTAGTGATATGCTCACTGCATACAACCTTAAACTTTCATTTTAAAAACTCTTCTTCATGGTCAGTAATCTATTAACATGATGGCTATCTTTGAAAAATTTTAGACATTCACTCACCTCAGTTTGTAAATTTCACCTGCAAACTTTTAACCACATTTTTATCCTTTGTGAAAGAACTCTGGCTTATTTATGAGAGAGATCACCTGAGATGATGGAATTCCACAATTAAATGGTATCCTGATGAACTCTTCCTTGAAATCTCTGAGGATTCCCCTAGTCAGCATTAGTTTAACATTTAGTTTTGAATATTGATTTCTGATATCTTTGTGTCTACATAAAACCCAAATTAAAGACTTCCAGGACATACAGATTCATTGAGGGCCAAAGTCTACAGATTGTGACAAAATTACTGGAGCTAATTCTCTCAAGATTCACATAGACCCATTAAAACCCTCGTCAGGTATTTGCAATATGCTCTGAAAGCCTTAACTAGAGAAATGATGCCTCACAGATTGTACTAGGACTTAATAAATACTCCTATCTGTTCAGCCAAGAAAAACAGTGGAAGAGAGGGTTTGTTCAGAACCTCAGGGCTATCAATAAAATTGTTAGTATTTACTCTTCTATGGTATAGAATACAAATACTATCTTATCTTTAGAATCAGTTGAGCCTACATATTTTATAGTTGTAATGATGTGTTCTGCTTACTGTGACCCTTTAAAACAAGATAGTCAACACCTGTTGCATTATTTCCTAGGGAAGTCACAATATTTCTGGAATCTCCATCTCAGAAGTTGACTGATGCACTCTTTTACAAACTATTAGTAAAAGATCAAACATCTACACTTATACAGTATTTGGTGCTCAACAGCTATGTTTGAAGGATGAAGTGACCTCTGAGATGAATTCCATTTATCTATCTACGGTTTTATTTAAGAGAGACATAAAATTTAAACAACAATAGTTGCACTTCTATAAGAAGAAACTATATTATTTAGGGTGTATTCTATTTCAAGAAGGTAGATTCTTCAATCTGGACACACTGTGTGCCACATGGAACATTCCCAGGCCAATCATTTTGGTAATTAAGAATATTTATGAGTTTTATTAGCTGCTACAAGCAATAGTTTCTCAACTTCTCTGACATTTACTCAGTGCTGAAACTGCTTGTGGCTCAAAACATGAGCAGGCACTTTAAGACATAAAATAGCTTTCTTTGTTACACTTATCATAAATCTTTCTACCTACACACACATGAATGGCCTGGACAACTGATTTTGTTGTTGTTTTTTAGTCAACTGTTCAGGACAACTGATTGAACCTGATAGAACTCATCAGACATGTAGGTTACTGAAATATCTCTCGTGACCCAGTTTCGATAGCCAATTAGAGATGTCTAACCCCATTCCAGCACTCTTGCCTGGAAAATCCCATGGACGGAGGAGCCTGGTGGGCTTCAGTCCATGGGGTCGATTAGAGTCGGGCACAACTGAGTGACTTCACTTTCACTTTCATGCATTGGAGAAGGAAATGGCAATCCACTCCAGTGTTCTTGCCTGGAGAATCCCAGGGACGGGGGAGCCTGGTGGGCTGCCATCTATGCGGTCACACAGAGTCGGACACGACTGAAGCAACTTAGCAGCAAATACAATTTTGTGCTTATCTTCCCAGGGTAGAGATTCAGGGACTAAGTAACATGTTATCTCGAAGAGATGATGTCAGGGGCTACTTTTATCTTTTTTCAGTGAGAACATCATAAGGTCATGCTGAAAAAACATCTCATCTCATAGGTGTTTGATTTTATATCCTCATACATAGAAATAGTACATTCAAAATGCCTTCTTGAACAGTGATCAAATTGATGTTTAAAATTGTGCTTTGTAAACTGCTTCACATGTTTAAGAAATTAATATATTTTTTTAACTCAACAAACTTGAAAGGGAAATTTGTCACAGCTTTTGGTGTAATTGAACCTATTTTATTTTCTTAAATTTCAAATCATGGCATTTGCAGTATTCCAAGAAATATATTAGGCATTAGGGAAGTTGTAAGAATATATTTTTAAGTTTCTGATGATCTCAGTAGATAGTCTTTTTCCCACTTTGTGTTTTTATGTATACATAATTAACATTCATGCTATAAGTTCTGAATAACATACCTACTAAATTACTTAACTGCTAAACTCTGACAAGGTGATACATAACAACTGACTGTTTACAGCAGCTCAGATTAGTCCAAGAATATCATTTCCACATCACTGCTCTCAGCCAGCCAAAAAATGGTGAAAATAAATCAGTTTGCTTCGCATCAAAACCTCCAGTAATGCCCAAAGTGCTAAACAGCACCAGTTATACTTTTATTGAAGCCAGTTAAATCTTCTTTAAAAGACACAGAATGAATCTGCAAATGAACACTAAGAACTTCCATATTTACAATTAGGGACTTTTCAATAACTTTGAATACCCTCTATGGTTTTCTTAAAAATTTTAAAAAGCTCTTTCACTAAGCACTGTAAATAGCTAATAATGATGTTAATAATAACAAAAGCATCAATAAACTTAAAAGAGCAATTTTTTTGAAGGCCAGGCAAAAGTTCAATATTCCAGCCCTATTCTAATCAAGTAATCAAGATTTAGCAATATATTCAAGAGAAAATATTGTCTCCTGAAATATCAATTCTTTGTCACAAAGAACTTTTAGTATTTATATTAGAAATCATAATTTTAGAGACAAATCCCAGTTTATTTAAGTCCAATGGAACAGTTCATTAAACTTCATTTCTATCATTTGTATCTGTCAGTTCAGTTCAGTTCAGTTGCTCGGTCGTGTCTGACTCTTTGCGAATCCATGAATAGCAGCACGCCAGGCCTCCCTGTCCATCACTAACTTCTGGAGTTCACTCAGACTCATGTCCATCCAGTCAGTGATGCTATCCAGCCATCTCATCCTCTGTCGTCCCCTTCTCCTCCTGCCCCCAATCCCTCCCAGCATCAGAGTCTTTTCCAATGAGTCAGCTCCTCGCATGAGGTGTCCAAAGTACTGGAGTTTCAGCTTTAGCATCATTCTTTCCAAAGAAATCCCAGGGCTGATCTCCTTCAGAATGGACTGGTTGGATCTCCTTGCAGTCCAAGGGACTCTCAAGAGTCTTCTCCAACACCATTTGTATCTGTAGTCATACACATATAGTATTTTAAGAACATATCTTAAGAGTGTAGGTATCTCATTTCAAACAAACAGCAAAACATAACCAGTATAAATTATAAGTAATGAAAAAGCATTTCTACAGTATTTTAATTTTTTAAAATTAGTATGTTTTTTCAAAAACTAAAGGACTTGATATATCTGTTACACAATTTCCTTGTACTTTATATTTTTCTAGGTAGTTATGTATACCTGTTAACACATGGAACATTTTTCACACTAGTTAACTATGAACAAAATATTTAAGTGCTAACCACAAATTTTCCAGGCTTTTACCTACAATGGATACTAACCAAACTTCATTAAATATAAATATGTAAACTTAAAGCTTTCATCTAGAAATGAAATAGCTAATACTGTGACTAATCATGCAAAAATGCTGCTATTTCACAGTGATTATAATATTTACAAAATAGGAACTCAAACAATAATGCAAATTTGGACACTTGTTTGGGGAAGTTTTTTTTTTTTTTTTAATTTCCTTTTTATTTTCTAGTTTGAAATGGCAAACATAGAAATCTTTTTTAAAGTTACTAGTGTTTGTGCATACTCTGAAAGTTTGACTGTAATTTGTTCTACCTTTTACTATACAACTCCCTTTATAATCACTGCTGTGATGACCAATCCCTTATATAACATGACACCAGAACATATAATTTTCTGTGTTCTATATCATAGCTGCTTCTTCCTGAAAAAGAAGTCATAAACTTTCAATACTGAAAATGTGTTTAAGTTTAAATTTGATGAAAACTCTTTCAGACACACACATTTCAAGACAAAAGAAAGGAATATTATAGCAACCTATCTAGTTTACCAATCTGAACATGTCTGTGTCAGCCATGAGCCCCTTTGCGGCCAATTTCTAAATTGCCATAAATGGATTCCCTAGTTCCCCCAGTCAGGACACTAATGAATCACTGTTAAGGAGGTGTTTCCATACTGCTTCACAGGCTTGATAGGCTCAGCTTGTCCCCCAGTTACTTCCCTGTTATCTCTGTGAGACTAACATTTTTTATTCTAAATAACTTCAGGGAATCAACAAAGAAGAAATGAAAAAACAGTAACAAAAATCTTTCTCACACTTATAGAAAGAGTTAGAGATACAAAAATATATATATATATTGGGTAATAATTTTTACATAGAATTCCTAAGCACATGAGTACTCCTAGGCACAAGATTTTAGATATCCAACAGAAATAATTTTAAAGTTTTCACTTACAACATTTTTTTTTTCCTAAAAAGAAAAGAAAAGGATTATAATCCTAACTTAAAGACTTTCCCTCAGTGAAAACTGGAAAGTCTTTACTTAAAAAACATTTCAGGCCAAAAAGGAAAAAAAAATGAGATTAATAAAAGCAATGATATTATAATTGATTGAACCTAATTTGAACCAGTTAAAAAATGCTAAACTCATGAGAAATTTAACATAGGCCATAGAGTAGAAATTTTTCTAACTTATATTAAGAGATACAACTTAGTAAGTAGTTATTAAATATATAAGTTTTATTTTATTACCTATGAATTTGAGCTATATTAAAAGGTGGGAAAAGCTGAGAACTTTGTTTATAATATGATTATACCTGTAATACATATAAGCAGAAAGCTAAAACAACCCCCCAGATTTTGTCTCCTATATTTCTCTTGCAGAGGAAGAACCTGTGAATATAATAGGCTATCACTCTTGTGATTATGTTGCGCTGTGTGGAAAAACAGACACTGTTCTTGGTGGAGTTGACAGTCAACCCAAAGAGTTTTCTTTGACTGGTATCAGAGGAAGAATTAAGAAAGATGCCCTGCTGTTCTGGAGGAAAGCAAGCAGCCATGTTGGGAATTCCTTAGGGGGAAAGGACAGTTTCTAATTGGTGAGAGCAGCTTCATACCAACAGTTATCAGTGAACAAGCAAGGAAAGGAACTCTTTCAACAACCAGTGTGTTTTTGCAAGAGGATCCTGAGCCCAAGATGAGAAAGGCAGCAATGGGCACGTGTTGATTTAAGCTTTGTGAGACTCCACATCTCTTGCATTGGCAGGTGGATTCTTTACCACTGCATCACCTGGGAAGCCCTACTCTAGAGCAGACTAAAATTCTTTTGGGTATTCAGGCTGTACTGGGCATTGTTTTTGTTGTTTCATTAAGCAATACTTCTATAAAATTGCAATTCATATTGCCACAAAATGTTAGTACACATGCTTATATCTGTATTTACTTTTGTTTTGGATCAGCATAAAGTCAAATCTAACTTAAGATTGATGATTTTCTAGTTCCAGTGGTAAGAAACGGTGGGAGAACATCTCTTGATATGTGAAGGCAGCAATTAAAAAGAATTTGGACTGTTTAATTGAGCACCTTGTTAATTTTTGTACAAGAGGTACTGCAATGTTTTTATTGCACTGCTTTTAACAATTCATTATAAGAAATTGAAATATGGTAAAGTGCAAAAAATGGGTTTTTGGCTTCCAGTAATCATTGAATTAGATACCCACTTGATATATATTTCAATTAAAATGAAGTGCTAATTCTTTTAAAATGGAACAGGCAGCTTTGCAAAATTGTTAAATAATATATCATCAAAATGGAATTTGAGAACTGATGTCTTAAAATGTATTTTGGTGGTACAAGTGATTTCTTATTTTACCTAACTAGCAAGTAAATCTTAACTTTATTAATATGTTTTGAAGACTATTTATATGCATAGACATTTTCTGCATTCTCACATCAATATATACAGAAATAGATTAAGTATATACCAGAAATTTTATCAGGCTAGCTTTCTTTACCTGCATAAGCAAAAAGAACAAGTTTTGGAATTTTGAGAGTTTCATCTTAGTGCATTTTCTCCAGTCTAAAGAATACTGTTGCCAAATATTGGTTAAAAAACCATCTTTCTTTTTCTTTAGTAATAGATAAAATTTTTCTCAATGAATTGAACCTGAACCTCCCATTTTACATAAAACAACAAAGATACCAGGCACACAGGTAGACTACTCACTTGCACTCCAAATCACAAACCCTCTCCAAGGGTGACCAGTCCCAGTCCCAAAAAAATATTTCCCCAGCATAACCAGTCCTCAGTTGTAGACAGACACCAAAAACAAATTGGCAAAATGCCCAAACAACACAAATGCCTAAATGCCCAAATGTTCACATATAGGAAGGTTGCCCGGCTCCTCACCTGTGGACTTACCCAGTCTAGGAGTTCATCAGTTCAGCTCAGTTGTCACTCAGTCGTGTCCGACTCTTTCCGACCCCATGAATCAGCACGCCAGGCCTCCCTGTCCATCATCAACTCCCGGAGTTCACTCAAACTCATGTCCATTGAATCAGTGATGCCATCCAGCCATCTCATCCTCTGTCATCCCCTTCTCCTCCTTCCCCCAATCCCTCCCAGCATCAGGATCTTTTCAAATGAGCCAACTCTTCACATGAAGTGGCCAAAGTACTGGAGTTTCAGCTTCAGCATCAGTCCTTCCAGTGAACACCCAGGGCTGATCTTGTTTAGGATCGACTGGTTGGATCTCCTTGCAGTCCAAGGGACTCTCAAGAGTCTTCTCCAACACTCCAGTTCAAAAGCATCAATTCTTCAGTGCTCAGCTTTCTTCACAGTCCAACTCTCACATCCATACATGACCACTGGAAAAACCATAGCCTTGACTAGACAGACCTTTGTTGGCAAAATAATGTCTCTGCTTTTGAATATGCTATCTAGGTTGGTCATAACTTTTCTTCCAAAGAGTAAGTATCTTTTAATTTCATGGCTGCAGTCAGCATCTGCAGTGATTTTGGGGCCCAAGAAAATAAAGTCACCCACTGTTTCCCCATCTATTTCCCATGAAGTGATGAGACCAAGAAAATAAAGTCACCCACTGTTTCCCCATCTATTTTCCATGAAGTGATGAGACCAGATGCCATGATCTTAGTTTTCTCAGTGTTGAGCTTTAAGCCAACTTTTTTCACTCTCCTCTTTCATTTTCATCAAAAGGCTTTTTAGTTCCTCTTCACTTTCTGCCATAGGGTGGTGTCATCTGCATATCTGAGATTATTGATATTTCTCCTGACATCAGTTCATCCCCAATTCACTTTTCATTTCTACCAACTGAAAGCAAAAGTCAGCAGCCAGTGCAGAGCAGGGGAGAAACAGGAAGAATCCTCAGACAAATGGTTTTGGCAGCTGCTGGGAATGACCACTAAAATCCGTCATGGGACTGGCTAGCCATGAGCAGCTGGCCCCTCACCACTTACCAACTTGTCTCTTCGGGGAGACACAGAGAAGCCTTACACCGAGAGAGTAGAGCCCCACGTTGCACACCAAAATCTGTTACTGAACCAAGTCTGGCTGCTTGCCGCTCAAAAGCCATTAAAGAGACTGTTGGTGGAAAGGCAAGTTAATTTTATTTCAGATGCCAGCAGCTGAGCAGCAACACCTATCCAAAGGCCCACTTACCCACTGACAATCAGGGCAAGAGCTTTTATAGACAGAAGGAGAGAGCTACATGTGGAAGCAGTGCAGGCAGCTCCAGATAGTCATCTGGAAATTGGTCATCGGTGGTCCGACCAGCGTTATCTTCGTTATTTTAGGTACAGTTCAAGGGACGGTTTGTTCTCATTTCCTTGAGGGTAATTCTTGAAACTGTGGAAGCTATGTCATGGCTATGGTCTGGTCACTATGTAATTAGCTTCTCCCACCTGGTGGAAGTTTCAGTACATATAAGACAACTCACAGGAGATGGCTTGGAATATTATCTATAGCCCTTGAGGAGGAACTGAAGGTTGTTGACTATGCTTAATTATTATTACCTATTATCAATACAATTATTATTAATAATAATATAATTGTTACCACATTTTTATTATGTGGTCTACTTTGACTCTTTTCCTTTCTTTTTGTATTTTCTCACTTCTCTGATTAAACTTACTCTTTGGCTAAAGTTTTTCCACGGACAAAAGGCAGGCTGGAGGACATGTAGGGGCAAGACTATAGGATCCTGCTCCATTTTAAAGGGTCTGTGGAATAATGAAATGGGTGAAAAACAAATAAACTAAAAATATCTTGACATACAATGATGAAGTTTTAAAATGAGAATCCTAAATATCTTGTGATATTTGGTGGAGGTTTGTAGATATTTTTAAATCAGCTTAACAAGAAAAGAACAAATGTCATTGCATATATTTGTATGGTCACTAGAGTACTTCCTGAAAAATTGAAACACTAATTTTCCATATCTGTGTAAGTGGTTGGGCCTTCCCAATGGCTCAGGGGTAAAGAATCTACCTGCTAGTGCAGGAGTCACAGGAGACTCAGGTTCTATCCCTGGATCAGGAAGATCTCCTGGACGTAGGCATGGTAACCTACTCCAGGACTGTTGCCTGGAGAATTCCAGGCCAGAGGAGCCTGCAAGGCCATAGTCCATGGGGTCACAATGAATTGAACAAGACTGAAGCAACTTAACACTCCTGTATGTGTATAAGTGGTTAAATAACTTTTAGTATACTGATATTATGGAAAATTGTTCAGGTATTTAAAAATAAACCTAAAGATACTGATATAGAAAGAATTATGAAACAAAATAGGTTACAGAAAACAAATCACAGCATACAAAAATACATGTGGTATTTCCACTTTAAGAGGATTGATTTGTGTGCTATGTGCTGTTCTAATGTTCTTTGGTTACATCAGGTCTTGGTTGTAGCATGTGGGGGATTCATTGAGGGATGCAGGATATTTCATTGTGGTGACAGACTTGCTGGCTGTGGCTCGCAGTCTTAGTCACTCTGAGTCATATGGGATACCAGTTTCCCAACCACGGATTGAACCTGCATCCCCTGCATTGCATGGCAGATTCTTAACCACTGGACCACCAGAGTAGTCCCCTGGGCCTGCATTTATTTTAATATATTTACATATTATTTGAATTATGGGTATAATAATATAACCATAGTATAATAAAGTTATAAATATGTACATGTAGCTCTCTATTGATATATTTAGGAATTCTAAAGTATATATAATATAAAATATATATGTACATGTATATATAGATACATTTACAGTTTTTAAAATATATTCTCTTTGGAATTACTCTAGGTCTATAAATATAAAGGCAATTTCAGTGGTAGAATTTTATTTGATTTTTAGTTTATTCTTTACAGGTTTCCATACTGTTTAATTTTTGAAAGTTGATATTATATTTTACTAAATATTTTTATTTTTGTATTTTATTTTTTAAAGAAGCTCTGCATTTTATATCTTTATACATTTTTTGTGGAAAATATTGTATCCTAAATCTTTATTGTATCCAAAATATGTATGCTGATTCCAGTTTAAAAATATTTATCCATGCTGTTAAATTACCTCAGTCGTGTCTGACTCTATGCGACACCATAGATGGCAGCCCACCAGGCTCCCCCATCCCTGGGATTCTCCAGGCAAGATAAATATAGCAAATAGCAGTTTTTAATGATTGTTACTCATCATATCTTATCCCTGAATTTTATACTATTATTTTATCATTTTATCATTAATTTATTAACTTGCTTTGAAATTAGGGGCTGCTGCTGCTAAGTCGCTTCAGTCGTGTCTGACTTTGTGCGACCCCATAGACGACAGCCCACCAGGCTCCTCCGTCCCTGAGATTCTCCAGGCAAGAACACTGGAGTGGTTTGCCATGTCCTTCTCCAATGCATGAAAGTGAAGAGTGAAAGTGAAGTCACTCAGTCGTGTCTCTTAGCGACCCCATGGACCGCAGCCTATCAGGCTCCTCCACCCATGGGATTTTCCAGGCAAGAATACTGGAGTGGGTCGCCATTGCCTTCTCTGGAAATTAAGGGCACATAATTCTAATCCTTGTTCAGGAAAAATATGGAGAAAGAATGAATGTTCATTTTTATCAACTGGCTTTCAATATATTTCAAATTAGAATAAATAAATAATTGTACATATTTGTGCATGCATGCTTGAATATCAAGTCGCTTCAGTTGTGTCCAACTCTTTGCAGCCCTATGGACCACAGCTGGCCAATCTCCTCTGTCCATGGGATTCTCCAGGCAAGCATACTGGAGTGGGTGGCCATGTCCTCCTCCAGGGGATCTTTCTGACTCAGGGCATCTCTTGTGTCTCCTGCATTGGCAGGCAGGTTCTTTACTGCTACCTCCTGGGAAGGAAGCCCCCAACACATGGCTATATATGTCATAAATATATGTAATTCATATGTATCTTCTAGGTCTACTGATTTTCCAAATAAAGTCGCTATTCCTTTCCCCAACACCTCATCATCTCTTGATTGATTAGCCTTTCATGCTCCTAGCAGTATGTTCGGATGTGGTAACACCACTAGATTATAAATTTCATAAAGCTCGATGAGGGAAAAGACTGCCTGTTTTGATGAAGTTTTTCACTCCACTATGTAAAACAGGATGCAATATGTTTTTAAGCACTCAAAAATATATACTGGATAATTTGCTTATTGCTTGTATATGATTCTGGATTTGGTTTTATGATTTTTTTCTAATTTTTTACTTAATTTGCAATATTAAGTAATTGGACATTTAGGGAGACCATCTGTGGTAGGTTTTTTAACTTGACTACCTACATTGAATTAATTGACACAGCATTTTTATATTTCTTCTTTAGATAATAGCTTGTGAAAATAGCATTTTCTGAAATTTTAAGAGATTTTACTTACAAAACCATTTGAATTTGAGCTCTTTTCAAGAGTGTTTCTAAAAAGATTAAAGATTTATAGAGGTGTATATGACATACAATAAATGACACATATTTTTGTGTGCTATTTTAAAACTTATGTAGACATTGCATGGATGAAAATATATAAATAGGCAATGAGTTCATGAAAAAAGAAATGAAATTAGGAAATCCATTAGGATGGGTATTATCAAAAAAAGTAGAAAGTAGCAAATGTTGGCAAGAATGTGGAGAAACTGAAACCCTTACACACTGCTGGTAGGAATGCAAAAATTGTGCAGCAGTTATGGAAAATAATGTGATGGTTCCTTTAAAAGCTAAAAATAGAATTTCTATCAGTTCACTTCAGTCACTCAATCGTGTCCGACTTTGTGACCCCATGGATTGCAGCATGCCAGGCTTCCCTGTCCATCACCAACTCCTGGAGTTTACTCGAATTCATGTCCATCGAGTAAGTAATGCCATCCAATCATCTCATCCTCTGTCATCCCCCTCTCTTCCCACCTTCAATCTTTTGCAGCATTGGGGTCTTTTCAAATGAGTCAGTTCTTTGCAACAGTGGACCAAACTATTGCAATTTCAGCTTCACCATCAGTCCTTCCAATGAATATTCAGGACTGATTTCCTTGAGGGGGGCTGTTTGGATCTCCTTACTGTCCAAGGGACTCCCAAGAGTCTTCTGCAACACTGTAGTTCAAAAGCATCAATTCTTCACCACTCAGCTTTCTTTATAGTCCAACTTTCACATCCATATATGACTACTGGAAAAACCATAGCTTTGAGTAGATGACCTTTGTTGGTAAAGTAATGTCTCTGCTTTTAAATATGCTGTCTAGTTTGGTCATAGTTTTTCTTCCAAGGAGCAGGTGTCTTTTAATTTCATGGCTGCAGTCATCATCTGCAGTGATTTTGGAGCCCAAGAAAATAGTTTGTCACTGTTTCCATTGTTTCCCAATCTATTTGTCATGAAGTGATGAGACCGGATGACAAGATATTAGTTTTTTTGAATGTTGAGTTTTAAGCCAGCTGTTTCACTCTCTTCTTTCACTTTTATAAAGAGACTATTTAGTTCTTCATTTTGTTTCATAAGCATGGTGTTATCTGCGTATCTGAGATTATTGGTATTTCTCCCAGCAATCTTGATTCAAACTGGCATTTTACATGATGTACTCTGAATAAAAGTTAAATAAGCAGAGTGACAACATACAGCTTTGACGTACTTCCTTGCCAATTTGGAACCAGTCTGTTGTTCCATGTCCAGTTCTAAATGTTGCTTCTTGATCTGCATACAGATTTCTCAAGAGACAGATCAAGAGGTCTGGTATACCCATCTCTTAAATAATTTTCCAGTGTGTTGCGATCTACACAGTCAAAGGCTCTGGGGTAATCAATAAAGCAGAAGTAGATATTTTTTCTGGAATTCTCTTGCTTTTTCTATGATCCAGTGGATGTTGGCAATTTGATCTCTGGTTCCTCTGCCTTTTCTAAATCCAGCGTGAACATCTGGAAGTTCATGGTTCACATACTGTTGAAGCCTGGCTTGGAGGATTTTGAGCATTACTTTGTTGGCATGTGAGATGGTTGATCCAGACTTGCCTGTGTGTGTCCAGTAGTCTCCAGCAGAGATATGGGTCAGTGGTGGCATGCTGCAGTGTCAGGGGCACTGAGTGAAGCAGTGCGTGTAGGAGACCTTTTGAAGTAGGTCGACATTATCTTCATTAAATAAGTTTGGTTTTTAATTAATTATAATTATAATTTGGTCTTTAATTAATCATAGTTTGGTCTTAGGTCAAACAACAGGGAGGAAACACAGCCTCACCCATCAACAGAAAATTGGATTAAAGATTTACTGAGCATGGCCCTGCCCATCAGAACAAAACTCAGTTTCCACCACAGTCAGTCTCTCCCATCAGGAAGCTTCCATAAGCCTCTTATCCTTATCTATGGAAGGTGGACAGATTGAAAACCACAATCCCAGAAAACTAATCAAACTGATCACATGGACCACAGCTTTGTCTTACTCAATGAAACTATGAGTTACACCATGTAGGGCCACCCAAGATGGTTGGGTCATGGTGAAGAATTCTGACAAAATGTGGTCCACTGGAGAAGGGAATGGCAAACCACTTCAGTATTCTTGCCTTGAGAATCCCATGAACAGTATGAAAAGAATTTCCATAAGATCCAGCAATTTTACTTCTGGATCTAAACCCAATTAATTAAAAGCAGAAACTCAAAAGTTTTGGTATACCATGTTCATTGAAGTATTATTTGCAATTGCCAAAAGGTGGAAGATACCTAAGTGTTGATTGATGGATGAATGGAAAGCAAGCGTAATATACAAATAAGGGCTTCTCTGGTGGCTCAGATGGTAAAGAATTCATTTCCTATGCCAGAGACCTGGTTTCAATCCCTGGGTTGGGTAGATACCCTGGCAGATGAAATGGCAACCCATTCCAGTATTGTTTGTTTATTTGTTTTAATTGAAGGATAATTGCTTTACAGAATTTTGCTGTTTTCTGTCAAACGTCAACATGAATCAGCCATAGGCATATGTATATCCCCTCCCTTTTGGACCTCCCTTCCACCTCCCTTCCCATCCCATCCTTTCAGGCTGACACAGAGCCCCAGTTTCAGTTTCCTGAGCCATACAGCAAATTCCCGTTGGCTATCTATTTTACATATGGTAGTGTAAGTTTCCTTGTTACCCTTTCCATACATCTCACTCTCTGCTCCCCATGTCCATAAGTCTATTCTCTATGTCTGCTTCTCCACTGTTGCCCTGTAAATGAATTCTACAGTAACATTTTTGTAGATTCCATATATATGCATTAGAATATGGTATTTAACCTTCTCTTTCTGAGTAACTTCACTCTGTATAATAGGTTCTAGGTTCATCCACCTCATCAGAACTGACTCAAATGTGTTCCTTTTTATGGCTGAGTAATAGTCCATTGTGTAGAGGTATCACAACTTCTCTATCCATTCATCTGTCGATGGACATTTAGGTTGCTTCCATGTTCTAGCTAATGTAAATAGTGCTGCCATGAACATTGAGGTACATCTGTCTTTTTCAATTTTGGTTTCCTCAGGGTATATGTCTAGGGGTGGAATTGCTGGATCATATTGGAGAAGGCAATGGCACCCCACTCCAGTACTCTTGCCTGGAAAATCCCATGGATGGAGGAGCCTGGTAGACTGCAGTCCGTGGGGTTGATAGGAGTCGGACATAACTGAGCAACTTCACTTTCACTTTTCACTTTCATCATTGGAGAAGGAAATGACACCCACTCCAGTGTTCTTGCCTAGAGAACCCCAGGGACGGGGAAGTCTGGTGGGCTGCCGTCTCTGGGGTCACACAGAGTTGGACACGACTGAAGCGACTTAGCAGCAGCAGCATGGTGCAAAGAAATAGAATAAAAGAACAGAATGGGAAAGACTAGAGATCTGTTTAAAAAAAAATAGAGATACCAAGGGAATATTTCATGCAAAGATGGGCTCAATAAAGGACAGAAATGATATGGACCTAACAGAAGCAGAAGATAATAAGAAGAGGTGGCAAGAATACACAGAAGAACTGTACACAAATAATCTTCATGCCTAAGATAATCACGATGGTGTGGTCACTCAACTAGAGCCAGACATCCTGGAATGTGAAGTCAAGTGGGCCTTAGAAAACATCACTACGAACAAAGCTTGTGGAGGTGCTGGAATTCCAGTTGAGCTATTTCAAATCCTGAAAGATGATGCTGTGAAAGTGCTGCACTCAACATGCCAGCAAATCTGGAAAACTCAGCAGTGGCCACAGGACTGGAAAATGTCAGTTTTCATTCCATTCCCAAAGAAAGGCAATGGCAATGAATGCTCAAACTACTGCACAATTGCACTCATCTCATAGGCTTGCAAAGTAATGCTCAAAATTCTCCAAGCTAGGCTTCAGTAATACGTGAACCATGAACTTCTGGATATTAAAGCTGGTTTTAGAAAAGGCAGAGGAACCAGAGATCAAATTGCCAACATCTGCTGCATCACTGAAAAAGCAAGAGTGTTCCAGAAAAACATCTATTTCTGCTTTATTGACTATGGCAAAGACTTTGACTGTATGGATCACAATAAGGCCTGGCGTGCTGCAATTCATGGGGTTGCAGAGAGTTGGACACGATTGAGCAACTGAACTGAACTGACGGAACTGAATTGATGGTGTTTTTATTCCTAGATTTTAAAGGAATCTCCATACCATATTCCATAGTGTCTTTATGGAAAGACACTGTGGAAAATTCGTCAAGAGATGGGAATACCAGACCACCTGACCTGCCTCTTAAGAAACCTATTTGCAGATCAGGAAGCAACAGTTAGAACTGGACATGGAACAACAGACTGGTTCCAAATAGGAAAAGGAGTACGTCAAGGCTGTATATTGTCACCCTGCTTATTTAACTTCTATGCAGAGTACATCATGAGAAACACTGGGCTGGAAGAAGCACAAGCTGGAATCAAAA
The DNA here is from genome assembly GCF_014754425.2 of Oryx dammah. Classification (NCBI taxonomy): domain Eukaryota; kingdom Metazoa; phylum Chordata; class Mammalia; order Artiodactyla; family Bovidae; genus Oryx; species Oryx dammah. The sequence goes on from NW_024070187.1 coordinate 7,919,829, forward strand.
TTGCCAGGAGAAATATCAATACCTCAAATATGCAGGTGACACCACCCTTATGGCAGAAAGTGAAGAGGAACTAAAAAGCCTCTTGATGAAAGTGAAAGAGGAGAGTGAAAAAGTTGGCTTAAAGCTCAACATTCAGGAAACTAAGATCATGGCATCTGGTCCCATCACTTCATGGCAAATAGATGGGGAAACAGTGGAAACAGTGGCAGACTTTATTTTGGGGGGCTCCAAAATCACTGCAGATGGTGATTGCAGCCATGAAATTAAAAGATGCTTCCTCTTTGGAAGAAAAGTTATGACCAACCATGGATAGCATATTCAAAAGCAGAGACATTACTTTGCCAACAAAGGTCTGTCTAGTCAAGGCTATTGTTTTTCCAGTGGTCATGTATGGATGTGAGATTTGGACTGTGAAGAAAGCTGAGCACCAAAGAATTGATATTTTTGAACTGTGGTGTTGGAGAAGACTCCTGAGAGTCCCTTGGACTGCAGGGAGATCCAACCAGTCCATTCTAAATGAGATCAGTCCTGGTGTTCTTTGGAAGGAGTGATGCTAAAGCTGAAAACCCAGTACTTTGGCTACCTCATGTGAAGAGTTGACTCACTTGAGAAGACTCTGATTCTGGGAGGGACTGGGGGCAGGAGGAGAAGGGGATGACAGAGGATGAGATGTCTGGATGGCATCACCGACTCAATGGATGTGAGTCTGAGTGAACTCCGGGAGTTGGTGTTGGACAGGGAGGCCTGGCGTGCTGCAATTCATGGGCTCGCAGAGTCAGACACGATTGAGCGACTGAACTGAACTGACGGAACTGAACTGATGGTGCTTTTATTCCTAGTTTTTAAAGGAATCTCCATACCATCTTCCATAGTGTCTTTATAAATTTACACTCCCACCAACAGCGCAAGAGCGTTCTCTTTTCTCCACACACTCACTAGCATTTATATACTATAAAACTCTTAGAGGAAAACATAGGCAGGACACTCAATGACATAAATCAAAGCAAGACCCTCTATGACCCACCTCCTAGAGTAACAGAAATAAAAACAAAAGTAAAGAAGTGGGACCAGATTAAACTTAAAAGCTTTTGCACAGCAAAGGAAATTATAAGCAAGGTGAAAAGAAAATGCTCAGAATGGGAGAAAATAATAGCATGTTAAACAACTGACAAAGTATGAATTTCCAAAATATATAAGCAACTCATATGACTCAATACCAAAAAAAACAAACAATCCAATCAGAAAGTGGGAAAAAAACCTAAACAGCCATGTCTCCAAAGAAGACATACAGATGGCTAACAAACATATGAAAAGATGCTCAACATCGCTCATTATTAGAGAAATGCAAATCAAAACTACAATGAGCTATCACCTCACACTGGTCAGAATGGCCCTCATCAAAATGTCCACTCCAGTATTCTTGCCTGGAAGTCCCCATGGACAGAGCAACCTGGTGGGTTACATTCCATGGGTTTGCAAAGAGTCAGACATGACTGAGCAGCTAAGCACAGCACAGTATACAGGTGCAGTATAATATTAATTTCTAAAAAGAAAGGAAATTCTGACACATACCACAACATGGATGAACCTTGAAGAGATTATGTTAACTTAGGTAAATCAGTCAAAAAAGACACATATTTTATGATTCCTCCTTTGTGAAGAACCTAGAGTAATCAAATTCATAGAGCTATAAGTAGAATGATGGTTTCCTATACCTCATGGTGGCGTGGTGATGAGTTATATTTTATGAATACTTAGTTCAGTTTAGCAAGGTGAAAAAAGTTTTGGAAATGAGTGCTGGCTATGGCTGCACAAAAAAATTAATTTAACTAATACCACTAAATTATACACCTAAAAGTGATTTTTTTTAGAGTACAATTTGTGTTATGTATTCTTTGCCACCATAAATAAAATAAGAATTATAAAGAAGTAAGTCTCTTAACCTATGTATAATAAATATATATTTAATTTTCTTCAATTTTAAATGAAATTTATTATAGAATAACTTTACCTAAATTTCCTGGTGCTTTTGCATTATCTTTTGAGGCATATTTTTATTTTATTCGTCAAGAGCTGTGTACCATATTTACATAGTTTCTCAATCCTAAGTAATAGCTGTCAACAACTTTTTTTAAAATAGAAATTGATGCCTATCATTATTTAGAAAGAAAAGTTTTCTGAGTCTTTTGGTAACTTTAATTTTAATATGTGCTTCATTTTATATGTCCTAGGGAACCAATATAAAGACAAAAATTAACTCAAAGTTCATAAAATATAGGCAGCAACTTCTGAGCACATGTAACACATAGTTCATTGGTTGAATATTTTATAATTGTTATGTAACTTAATCTTCACATGGAATGAGTATTATTTTTTTCATTTTATGAGTAAGGAGTAAAGAAACAAAAATAAATACATTCCCTAAAATCACATTATTCTTGCACCTCAGACTTGAAATAAAGTTTTAAAAAATATCGTTGTTACTGATTTTCACTAATGGTAATGATTTGTACTTCCTGTCACATTTGCTAATTCCACAGGCATATCAGTGTGTGAGTATGTGAGTGTGTGCACTGGGTGTACATTCATGACAGCTCTTTTGAAGATAGTTGTACTTAATTCTTAAATATCATCTAGAAGTTTCATACAGATAGATGATTAGCAAAGCCGCATTTACCTTTGTTTTCTTGAGTGATTTATCTTACAGTGTACAGGTCAGTCACTAGCAGCATGCCTTAAGTTAGAGAAACAGTGATTCTTCAAAGGGGGGAAAAATTACTTGTAGTGTCAATAAGCAGCATATGACATGCTTAGTATTCACTTCATGCAACTTTTAATTTAGAAGTGAAAACTTATGTTCTCACAGGAAATAGCTCACTTTCTGCACAAAGTATTACATTTTTGTGATTTACTGAAGTATTAACATGGAAATGGTGATGTTAAACAATCCTTTTGATAGCTCTAAAAGTGTAGTGGGAATCATGATTTCATAAGAAGAAAATTAGTTATGTAGGTAACATTATTGTATAATTTCCCTCGGGATCTCTACATCAGGATAGGTTTTATTATATCCTAAAACAAGTTGCCTACATTCACTTTAGCTATAAAGTAATGCTGAATACAACAATATCATAAGGCAGCTCACAGTGCGAGTAAAGACATCTGTTAATGGTACCATGAATAGTTATGAACTGAGGTGCTCAAATGGCTTTGCCAGCAAAGTATTGCCTCCTAATTTATTTTTTATAGCAAATGGAAGTCTCATTTTTTATGGTTGGGTAGTTTGCATTCAAATATACCAATAACTTCAAATGCAGTCAGTTCTACACAGCATGCTTTATTGTAGAGCATAAGATAAAATTGCTAATGGTCCATTGATGGGAAGACATCTTCTGTATCAGCAAATTTGTTTCATTCTTTGTTTTTCTGTATATAAGGTAATTTTAAATACTATGTATTTATTTATAGCAATATTTAAGGGACTGATTTTTTATTGTTAATATAATTCCAAATTATGTAAATCTGAAACAAAATGTATATTTTCTCTCTTTGGATCCTGAAATGTTTAATATACATTCAGTTATGCTGTAACAGAAATTTAATTTTGAAAGGATTTTTACTTAGGAAAACTAGTTGCTATGGACTGAATTCTTTCTCCTTAGTTACTATGTTTTCATTACCCATAATGTGACTGTATTTAGAGAAAGGACCTAAGAGAGGGTAATTAAAGCTGTAAAAAGTGAAAGTTGCTCAGTTGTGTCCAGCTTTTTGCAACCCCATCGACTACACTGTCCATTGAATTCTCCAGGCCAGAATAACTGGAGTGGGTAGCCTTTTCCTTCTCCAGGGGATATTCCCAACCCAGGGATTGAACCCAGATCTCCCACATTGCTGAGCCACAAGGGAAGCCCAATTAAAGCTAGGTGACCTCAATAGGGTGGGGCTTTGGTCCAATAGGATCAGTGTCCTTAAAAAAGAGACACCAGAGAGTTGCCCATCCCCTGAGCATGTGAAGAAGAGGTCACACTGAGCACCTAGCAAGATAGTGGTCACCTACAAGCCAAGAGAAAAGGCTTCATAATAAAAATCTACATTGTCAGTATCCTGATCTTAGACGTAAAGTCTCCAGAACTGTGAGAAATAACATTCTATCTTTAAACCACCAAGTATGTGGCAGCCTGGACAGACTAATAGACTATCAAAATATATTTAAAGTTAAAGATTTATTGAAGTGAATTTACCCCTAAGTTAGGTAAACTATGAAAATGATACTTTCATTTATTTAACAGAGCCATAGTAGTTTCTTTAACTACTACATTACCAAAGGTTCAAATTTAAACTGTTTCAGTAGGTTACTTTTTTCCACTACCTTTGAATTACTATTCAAAAGAACTTCACATGTATGTCTTTATTTCTGAGTTATGAATAGAAAAACAAAATATTTTAAGCCTAAATATAAAACTTATGATTTGTGAGTTTTTAATCAAATATTTGTTAACCTAAAGAATTCTATATTAATGAGTAGAATTTTGAAGAACTAAACATTGATTTATTTTATCCATACTTTTAGAGCAGCAATGATATCATTGGGTATAGATTTGAGAGCATTTAAATATGGATTGGGGCTTCCTTGGGAGCTTAGCCATTGAATTTGCCTGGAATGCAGGAGACCCTAGTTCAATCCCTGGGTCAAGAGATCCTCTGAAAAAGGGATAGGCTACCGACTCCAGTATTCTTGGGCTTCTGTAGTGGCTCAGATGGTAAAGAATCCGCCTGCAACACAGGAGACCTGTGTTTGATTCCTGAGTTGGGAAGATCCCCTGAAGGAGGGCATGGCAACCCTCTCCAATATTCTTGCCTGAAGAATCCCCGTGGACAGAGGAGCCTGACAGGCTACAGTTCATAGGGTCACAAAGAGTTGGACAGGATTAAAGCAAACTGGATTACTTCATTTAAAAATCTTCAAATAGGAATAGTTTAATTAAAACTAAATAGAATAGAATTATATCGACAAGGATTTATAGCAGTAATGAAATAGTGATAGAAATTGAGCTTATGTTTTGTCAATAAGAAACAGCATTGCAATTTAGTGGAAAAAATAAAATAAAGAGGTAGATTAAATCTGCAACTCAAGCAGATGACAAAACTTAATAATAACAACTATTATTATTTATACCTTTTTAGCATAATATGTCAGAGTTGAAAATCTTGTTGATTTACCCTATGTTAAAATTTAAGTTTTCAAAAATTCTGTAATAAAAATGCCAGTGTTATGCAGACTTTAACTCTTAAATTTTAGTTTCTCTAAAAGAAATTTAGGCTGGGAAAGAAGTTGTCTACTTGATTTAATACACGTAGAAAAAGATGAAAGCAGGGTTTCAGCCTAGGTGGACAAGTAGGTGAGGGTACTAAGCTACATATTTCCATTCCACCATGGAGACTTTTAAAATTTTATTGCAAACTCTCTCTCTCTCTTTTTTTCCCCCTTTTCTCACAATTTGCATCAACAACAACAAAGACAAGATGCTAAGAACTGTGTAAAATCATGTTTGTTGACTGAAATGGAAATAATTGAGGAAAACAGAAATCTTCTCCTTAGTTATTTTATCTTGCAACATATAAAGATTCTGAAAAGATTTTCACAATATTATATATTCCATACAGATCCCAACTGACTTACAACTGACATTTTTTCAATTGTTTTCTATTGAAGGAAAAAAAATCACAAAACATAAAATTATGCATTTTAATGTACAAATCAATAGCATTTACTGAATTCACAATGTTTGGTAACCACCACCTCTATTACTCCAAAGAGAAACATTTTTATCACCTACAAAGGAAACCTTGTACTCATTAAGCAGTAACTCCAAATTTCCTCCTCTCTCCAGATCCTGGAAACCTCAATCTTTTTTATGTATGTGGATTTACTTATACTATATATTCATCCAAGTGGAATTATACAGTAGGTGATTTTCAGTGTCCAGATTCTTTCACTTAGCTAATGTCTTTGATTTCCATTCACTTTGAAGCATTTATCAGTACTTCATCTCTTTTTATGGCTGAATAATATTCCATTGTATGTATAAAACACAATTTATCCATTGATTAATTTATGACATATGAGTTGTTTGCACTTTTGGTTATGTGTGTGTTCTCAGTCACTCAGTTGTATCTGACTCTGCAACTCTGTGGACTGTAGCCTGCCAGGATCCTCTGTCCATGGAATTTTCCAGGCAAGAATATATATATATATATATATATATATATATATTTCAAGAAATATCTTTTCAAGTCCTTTAATTTAAAAAAAATGGATTATTTGTATTTCTGTGGTTGAGTTGTAAGAGTTATTCATTTATTATGGGCACTAGACTCATATATAATAATTACAAATATTATCTCTCATTCTCTTGGTTGCCTTTTAACCTTCCTTGTGTCTTCTGAATCACAAATTTTTGAAATTTTATCAAAAACATCTAATTTAATTTTTCCTTTGTTGCTTGTGCATTTGCTATTATATCTAATAATCCATTGCTAAAAGATGAAGATATATGTTTTATACTAAGGGTTTTATGACTTTGTCTGTTACATTAGGGTCATTGATACATTTTTAGTTGATGGTGTGAGGTAGAGGTTAAATTTATTTGCATGTACATATTCAGTTGTTTAATCATCATTTGATGAAGAGTCTATATTTCCCCCCATTAACTGATTTTAACACCTTTGTTGAAAACCAATTGACTACAGATGTATGGGTTTAATTCTGTTCTTGTCATTCAATTTTATTATTTTCTATGTGCCTGTTCCTAAGGTAATATCATGCCAACAAAGCTAATATCATGACATTTAGATCTGTAGTAAGTTTTGAAATTTGGAAATGTAAGGCTTCCAAATTTATTCTTCTTTTTCAGAAAGAAACTGCTGGGGACTTACAATTCTATGTTAATTTGCAAATTGGTTTTCCTTTTTCTGAAAATTTTGGTAAGGATATGCTAGGAATTTTGATAGAGATAGCCTTCAATCTGTAGATTGCTTTGGGTAGTATTGTTATCATAATATGATTAAGTTTAACAATCAATGAACATGGAGTATATTTCTGTTTATTCAGAAAAGCAAAGTGAAAGTGTTAGTCACTCAGTAGAGTCCAATTTTTGGAACCCTGTGAACTGTAGCCCACCAGGCTCCTCTGTCCATGAAATTATCCCCCCAAGAATACTGGAGTGGGTTGCCATTTTTTTCTCCAAGGATCTTTTTTTAAGTTTACTTTAATTTTTTTTCAGTAATATGTTGTAATTTTCAGTATACAATTCTTGTTCATCCTTGGTATCTCTAGGTATGTTCTTTTTTCTGATTCTACTGTACAAAGAATTTTTTTTCTTAATTTCTTGTTCAGATTGTTTATTACTAAAAAACACAATTGATGTTTCCATTGACCTTGTACTTATGATTTTGCTGATTTTTTATTTTCTCCAGAAGAATATTTTGTGGACTCTTTGGGATTATATATATATTTTCTAATGAGCTTGTCAGAAAATAGTCATAATTTTATTTCTTTCCTTTCAGTTTGGTGCTTTTTTTTTCCTTGACCAATTTTATTAGCTAGAATGCTACAAAATGTTGCATGAAAGTGAACGTTGCTCAGTCGTGTCCAACTCTTTGTGACCCCATGGACAATACAGCCTGTGGAATTCTCCAGGCCAGACTACTAGAGTGAGCAGCTTTCCCTTTCTCCAAGGGATTTTCCCAACTCAGAGATCAAACTCAGGTCTCCCACACTGCAGACAGATTCTTTACCAGCTGAGCCACCAGAGAAGCAAAATGTTGAATAGGTGATGAAATGGGCATCCTCCTCTGATTTCTGATCTTAGGGACTGTGTTAATCATTCAGTTGTGTCTGACCCTTTGCAACTCCAGGGACTGTAGCCTGCCAGGCTTCTCTATCCATGGAATTCTCCAGGCAAGAATACTGGACTGGATTGCAATTCCCTCCTCCAGAGGAACTTCCCAACTCAGGGATTGAACCCTGGTAATCTCAGGGAGAAAGTTTTCAGACGCTCACCCTTGAGTATGGTGTTAGCTTTGTTTTTGTTGTTGTTAAATGTTTTTACCCTGTTGAGGAAGTCCACTCTCTATATAATTTTTTTCTAGGTTTTAATCATCAAAAGAGTGTGTAATTTGTCAGCTACTTTTTCTGCATCAATTGAGATGGACTATACTTACCATTTTTCTTTGTTATGGAATTTGGTGTATTACATTAACTGATTTTCTTATATTTAAACACTCTTGAATTCCTGGGATACATACCACTTGGTAATGCTATGTAACCCTTTTAATATGCTGCTGAATCTTGTTTGCCACAGTTTATTGAGGATATTTATGTCTATATTCACAAGTAATATTGATTTATAGTTTCCAGCAGGAGAGCATAAAAAGCTGAAATCTGACCAAGTGTCCACTAGCAGTAACATATGCTTTGAATTTAAAACTATCAGTTCAGTTCAGTTGCTCAGTCGTGTCCGACTCTTTGCGACCCCATGTATCACAGCACGCCAGGCTTCCCTGTCCATCACCAACTCCCAGAGTTCACTCAGACTCACGTCCATCGAGTCAGTGATGCCATCCTGCCATCTCATCCTCTGTCGACCCCTTCTTCTGCCCCCAATACCTCCCAGCATCAGAGTCTTTTCCAATGAGTCAACTCTTCGCATGAGGTGGCCAAAGTACTGGAGCTTTCGCATCATTCCTTCCAAAGAAATCCCAGGGCTGATCTCCTTCAGAATGGACTGGTTGGATCTCCTTGCAGTCCAAGGGACTCTCAAGAGTCTTCTCCAACACCACAGTTCAAACGCATCAATTCTTCAGTGCTCAGCCTTCTTCACAGTCCAACTCTCACATCCATACATGACCACAGGAAAAACCATAGCCTTGACTAGACGGACCTTAGTCGGCAAAGTAATGTCTCTGCTTTTGAATATGCTATCCAGGTTGGTCATAACTTTCCTTCCAAGGAGTAAGCGTCTTTTAGTTTCATGGCTGCAGTCACCATCTGCAGTGATTTTGGAGCCCAAAAAACATAAAGTCTGACAGTGTTTCCACTGTTTCCCCATCTATTTCCCATGAAGTGATGGGACCGGATGCCATGATCTTCGTTTTCTGAATGTTGAGCTTTAAGCCAACTTTTTCACTCTCCTCTTTCACTTTCATCAAGAGGCTTTTTAGTTCCTCTTCACTTTCTGCCATAAAGGTAGTGTCATCTGCATATCTGAGGTTATTGATATTTCTCCCAGCAATCTTGATTCCAGCTTGTGTTTCTTGAGTCCAGCGTTTCTCATGATGTACAGCAGGGTGTAAGCAGGGTGACAATATACAGCCTTGACGTACTCCTTTCCTATTTGAAACCAGTCTGTTGTTCTATGTCCAGTTCTAACTATTGTTTCCTGACCTGCATACAAATTTCTCAAGAGGCAGGTCAGGTGGTCTGGTATTTCCATCTCTTGAAGAATTTTCCACAGTTTATTGTGATCCATACAGTCAAAGGCTTTGCCATAGTCAATAAAGCAGAAACAGATGTTTTTCTGGAACTCTCTTGCTTTTTCCATGATCCAGCGAATGTTGGCAATTTGATCTCTGGTCCCTCTGCCTTTTCTAAAACCAGCTTGAACATCAGGAAGTTCTTGGTTCACGTATTGCTGAAGCCTGGCTTGGAAAATTTGAGCATTACTTTACTAGCATGTGAGATGAGTGCAATTGTGCGGTAGTTTGAGCATTCTTTGGCATTGCCTTTCTTTGAGATTGGAATGAAAACTGACCTTTTCTAGTCCTGTGGCCACTGCTGAGTTTTCCAAATTTGCTGGTGTATTGAGTGCAGCACTTTCATAGCATCATCTTTCAGGATTTGAAATAGCTCAATGAGGATTCCATCACCTCCACTAGCTTTGTTCGTAGTGATGCTTTCTAAGGCCCACTTGACTTCACATTCCAGGATGTAATCCTGAGTAAATCAAAATCAGATTATGGTCCACACAGAGTTTGAGGCAGATGCAGTTGTCTTTTCTTTTTCTTTCTTTTTTTTTTTTTTGCTGATCATAGCCTTTCTTTGTCCCACTCAGAGAAAAAATTTATAACAACCTTAAAATTAGGAACTTCACTGGTGGCTCAGACGGTAAAGCATCTGCCTGAAATGTGGGAGACCTAGGTTCAATCCCTGGGTCAGGAAGATCCCCTGGAGAAGGAAATAGCAACCCACTCCAGTACTCTTGCCTGGAAAATCCCATGGATGGAGGAGCCTGGTAGGCTACAGTCCATGAGGTTGCAAAGGGTTGGACAGGACTGAGTGACTTCACTTTTTCATTTGCACTTTAAAATTGGTTGGGACATAAAAACAGGAAAATCTTTGTTATATTTTTTTTTTTTAAAAATCATTATCTTGGGAGTAGAAGTAAAAAGTGTCCTATAAGCAGTGGATTCTAGGGAGTTGTTTTGAAAGTTTCACAACAGTGTCATAAATGGACCACAAATTATATCTAGTGTTGTAAAATAGCCACAGAACCTAATCAGCAGTCCCACCTAAGTCCCAAAAAGCCTTTCGTGTGGGTACCTGATGAAAATTAAGTCAAACATCTTGAGTATTAACCATCTATCACTAGACTACACATCATAATACAGAATCAGGGAGGAACAAAGTAGATCAAGGACTGGTATTATCATCTTTCTAAATTCCATATATATGCATTAATATACTATATTGGTGTTTTTCTTTCTGACTTACTACACCCGGTATAACAGGCTCCAGTTTCATCCACTTTATTAGAATGGACACAAATGTGTTCTCTTTAATGACTGAATAATATTCCATTGTGTATATGTACCATAAATTTTTTATCCATTCATCTGCCAATGGAGATCCAAGTTGCTTCCATGTTCTAGCTATTGTAAACAGTGCTGCAATGAACATTGGAGTACACGTGTCTCTTTCAATTCTGGTTTCCTCAGTGTGCATGCCCAGCAGAGGGACTGATGGGTCGTATGGCAGTTCTATTCCAGTTTTTTAAGGAATCTCCACACTGATCTCCACATTGGCTGTACTAGTTTGCATTCCCACCAACAGTGTAAGTGAAGTGAAGTGAAGTGAACTCACTCAGTCGTGTCTGACTCTTTGTGACCCCGTGTACTGTAGCTGAGTGGGCTCCTCTGTCCATGGGATTTTCCAGGCAAGAGTACTGGAGTGGGTTGCCATTTCCTTCTCCAGAGAATCTTCCTGACCCAGGGCTCAAACTCAGGTCTCCCGCATTGTAGGCAGACCCTTTACCATCTGAGCCACCAGGGAAGCAAGAGGGTTCCCTTTTCTCCACATCCTTTCCAGCATTTCATGTTTGTAGACTTTTGATGGCAGCCATTTTGATCAGTGAGAGATGTCTGTTTAGTTCCTTGGCCCATTTTTTTTATTGGGTTGTTTATTTTTCTGTGATTGAACTGCATGAGCTGCTTGTATATTTTGGAGATTAATTCTTTGTCAGTTGCCTCCTTTGCTATTTTTTTCTCCCATTCTGAAAGCTGCCTTTTCACTTTGCTTATACTTTCCTTAGTTGTGCAAAAGCTTTTAATTATGCCCTATTTGTTTATTATTGTTTTTATTTCCATTACTCTGGGAGGTGGGTCATAGAGGATCTTGCTGGGATTTATATCAGAGAGTGTTCTGCCTATGTTTTTCTCTTGGAGTTTTAGTTTCTGGTCTTACATTTAGATCTTTAATCATTTTGAGTTTATTTGTGTGTATAGTGTTAGAAAGTGTTTTATTTTCATTCTTTTACAGGTGGTTGACCAATTTCCCAGCACCACTTGTTAAAGGGATTGTCTTTTCTCCATTATATATTTTTGCCACTTTTGTCAAAGATAAAGTGTCCTTAGGTGTATGGATTTATCACTGGGCTTTCTATTTTGTTCCATTAATCTATATTTCTGTCTTTGTGCCAGTACCATACTCTCTTGATGACTGAAGCTTTGTTGTATAGCCTGAAGTCAGGTAGGTGGATTCCTCCAGTTTCATTCTTATTTCTCAAGAGCTTTGGGTATTCAAGGTTTTTGTGTTTCCATAAAAGCTGTTAAATTATTTGTTCTACTTCTCTGAAAAATGCCGTTGGTAGCTTGATAGGGTTTGCACTGAATCTGTAGATTGCTTTGTGTAGTATACTCATTTTCACTATATTGTTTCTTCCAATTCATGACTCTGGTATATTTCTCCATCTATTTGTGTCATCTTTGATTTCTTTCATCAGTGTTTTATAGTTTTCTACATATAGAGCTTTTGTTTCTTTCAGTTCAGTCAGTTCAGTTGCTTAGTCATGTCTGACTCCTTGTGACCGCACAGACTACAGCATGCCAATCCTCCCTGTCCATCACCAACTCCTATATTTTACTCAAACTCATGTCCATTGAGTCAGTGATGCCATCCAACCATCTCATCCTCTGCTCTTCCCTTCTACTCTCAATCTTTCCCAGCATCAGGGTCTTTTCAAATGAGTCAGTTCTTCACCTCAGTTGGACAAAGTATTATAGTTTCAGATTCAGCATCAGACTTTCCAATGAATGTTTGGGACTGATTTCTTTTAGGATGGACTGGTTGTATCTCCTTGCAGTTCAAGGGACTCAAGAGGCTTCTACAATACCAGAGTCCAAAAGCATCAATTCTTCAGCACTTAGTTTTCTTTGTAGTCCAACTCACATCCATACAAGACTACTAGAAAAACTTTAACTTTTACTAGACGAACCTTTGTTAGCAAAGTTATGTCTCTGCTTTTTATTTTTTATTATTATTTTTAAATTTATTTATTTTAATTAGAGGCTAATTACTTTACAATATTGTAGTGGTTTTTGCCATACATTGACATGAATCAGCCATGGGTGTACAAGTGTTCCCCATCCTGAACCCCTCTCCCACCTCCCTCCCCATCCCATTCCTCAGGGTCATCCTAGTGCACCAGTCCTGAGCACCCTGTCTCATGCATCGAACCTGGACTGGCGATCTCTTTCCCATATGATAATATACATGTTTCAATACTGTTCTCTCAAATCATCCCACCCTTGCCTTCCCCCCACATAGCCCAAAAGACTGCTCTATACATCTGTGTCTCTTTTGCTGTTTCACACATAGAGTCATAAGGGATTTGATTTAGGTCATACATGAATGGTCTAGTGGTTTTCCCCACTTTCTTCAATTTCAGTCTGAATTTGGCAATAAGGAGTTCATGATCAGAGCCCCAGTCAGCTCCCAGTCTTGTTTTTGCTGGCTGTATACAGCTTCTCCATCTTTGGCTGCAAAAAATATAATCAATTTGGTTTTAGTGTTGACCATCAGGTGATGTCCTTTTGTACAGTTTTCTCTTGCATTATTGAAAGAGTGTATTTGCTATGACCAGTGTGTTCTCTTGGCAGAGCTCTATTAGCCTTTGCCCTGCTTCATTCTGTACTCCAAGGCCAAATTTGCCTGTTACTCCAGGTGTTTCTTGATGTCCCACTTTTCCATTCCAGTCCCCTATAATGAAAAGGACAGCTTTTTTGCCTGTTAGTTCTATAAGGTCTTGTAGGTCTTTATAGAACTGTTCAACTTCAGCTTCTTCAGCGTTACTGGTTGGGGCATAGACTTGGATTACCATGATATTGAATGGTTTGCCTTGGAAATGAACAGAGATCATTCTGTCGTTTTTGAGATTGCATCCAAGTACTGCATTTCAGACTCTTTTGTTGACTATGAAGGCTACTCCATTTCTTCTAAGGGATTCTTGCCCACAGTAGAGGATATAATGGTCATCTGATTTAAATTCACCCATTCCAGTCCATCTTAGTTCACTGATTCCTAGAATGTCGATGTTCACTCTTGCCATCTCCTGTTTGATCACTTCCAGTTTGCCTTGATTCATGGACCTAGCATTCCAGGTTCCTATGCAATATTGCTCTTTACAGCATCGAACCTTGTTTTTATCACTAGTCCCATCGGCAACCAGGTGTTGTTTTTGCTTGGGCTGCATCCTTTCATTTTTTCTGGAGTTATTTCTCCACTGATCTCCAGTAGCATATTGGGCACTTACCAACCTGAGGAGTTCATCTTTCACTGTCCTATCTTTATACCTTTTCATACTGTTCATGGCATTCTCAAGGCAAGAATACTGAAGAGGTTTGCTATTCTTTTCTCCAGTGGACCACATTCTGTCAGACCTCTCCACCATGAGCCGCCCGTGTTGGGTTGCCCCGTGGGCATGGCTTGGTTTCATTGAGTTAGACAAGGCTGTGGTCCATGTGATCAGATTGGCTAGTTGTCTGTGATTGTGGTTTCAGTCTCTCTACCCTCAGATGCCCTCTCTCAGTCCTGACCGTCTTACATGGGTATCTCTTATCTTGGACATGGAGTATCTCTTCATGGCTGTTCCAGCAAAGCACAGCTGCTGGTCCTTACCTTGGATGCAAGGTAGCTCCTCTCAGCTGCACTTCTGTGCCCTGGCAGCCAATGCATTTTTATGCCGTCACAGCCACCGTGCTTCTGGAGAAAACCACTATACCATTCAGGTATGACCTAAATCAAATCCATTATGACTATACAGTGGAAGTGAGAAATAGATTTTTAGGGACTAGATCTGATAGAGTGCATGATGAACTATGGATGGAATTTCATGACATTGTACAGGAAACAGGAATCAAGACCACCCCAAGAAAAATAAATGCAAGAAAGCAAAATGGCTGTCTGAGGAGACCTTATAAATAGCTATGAAAAGAAGAGAAGTGGAAAGCAAAGGAGAAAAGGAAAGATATACCCATTTGAGTGCAGAGTTCCAAACAATAGCAAGGAGAGATAAGAAAGCCTTCCTCAGTGATCAATGAAAGGAAATAGAGGAAAACAATAGAATGGGAAAGACTATAGATCTCTTCAAGAAAATTAGAGATATCAAGAGAACATTTCATGCAAAGATGGGCTCAATAAAGGACAGAAATTGTAGAGACTGAAAAGAAGCAGAAGATATTAAGAGGAGGTGGCAAGAACACACAGAAGGGAAGGGAAGGGAAAGTCGCTCAGTCATGTCCGACTCTTTGCGACCCCATGGACTGTAACCTACCAGGCTTCTCAGTCCATGGAACTTTCCAGGCAAGAGTACTGGAGGGGGTTGCCATTTCCTTCTCCGGGGATCTTTCTGACCCAGGGATCGAACCCGGGTCTCCCACATTGTAGGCAGATGCTTTATCCACTGAACCACCAGGGAAGCCCCAGAGTACACAGAAGTACTGTACAAAAAAATCTTCATGACACAGATAATTATGATGGTGTGATCACTCACCTAGAGCCAGACATCCTGGAATGTGAAGTCAAATGGGCCTTAGAAAGCATCACTATGAACAAAGCTAGTGGAGGTGATGGAATCCTCATTGAGCTATTTCAAATCCTGAAAGATGATGCTGTGAAAGTGCTGCAGTCAATATGCCAGGAAATTTGGAAAACTCAGCAGTGGCCACAGGACTGGAAAAGGTCAATTTTCATTCCAATCCCAAAGAAGGCAATGCCAAAGAATGCTGAAACTACCACAAAATTGCACTCATCTCACACGCTAGTATCATAATGCTTAAAATTCCCCAAGCCAGTCTTTAGCAATACATGAAACATGAAGATCCAGACGGTAAAGCTGGTTTTAGAAAAGGCAACAGAACCAGACATCAAATTTTCAACATCCACTGGATCATCAAAAAAGCAAGAGATTCCAGAGAAACATCTACTTCTACTTTAATGACTATGCCAAAGCTTTTGACTCTGTGGATCACAATAAACTGTGGAAAATTCTGAAAGAAATAGGAATACCAGACTACCTGACCTGCCTCTTGAGAAACCTGTATGCAGTTCAGGAAGCAACAGTTAGAACTGGACATTGAACAACAGAGTCGTTCCAAATAGGAAAAAGAGTATGTCAAGGCTGTATATTGTCACCCTGCTTATTTAATTTATATGCAGAGTACATCATGAGAAATGCTGGGCTGGAAGAAACACAAGCTGGAATCAAGATTGCCAGGAGAAATGTCAATAACCTCAGATATGCAGATGGCATTATCCTTATGGCTGAAAGTGAAGAAGAACTAAAGAGCCTCTTGATGAAATTGAAAGAAGAGAGTTAAAAAGTTGGCTTAAAGCTCAACATTCAGAAAACTAAGATCATGGCACTGGTCTCATCACTTCATGGCAAATAGATTGGCAAACAGTGGAAACTGTGGGTGACTTTATTTTTGGGGGCTCCAAAATCACTGCAGATGATGACTGCAGCCATGAAATTAAAAGATGCTTACTCCTTGGAAGGAAAGTTATGATCAACCTGGACAGCATATTAAAAAGCAGAGACATTACATTGTCAAAAAGGTCCATCTAGTCAAAGCTATGCTTTTTCCAGTGGTCATGTATGGATGCGAGAGTTGCACTGTGAAGAAAGCTGAGTGTCGAAGAATTGATGCTTTTGAACTGTGGTGTTGAAGAAGACTCTTTAGATCCAACCAGTCCATCCTAAAGGAGATCAGTCCTGGATGGTCATTGGAGGGACTGATGCTGAAGCAGAAACTCCAATACTTTGGCAACCTGATATGAAGAGCTGACTCATCTGAAACGACCTTGATGTTGGGAAAGATTGAGGGCAAGAGGAGAAGGGAACAACAGAGTATGAGATGGCTGGATGGCATCACCGACTCGATGGATGTGAGTTTTAGTGATCTCCAGGAGTTGGTGATGGACAGGGAGGCCTGACGTGCTGTAACTCATGGGGTCACAAAGAGTCAGACACAACTGAGTAACTAAACTGACTAATATAGGGTCTTTCTCATCTTTCTAAATTCCATATATATGCATTAATATATTGTATTGGTGTTTTTCTTTCTGGCTTACTTTACTCTGTATAATAGACTCCAGTTATTCCACCTCATTAGAACTTATTCAAATGCATTATTTTTAATAGTTGAGTAATATTCCATTGTGTATAATTACCACAGCTTTCTTACCCATTCATTGCCCACGGATATCCAGGTTGCTGCTATGTCCTGGCTATTAAAAACAGTGCTGGGATGAACACTGTGGTACACGCGTCTTTTTCAATACTGGTTTCCTTGGTCTGTATGCCCAGTAGTGGGATTTCTGGGTCATATGGCAGTTGTATTTCCACTTTTTTAAGGGATCTCCACAGTGTTCTCCATAGTGGCTGTACTAGTTTGCATTCCCACCAACAGTGTAAGAGGGTTCCCTTTTCTCCACATCCTCTACAGAATTTATTGTTTGTAAACTTTTGGTTAGCAGCCATTCTGACCGAGGTGAGATGGTGCCTCATTGTGGTTCTGATTTGCATTTCTCTGATAATGAATGATGTTGAGCATCTTTTCATGTGTTTGTTAGGCATCTATATGTCTTCTTTGGAGAAATGTCTGTATAGTTCTTTGGCCCATTTTTTTGATCGGGTCATCTATCTTTCTGGAATTGAGCTGCAAGAGTTGCTTATACATTTTTGAGATTAATTACTTGTCAGTTACTTCGTTAGCTATTATTTTCTCTCATTCTCAAAGCTGTCTTTTCACCTGATTATAGTTTCCTTTGTCGTTCAAAAGCTTTTAAGTTTAATTAGGTCCCATTTATTTATTTTTGCTTTTATTTCCATTACTCTGGGAGGTGGGTCATAGAGAATCTTGTTGTGATTTATGGCAGGGAGTGTTTTGCCTATGTTCTTCTCTAGGAGTTTTATAGTTTCTGGTTTTACATTTAGATCTTTAATCCATTTTGAGTTTATTTTTGTGTATGGTGTTAGAAAGTGTTTTAGCTTCATTCTTTTATAAGTGGTTGACCATTTTCCCTAGCACCACTTATTAAAGAGTTTGTCTTTTCTCCATTGTATATTCTTGCCTCCTTTAACAAAGATAAGGTGTCCATAGGTGCATGGATTTAACTCTGGGCTTTCTATTTTGTTCCATTGATCTATATTTCTGTCATTGTGCCAGTACTGTCTTGATGACTGTGGCTTTGTAGTAGAGCCTGAAGTCAGACAGGTTGACTCTTCCAGTTCCATTCTTCTTTCTCAAGATTGCTTTGGCTACTCGAGGTTTCTTATATTTCCATACAAATTGTGAAACTATTTGTTCTAATTTTGAAAAATACCGCTGGTAGCTTAATAGGGATTGTATTGAATCTATAGATTGCTTTCTGTAGTATACTCATTTTCACTATATTTATTCTTCTGATCCACGAACATGGTATAGTTCTCCATCTATTTGTGTCATCTTTGATTTCTTTCATCAGTGCTTCATAGTTTTCTATCTATAGGTCTTTTGTTTCTTTAGGTAGATTTATTCCTAAATATTTTATTCTTTTCATTGCAATGGTGAATGGATTTTTTCCCTTAATTTCTCTTTCTGTTTTCTCATTCTTCAGTTCAGTTCAGTTCAGTTCAGTCTCTCAGTCATGTCTGACTCTTTGCGACCCGATGAATTGAAGCATGCCAGGCTTCCCTATCCATCACTAACTCCCAGAGATCACTCAAACTCATGTCCATCGAGTCGGTGATGCCATCCAGCCATCTCATCCTCTGTCATCCCCTTCTCTTCCTGCCACCAATCCCTCCCAGCATCAATCTTTTCCAATAAGTCAACTCTTCGCATCAGTTGGCAAAGTATTGGAGTGTCAGCTTTAGCATCATTCCTTCCAAAGAACACCAAGGACTGACCTCCTTTAGCATGGACTGGTTGGATCTCCTTGCAGTCCAAGGGACTCTCAAGAGTCTTCTCCAACACCACACTTCAAAAGCATCAATTCTTCAACACTCAGTTTTCTTCACAGTCCAACACTCACATCCATACATGACCACTGGAAAAACCATAACCTTGACTAGACGGACATTTGTTGGCAAAGTAATGTCTCTGCTATTGAATTTGCTATCTAGGTTGGTCATAACTTTCCTTCCAAGGAGTAAGGGTCTTTTAAATTCATGGCTGCAGTCACCATCTGCAGTGATCTTGGAGCCCTCAAAAATAAAGTCTGTCACTGTTTCCACTGTTTCCCCATCTATTTCCCATGAAGTGATAGGACCAGATACCATGATTTTAATTTTCTGAATGTTTGGCCTTAAGCCAACTTTTTCACTTTCCTCTTTCACTTTCATCAAGAGGCCAACATTGCAGCATCCCTTCCCCTTTTGCCTCTGGCCTTCATATACCTGCCTCTCTGCCTCAGATGATGGGAGAGGGGCCTATATGGCAGCTGGCTTGCTCTCCTTTGGTATTTGCTCAATCCTTTTTTTGTGAGCATACCAGGGGTCACCTTGCTGTTTTAGAGCCTTTCGTGGAAAAATGTCTTTTTTTTTTTTTTTTTTGTCTTTCTGGTGATCCCATAGTTTCGATTGTTATCTCATGTTAGCTCCCTCAGATTGTCCTCAAGCCATTCAGGTCTGGTCCTTATCCTAAGGACCAATAATGCAGCCCATGCCTTCCTGCCCAGCTCTCACTTGCTGGTGGAGGGTGTGAATGTCTGGGCTACGTCACATGCAGTTGAGGTTAGGTGCATATTCCTTTTTGTTTGTTTGTTTGTTTGTTTTCCTCCTGGTTATGTAGCCCTCTGAGATTCCAAAACTCCCCACAGAGCCCCTGAGAGATTTCCTACTGTATGGAAACTTCTCCTTCATGACTCCTACCCCAGGATGTGTCACTGTCCCTAAATCCTTTGTCTCTGTTTTTGTCTTTTATATTTTATCCTACCTCCTTTTGAAGAGATTGTGCTGCTTTTCTGGGTGCCTGGTGTTCTTTGCCAGTGTTCAGAAGTTGTTTTGTGGAAGTTGCTAAACATTCAAATGATCTTTTCATGAATTTATGGGGGAGAAAGTGGTCTCCCCACCCTATTCCTCAGCCATCTTGGGACCAGCTCTGGTATGCATATTTTTTGCACATAATTGCCATTAACTCTCAATGCTTTTATGTTACCAAAACTAACAGAATTCCTAAAATATAAGGTCTTAATATTATAATAAATACTGCATATTTTATACATGCAAATTCAAAGTGATAGTTATAAATCTAACCAGTCATATGATTGCTATATATTGGTATGATTTATATATATAATTATTTAAAAGTAATACCTAGAAGATGGTGGAGGAATAGGACAAGAAAACCACTTTCTCCCCCACAAATTCATCAAAAGAACATTTGAACGCTGAGTAAATTCCACAAAACAACTTCTGAATGCTGGCAGAGGACATCAGGCACCCAGAAAAGTAGCCCATTGTCTTCAAAAGGAGGTAGGAAAAAATATAAAAAATAAAAAGAGAGACAAAAGAGGTATGGATGGAGATCTGTCTCAGGAAGGGAGTCTCAAAAAAGAGAGAAGTTTCCAAATACCAGGAAACATTCTCACTGTCAAGTCTGTGGCAAGCCTTAGAACCTCAGAGGGCAGCATAACTGGGAGGAAAAATAAATAATTAAAACCCACAGATTACGTGCCCAGTGGTAACTCCCAATGGAGAAGCATCAGTCCTTCCAATGAACACACAGGACTGGTCTTCTTTAGGATGGACTAGTTGGATCTCCTTGAAGTTCAAGGGACTCTCAAGAGTCTTCTCCAACACCACAGTTCAAAAGAATCAATTCTTTGGCACTCAGCTTTCTTCACTGTCCAACTCTCACATCCATACATGACCACTGGAAAAACCTTAGCCTTGACTAGATGGACCTTTTTTGACAAAGCAATGTCTCTGTTTTTTAATATGCTATCTAGGTTGGTCATAACTTTCCTTCCAAGGAGTAAATGTCTTTTAATTTCATGGCTTCAATCACCATCTGCAGTGATTTTGGAGCCCTCAATAAATGAGATTAAAAAAAAAAAAACTCTGGAGGGAACCAACAGTAGAATAATGGAGGCAGAAGATAGGAAAAGTGATGTAGAAGAAAAAATAGTAGAAATCAATGAACCAGAGAAGAAAAAAGAAAAAAGAATTAAAAGAAGAACAATCTCAGAGACCTCTGGGACAATGTTAAATGCACCAACATTCGAATCATAGGAGTCCCAGAAGAAGAAGACAAAAAGAAAGACCATGAGAAAATACTTGAGGACATAATAGTTGAAAACTACCCTAAAATGGGGAAGGAAATAATCACCCAAGTCTAAGAAACCCAGAGAGTCCTAAACAGGATAAACCCAAGGCGAAACACCTCAAGACATATATTAATCAAATTAACAAAGATCAAACACAAAGAACAAATATTAAAAGCAGTAAGGGAAAAACAATAAATAACACACAAGGGGATTCCCATAAGGATAACAGCTGATCTTTCAATAGAAACTCTTCAGGCCAGGAGGGAATGGCAGGACATACTTAAAGTGATGAAAGAAAATAACCTACAGCCCAGATTACTGTACCCAGCAAGGATGTCATTCAAATATGAAGGAGAAATCAAAAGCTTTACAGACAAGCAAAAGCTGAGAAAATTCAGCACACCAAACCAGCTTTCCAACAAATGCTAAAGGATCTTCTCTAGACAGGAAACACAGAAAGGGTCTATAAAATCAAACCCAAAACAATAAAGTAAGTGGCAGTGGGATCATGCTTATCAATAATTAACTTAAATGTAAATGGGTTCAGTAACCCAACCAAAAGATAAAATCTGGCTGAATGGATACAAAAACAAGACCCCTATATATGTTGTCTATAAGAGACCCACCTCGAAACAAGGGACACATACAGACTGAAAGTGAAGGGCCGGAAAAAGGTATTCCATGCAAATAGAGACCAAAAGAAAGCAGGATTAGCAATACTCATATTAGATAAAATAGACTTTAAGACAAAGGCTGTGAAAAGAGACAAAGAAGGACACTACATAATGATCAAAGGATAGATCCAAGAAGAAGATATAACAATTATAAATATATATGCAGCCAACACGGGAGCACCATAATATGTAAAACAAATGCTAACAAGTATGAAAGGGGAAATTAACAATAACACAATAATAGTGGGAGAATTTAATACCCCACTAACACCTATGGATAGATCACCTAAACAGAAAATTAACAAGGAAACACAAACTTTAAATGATACAATAGACCAGTTAGACCTAATTGATATCTACAGGACATTTCACCCCAAAAGGATGAATTTCACCTTTTTCTCAAGCACACACAGAACCTTCTCCAAGATAGAGCGCATCCTGGACCATAAATCTAGCCTTGGTAAATTCAAAAAAAATTGAAATCATTCCAAGCATCGTTTCTGACCACAATGCAGTAAGATTAGATCTGAATTACAGGAGGAAAACTATTAAAAATTCCAACATATGGAAGCTGAACAACACGCTGCTGAATAACCAACAAATCACAGAAGAAATCAAAAAAGAAATCAAAATATGCATAGAAAAGGAAGAAATGAAGAACCCCAGGGTTAGTAGAAAGAAAGAAATCTTAAAAATTAGGGAAGAAATAAATGCAAAAGAAACAAAAGAGACCATAGCAAAAATCAACAAAGCCAAAAGCTGGTTCTTTGAAAGGATAAATAAAATTGACAAACCATTAGCCAGACTCATCAAGAAACAAAGGGAGAAAAATCAAATCAATAAAATTAGAAATTAAAATGGAGAGATCACAACAGACAACACAGAAATACAAAGGATCATAAGAGACTACTATCAGCAATTATATGCCAATAAAATGGACAATGTGGAAGAAATGGACAAATTCTTAGAAAAGTACAACTTTCCAAAACTGAACCAGGAAGAAATAGAAAATCTTAACAGACCCATCACAAGCATGAGAATTGTAACTGTAATCAGAAATCTTCCAGCAAACAAAATCCCAGGACCAGACGGCTTCACAGCTGAATTCTAGCAAAAATTTAGAGAAGAGCTAACACCTATCCTACTGAAAATCTTCAAGAAAATTGCAGAGGAAGGTAAACTTCCAAACTCATTCCATGAGGCCGCCATCACCCTAACACCAAAACCTGACAAAGATGCCACAAGAAAAGAAAACTACAAGCCAATATCACTGATGAACACAGATGCAAAAATCCTTAACAAAATTCTAGCAATCAGAATTCAACAACACATTACAAAGGTCATACATGACCAAGAGGGCTTTATCCCAGGTATGCAAGAATTCTTCAATATCTGCAAATCAATCAATGTAATACACTACATTAACAAATTGAAAAATAAAAGCCACATGATTATCTCAATAGATGCAGAGAAAGCCTTTGACACAATTCAACATCCATTTATGATAAAAACCCTCCAGAAAGCAGGAATAGAAGGAACATACCTCAACATAATAAAAGCTATATATGGCATACCCACAGCAAACATTATCCTCAATGGTGAAAAATTGAAAGCATTTCCCCTAAATTCAGGAACAAGAAAAGGGTGCCCACTCTCACCACTACTATTCAACATAGTTTTGGAAGTTTTGGCCACAGCAATCAGAGAAGAACAAGAAATAAAAGGAATCCAAATTGGAAAAGAAGTGAAACTCTCACTGTTTGCAGATGACATGATCCTCTACATAGAAAACCCTAAAGATTTCACCATAAAATTACTAGAGCTAATCAATGAATATAGTAAAGTTTCAGGATATAAAATCAAAACACAGAAATCCCTTGCATTCCTATACAATAATAATGAGAAAATATAAAGAGAAATTAAGGAAAAAATTCCATTCACCATTGCAAAAAAAGAATAGAATACTCAGGAATAAATGTACCTAAAGAAACTAAAAAAACTATATATAGAAAACTATAAAACACTGGTGAAAGAAATCAAAGAGGACACTAATTGACGGAAAAAAATATACCATCTTCATGGATCAGAAGAATCAATAAAGTGAAAATGAGTATACTACCCAAAGCAATGTATAGATTCAATGCAATCCTTATCAAGCTACCAGCGGTATTTTTCAAAATTAGAACAAATAGTTTCACAATTTGTATGGAAATATAAGAAACCTCGAGTAGCCAAAGCAATCTTGAGAAAGAAGAATGGAACTGGAAGAGTCAACCTGTCTGACTTCAGGCTCTACTACAAAGCCACAGTCATCAAGACAGTACTGGCACAATGACAGAAATATAGATCAATGGAACAAAATAGAAAGCCCAGAGTTAAATCCATGCACCTATGGACACCTTATCTTTGTTAAAGGAGGCAAGAATATACAATGGAGAAAAGACAATCTCTTTAACAAGTGGTGCTGGGAAAGCTGGTCAACCACTTGTAAAAGAATGAAATTAGAACACTCTCTAATACCATACACAAAAATAAACTCAAAATGGATTAAAGATCTAAATGTAAGACCAGAAACTATAAAACTCCTAGAGGAAAATATAGGCAAAACACTCTCTGACATACATCACAACAGGATCCTCTATGACCCATCTCTCAGAATATTGGGAAGTAAAAGCAAAAATAAACAAATGGGACTTAATTAAAAATAAAAGCTTCTGTACAACAAGGGAAACTATAAATCAGGTGAAGAGACAGCCTTCAGAATGGGAGAAAATAATAGCAAATTAAGCAAGTGACAAAGAATTAATCTCAAAAATATACAAGCAACTCCTGCAGCTCAATTCTAGAAAAATAAATGACTCAATCAGAAAATGGGCCAAAGAACTAAACACATTTGTCCAAAGAAGACATACAGATGACCAACAAACACATGAAAAGATGCTCAACATCACTCATTATCAGAGAAATGCAAATCAAAACCACATTGAGGTACCATTTCTCCCCAGTCAGAATGGCTGCTATCCAATGTCTACAAACAATAAATGCTGGAGAGGCTGTGGAGAAAAGGGAACCCTCTTACTGTTGGTGGGAATGCAAACTAGTACAGCCACTATGGGGAACAGTCTGGAGACTTCTTAAAAATCTGGAAATAGAACTGCCATATTAACCAGCAATCCCACTGCTGTGCATACACACTGAGGAAACCAGAATTGAAACAGACACATGTACCCCAATGTTCATCATTGCACTGTTTACAATAGTCAGGCATGGAAGCAACCTAGATGTCCATCTGCAGATGAATGTGTAAGAAAGCTGTGGTACATATACACAATGAAGTATTACTCAGCCATTAGAAAAATACATTTGAATCAGTTCTAATGAGATGGGTGAAACTGAAGCCTATTATATAGAGTGAATTAAGCCAGAGAGAAAAACACCAATACAGTATACTAATGCATATATACGGAATTTAGAAAGATGGTAATGATAACCCTGTATGAGAGACAGCAAAAGAGACACAGATGTATAGAACAGTCTGGACTCTGGGAGAGGGCGAGGGTGGGATGATTTGGGAGAATGGCATTGAAACATATATATTATCATATGTGAAACGAATCGCCAGTCCAGGTTCAATGTATGATATAGGATGCTTGGGGCTGGTGCACTAGGATGACCCAGAGGGATGGTATGGGGAGGGAGGTGGGAGGGGGGTTCAGTATGGGGAACACGTGTACACCCCTAGTGGATTCATGTCAATGTATGGCAAAACCAATACAATACAATATTGTAACGTAATTAGCTTCCAATTAAAATAAATAAATTTATATTAAAAATAAAATAAGAAAGAAATAAAAACAAAAAAAAAGAATTTTATGATAAACAACAACAACAAAATAAAAGTAATAGCTAATGGCAGCTAAATTTTGATTGCTGCTGCTAAGTCACTTCAGTCATGTCCGACTCTGTGTAACCCTATAGATGGCAGCCCACCAGGCTCCCCAGTCCTTGGGATTCTCCAGGCAAGAACACCGGAGTGGGTTGCCATTTCCTTCTCCAATGCATGAAAGTGAAAAGTGAAAGTGAAGTCGCTCAGTCGTGTCTGACCCTCAGCGACCCCATGGACTGCAGCCTACCAGGCTCCTCCGTCCAGGGTATTTTCCAGGCAGGAGTACTGGAGTGGGGTGCCATTGCCTGCTCCAAAATTTTTATTAAATGCTATCAAAACAAGTTTAATATAATTATTTGATTTAGAAATTGATATGATGAATCTTTTAATTATCACCTTGAATTTTTAAAAACATAAACTTTATGTATGCATAGATAAAGACTGAAGTCATGAAATTAAATGAGATATAGAACTAGGAAGAAAAATCAAACACAATTTTTTTAACTGAAATTGTTTTCAAGTCTTATTATTTTATATTTGACAGATTATCCAAAAGTCACACTTGATTGAATTTGAAAGTATCTTTTATTTTCAAAGAAAAAAAATGGATGAATTAGAAAGTAAAGGGAAAGACAGTCCACACACGAAAGGACTGTAGATTGACCCTGTTTTTACTGCTTTCTGAACTTTGCTCCTCTATCTTCCATGCTTCATCTCCTATTTTTTCAACTCTTGCATCTGACAGTAATATGTGGTTCCAGTGTTAGTATTTGAAATGTCAAATGCTCACATTTGATTACAGTGTTATCGATTATGTCATGTCCATATAACTGCACAGACAACTTCTGATACAATAGTAGTGTGCTTGGTTGTTTCTGAACTGAGGTTAAGATCTATTACAAGATTTTATACTTTGCCCAGAGGTGTGTTATTTTGATGAAAATTGAATCATAGAAATATTTTCCAAAAGTTGGTAAAGATAATGTTTAATATGTCAAGTAATAAAATATAAATATCTTAAGGATGATAAAATTTGAAATCTTTTTTTTTTCCTTTTTCTATGGCAATTTTTCAGAGATAAATACCTGCCATTAATCTGTCATAAAATGTTAGATCTGTTGTAATCATAGCTTGTTAGTAAAAATAATAAGGCAAGTTAGCCTAATAACACATATCTGAATCTTAAGAAAGCATTTATTCTAAACTAAAGCAACATAGCACAGTAAAAGAAAAACAAAATTTTAAGTTAGTTCAACTCACTAATTTAAATGGTAACTTTTGAGATTTTAGAAGACAGTAATTTTTAACTTTGTCTAGTATTTAATGTTAATTCATTATATAACATTTTAACAGTGAGTTTCATCTGAAAACAAAGTTTCTTTTAGTGTTTTGTCTTTAACCTAAAAATAACAAGAGCTACTGTGGGAAATTCTTAAAGAGATAAGAGAACCAGACCATGTTCCTGAGAAAATGGTATGCAGGCTAAGAAGAAACAGAACAAAACATGAACTGATTGGTTGAAAATTGGGAAAGGAATACAACACAGTTGTATATTGTCATCCTGATTATTTAACTTCTATGCATAGTGCAACATGCTAAATGCTGGGCCAGATGAATCACAAGATGGAATCAAGATTGCCAGGAAAAATATTAACAACCTCAGATGTGCAGATAACACCACTCTAATGGCAGAAAGTGAAGAGGAACTAAAGAGCCTCTTGATGAGGGTAAAAGAAGAGAGTGAAAAAGCTGGCTTGAAAGACAACATTCATAAAACAAAGATCATGGCACCTGGTCTCATCACTTCATGGCAAATGGAAGGGAAAAAAAGTGGAAACAATGGCTAATTTTACATTCTTGGACTCCAAAATCATTGCAGACAATGACTGCGGCAGTGAAATTAAAAAGATGCTTGCTCCTTGGAAGGAAAGCTATGATAAAACTAGACAGCATATTAACAATCAGAGACATCACCTTGCCAACAAAGGTCCATATACTAAAAGCTATGGTTTTTCTGTCATTTGCAGATGTGAGAGCTGAACCATAAACACGACTGAATATCCGAAAATTGATGGTTTTGAATTGTGGTACTGGAGAAGACTCTTGAGTCCCTTGGACTGCAAGGAGATCAAACAGGTCACTCCTATGGAAAATCAACCCTGAATATTCATTGGAAGAACAAATGCTGAAGCTAAAGCTCTGATACTTTAGCCATCTGACGAAAAGAGCCAACTCATCGGAAAAAAACCCTGATGGTGGGAAGGACTGAAGGCAAAAGAAGAAGGGGGCAGCAGAGGATGAGATGATTATATAGCATCACTTACTAATGGGCATGAACTTGAAAAAACTCTGGGACATAGTGGAGGACAGAGGAGCCTGCATGCTGCAGTCCATTGGGTTGCAAAGGGTTGGACATGACTTAGTGAATGAAAAACAACTACACTGTGAGAAAGCAAAACCTTTCTCTGACTCATGAGAAATTGCATTGATAAGAATATTTTGAGTTTGTATTTTATATATTTTATAGAAATGTAAATTTTTTTCAATGTTATGTAAAGGAAGAATGACAGCTCACTCCAGTTTTCTTACCTGAGAAATTCCATGGACGGAGCAGTGCGGCAGGCTACAGTCTACGGGTTGCAAGAGTAGGACACAACTGAGCGACTAAAGAACAACAACAATATTATGTTAGTTTCTGCTCTACAACAAAATGAGTAGGCTGTATGTATACATATAGCCCCTCCCTCTTGAACCACCGTCCAACTCTCTATCCGACCCCTCTAGGTCATCACAGAGCACCAAGCTTAGCTCCCTGTGCTATGCATCCACTTCCCACTAGCTATCTATTTTACAAATGATCGTGTGTGTATGTCAGGGCTACCCTCTCAATTCATGCTACCCTTCCCTTCCTGCCATGTCCGCATGTCCGTTCTCTAATCTGTGTTTCCATTCCTATTCTGCAAATAGTTTCAGCAGTACTCATTTTTCTAGATCCCATATGTATGTTAATATATGGTTTTTGTTTTTCTCTTTCTGACTTACTTCATTCTGTATGACATACTCTAGTTTCATCCACACCACTACAGATGACCCAGTTCATTCCTTTTTTGGATGAGTAGTATTTCATTGTATGTATATAGCACATCTTCTTTATCCATTCATCTCTCAATGGACATTTAGGTTTCTCCCATGTCCTGGCTATTGTAAATAGTGCTGCAATGAACACTGAGTTCATGTATCTTTTGAATTATGGTTTTCTCAGGGTATATGCTCAGTAGTGGGATTGCTGGGTCATATGGTAATTTTATTTTTAGTTTTTAAGAAACTTCTATGCTGTTCTCCATTGTGGTTACATCAATTTACATTCCCACCAACAGTGTAAGAGTGTTCCCTTTTCTCCACACCCTCCTTAGCATTTATTATTATTATTATTATTATTTTTTATTATGGCTATTCTGACCATTGTGACATGATACCTCACTGTAGTTTTGGTTTGAATTTCTCTAATAATGAGCAATGTTGAACATTTTGTCATGTGTTTGTTGAGTGTGTATATTTAACTTTAGAATTTCTAGAATGGTACTTAAGGAATGTTCTTCAGAATGTTTATTAATGAGCACTTCATTTAATTAGTACCTTTTCAGTTTTATGCTTCAAACGTCTAAAACTATAAAAATAGATACAACTTACAGTACTGCTTTGCAGTTTTGGAGAATGGATTTAAATGTTTGTCAAAATGCACAGCATAGCATGAAATAGTGTCATTTTAAATTCACAGTTAATAAGTCTTCAGAATTTTAATTAATAATTTTCTATATTAGAATAAGATTAAGAAGAGTAGATATTCACTTATCTACATAAGTAGATGATATAAATGTATTTTGACAAAGTAAACAGTGGAAAAATACATTTGTAGAGAAGTCTCAAAAGAAAGAATTGTAGAAATCCGTCAAAGAAACCTCAAACATTTCCTATTCCTAGAGGGTTTTGCCTCTTCCAGTCTGTGCAAAATGATTAGAATATGGCCAAACCATCATTGCCTTCTTGTTCAATAGAATGGCTTAGAGTCTCCTGAAATGTGGAACAATGTACATGAGTCTCCATGAGGAGGTAAAAAATTGTACACCAAAAACTGTAAGACAGAGACTTCTTGGTGGTCCAGTGGTTAAGAATCCACCTCCAATAGAAGGAACATGAGTTCTATTCCTGGTCTGAGAAGATCCCACATGCCATGGAGAAACTAAGCCCTTTCACCACAACTACTGAAGCCCAGATGCCTAGAGCCTGTGCTCTGTAACAAGAGAAGCCACCACAATGAGAAGTCCTAGCACCACAATAAAGAGTAGCTCCCACTCATAGCAACTAGAGAAATCCCTTTGCAGCCATGAAGACCCAGCTCTGCCAGAAATAAATGAACTAATTTTAAACAACTAGAAGACATTGATAAAAGATATCAATCACAAATAGAAAGTTGGATCCATATCTTATATTACACACAAAAGAAGTAGTTCAAATGGATTAAATACTTAAATGTAATTCTTGGAACCATAAACAAAGAAGAAAAAACGGTGAAAATTTTCTTGATACTAATATTGGCAATTAGTTTTTTTCTGGAAATGACACCGTAAGTATGGGAAACAAAAGCAAATATATACAAGAGAGACTGCATCAAACTGAAAAGCATTTGCACAGCAGTGGAAATAATCAACAGAGAGAAAAGGCAAACCATGTACAGAATTGGAGAAATATTTGCAAATCATATTTGCAAATCATAACTTCTTAAGAGGTTAATATCCAAAATATAAATGAAATTCATACAATGCAACAGCAAAAAGGCAAATAATTCAATAAAAATGAATTTGAATAGATATTTATCTAGAGAAGACTACCTATGACAAACAGATAGAAGAAAAAGTACTCAATTACTATTCACCTGCTACTGCTAAGTTGATTCAGTCGTGTCCGACTCTATGTGACCCCATAGACGACAGCCCACCAGGCTCCCCGTTCCTGAGATTCTCCAGGCAAGAACACTGGAGTGGCTTGCCATTTCCTTCTCCAATGCATGAAAGTGAAAAGTGAAAGTGAAGTCGCTCAGTCATGCCTGACTCTGTGTGACCGCATGGACTGCAGCCCACCAGGCTCCTCCGTCCATGGGATTTTCCAAGAAAGAGTACTGGAGTGGGATGCCATTGCCTTCTCCGTACTATTCATCAGAGAAACATAAATCAAAATCACTAAGGGCTACTTCTTACATCTTTTAGGATAGTAAATTTCAAAACAAAACAAAAAATAAGTGTTAGGGATGATGAGGTATAAAGGGGCAACTTGTATATATTGGTAGGACTCTAAATTGGTACAGTCATAATAAAAAGAATATGGAAATTTCTCAAAAAATTAAAAATAGAAGTAGCACATGATCCAACAATTCTGCTTCTCAGTACATATCCAAAGGAAACAAAATCAGAATCTTGAGGAGACATCTACACTTTCTCTTTCATTACAGTATTACAGTAACCAAATATGGAA
Source organism: Oryx dammah (assembly GCF_014754425.2). Classification (NCBI taxonomy): domain Eukaryota; kingdom Metazoa; phylum Chordata; class Mammalia; order Artiodactyla; family Bovidae; genus Oryx; species Oryx dammah. The sequence continues at coordinate 7,951,003 of NW_024070187.1, forward strand.
GCAACCTAAATGACCATAATTGGATAAAATATTTAAAAAGAGACATATACATATAATGAAATATTCAGAGCTAAAAAAGGAGACTCTGCCATTTGTGACCACATGAATTGTCCTGGAGCGTATTATGCTAAGTGAAATAAGTCAGAGAAAGACAAATACTGTAAGGTTTTATATATGGAAACTAAAATAGTCAAACACACAGAAGCAGAGAGCAGAATAGTCTCAATTATGCAAAATAAATAAGTTCTGGGGATCTTGTGCCTATAGCTGACAATATCGGCTAAAATCTACTATGATGATAGATCATTTGTTAAGTGTTTTTCCCACTATATATAATATATATTTGTTCTTATATATTACATATAGTAAATAAATAACAAATATGTATTTAATAAGAATAATAATAAAGGTTAGAGGAAACTTTAGAAGATGATTTCTATGTTCTTGGCCTTGATGGTGGTGACAGTGTCTTGGTTTTGTTGTTTTCTTTAGTTGCTAAATCCTGTCCAACTCTTTTGCAGCCCCATGGACTGTAGCTGTTAGACTCTTCTGTCCATAGGACTTTCCAGGTGAAAATACTGGAGTGGGTTGCCATTTCCTTCTTCATGGGGAACTTCTTGACCCAGGGATGAAATCTGCATCTCCTACATTGCAGGCAGATTCTTTTCCACTAAGTCACTTGGGAAGCCCTTCCTGATTTTATACTTATTCCTAAATTCCTCAAGTTTTATACCCTACATACAGCTTTTTACATGTCGTATCTTTATTTTAGTGCACAGTGTTTTACATGTCAATCATACCTCAATAAGTGATATATCTCAATAATTTTAGAAAGGTGAGATTAAGGTGTTGAACCACAGTTTTAGGTAAAATTTGTAAAAAGTAGAGTCAGGAGCAAGTTTATGCACAGATTAAAAAATAGTGTTGTTTGTAAGTTTAAAGTTCTACTAAAGATAGTGGAAAAAAGTAAAAAAAAAAAAAAAAAAAAAAAGGAAGGAAAGAAAAGATAGGTGACAGACTAAATTCCAAGATTTCAGAGATTAAGTAATTTAATTGAAGGCAGAGGAAGTTTAACTGAAATAGAATTGAAGTGAGATTCTTTAAGTTTCAAAGAATGTTTTGCTTGATTTTAGAAAAAAGTATCTAAATTCTTAGAAATAATCATAAAAGATTGTTGGCTAGTGTAGTTCTGAGCATCTTAATAAACAATTTAAAGCTCTGGGTCAGAAGTTAATTTGTATATTTTTGTCTAGTAGAGATTTGAATAACCACAGAATATATAGCCCCAAATATTTTGGTTTATTGCCTTGTGGAACATTAACCAGTTTTTAATAAACAACCATAAATGTGTACTTTTCCTAAATTTATTTATTAAATTGTCCATGTATACTAAACTTCTAAAGTTTTTGTTTGAATTTCAACATCTATTGGTCGCCTCATGATGAGTTAAATAAAATCTCTGACACATGTTTATTTTGCATATGCTCACAAAGAATTAAGCACAACCATTCAATTTCATTATCAGATTTTGACCTAGAAAAGAGAAGAATCAGAGGAACATTAATAATGATCTTTTGTTTCCTGTGAAATACAGATTAGAGATGATCTCTGAGTTTTTACATGACAAATCATAATACTGAATTAAATGGAAACACATGTAATACAAAATCAAGAAACATTTTCCTTGCAGTCAGTATATTATAATATTGACCTTATAGATGTCTCAGATGCTGTAAAATGTATTTCACTTAGCAGTTATATACTAACACACTAGGTAAAGAAGATGGCACTTTAACATTCAAAGCATATTTCTGCTATATGGCTATTAATATTCTTTAGGACTGAATTACTCTGTAATTTGGCTATCCCAACTAATTCGCCTTTGGAAACATTTTATATATTAATAAAATAGGATGATTGATTTCATTACTTATAAATATAGTAAAATTTTTGGAAACCAGATTGGAGCTTATTTCTCAGCTCTGATGCTTAAATTATCACAGCATGAACCAATCATATATTAAATATTTCTTATTTTCAAATATTGCACTGTGAAACTGGGTTATTCATGGTTCTTCCTAAGAGAATTATTATACAAATAAATTTAGTTCAGTTCAGTTCAGTTGCTCAGTCGTGTCCGACTCTTTGCGACCCCATGAATGGCAGCACACCAGACCTCCCTGTCCATCACCAACTTCCGGAGTTCACTCAGACTCACGTTCATCAAGTCCATGATGCCATCAAGCCATCTCATCCTCTGTTGTCCCTTTCTCCTCCTGCCCCCAATCCCTCCCAGCATCAGTCTTTTCCAATGAGTCAGCTCTTTGCATGAGGTGGCCAAAGTACTGGAGCTTCAGCTTTAGCATCATTCCTTCCAAAGAAATCCCAGGGCTGATCTCCTTTGGAATGGACTGGTTGGATCTCCTTGGAGTCCAAGGGATGCTCAAGAGTCTTCTCCAACACCACAGCTCAAAAGCATCAATTCTTTGGTGCTCAGCTTTCTTCACAGTCCAACTCTCACATCCATACATGACCACTGGAAAAAGCATAGCCTTGACTTGATGGACCTTTGTTGGCAGAGTACTATCTCTGCTTTTGAATATGCTATCTAAATTGGTCATAACTTTCCTTCCAAGGAGTAAGCGTTTTTTAATTTAGTTAGTATCTATAAAAACTTTAGGGTGTTACCTAGCACAAAATAAAATTTCAAAAATTGTTATCAGCTATTACAACTTTAATTACTACTAGTAAAATATGTTTCATGGTGACACAACAGTATTATAAGGACTCAGTGCACATTAGCTATTGATATTGTCAGGTGAGTGTATGCTTCTCAGTTTTTGTCTTGTCACAACAAAGATTTGGAGTGACGGACATTAAAGTCCCCTTGGTGTGTCACAGCTCTCGGGTCTTGGACAGACCATGTTATAGCTCTCAAGTCTCAAATGGACCGTGTTATAGCTCTTAGACAAATCAGTATTACAGCTCAGTGTTACAGCTCTATTTTATTTAGAAGATAGCAGGAAAATCCATCTTCGAGGCATGAGGGCACCTCAGTTCAAAGACACAAAGAAGAGCGCCCCAGGGTGAGGAAGGAAGAGGGAGAGGGAGGAGGAGAAGGAGACAGTCCTTGGCTCCTCCTTTTATATGTTTTCTTCCCCTTGGGCCTGCCCTATGCAAATTGGGCTCAGACAGGAGTGCTGTTCTACCTGAAGTCCTCACTCCTGTCCTCGGACCTTTCTTTGACCTTTCTTTGTTCTATTTTCGTGGACTTTTCTCTTCCTTGTCTTTTAAGCACTGCTGTTTTGGACTTCTTTTCTCTATTCTAACTACCTAACAACATGAAATATCAGAAGGCTTAAATATAAAATTTTCAGAAATATATAAATGTCTAAGTAGCAAAGATAAAAATTAGAAAAATATTTTATCAGTTTTTCTTTAAAATTAAATTATTTTTCCTAAAATCTTTACAGAAAATCACTTTAATTTCTAATAAGTATAGATTATTTTCAAATATCATTATATTATTTATATTTTCTAAGGAATTTAATTTTATAAGTAGTGATCTTATTTTTACTGTTGGTTTGTTCAGCTAAAACATTAAATACTAAAAACATTTACCTTATATTATACCTTGCTAGGGCTTTCCTGGTGGCTCAAATGGTAAAGAATCTGTCTTCAATGTAGGAGACTCAAGTTTGATCTCTAGGTCAGGAAGGTCCCCTGGAGAAAGGCATGGCAACCCACTCCAGTATTCTTGCCTCAGAAATCCCATGGACATAGGAGCCTGGGAGGCTATAGTACATGGTGTCATAGAGTCAGACATGACTTTGTGACTAAGCAGCAGTAGCAACAGCAACATATTAAAATAAATAAATAAAGCAAAAGTATGATGTTGGTCTCTTATCTTTAATTAAAAAAAAATATATATATATATATATTTTTTTTCATCAATGGAATATTAACCTGCAGCTGATCTTAATTGCTACAAAGTGCAGTTTTAGGAAACAGGTTTTTGGTCTTCTATAGAAAGTCAGCTTTTACTTCAAACAGGCAACCTCACCCTGGACTATTAACAAGTTTTACATAATTAAATGGGCTTTCTGGCATTAGATAAGGAAGAAGTTCTGTAATATTCCAGGTAAAAACATGGATTATATATTTAAGTCTTCCTTTTAAACTGAGATACAGGGCTTCCCTGGTGGCTCAGATGGTAAAGAATTTGCCTGCAGTGCAGGAGACCTGGATTCAACACCTGGGTTGGGAAAATTCCCTGAAGAAGGGCATGGCAACCCACCCCAATATTCTTACCTTGAGAATACCCATGGAGAGAGGAGCCTGGAAAGCTACAGTCCATGGGGTCCCAAAGAATCAGACGTGACTCAGTGACTTAGCACAGCACACATACTGGCCAACATTTAAAAATAAAAGCTAAGTGGGCTTTCACTTCCAAATATGATCAAGAACAGGGTCAGAACCTACATTCAGATGTTCACAACTGGAAACCTGGACAAAAAGATATATTGCCTAATATAGGCAGATCTTGGGCTTCCCTGGTGGCTCAGTGGGTAAAGCGTCTGCCTACAATGCAGGAGACCCGGGTTCAATCCCTGGGTCGGGAAGATTCCCTGGAGAAGGAAATGGCAACCCACTCCAGTACTCTTGCCAGGAAAATCCCATGGACTGAGAAGCCTGGTAGGCTACAGTCCATGGGGTCGCAAAGAGTCGGACACAAATGAGCAACTAAAGAAATAGCACAGGGTTGCTGTGAGTGTTATATGCTGTTGGATGTCACTTTCCATGTCAGGAAGCAGGGATGTGGATCCCAAACAGAGCCTTACAACTCCTCCTGAGTTGAGATGATCAGAATTCAGAGAGGCAAGGTGAGGTGTCTGTAAGTTGCAAAGCAGAGGTCCACAGAGAAAGAAAGAATGCTAAAAACATGTGCAGGCATCCTGTTGAGTCAGCTGACTATTAAAACATGCAGGCATCTTGTGAGATTACTGAGCAAAGAACTCATGTGGAACAGAGATTTGTTTAAACAGCTGAGTAGAGAGTCCTTGGTCATCATGTGGGGTTTGGAAAGGAGATCCTAGAAGGGTCAAATCATTAGTAATAAGGAAAAATTATTCCTAAATTGAAAGCTGCCATGTACCCACCCATTGAAAGCCTTAACATAAGCTTCTAAGGCAAGGGTGTACAAACTTTTCCTAAAGGGCCAGCTGAGAAATATTTCAGTCTTTGCAGACCATATAAGATATATGTTCATGCTATTCTTTGTTTTTGTACTGTTTTGTTCTCACAGCCTTTAAACATATTGAAAGGTTGTTGTTGAATTACGACGCTGGGATTCTTGGCCCCCGGAGGAGAAGAATTCAATCCGGGGCCAAAGACGAGGCTTGATCACTCAGAGCTTTTGTGTAATAAACTTTTATTAAAGTATAAAGGAGATAGAGAAAGCTTCTGACATAGGCATCAGAAGAGGGCAGAAAGAGTACCCCCTGCTAGTCTTTAGCTGGATGTTATATAGTCACCAGCAGTCTGTTAATAAAAGAAAGGAATGTCTCAAAACTTAGAATGGCACCAGGCCCCTTACCCATAGGATGTATTTTGGGATAATCTTGGCTCCAAATGGTTCATCTTGGGCCATAAAAGGATTAACTTGAATCTTGAAGAAGGGCAGAGCACCATACAAATAGTGTTATTTACATAGATTAGAGGAACAATATCGGAGTATAACACACTGGTTTATCAAGTAGGTTCTGAGCCAAAAGGCGGAACCGACTTGAAGACAGAGTTTAGGGTAAATGCATAGTACATTAGCATAGCCTAAGATAAACATTTCCATAAGAAAAAGGCATTTGTTAACTTCAGGTGAAACCAGGTGTCATGGCAACACAGAATTTTAAGAGAAACCTCCTTTTAAATTTGTATAGAGAAGGAAAAAATATCACTACTTTGTTTCCTCCTGCCGCTTAAGGGAGATAAAAATATCTGACATTTGCAGGCTATTTCCTCCATTTGGAGACCCCTGGCCTTCCTGCCTGTTACCCTCTCAATATGTAAGGACATGGCAATATACTCCAGTATCCGTGCCTGAAAAATTTCATGGACAAAGGAGCCTAATGGGCTACAATCCACAGTATCACAAAGAGTTGGACATGACTGAGCGACTGAAAAACAACAACAACAAAATAAGTGTTAAGTGTTAGACTTTTTTTTTGTTGTTGTTGTTGTTTTTGGTGTTCAGTCACTCAGTCATGCCCAGCTCTTTGTGACCTCATGAACTATAGCACAGCAGGTTTCCCAGTCCTTCACCATCCCCTGGGGCTTGCTTAAACTCATGTCCATTGAGTCAATGATGGCATCTAACCATCTCTTCCTCTGCAGCTCGCTTCTCCTCCTGTCCTCAGTCTTTCCCAGCATCAGGGTCTTTTCCAATGAGTTGGCTTTCTGCCAAAGTATTGGGACTTCAGCATCACTTATGGTCAGTACTTTATCAAACTACTTTGTAGTGACAAACATGTTTCCTAAACATTGCTCCTTTAAAAGGGAATATAACTAAAATTATCAGTTAATTCAACATGAATCAACAAAATAATCTGTCTCTTAGTCTCAAAGTACTACAAAAAAGAAAGCTTTTTTCCTTTATATGAATTAATTATACCAGTTTTCCCAATTTATTTTGTCTTATAGTTAACATTTGTTTTTATAAAATCATTTTTAATTTAATTAGAGGCTAAATGTTTTACAATATTGTAATGTTTTTTGCAATACATTGACATGAGTCAGCCATTGGGTGTACATGTGTCCCCCATCCTGAACCTCCCTCCCCATTCATCCCTCAGGGTCGTCTCAGTGGACCAGCCCTGTCTCATGCAGTGCCCTGTCTCATGCATCAAACCTGGACTGGTGATCTATTTCACATATGGTAATATACATGTTTCAATGCTATTCTCTCAAATCATCCCACCCTCAGCCCCTCCTACAGAGTCCAAAAGTCTGTTCTTTACATCTGTATCTCTTTTACTGCCTCACATATAGAGTCATTATCACCATCTTTCTAAATTCCATATATATGCATTAGTGTACTGTATTGGTGTTTTTCTTTCTGACTTACTTCACTCTGTATAATTGGCTCCAGTTTCATCCACCTCATTAGAACTGATTCAAATGCATTATTTTTAATAGCTGAGTAATATTCCATTGTGTATATGTACCACAGCTTTCTTATCCATTTGTCTGTCGATAGACATCAGTTGTTTCCATGTCCTGGCTATTGTAAACAGTGCTGCGATGAAAATTGGGGTACACATGTCTCTTTCAATTCTGGTTTCCTTGGTGTGTATGCACAGCAGTGGGATTGCTGGGTCGTATGGCAGTTCTATTTCCAGTTTTTTAAGGAATCTTAACACTGTTCTCCATAGTGGCTGAACTAGTTTGCATCCCCACCAACAGTGTAAGAGGATTTCCTTTTCTCTGCACCCTCTCCAGCATTTATTGTTTGTAGACTTTCTGATAGCACCCATTTTGACTGGCATGAAATGGTTCCTCATGGTGGTTTTGATTTGCATTTCTCTGATAATAAGTGATGTTGAGCATCTTTTCATGTGTTTGTTAGCTATCTGTATGTCTTCTGTAAAGAAATGTCTGCTTAGCTCTTTGGACTATTTTTTTTTATTATTATTGGGTCATTTATTTTTCTGGTATTGAGCTGCATGACCTGCTTGAATATTTTGGAGATTAAATCTTTGTCAGTTGCTTCCTTTGCTATTATTTTCTCCCATTCTGAAGGCTGCCTTTTCACCAGGGTTATAGTTTCCTTTGTTGTGCAAAAGCTTTTAATTTTAATTAGGTCCCATTTGTTTGTTTTTGCTTTTATTTCCATTACTCTGGAAGGTGGGTCATAGAGGATCCTTCTGTGATTTATGTCACAGTGTTTTGCCTATGTTTTCCTCTAAGAGTTTTATAGTTTCTGGTCTTACGTTTAGATCTTTAATCCATTTTGAGTTTATTTTTGTGTATGGTGTTAGAAAGTGTTCCAGTTTCATTCTTTTACAAATGGTTGACCAGTTTTCCCAGCACACTTGTTAAAGGGATTATCTTTTCTCTGTTGTATATTCTTGCCTCCTTTGTCAAAGATAAGGTGTCTATACAGGCATGGATTTATCTCTGGGGTTTCTATTTTGTTCCATTGATTTATATTTCTGTATTTGTGCCAGTACCATACTGTCTTGATGACTGTAGCTTTGTAGTGTAGTCTGAAGTCAGACAGGTTGATTTCTTCAGTTCCATTCTTCTTTCTCAAGATTGCTTTGGCTATTCAAGGGTTTTTTGTATTTCCATACAAATTGTGAAATTATTTGTTTTAGTTCTCTGAAAAATACCATTGATAGCTTGATAGGGATTGTATTGAATATATACATTGCTTTCGGTTGTATATTCATTTTCACTATACTAATTTTTCCAAGCCATGAACATGGTATATTTCTCCATTTATTTGTGTCCTCTTTGATTTCTTTCATCAGTGTTTTATAGTTATTTGTTTCTTTGTTAGATTTATTTGTTTCTTTAGTTAGATTTATTCCTATGTATTTTATTCTTTTCATTGAGATGGTGAATGGAATTTTTTCCTTAATTTCTCTTTCTCTTTTCTCATTGTTAGTGGGAACTCACCCCAAGACATTTCTCTGTGTTAATTTTATGTCCTGAAACTTTACTATATTCGTTGATTAGATCTAGTAATTTTCTGGTGGAGTCTTTAGGGTTTTCTATGTAGAGGATCATGTCATCTGCAAACAGTGAAAGTTTTACTTCTTCTTTTCCAATCTGGATTCCTTTTCTTCCCTTTTCTTTGATAGCTGTGGCTAAAAGTTCCAAAACTATGTTGAATAGTAGTGGTGGGAGTGGGCATTCATCTTGTTCCTGACTTTAGGGGAAATGCTTTCAATTTTTCACCATTGAGGATAATATTTGCTGTGGGTTTGTCATATATAGCTTTTATTATGTTGAGGTATGTTTCTTCTGTGCCTGCTATATGGAGGGTTTTTGTCTCTAAATGGATGTTGAAATTTGTCAAAGGCTGTCTTTGCATCTATTGAGATAATCATATGGTTTTTATCTTTCAATTTGTTAATGTGGTATGTCACATTGATTGATTTGTGAATATTGAAGAATCCTTACATCCCTAGGATAAAGCCCACTTGGTCATGGTGTATGATCTTTTTAATGTGTTGTTGGATTCTGAATGCTAGAATTTTGTTAAGGATTTTTGCATCTATGTTCATCAATGATATTGGCCTGTAGTTTTCTTTTTTTGTGGCATCTTTGTCAGGTTTTGGTGTTAGGGTGATGGCAGCCTCATAGAATGAGTTTGTAAGTTTACCTTCCTCTGCAATTTTCTGGAAGAGTTTCAGTAGGATAGGTGTTAACTCTTCTCTAACTTTTTGAAAGAATTCACCTGGTGAAGCCATCTGGTCCTGGGCTTTTTTTTGTTGGAAGATTTTTGATTACAGTTTCTATTTCCATGTTTGTGATGTGTCTGTTAAGATTTTCTATTTCTTCCTGGTTCAGTTTTGGAAAGTTGTACTTTTCTAAGAATTTGTCCATTTCTTCTGAGTTGTCCATTTTATTGGCATATAGTTACTGATAGTAGTCCCTTATTATTCTTTGTATTTCTGTGTTGTCTGTTCTGATTTCTCCATTTTCATTTCTAATTTTATTGATTTGATTCTTCTCCCTTTGTTTCTTGATGAGTCTGGCTTATGGTTTGTCTATTTTATTTATCTTCTCAAAGAACCAGCTTTTAGTTTTGTTGATTTTTGCTATAGTCTCCTTTGTTTCTTTTTCAATTATTTCTGCTCTGATTTTTATGATTTCTTTCCTTCTGCTAACCCTGGGGTTCTTCATGTCTTCTTTTTCTAGTTGCTTTAGGTGTAGAGTTAGGTTATTTATTTGATGTTGCTCTGGTTTCTTGAGGTAGGCTTGTATTGCTACAAACCTTCCCCTTAATACTACTTCCACAGAGTCCCATGGGCTTGGTTTGTCATGTCTTCATTTTCATTCGTTTCTGTGCACATTTTGATTTCCACTGTGATCTGTCAGTTATTCAGTAGTGTGTTGTTTAGCCTACATAGATTTGTATTTTCAGTAGTTGTTTCTTGTAGTTAACATCTAATCTTACTGCATTGTTATCAGAAAAGATGCTTGAAATGATTTCAATTTGTTCAACTTACCAAGTTTAGATTTATGGCCCCAGATGTGATCTATCCTGGAGAATGTTCCCTGTGAACTTGAGTAAAAGGTGAAATTCATTGTTTTGGGATAAAATGTCTTATAGATATCAGTTAAGTCTAAATGGTCCCTTACATCATTTAAAGTTTGTGTTTCCTTGCTAATTTTCTGTTTAGTTGATCTATCCATAGGTGTGAGTGGGGTATTATACTCTCCCACTATTAGTGTGTTACTGTTAATTTCTGCTTTCAAACTTGTTAGCTTTTGCCTTATATATTGTGGTGCTCCTATGTTAGATGCTTATACATATTTATAATTGTTATATCTTCTTCTTGGATTGATCCTTTGATCATCATTGTCTTTTTTCACAGCCTTTATTTCGAAGTCTATTTTGTCTGATGAGTATTGCTACTCCTGCTTTTTTTTTTTTTTTAAATCTCCATTTGCATGAAATAACTTTTTTCCAGTCGTTCTCTTTCAGTCTGTATGTGTCCCTTGTTTTGAGGTGGGTCTCTTGTAGACACCATATATGAGGGTCTTATTTTTGTATCCATTCAGCCAGTCTTTGTCTTTTGGTTGGGGCATTCAACCCATTTACCTTTAAGGCAATAATTGATAAGTATGATCCCATTACCATTTACTTTGTTGTTTTGGGTTCAAGTTTATACACCTTTTCTGTGTTTCCTGTCTAGAGAAGATCCTTTAGGATTTGTTGAAGAGATGGTTTGGTGGTGCTGAATTCTATCAGCTTTTGCTTGTCTGTAACGTTTCTGATTTCTCCTTCATATTTGAATGAGATCCTTGCTGAGTATATTAATTTGGGTTGTAGATTTTACTTTTTCATCACTTTAAGTATGTCTTGCCATTCCTTTCTGTCCTGAAGAATTTCTATTGAAAGATCAGCTGTTATCTTTATAGGGATCCCCTTTGACTGTGTGGATCACAATAAACTGGAAAATTCTGAAAGAGATGGGAATACCAGACCACCTAACCTGCCTCTTGAGAAATCTGTATGCAGGTCACGAAGCAACAGTTAGAACTGCACATGGAACAACAGACTGGTTCCAAATAGGAAAAGGAGTCCGTCAAGGCTGTATATTGTCACCCTGCTTATTTAACTTATATGCAGAGTACATCATGAGAAATGCTGGACTGGAAGAAACACAAGCTGGAATCAAGATTGCTGGGAGAAATATCAATAACCTCAGATATGCAGATGACACCACCCTTATGGCAGAGAGTGAAGAGGAGCTAAAAAGCCTCTTGATGAAAGTGAAAGAGGAGAGCCATAAAGTTGGCTTAAAGCTCAACATTCAGAAAACAAAGATCATGGCACCTGGTCCCATCACTTCATGGGAAATAGATGGGGAAACAGTGGAAACAGTGTCAGACTTTATTTTGGGGGGCTCCAAAATCACTGCAGATGGTGATTGCAGCCATGAAATAAAAAGACACTTACTCCTTGAAAGAAAAGTTGTGACCAACCTAGATAGTATATTCAAAAGCAGAGACATTACTTTGCCAACTAAGGTCCGTCTAGTCAAGGCTATGGTTTTTCCTGTGCTCATGTATGGATGTGAGAGTTGGACTGTGAAGAAAGCTGAGCACCAAAGAATTGGTGCTTTTGAGCTGTGGTGTTGGAGAAGACTCTTGAGAGTCCCTTGGACTGCAAGGAGATCCAACCAGTCCATTCTGAAGGAGATCAGGCCTGGGATTTCTTTGGAAGGAATGATGCTAAAGCTGAAGCTCCAGTACTGAAGAGTTGACTCATTGGAAAAGACTCTGATGCTTGGAGGGATTAGGGGCCTGAGGAGAAGGGTACGACCGAGGATGAGATGGCTGGATGGCATCACGGACTCGATGGACATGAGTCTGAGTGAACTCCAGGAGTTGGTGATGGACAGGGAGGCCTGGTGTGCCGCGATTCATGGGGTCACAAAGAGTCGGACACGACTGAGTGACTGAATGACTGAACTTAACTGAACTGAACTTGTGTGCTATTTGTTGCTTTTCCCATACTGCTTTTATTATTTGTTCTTTGTGTTTGAACTTCGTTAATTTGAATAATATGTGTCTTGGGGTGTTTTGGCTTGGGTTTATCCTGTTTCGTATGCTCTGGGTTTCTTGGACTTGGGTGTGTATTTCTTTCCCTATTTTATGGAAGTTTTCAACTATTAACTCCTCAAGTATTCTATCATGGTCTTTCTTTTTGTTTTCTTCCTCTGGGACTCCTATAATCTGAATGTTGGGGCATTTAACATTGTCCCAGAGATCTCTGAGGATGTCCTCATTTCTTTTAATTCTTTGTTCATTTTTACTCTCTGCTTTATTTATTTCCACCAATCTATTTTCCACCTCACTTATCCTCTCTTCTGCCTCAGTTATTCTACTTTTGGGTCCCTCCAGAGTGCTTTTGATTTCAGATATTGCATTATTCATTATTGATTGACTCTTTTTTTATTTCTTCTAGGTCCTTGTTAAACATTCCTTGCATCTTCTCAATCCTTGACTCTAATCTATTTATCTGTAGCTCCATTTTGTTTTCAAGATTTTAGATCATCTTTACTATCATTTTTCTGAATTCTTTTTCAGGTAGATTCCCTATCTCCTTCTCTTTTGTTTGGTGTAGTGGGTACTTATCATGTTCCTTTATCTGCTGAATATTTCTCTGCCTTTTCATTTTGTTTAGATTGCTGTGTTTGGGGTAGTCTTTCTGAAGGCTTGAAATTTGTGGTTCCTCTTTATTGTTGAGGTTGCTCCATGTGGGTGGTGTTGGACTAGTTGCTTGTCATGGTTTTCTGCTTAGGGAAGCTTGCATTTGTGTTCTGGTGGATGGAGGTGTAGCTCTTCTATCTGGAGTGCAACATGGTGTCCAGTAGTGAGTTTTGAAGTTTGGTGTGACTTTAGGCAGCCTGTATTTTAATGTTCAGGGCTGTGTTCCTGTGTTGCTAGAAAAATAGTGTGGTATGTCTTGCTCTGGAACTTCTTGGGTGGAGCTTGGTTTCAGTGTATTTATGGAGACTTTTGGGTGAGCTCTTGTCTATTAATGTTCCCTGGAGTCAGGAGTTTTCTGGTGGTCTCAAGCTTTGGATTTAAACCTCCTGCCTCTGGCTTTCAGTCTTATTCTTACAGTAACCTCAAGACTTATTCATCCATACAGCAGAGATGATAAAACATCTAGGTTAATGGTGAAACAATTCTCCACAGTGAAGGACACCCAGAGTGGTTCACAGAGTTACATGGAGAAGAAAAGAGGGAGGAGAGAGATAGAAATGACCAGGAGGAGAGAGGGGGAGTGAAAAGGGGGAGAGACCAGTCTAGCCACTAATCAATTCCCTATTTACTCTTCACAGTCTGGAACACCCAGAGAGGTTCACAGAGTTAAATGGAGAAGAGAAGAGGGAGGAGGGAGAGAGAGGTGACCTGGAGGAGAAGAGGAGGAGTCAAAACGGGAGAGAGCAATCATGCCAGTAATCATGCTCCTAAGTAAAAATGGGTCCTGGAGATTAGATTTTTAAAAGTATACAATTGATAAAAATACCAAAAAGCAAAGATTAAATATCTAGACGTTAGACTCTCATAAATACAATATTAAAAATACAAAACAAAATCACAAAAATTATAGAATACATATATATGAAATTTGCTTTAAAGATAGGGTCTTTTTTGGCAAGGTAATAGTAGGTTATAGAAATGAAAATTAAAGAAGTAATAAGGAACTTACAAATTTAAAAAAAAGTAAAAATGGTAATAGTATAAATATATCTAGGAATTTCTCTGAAGCTGTTGAGGGCAGTGTGGGGTCATTTCAGTTTCAGATAGTTCCTTGTTTCACGTTATACTTCTTCTCAAGGTCTATAGGCCCCTTCCAATGCTTAGTCAATGTTAAATACAGGTTTCAATCTGTTGCACCTGTTACTACCAGGGCATTTCCCTCTTTGTTTATTTTGGCTTCCTGTTTGCAAGTCTCTTCAGTGTCTAATTTCTACCCTGACACAAGGGGGCAAAGGTGGTCACTTATTTAGGCTCACTTGTACAGTTGTGTTGTGGGGAGGGAGGAACACTGCAAACAAATATCACTGGCATGTGTAGGGAGGGCTCACAGTGTATGGCCCACACTAGGTTTGCCCCAGCTCATGGCGGCCTATGCTTTCCTGGTCTACACTGCTCAGGCTCCAGGTTGCTCAGCAGGGGAACTGTTCAAAGCAGGCCCTGCATTTTGTGCATTTCCCTGGTCTAAGCTGCTCAGGTTCAGGTTCTCAAGTACTCCACAAAGGCACAGACTTGATTGGGTGTGCATTTTGTGCCCTTCCCACATTCGAGCAGCTCAGGCGACCAGGTGCTTGGCGAACTCACTGTCCCAGGTGGGCTGTGTTTTAATCACCTCCCTGTCCCAGCTGCTCAGTTTACCAGGTGTGCCGTGAGAACACCATCTCAGGTGTGCCATGTGTCTCCTTTGGGGAGCTGATCTCTGGCTCCAACCCTCCTGGCAGATGTCAAACTTCCAGGATCCCAGGAAGATTTGGTTAGCAACTGGGAGCCAGCTCACAGTTTGGTGGACGATGCCAGTCTCTGGGGCCAAGATAGCCCCTTGCCTTCCAGCTCTGGCTGTCTCCCGCCTGCCGCTCTGCATCCGGTGGGGGGAGGGACTGGTATGTAGCCCTCCTTTAGTGTTCACTCAATCCTTTGTTCTGTGAGAGGGCCAGGGCGCCTTAAGTTAATTTTTTTTGTGGAAAAAAGTTCTCTCTCTCTCTTTTTCCTCTCTCTCTGGTGATCCCATAGTTTGGGTTGCTATCTCATGTTAGCTCCCTCAGATTGTCCTCAGAACATTCAGGCCTAGTCCTTACCTTAAGCATGCAACCTGTGCCTCCCTGTCCAGTCCCCGCCCACTGGTGGTGGTTGCGAGCGTCTGGGCTCCTTCTCCACTGGGAGTTGCAGTTAGGCATGTATTCTGTGTTTTTTTTTTTTTTTTTCCTGTCCCAGTTATCTTGCCCTCTGAGATTCCAAAACTCCCCACAGACCCACCGGTGAGAGGGTTTCCTGCTATTTGGAAATTTCTCCTCCTTCATGACTCCCTCCCAAGGATGGATCTCCATCCCTAACTTTTTTCTCTCTTTTTATCTTTTATATTTTGTCCTACCTCCTTTCGAAGAGAATGGGTTGCCTTTCTGGGTGCCTGGTGTCCTCCGCCAGCATTCAGAAGTTGTTTTGTGGAAGCTACTCAGCATTCAAATTATCTTTTGATGAATTTATGGGGGAAAAAGTGGTTTTCTCATCCAATTCCTCCGCCATCTTAGGACCACATATTAACATTTGTTTTTACCAATGAATCCAAATTGTGTTAACATAAAATATTAAGAAACTTGTTGTTTTTCTTACTGATAGGCAATGACTTTTTTAAGCAAGAAAAAAAAAATACTGCTAAAGTAAAAAGTAAACTTTATAGAAACCTAAATATAGCTTTTTTACCTTCATAGAACTTTTATTGTGAACTTCACATAATTAGCCTTATAATGAATTTATCTAATTCTAATTTAATATTTTTTTCTTATGCAATACTACTAACCTTGTGTTTACATTTAATGCTAATGTGCAAAGAATTAGCTCATTGAAATTTTGCATAAAGATTAAACATACATTTGAAAATATAATATTGTAAATAATTTAAAATAACGGCTTTTATTATCTCAGATAGCAAAACTCCTGAGATAATGCAGTCCCACAGTTGGATCGTTTCAGTGGCTCAACAGTATTCCCCAAAGCCCAGTTTCTTTTATATTTATCTGCACTACTATCCAAGCATTAACCTTTTAGACTTCGTTCCCCCATGGATCCAAGACTATCATCACACTTGGAGCACTATATGCAGGTAATAACACTGTGGAAGGAAACGAGAACATTTTAATTTTTTTATTCCTGTGAAAGGGCAAGAAAGGCTTTTTGAGAAAACCTGCAGCAAACTTTCTTTTTTGTTTCATTGGACAAACATGTCTCACATGGCAATGTAAAGCCTATTACTATTCAAGGGGATTAAAGCCACCAAGAAAAATTTAGACCTATCATAATTCAGTCCCTATGACTCCAAAAAGCCCCAGTTTCTCCTGGAGGCTCACAGAAAAGTGAGCAAAATTGAGAGTCGATTGATAAGACAGAAGAAAGGAAACAGATGTTGTAAAGACAATGAATAGTGATTTCTCTAAAGCAGACTACCTACAGGGTTGTTGCCATAATCAGTTTTGGATAAAGAATATTTCTTGCAATTTTACCCTCTCAATTGGCAAATAATTGAAACAGAATTAAAAAAAATAGCTTATGAAAACAGTGAAATTTTATTGAGGATTGTCTGTGATATAGCTCATTCAAAAGTTTCCCTCCTTTTCCATAGAAAAGATAACAATTTCCTAATTGGGACTATGATAAATATTACCCTATTTACAAGAATATTTGTGCAACATTCTTAGTGTAGGACTTGGATAACTGCTTAACAGGGAATAGGTGAAACATGTCTCATCCAATATAAAAGCAAACTGTGTGTACTAACATATACTTAGACACTTGAAATAATCACTGTTTCATATTACAGAAGTTCATAGGTATTTTCTTATCATCTCCATTAAATAACGTTTATATTATCTTTGTTATTGGCACATAAATGTAAAAACCTATTCCATCCTTTCTCCAGTCTTCATGTGACATTAATTCTAAGACAATCACAGTAATAAGAAACAATTCAGTTCAGTTCAATCACTTAGTCGTATCAGACTCTTTGCGACCCCATGGACTGCAGCATGCCAGGCTTCCCTGTCCATCACCAACTCCTGGAGTTTACTCAAATTCACGTCCATTGTGTCAGTGATGCCATCCAAACAGCTCATCCTCTGTCATCCCCTTCTCCTCCTGCCTTCAATCTTTCCCAGCATCAGGGTCTTTTCAAATGAGTCCGTTCTTCACATGAAGTGGTCAAAGCTTTGGGATTTCAGCTTCAGCATCAGTCCTTCCAATGAATATTCAGGACTGATTTCCTTTGGAATGGACTGGTTGGATCTCCTTGCAGTCCAAGGGACTCTCAAGAGTCTTCTCCAACACCACAGTTCAAAAACATCAATTCTTTGGTGCCTAGCTTTTTTACAGTCCAACTCTCACATCCAAACATGACTACTGGAAAAACCATAGCTGTCACTAGATAGACATTTGTTAGCAAAGTAACGTCTCTGCTTTTTAATAAGCTGTCTAGATTAGTCATAGCTTTTCTTCTAAGGAGCAAGTGTCTTTTAATTTCATAGCTTCAGTTACTATCTGCAATGATTTTGGAGCCCCAAAAGTAAAGTCTGTCACTGTTTCCACTGTTTCCCCATCTATTTCCCATAAAGTGATGGGACCAGATGACATGATCTTAGTTTCTTGAATGTTGAGCTTTAAGCCAACTTTTTCACTCTCCTTTTTCACTTTCATCAAAAGGTTCTTTAGTTTGTCTTTGCTTTCTGCCGTAAGTGTGCTTATGCTTTATTCAATTAATCATATTCTCTAAAGATCATGCTCTAGTGGATTCCTAGTAATATTCTAAGGTTACTTTTGTTTGTTATTGTTCTCAGTAGTCTATGTTCTTGGTGTAACCATTGTTTATTCAGTCATTCCCCTTGTGAATGGTTACTTATTTGCCCTCAGTCTTTTGCTGTTACCAGGTGTCCTATATATATTGTGTTCTCATTTTGCCTGTGAATCTTTGAGATATATTTCTAGAATAGGATTGTCGGGCCAAACAGTAAATAGATAGGCAATACTTTTAGTTATTGTCTTTTTTATGATTGCATTAATTTTTTATTTTCATTATGTGAGAATTTCCCATGACTTTGTCAAATAAGAGCATTTTGAAGTTCTTTCATTTTGCCAAACTGAAAGATGGAAAATGTTTTCTTAATTTTTATTTGCATTTCTCTTATTATAAAAGGTTTAACATCTTGTCATGTGGTTAAAAATACATTTGTTTTATTCGTGATTCTGTTAACTTTTCTTTAGGGTTAGTACTCTTTTGTCTTCTATATTTAAATGAATTTTTCATACTAGAATAATTAAACTTTTGTCTCTGATACACATTATTTCATGTAGTTTCTTATTTTGCTTGCAATGGTAGTTGTCATATGTCTAAAATTATGCACTCACATTTGTTCATTCTAAATTTTGCCATGCATTTTAAATAATTCTCTATTTTATATATATTTAAATGTTTTTATAATAAAAAATTAAAGAAAGTCATTATCGTTACTTGACTTATAGCCATTCAGGTTGTTTCTTCCTTTGTGAAGATTGCTGTGCTAAATACTGTGTAGATTATTACACACATCCACAAATGACTTTGCAAGATTGATTCTATTATTATTCTAATGTATGAAATGAAGAAAGCAAAAGTCAGACTTTTTTAAATTGCTCAAAATAAATCAAAATGAAATGAGAAAATGAAAATTTGAAACCACATGTAAGATTTTAGAACCCACCACCTATCATGTGTGGAAACAGTATTTCAAGTTTGGTAAATATGCTATTTCCCAAATTGCTTCTTTTAAAGTATAGTACTGAAGATATTCTTTATGTAAATTTATTTTACTTAATCTTGGAGTCCATTCATATACTAAATTTGAAAAGTCACATTGATAATTTCAGTTAGAATCAGAAAATATTGTTCCAGTTGAAAAAGTGCAATTATTTTGTTTATATTTTTGGTTTAGCTAGTAAAGGCAAACCTTGAAATCATCTGTGTGAGGATACTTCAAAACTAAGTATAAGTTAGTGCTATTAACTTTCTAGTTAAAAGCCATTTTTATGTGAATTAACTTCTGAAAGTGAATGGGTTAGTTGTTCAGTTGTTTCTGACTCTTCGAGATCCCAAGGTCTGTAGTCTGCTGAGTTCCTCTGTTCATGGAATTCCCCAGGGAAGAATACTAGGGTGGGTAGCCATTCCTTTCTTCAGATTATCTTCTCCACCCAGGGATGGAAACCAGGTCTCCTGCATTCCAGGCAGATTCTTTACCATCTGTTTGAAACACTAGGGAAGCCCTAATAAATTTCTGAGTAGTAACATTTAGTTTCCTTTTAAAAACAAGTTTCCAGAAAAGTCAAGATTCTCTCAATTTACAAAGGCAAGATTTAACTTGGTTTTATAACATAAAACATATTCTTCTGCCTAATGATTTCTTCTAGCAGCACTGATAGCTTTAGCTTCTATAAATATTGTGTGCATTTAAACAAGTCTCTGTTTTCTCTGGAATAGTAAATAATTGATTAGTAGCCCATAAATGTGTTCCTAAAAGCTAACACTGCCTTACTTAACACTGTCCTGTCAATGATAATGATGCTGAAATAGGACTCTGAATGGAAACACAGTGGGGATTTACTGCTGCATGAGGCACATGCAAGTAAGTCTGTGACATTTGCAGTTTTGCTCTATTTTAACACTGCTCTGAACCACTTGTCAGAGAAGGCACTGGCGACCCACTCCAGTACTCTTCCCTGGAAACTCCCATGTATGGAGGTGCCTGGTAGGCTGCAGTCCATGGGATCACTGAGTCGGACACGACTGAGCGGCTTCATTTCCACTTTTCACTTTCACTCATTGGAGAAGGAATGGCAGCCCACTCCAGTGTTCTTGCCTGGAGAATCCCAGGAACGGCGGAGCCTGGTGGGCTGCTGTCTATAGGGTCGCACAGAGTCGAATGCAACTGACGTGACTTAGCAGCAGTAGCAGCATGAACCACTTGTACCTAAAAAAGAGAC
Source organism: Oryx dammah (assembly GCF_014754425.2). Taxonomy (NCBI): domain Eukaryota; kingdom Metazoa; phylum Chordata; class Mammalia; order Artiodactyla; family Bovidae; genus Oryx; species Oryx dammah. The sequence continues at coordinate 7,971,004 of NW_024070187.1, forward strand.
AAAAATATTACATTTGTGATTTGCTACTCTTTGACCTGCTATATGTAGATGAGTTTTATGAGTTTCATTTAGATAAAATCAATGTTAATTTATTCTCATTTAAAAAGTAAAAAAAAAAGAAAAAAAGGGGAAAAAAGTATCAAAAGATGTTTAGAAAAGGTACTCACTATTTTGGGTTAGAATATTTGTCTCTAATGCTATGCACTCATTGTAAAATAACATTTCAGAAATAAACCATTTGATTTACATTGCTTGTGAGCAGTTTTGAAGTCTTTCTAAAGATTTTAAAGAAGTGCGCACAACTAATAATCAACAATAAGATATAAACAAGTGAAAACTTCTGCTATTCTTGCCTACATATGAAGAAAAGAATGAGGCTTGTGATATTTTTTTAGAACTATGATCTGACCCATTAAAAAGCATATAGCCACATAGCCCAATTAAAGCATGCTTCAATTGCCTTATAAACACACTGCACTTTCAAAACATGATCCCTTATTTTTTCACAAGCTATCAGAAGCCACACATACATTAAACTGAGAAGTTGGCATTCACTTCTACACATTTTGGCTCCTGAGTCCATGCTCATAACCACTCTGTAAACCTAAACAAACCCTAGAGGCAATCAGGTTCAGTTGCCTATTTTAAAAATGACTTCAAGCTTTGAGGGCCATATGGGCAGATTACAGAGTTACAGGGCTTTCATGAAAATGAGCACATTTAATAACGATGTATGTGTTAATGGAAGACTACTCTGCTCTCAGTAGAAACTGAGTAAAGATATTGTATATTTTCTAGACCATGATCTTTTAAAAGTTTTATTAATATTCAGTTTTAAAGGTTTTGTTGTACTTGGTAGATCATGCTGCTGCTACTGCTGCTAAGTCGCTTCAGTCGTGTCCAACTCTGTGCGACCCCATAGACGGCAGGCCACCAGGCTCCCCCGTCCCTGGGATTCTTCAGGCAAGAGTACTGGAGTGGGTTGCCATTTCCTTCTCCAATGCAGGAAAGTGAAAAGTGAAAGTGAACTCGCTCAGTCCTTTCCGACTCTTAGCGACCCCATGGACTGCAGCCCACCAGGCTCCTCCGTCCATGGGATTTTCCAGGACTACTGGAGTGGGGTGCCAGTGCCTTCTCCTGCTAGATCATATTATACCTCAAAAATAGAATTATGCATGTTTCAAATATTTATATCCCATTGACCACTTCAATTAAAAAAGTCAAAATTGAAAGATTAGTGAATTTATTAAGAGAAGGTGTACATTTAATAATTACTTCCAATAGCCTAATAAAAGATTCACTTCAGTAGGTAGATTTATTTAAAGTTTAACTTGAATTAAATATGGATAAGAATTTAAAAGAAGCACAAAATATGCAATATGGTTTATTCACACATTTTATTACAGATAAGAATAAGTTGTATTTTCCCAGAAGAGTTACCTCTTCTTTCCAAAAATAGAGGCTGATATATGTACATTTTTTGTGATTAATATAGAAAAAAATTACTTTTAAATTATTTTCCCATAATAGAGCCGTATTTCTTTTCTCATGAATAGTCTCTATCTTCAGCTTTTTCCCATGCGGTATTTTGAAAATATTTTAATATGCTGCTGCTGCTGCTAAGTCGCTTCAGTTGTGTCCAACTCTGTGCGAACCCATAGATGGCAGCCCACCAGGCTCCCCAGTCCCTGGGATTCTCCAGGCAAGAATACTGGAGTGGGTTGCCATTTCCTTCTCCAATGCATGAAAGTCGCTCAGTCCTAGTTGCAAGCAATTAGAAATCCACAGAAGGAACATTTCTTCAATCTGAATTACTTCAAGAATTTTAATTATGTGAATTTGATTTTTCACATATAAAATTAATGAAATATATAAAATAATCTAATAAATCTCTCATTAATGAAAATGTGTGTTTTAGCTTTTTATTTCGGAGAAGGCAATGGCAACTCACTCCATTACTTTTGCCTGGAGAATCCCATGGACGGAGGAACCTGGTAGGCTGCAGTCAATGGGGTCTCGGAAAAGTTGGACACGACTGAGCGACTTCACTTTCACTTTTCACTTTCATGCATTGGAGAAGGAAATGGCAACCCACACCAGTACTTTTGCGTGGAGAATCCCAGGGGCGGGGGGAGCCTGGTGGGCTGCAGTCTCTGGAGTCGCAGAGTCGACCCGACTGAAGAGACTTAGCAGCAGCAGCAGCAGCAGCTTTTTATTGAACATTTAAAAGGAAAATAAGATCTCTAAGCAGCATTACTTAAATGTTAAATTGTTAAATGACGGTTGTTAAGTATGATTTGTAAAATCATGTAATATGAAAAAAACACATAAAGTTAATCACAAAATAAATTCAGCAGAGTGCTTATATTTTCCTTTTGTCTGAATCTATTTTCAGAGTGAAAAAATATACATTAGTATGCATAACAAAAGTAACAAATATGTTACAATCATATTTATTTTGGTTATATCTGAAAACTTCTACATACAGTTTTTTAAAACTTTTCAGCAGTGGAGTCGATTTGTCATCTGGCAAGCAAGGGCAATATGTCTTTCTGAGTTCAGGGAAGCCATAATGAAATTGGCTAAGGCTCTTCTATTTATGTTTTTTTTTTTTTTTTTTGACTGTGCCATGTGGCATGTGGGATCTTAGTTCCTCCTGACCAGAGATTGGACACCTGCCCCCTGCAATGGAAGCACAGAATCTTAACCACTGGACTACCAGGGAAGTCCCACATTTCTTCCATTCTGAAGCAATTTTTTATGATATCAGTTTAAAGATTTTTTTTCCAATTTATGGTAATATGTATGAATCTTTTAGTTTGTGTTGAAAGTTTAGAAACCAATAGCCAGATGTTAAGAAACAAAAAGTAATTTGAATCATCACTAAATTCTGCTAATAAAACTTCTACAGAAACCTTTGTTAATACATTACTTAGCTATCCAGCTGGTATAATACCCTAGCCAAACAAAAAGTTAAAACAATAAGTAAAGTGCATCTAATAACCAGAGGAAAATATAAAGAAATAACTGAAAGTTTATCAACCACTGGTTTTATACATTGTGTATAAAATGTTGACAGACAATTTTATCCTTGTGAAGAAATTAAATAACAACACAAAACTGGAAATGAGGTTTTATTTATATTCATATAGATAAAATAGATAAACTGGTTAAAAATTGGGAAGGAGTATATCAAAGCTGTATATTGTCACCCTGTTTATTTAATTTATATGCAGGATACATTATGCAAAATGCAAGACTGGATGAAGTACAAGCTGGAATCAAGATTGCTGGGAGAAATATCAACAACTTCAGATATGCATATGATTCCACCCTAATGGCTGAAAGTGAAGAGGAACTAAAGAACCTCTTGATGAGGGTGAAAGAGGGGAGTGAAAAAGCTGGCTTGAAACTCAACATTCAAAAAACTAAGGTCATCTGGTCACATCACTTCATGGGGAAGAAATGAAAAGTGACAGACTTTATTTTCTTGGGCTTCAAAATCACTATGGACAGTGGCAGCAGCCATGAAATTAAAAGATGCTTGCTCCTTGAAAGAAAAGGTATGACAAACCTAGACAGCATATTAAAAAGCAGAGACATCACTTTCTCGACTGCCGACAAAGGTCTGTATAGTCAAAGCTACGTTTTTTTCCTGTAGTCATGTATTGATGTGAGAGTTGGACCATAAAGAAGGCTGAACATGAAAGAATTGATGCTTTTGAACTGTGGTGCTGGAGAAGACTCTTGAGAGTCTCTTGGACTGCAAGAAGATCAAACCAGTCCATCCTAAAGAAAATCTACCCTGAATATACATTGGAAGGACTGATGCTGATGAAAAGAGCCAATTTACTGGAGAAAACTGATGCTGGGAAAGATTGGGAGCAGGAGGAGAAGGGGGTGATAGAAGATGAGATGGTTGGATGGTATCATCAACTCAATGGACATAAGTTTGAGTAAACTCTGGGAGATAGTGAAGGACAGGGAAGCCTGGCATGCTACAGTCCATGGGGTTGCAAAGAGTTGGACAAAATTGAGTGACTGAAAAACAACAGCAATAGCTAAATATTACACTTTGGGGTATTCAAACTGAGAAGATAAACACAATTGCAAAAAAAAAAAAAAAAGAGAGAAAGAAAAAAAAGGTTAATCTTTCCTATTTTCCTGTTTTTAGTGTCATCTAGCTACCTAAGAAAGGTTTTCCTGAATATGCAATCAAATTGGTCCACAAGACACCATTTATGGCATTGCTTAGTTATCTTATGTTGTTTGATTTGGTTATTTGTTTCTGCTTTTCTCTGTAGTCCTTCTCATTGCTAGATTTGTGTTTACTTGTTTGCTTGCTTGGAGGCTTCCCTGGTGGCTCAGAAGGTAAATAATCTTCCCATAATGCAGGAGATCCAGGTTTGATCCCTGGGTCAGGATGATCCCCTGAAGAAGGGAATGAAAATTTTATCATAATTAAATAATCATGGCAACATGAGAATTTTAGCATAGAAATAAATAATACAACTGATCACATACTTAGGTTGCTTTTATTTCCTGCTATTAGAATATTAATATGAACACACATTAACATAAATACTTGTCTTATTCTATCCACAGTTTCCAGCCTTCATCTTATTGATATCTTTTCTTTACCTTATGAAGTTACTTGCTCATTGCCTTTCCAACACATACAGCTTCACCAGACTCTACTTTGGAGACTGTGAGAATTTTCTGAATCTTGTCCTCTTTCCCTAAGTACTTCAAAAATTTTAGAACCCCCTTAAAACCTAGGGAACCACAAATCCCTTAGAAACATGTCACTGTGTGTTTTTGCATATTTTTTAAATTATCTCATCTCCCATCTTTTCTCAACTTCATTATGGTGTCTACTGGATCTAGCTAGTTTTTAAATGAAAGTGTTGTTTTGTATGAAAGTGTTATTTTAAGTTGAAGATATTAAGATTTTAACTTATGTATAATGAGTTTGTAGCAAAAAATATTCCATTAAAATTTTTTGCTTCTTTTATGGACTTCTTCTCACATTTGGCATTGATATTAATGTACACTTATTAAAATATCTTGATATATCAGAGAGTTTTTATTGACAAGGGGAAAAGAAATAGCTTTATTTTTCTTTCAAAAACTAATCATCATTTTTCTTTGTAAAACTCTGTGCTCAGTACAGATGCAACTGGCTAAATGTGAAAACCTCAGGAGATTAGTAGAAAATTCAGTATATCTTATTATTTAGTAAGTGAAATATTTTAGTTTCTGAATTATTTGAATATTAAAGAAAAGGTTAATTGTTTTAAAATATATATGCTGATATCAAATATTTATTGAAAAATGATGCTAATTATTACTATAAAACTTTGTAATTGCTTCACTCATATTCAGTATAAAATAATAAAATTGTATAAGAAAATTATTTAAGCATATTAGTAATGTTTAATGCAAGAGTTTGTCAAAATTATCCTGGTACGGTGATATAAATGTGAGTTAATCTTATAGCTCTTAATAAAAGCAAAGTGTATATTTGTTGCCCTTAGTGAAAATGCACTGGTAATACTAAGCTGTGCCATGTGAACACCTATTGGTTGCCCCTTAAACATTTCCTTCAAGATACTAATACATTTTTAGAAAATTTCTGTACCTAATATGTCTGTAATGAGACATATTATATAGAATTATATATTAAGAGGAGTAGGCATATATGATATCAATTATACTTTTTTTGCTTCACATTTTCAATACGTGATTATAACTTTAAACTAACATACATTATCTAGATTTCTATGGTTTTCTTTTTTTTCTTGTTAATCAGGCCCATACTTATGTTTTTGGTGTTACTGATTTGTGAAAACTTGGGAGAATTTGTTTAGTAAGCAGGCTTATTTTTTGAAATTGCTCCAAGATTTCTAGGCTTCTAAGCATAATTAAAGTTAATGAACAAAAAAAAATTAATTGCTGTACTTTAAACCACTGTTTAGAGGCTTACAAAACCTGAACAAGTCAATACATGAGATAATCAATCTCTTAACAATCCCGAATGATAAATATGTAATCGCTCTAAATCCATATTCCCTTTTTCTCAGCATACCAGATGCAGGCTGAAAACCCAATACGGTTGGTAGCTCACCTGTGCTACTCATTCTTTTCATTGTTTTGATGTTCAGATATGCTTTCTGTTGACACATGTGGGTTTTCTCTGTCCACTATTGAGGATACACCTGCCTTCAGAAGCAATATATTTCATTTTCTGCAAATATCTGAGGGAATTTTCTGTGTTGCTCTATTAAGTAAATAAATGCTGAAAAGATCAATGAAATAAATGGGCTACCATAACAAGTAAGTTACAAAATTAAGGGAACTTATTTACATTTATGCATTTCAACCATTATATATGTTTGAATAAGAGTTATGACTTTGTGAAATAAATATTTGTTAAGTGGAACACAGGGTGCCAGATGGTAAGCTGTGGTTCAACAGAAGACCACAAGAGAAACTGAGATGGAGTTTATTACTCACAGGTCTTGGGGAAAGTACATGAAACATCTTGAAGAGCCACTTGGGGGAGGTGAGGCAGGATGCAGACAGAGAACCACAGAACTTGGAGTCCTTCACTAGGGTCCGTGGGTTGAGTGCTTTGGGGTTCCCAAGCTAAGGCACATTTGGTTAAGTCAGACTAAAAAGAGCAGGGTTTTAGTGAGATCCACAGGGATCTCATCTATGGGGCACACAGGAGAAGGCCCAAGAGGTACGGAGACTTTTGATCACAAAGGCTGTTGGGAAACTCATATCAGGAACTGAAATTTGCTTGTGACTCTGCAAGCTATCTCCTAGGCCATGGGCTTGCTTGAGGGGCTAGTGTCAGTTTAAGGCCCTTGTGACTGGCCAAACAAAATGGATGCCAAGGCAACAATGGAACAGTTCAGCTAACTCTCAACAATAAGGAAAGATGTGTATATGTATACACATTTTAAATAAGAATAAATTTTAGTTTGCATCAATTTATACATATTTTAACCAAAAAATACTTTAGCCAAGCAAGATAAAATGAAGGGAAAGAAAGGATAACAAGAGATTCTTTCTCTGCTTCCCTTCATTTGTTCCTTTAAGGAACTTTCCTGTCTCATTTTTCTCCTTCTACAGTCTGTAATTTACCAGATAAAATGCATTTGCTATTATTAGCCCCTGTTTAAAAAAAAAAATTACATTGCAAATTTCTCTGTAAAAAATGATTGATGGAGAAGAAAACACCTTCTATAAATTATAAACATTATTTGTGCATTGTCCATTTTCAGGCTTCCAAACAAAATGTAAATATTACTCAATGGCATCTCAAATTTTCTCAGTATTTGTGTAGTTTTTGAAGGCTATAATCTAACCTTAAACACTCTGAAATATCTTATTCTTTTCAGTATAGACTTATTACTCTTTGCAACCCCATAGACTACAGCACGTCAGTCTTCCCTGTCCATCACCAACTGCCAGAGCCTACCCAAACTCATATCCATAGCTCTGGTAGTGCCATCCTAACATTTCATCCTCTGTCATCCCCTTCTCCTCCCACCTTCAATCTTTCCCGGGATCAGGGTCTTATCTAATGAGTCAGTTCTTTGCAACATGTGGCCAAATTATTCAAGTTTCAGCATCAGTCCTTCCAATGAATATTGAGGACTGATTCCTTTAGGGTAGACTGGTTGGATCTCCTTGCAGTCCAAGGGGCTCTCAAGAGTCTTCTCCAATACACAGTTCAAAAGCATCAATTCTTCAGTGCTCAACTTTCTATATAGTCCAACTCTCACATCCATATATGACTACTGGAAAAACCATAGCTTTGACTAGATGGACCTTTGTTGGCAAAGTAATGTCTCTGCTTTTTAATAAACTGTCTAGGTTGGTCATAGATTTTCTTTGAAGGAGCAAATGTCTTTTAATTTCATGGCTACAGTCACCATCTGCAGTGATGTTGGAGCCCCCCAAAATAAAGTCTGACACTGTTTCCATTGTTTCCCCATCTATTTGCCATGAAGTGATGGGACTGGATGCCATGATCTTAGTTTTTTGAAATTTGAGGGTTTTTAAAAAAATTAATTAATTGATTTTAATTGGAGGCTAATTACAATATTGTAGTGGTTTTACCATACATCGACATGAATCAGCCACAGGTGCACATGTGTTCCCCATCTAGAACCCCCTTCCCCACTTCCCTCCTCATCCCATTGCTCAGGGACATCCCAGTGCACCAGCTCTGAGCACCCTGTCTCATGCATCGAACCTGGATCGGTGATCTGCTTCACATATGATAATCATACTATCCTTGCCTTCTCCCACAGAGTACAAAAGACTGTTCTTTACATCTGTGTCTCTTTTGCTGTCTCGCATATAGCGTCATCGTTACCATCTTTCTAAATTCCATATATATGCATTAGTATACTATATTGATGTTTTTCTTTCTGGCTTACTTTACTCTGCATAATAGGCTCCAGTTTCATCCACCTCATTAGAACTGATTCACATGTATTCTTTTCAATAGCTGAGTAATATTCCATTTTGTATATGTACCACAGCTTTCTTATCCATTCATCTGCTGATGGACATCTAGGTTGCTTCCATGTCCTGGCTATTGTAAACAGTGTTGAGATGAACATTGGGGTATATGTGTCTCTTTCAATTCTGGTTTCCTCGGTGCTTATGCCCAGCAGTGAGATTGCTGGGTCACATGGCAGTTCTATTTCCAGTTTTTAAAGGAATCTCCACACTGTTCTCCATAGTGGCTGTACTTATTTGCATTCCCACCAACAGTGTAAAAGGATTCCCTTTTCTCCACAGCCTCTCCAGCATTTATTGTTTGTAGACATTTGGATTGCAGCCATTCTGACTGGCATGAGATGGTACCTGATTGTGGTTTTGATTTGCATTTCTCTAATGCACTCAATATGCCAACCAATTTGGAAAACTCAGCAGTGGCCACACGACTGGAAAAGGTCAGTTTTCATTCCAATCCCAAAGAAAGGCAATGCCAAAGAATGCTCAAACTACCGCACAATTGCACTCATCTCACACGCTAGTAAAGTAATGCTCAAAATTCTCCAAGACAGGCTTCAGCAATATGTGAACTGTGAACTTCCAAATGGTCAGGAAGCAACAGTTGGAACTGGATATGGAACAACAGACTGGTTCCAAATAGGAAAAGGAGTCCGTCAAGGCTGTATATTGTCACCCTTCTTATTTAACTTATATACAGAATACATCATGAGAAACGCTGGGCTGGAAGAAGCACAAGCTGGAATCAAGATTGCTGGGAGAAATATCAATAACCTCAGATATGCAGATGACACCACCCTTATGATAGAAAGTGAAGAGGAACTAAAAAACCTCTTGATAAAAGTGAAAGAGAAGAGTGAAAAAGTTGGCTTAAAGCTCAACATTCAGAAAACGAATATTGTGGCATCTGGTCCCATCATTTCATGGGAAATAGATGGGGAAACAGGGGAAACAGTGTCAGACTTTATTTTGGGGGGCTCCAAAATCACTGCAGATGGTGACTGCTGCCATGAAATTAAAAGATGGTTACTCCTTGGAAGGAAAGTTATGACCAACCTAGATAGCATATTCAAAAGCAGAGACATTACTTTGCCAACAAAGGTCTGTCTAGTGAAGGCTATAGTTTTTCCAGTGGTCATGTATGGATGTGAAAGTTGGACTGTGAAGAAAACTGAGCAACGAAGAATTGATGCTTTTGAAGACTCTTGAGAGTCCCTTGGACTGCAAGGAGATCCAACCAGCCCATCCTAAAAGAGATCAGTCCTGTGCGTTCATTGGAAGGACTGATGCTGAAGCTGAAACTCCAATACTTTGGCCACCTGATGTGAAGAACTGTCTCCTTGGAAAAGACCCTGATGCTGGAAAAGATTGAGAGCAGGAGAAGTGGACGACAGAGGATGAGATGGCTGGATGCCATCACCAACTCCTTGAACATGAGTTTGTGTAAACTCAGGGCATTGGTGATGAACAGGGAGGCCTGGTGTGCTGCCGTCCATGGGGTTGCAAAGAGTGAGACACAACTAAGCGACTGAACTGAACTGAGATCATTTTCTTAGGTTCCTTGATTATTGTTCATATGAATTCAGGTAATAAATATGGCCCATATTTGTTGATATGCATTCTCAGTTTAAAAACTGGTTTAAAAGACATGAACTTTGACTGTCATGCCATGAGTGAGTTAGTTGCCATTCTAGTTTCTGTGCCTACATATTCGAAACTTGAAGTTTAGAGAAATTATAATTTCTTCAAAGTTTTACCTGGGCTAAAAAAGTGAACCCAGGCAGAACTCTAGGACTTAGGGGTTCGGATAAAGTTTTTTCCTTGGCTATACTACATTTTTATTGATTATGTAGGGATGGAGTTGCAGCTGATAATCAAATAAAATGTTATATCTCGAAGTAGTAGGTAAACTCTGAAATAAATACAGAATATAATTTTTTTCTTCTAGATCAATTTCTAAAGAAGTATTGCATTTATTTTTTACTTTATATGTACACAAATTAGAAAATATAATTAATACATGTGCATTAGTCACTCAGTTGTGTCTGACTCTTAGCAACCCCATAGACTGTAGCCCACCAGGCTCCTTTGTCCATGGAATTCTCCAGGGCTTCCCTGGTGGCTCAGAGATTAAAGCGTCTGCCTCCAATGTGGGAGACCCAGGTTTGATCCCTGGGCTGGGAAGATCCTCTGGAGAAGGAAATGGTAACCCACTCCAGTATTCTTGCCTGGAGAATCCCATGGATGGAGAAGCCTAGTAGGCTACAGTCCATGGGGTCGCAAAGAGTTGGACACGACTGAGTGACTTCACCTTCACCCTTCAAGAATACTGGAGTTGGTTTCCACTCCCTTCTCCAAATTAATGCATATTTCTTATAAAAATAAAAATCAAAGCAGTACAGTGCTTCTTCACTGTTTCATTCCTCAGAGAATTTACTGTTAGTTTACAATGACACACATATATAAATAGCAATGTATCTTCTATGCAGTCTTTGTTGTTGCTATTATTCAGTCACTAAATTGTGTCTGTTTTTTTTTTTTTTTTTTTGACCCCATGGACAGCAATACACCAGGCTTCTCTGTCCTATAGTATCACCTGGAGTTTGCTCAAATCATGTCCATTGAGTTGGTGTTGTTATCTAACCATCTTATCCTCTGTTGCCCCCTTCTCCTATTGTCTTCGGTTTTTCCCAGCATCTGGGTCTTTTCCAATGATTTAGCTCTTTGTATCAGGTAGCCAAAGTATTGAAGCTTCAGCTTCAGCTTCATCATCAGCCCTTCCAATGCAAATCCAGGGTTAATTTCCTTTATGTTGACTGTTTTGAACTCCTTGCAGTCCTCTGTCCAAGGGATTTCCTAGGCAAGAATACTGGAATGGGTTGCTATTTCCTTTACCAAGGGATCTTCCTGAGCCAGGGATCAAACCCAGGTGTCCTTCATTGGCAGGTGGATTCTTTATCACTAAGCCACCTGGAAAGTCTATGGACTTAGTAACTGAGATATTAATAATGGGAAAGTATTTAGAAAGTACATGCTAATATTTGCCTTAAGATATCTATTCTGATAACTGTTATTTTTTAGTCTTAGAATGTATTGGCTAATTTTGTGTTAGAATAAGTAGACTGTCTTCCATAATGTGATTTGTTGTTCAGTCCCTAAGTCATGTCCAGCTCTATGTGACCCCATGGAGTGCAGCATTCCAGGCTTCTCTGTCCTTCATTATCTCCCAGAGTTTTCACAAACTCATGTCCATCGAGTCAGTGATTCCACTCAAACATTTCATCTGTTTGTGTCCCTTTATTCTCCTGCCCTCAATCTTTCCCAGCATCAGGGTCTTTTCCAATGGGTTGACACTTCACATCAGGTGGTCAAGTATTGAAGCTTCAGCATCAGTCCTTTCAATGAATATTCAGGGTTGATTTTCTTTAGGATTGACTGGTCTGATCTCCTTGCTGTCCAAGGAACTCTTAAGATTCCTCCAGCAGCACAGTTCGAAAACATCAAGTCTTCGGTGCTCAGCCTTCTTTATGGTCCAACTCTCACGTCCATACATGACTACTGGAAAAACCATACCTTTGACTGTACAGACCTTTGTTGGGAAAGTTATGTTTCTGCTTTTTAATATGCTGTCTAGATTTGTCATACCTTTTCTTCCAAGGAACAAGTGTCTTTTAATTTCGTCATGGCAGTCACTGTCCACAATTACTTTAGAGAACAAGAAATAAAATCTACCACTGTTTCTAATTTTTCCCCATCTATTTGCCATGAAACGATGGGACCAGATGCCATGATCTTAGTTTTTTGAATAGTGAGTTTTAAACCAGCTTTTTCACTCTCCTTTTTCACCTTCATCAAGGTCTTCAGTTCTTCACTTTCTGATATTAGGGTGGTATCATCTGCTTAGTGAAGTCACTCAGTTGTGTCCGACTCTTTGCAACCCTGTGGACTATAGCCCATCAGGTTCCTCCATCCATGGGATTCTCCAGGCAAGAATACTGGAGTGGGTTGCCATTTCCTTCTCCAGGGGAATCTTCCCGACCCAGGGATCGAACCCAAGTCTCCTGCATTGTGGGAAGATGCTTTAACCTCTGAGCCACCAGGGAAGCCCATCATCTGCTTGGGCCTCCTCAAATCAGACTAATGACCTAAAAAAACCAGAAGACCAGTCTCTCCAAACAAGAGGAAGCAAAAGAGAAATCTCAAAAGATTTATTTGGACATCATCTGTATATCAGCTCTCCTGAGTCTCCAGTCTGCTGCCCCCAAATCTGCTGCAGATTTTGGATTCACCAGTCTCCATAAAGATATGAGCTAATCCATTAGTATAAATCAATCTCTATCTCTGTTTCTCTCTGTCTCTGTTTTTCACTGTCTTTCTCAGTCTCTGCCTGTGAAATTTCACAGGCAATAAACATTTATTTCTGAAATAACTTTTATAACTACTATTTATGCAATTTGAAATAAAATTTAGGATAGAAATTCTAAAATCATTACAAATATTTATGTAGTTTTAAAGCCCATCTTAATTGAATATTTTCACATCATGAGGGCATTTTGGTTTTAGTATAGTTTATCTTGTTTTAAATTTAAAAATGAGCTAAAATGATTTATGGTACATATCACATGATTTAGAAATTTCTGTTTTCTTAAGATTGCTGCTGCTGCTGCTGCTAAGTCACTTCAGTCATGATTTCTCTTTTATAAAACATTTGTTCCATTCCCTCCAAAAGGTACATTTCTTTTCTGTAATTTTTCCTTTTTTTTTTCTTTCTATTTTTGAGATTTGTTTTTTTGTGTTGTCTTTTTTCCTTTTAGTTGTTTCATAGATAATGTCACTGGATCACCACAAATAAATGGTCTAAAAAAACAAGTACAAGCATAAATGCCACAAGTCTATCAAAAATTTGAACAAAATCTTTCAGAGAAATGCATAATTGAAAAGAAAACAAAAAAATCAGAAGTCTTTGGAGAATCTATGGACCTAGGAATAGTTTTTAAACTATTGAAGTTAGTTTTGTTCCTTGAAAATAATGAAAAGAGAGAAAAGAAAAGGAACTATTTCCCCTGGATGTTTTGAAAACTGACCTGTCTTGTGGAGCAACAGTTTTAATGTAACTCAACCTATGTTTCTATCAAATAATAGCCTAACATAATTATTATTATGCAAGTAACAATGATAAAACAATAAAACATGATTTAGAAGCAAAGTACATCTCTTTATCATTATTAAAATTGGATGAGCGTCTACAGACACATTCATTGTCAAAGTGAGAATAGGTCTGAATTTGCTCTGCAGCTACTGTATAGCAAAGAACTTTGTTGACTTTTTCCCTTACTTCCTGGCATGGAAACCCTATAACCTGGTAATTTCTTGAGCAAGAAAAGTGTCTGTTGTTTGTAATGAGACCATCACATTAGATGAGTTCATGCTAAAGAAGTGGTGGGTATGCAAACAAGATGACTCAGGTTGGGGCCTAGTTCCTCAGAAAGGATAACCATGTGATTAGAGGTGTGGCACTCTGAGCCAGGTGATGTAAGACCTCTGGGAGAGGTTGAAATTTGAGTTTAAATCATTTGGCCAATGATTCAATCAATCATGCTTATGAAGTGAACTTGAAACTTGAGTTCCCTTACCTGGTTAACAATATTCTGCACATATTTCTATGAGTCAACATGCTGGGAGAATGACACCTCCTGACTCCAAAAGAGAGAGGATATGGAAGCTTCAAGACTGAGCCCTCCTAGACCTCTTATGTGGTCACATAGACCTCTATACTTGTCCCTTCTTTTCACTGTCCCAGATTTGTATCCTTATTGCTATAATAAAATTGTAATCGTAAGTATAACACATTGAGTGAATGGTATCTGAATGGTTGGTAGGAAGTCCAGGATTTGTAGCCAATTGCTCAGAAGTACAGATAGTCTAGGATCCCATAAGCTGGCAGCTAGTTCCTGAAGTGAGGGCAGTCTTGTTGGGATCTGTACCCTTAGTCTGTGGAATCTACACTAACTCCTGCAAGTTAGGTCAGAAGTCAATGTAGCTACCATGATGGTCTTGATTTTCCTGCTTTATATACTGTAAATCTATTGTCAGGCACAAGCTTTTGGGCATGTAACATTATTATTCCCATTGTCAAATCAGGAGGATTTTGTTCAATATTGTATAACCTTTTGTTTGATTACTTTGGCTGGTAGTTTGGACAACATGTCCTGAATAGGTAATAGAATCAGTCAAAGCAAATTTCATTTATCCACAGCAATAAGGATGCTTGTCCTTTCCAATTTTGTAAACTGCCTGATATCTTGCAATTACTAAACACACTCTAATTGACCCAAATGGTAGAGTCAGAACTGGTTAGATGCTTTTGAACCTGGATTTACATCACTACAACATAAAGGTATAATTTAATTATCTTGATCAGGCTCTGTTAGAGAGTGAGAAGACTTGGTGAACCTAAGAGCTTAAATTAAATTTGTAGAATTATTTTTTAATCAAAACTTCATAGTGCAATGGAGCAATACATCAAATTTTTGAAAATAGGAATTTTAACAAACAGAATTAACCTATTTGTAAACAAAAAATGATCATGCATTGCATTATCCCTTGAATTTAGGCAAAATATACTTTAATATATTTGAAAATACAGTTGATGATAACTGCTACCATAATTTTAACTTTAAAAACATTTTACTTCTTTCTGTTCTAATCCTCATTTTTATTAATTTGTAATTGCAAACTATTTACTTTGCTTATACTCTAATATGTTTACTGCAACCACTTTCTGAACCTCCTCTCCTTCTTTGAATGTTTCCTAGTTATCTACTCAGGAACAAGTTCTCCTGGAGGTGTGGAGGATGTCATTGAATTTGATTTTGTCCTGCTGCTGCTGCTGGTAAGTTGCTTTAGTTGTGTCTGACTCTGTGCGACCCCATAGATGGCAGCTCACCAGGCTCTGCCATCCCTGGGATTCCCCAGGCAAGGACACTGGAGTGGGTTGCCATTTCCTTCTCCAATGCATGAAAGTGAAAAGTGAAAGTGAAGTCGCTCAGTCGTGTCCGACTCTTAGCGACCCCATGGACTGCAGCCCACCAGGCTCCTCCATCCATGGGATTTTTCAGGCAAGAGTACTGGAGCGGGGTGCCATTGCCTTCTCCGTGATTTTGTCCTAGTTTGACTGAAAGGAGTAGACTAGAGATGTAGTGCTATCACTGTGATCACTGGGAATTAAATATGGCTGTGCATATAAGAACACTGTCATGTGTAAGCTCTAAACTTAAAAAGCAGTACTCAAACTCTATTCTGAGGTGATAAAGGTCATTCTCTCACACACACCAAAAATGAATGCACAAGGATAGAGTTTCACCAAGTGTTTATATAGCAAATTCAGTTTAACTTAATAGGTTACATTAACTATTGAAATGCAATGCAATTTAATCAACCAACCAACCAGGACCCAGTAACAAAGATGCCTTTCTATGTAACTCAGAAGTATTTAATTTAAAATTAAGAATAGCTATACTATTATAGACAAAACACACTACCATTTCACAAAAACTAATACAAATTATGGGAATAATCTCACCTCAGAAAAGATTATTTCTATTTGTATTCATTATCAGAGAGAAGACTATTTCAGCTTTAAGTATATTCCTTTGAATAATCTCTGTGGAAATATTTTCATAATGCTGAATTTTTAAAATTTATTTATTCATTTTTGGCTGCACTGGATCATCGTGGCATACAGGCTTTCTCTAGTTGTGGGGGTGGAGATACTCTCCAGTTGCAGTGCATAAGCTTTTCATTGCAGTGGCTGCTCTTGTTGCAGAGCACAAGTTCTAAGCACTCTGGCTTCAGTCGTTGCAGCTTGCCGGCCTTCAGTAATTTCACCACAGGGGCCTTTGTTGTGGCTCACAGGTCTAGAGTGCATAGGCGTCAGTAGTTGTGGCTCCTGAGCTCTACAGAGCATGGGCTCAGATAGTTGTGGTACATGGGCTTAGTTGCTCCCTTGCATGTGGAATCTTCCTGGACACAGGGATTGAATCCATGTTCCCTGTATTGGCAGGCAGATCCTTATCCACTGTATCACCAGGGAAGACCAGGTGCTGAATTTTTTTTTAAGACGTTAAAAAGAAAAACTTTAACTTACTGGAGACCTATGACTCTCCTACATTGCCTAATGTAGGGCATTAGTAATACCCTTCTGTAGTATCTGAAATTGAACTAATGAAGTCATAGAGAAAATAAAACTATACAGGTAAATCTTATACTCCCCATATATATCATTAATTTCATTTGTGTTATCCTTAGAATAGATAGAAAAAATAGATAATGTTCAAGTTTTTGCACACCACTAATACAACAGAAAGCCAAGTATGAAAAAATGTTTATTCACTTCTTTAAAATGCACACGTATGTATGTCTGTCTTTTTAAGTGACAAATACATTTTAAAATTAGAAAAAATACTTATCATTTATTTTGCCCTAATGGAATAAATGTCTTATCTCTATACAATTGAAGTTATAAATTAATTGTGCAATTTAAAATAATGCCCTTAAAAAAAAAAAATCTGAGCTCTTGACTTATCCTGTTTACAGGATCTCTATTCAAGGTCACCTCCACTTTAGCAACAAAATACAATTTGTGTTTATATCCCTGATTATAAATTTTGTTGTTAAACAATATTTAATTGGCTGAGAATTTGCTGTTTATTGTGTAATCTAATGCTTTCCTCTTTATCATCTATATTGCCAATTGCAGACATAGGAGGTGAAGCTTAACGTACATAAAAACAAATTATAGACTGTAATTTCATTGTCTCTAATGTCAGGCATATGTGTTTTCAGGCTGATAGGCACTATATCTCTGAATTCTTAGAGCAATTTAAATAAAGGGAATTATTCAGGAGATTACTGAAAAGGGATTAATGACAAAATTAGGCAGAACAGTGTGTCTCTGTCCTTGCTTGATTACTTTGCCCTCTTAGCTGCCTGAATGACAAAGATAACCCCATTGGTGTGCCTTGCTTCCTGAAGCTATTGAGTAGCTCAGAGTTCTCTAAATTTGTATCCATTAATAAAGTAAAAAAGAGCATATTGTCTTTATGAATTTTCCTTACCAGGACAAAAGAAATCATTATCAAAAGAAAACAGAACATAATAAAATTGGAGTAGCATTGGTAATCCACTCCAGTGTTCTTGCCTGGAGAATCCCATGGACAGAGGAGTCTGGTGGGCTGCAGTCCATGGCGTCGCTAAGAGTCAGACACGACTGAGCAACTTCACTTTCACTTTTCACTTTCATGCATTGGAGAAGGAAATGGCAACCCACTCCAGTGTTCTTGCCTGGAGAATCCCAGGAACGGGGGAGCCTGGGGGGGCTGCAGTCCATGGGGTCACACAGAGTTGGACATGACTGAAGCAACTTAGCAGCAGCAGCAGCAGCACTGTCAGTGCTTTTTACACATATAATTAGTTATCAGTTTGGTAACCTCATTTCCAAAGTCAAATAAGTAGCAGTGATATTTAATGCCTCTTGTTGCATGAGATAGTAACACAACTTTGAACTGCTTGGAAAGAAGAAGTTGGGCTAATGTACTGACAGAAAATGGACAGAGGACAAGGGTCTTGCTGTCATAATGATTGATTCAGATCAACACAGACTGTCTTTATTGTGGTAATTGGTATCAATCATGATGAAAGTTGAAACTCATGGTTCAGTCTTGCCAGAAGCAAGCATAAGAAAGGCCCACCAGGGAAGTCGTACCAAGCAATTCATCAAAGATGCTATCAGTGAGCATCCTTGACATTAACTCATTATCCACATGCCTGGGTATACAGAATAGAGAATGCACATTTAAGAATTGGCAGATTAAACACAATATAAACTAAACATTCAGTTCAGTTCAGTTCAGTTGCTCAGTCGTGTCTGACTCTTGCAACCCCATGAATCGCAGCACACCAGGCCTCTCTGTCCATCACCAACTTCCGGAGTTCACTCAGACTCATGTCCATCAAGACAGTGATGCCATCCAGCCATCTCATTGTCTGTCGTCCCCTTCTCCTCCTGCCCCCATTACATAGAGTTAAAAAAAGAAGGTACACCCCATATGTCTGGGTAAAAAAAGGGGAATTCTAATACAGATCATTGGAACTCTTAATATTAATGCCATTTGGATTTTAACTACATTGCCATTATCTAATTACATAATTATTATGTATAAAGATTATTAGAAATTTTTTTTTTGCTAATTGATCTTATCATCTTTACTGTTTGGAAAATGTAGTATCATACAGTTTCATACAAATACCTACCTGTCATTTTATCCAGCCAAGTGACTGAGAGGTCTGCAAGTTCACCTGTATGTATATTTTTAAGAGACTATTAAAGAGTAGTGACTGTCTTTGGAAAAGGAAATGGCAACCTACTCCAGTATTTTTCCCTGGGAAATCCTATGGACAGGGGGCCTGGTGGGCTACAGTCCATGAGGTCACAAGAGCTGGACATAAATTAGTGACTAAACCACCACCAGTGGCTGTCCCAAATGCTTTATATACCATATCTGTTTAGGAATGGTTCAGTTACAGAGAACCCAATCTGGAAAGGTTTAAACTCCTGAAAGAACACAAGAGAAAATCCAGGGCTCATTCAGTGACTGCTTCAATAGCATCAGCATTCAGATTCTTTCCATATCTGTTCCATTGTTCTTAAAGCTTGACTCATGACCTTATGAGCTTAAGAAATTATTTTTTCTCTAGGTAGCATGGTAATAGTTCAAGTAGAAGAACAGGGAACAATTGATAATAGTGCATACCAGATGAGACCACCACCCTACTTATCCCCAATTAATCTTTATGGGCTTTGGGGAATGAGTCAGTACCCAGTGGTTTCTGCTTGCGTCACTAGTTAGCTCTGCATCACTTACTCATCATTTTCTTAGGAGACTCTAGAAGTGTTTCTGGTGCTGGGCCTATTGCTGCATCTGTCCAAATTGAAGTTCTCCTCTAAGAAGGAAGAATATAAATATGGCTATATCATCTGCTTATCTAACAATAATTGCCACACATGTGGATATAGGGGAAGACTCTAGGTGGGACGATTTAAGAGCCAAATTCCTGACACAGTGCTTTCTTGTTGTGTAAAATTAAAGCTGGCTGACCAGAGGAGCTGAGGTACAGGAGGAATGTATTAATAGTGTGAGATAAGGTCAGAGCGTGTGTGCTGTGCTAAGTTGCTTCAGTCATGTAAAATTATTTGTGACTCTATGGGCTGTAGCCGGCCAGCCTCCTCTGTCCATGGGATTCTCCAGGCAAGAATACTGGAGTGAGTCCTGTGCCTTCCTCCAGGGGATATTCCCAACCCAGGGATCGAACCTGCACCTCTATGTTTCTTGCATTGTCAGGCAGGTTCTTTACCACTATCACCCAAGGGCAGAGATTATGAGGCAAGAGAGTCACTTTTTAAAGAGTAATAATAATTTATTTATTTTAATTAGATGCGAATTACTTTACAATACTGTGGTGGTTTTTACCATACATGGACACGAATCAGCCACAGGCACACATGTGTCCCCCCCGTCTTGAATCCCCCTCTCCTCTCCCTCCCCACCCTACCCCTCTGGGTTGTCCCAGAGCACCGAGATTTGAGTGCCCTGCTTCATGCATCAAACTTGCACTGGTCATCTATTTTACGTGTGGTAACACATTTTCAATGCTATTCTAAGAGAGTCACTTTTTAAGGTGTTTCACTCTTGGTAAAGATTTTGTGTATTGGAAAGTCTGAGTGAGATGAAAAATTACTGGAAAATTTGAATAGAGATATGAGTCTGATCATGCTGCGGTTTTGACAACAGACCCCAGGAGCACAAGATTTGAAATAAGGAAACCAGTAAGTATGAGATTCCTGCAATAAGAATGATGTGATATAGATTGGACTATGGTACAAGTAGCAAATGTAATAAAAAATGTTCAAGTCTACTGGTATTGTGACAGCTGACAGGACTTATGGACAAATGGAATTGTAGGTTGTGAGAGAAAAATGAGTCTAACATCAGTCTGTTTATTTTTAATCAAAATAGATGTTGATTTTATCTATCCTGAATGAATGAATAGCCATAATTTTCCCCTCTTTACTACTACTGCAAATTTTATTGACAGTTATTAATACTGAACCATCACAGTGACCCTCTAATATGGAGAAAGGAGTCTGCAGTTAACTGTGACTGTGAAATAGTACCCTAATTCTGTGGTCAACATTTTGATGGAGACTTGAAATGAATTTCAAAGATTTTTGTTTCATTTTTCCTCTCTATGCTTTGACATAGTTAATATAGTGTTGGAGTAATGAATTACCTTTAGTTTTGATAAAAGTTAAATGTGAAATCATGGAATCATGCTATCTGCTAAGTCACTTCAGTCATGTCTGACTCTGTGCAACCCCATAGATGGCAGCCCACCAGGCTCCCCCATCCCTGGGATTCTCCAGGCAAGAACACTGGAATGGCTTGCCATTTCCTTCTCCAATGCATGAAAGTGAAAAGTGAAAGTGAAGTCGCTCAGTCAGAGAAAGGAAACTAAAAAAAATATTTTCTATTTCTTCTACGACTAAAAACAATTTAGGTGTTTCTGCTCTTTGGTTAATATTTTTAGTATGTGTTTCCTCATCAGTTCAGTTCAGTTCAGTCGCTCAGTCATGTCTGACTCTTTGTGACCCCATGAATCGCAGCATGCCAGGGCTCCCTGTCCATCACCAACACCTGGAGTTCACCCAAACTCATGTCCATGGAGTCTGTGATGCTGTCCAGCCATCTCATCCTCTGTCATCCCCTTCTCCTCCTGCCCCCACCCTGCCAGCATCAGAGTCTTTTCCAATGAGTCAACTCGTTGCATGAGGTGGCCAAAGTATTGGAGTTTCAGCTTTAGCATCAGTCCTTTCAAAGAACACCTAGGACTGATCTCCTTTAGGATGGACTGGTTGGATCTCCTTGCAGTCCAAGGGACTCTCAAAAGTCTTCTCCAACACCACAGTTCAAAACCATCAATTCTTTGGCGCCCAGGCACTCAGCTTTCTTCACAGTCCAACTCTCACGTCCATACATGACCACTGGAAAAACCATAGCCTTGACTAGACAAACCTTTGTTGGCAAAGTAATGTCTCTGCTTTTGAATATGCTATCTAGGTTGGTCATAACTTTCCTTCCAAGGAGTAAGCATCTTTTAATTTCATGGCTGCAGTCACCATCTGCAGTGATTTTGGAGCCCCAAAAAATAAAGTCTGACACTGTTTCCCCCCATGTATTTCCCATGAAGTGATGGGACCAGACGCCATGATCTTCGTTTTCTGAATGTTGAACTTTAAGCCAACTTTTTCACTCTCCTCTTTCACTTTCATCAAGAGGCTTTTTAGTTCCTCTTCACTTTCTATCATAAGGGTGGTGTCATCTGCATATCTGAGGTTATTGATATTTCTCCTGGCAATCTTGATTCCAGCTTGTGCTTCTTGCAGTCCAGCATTTCTCATGATATACTCTGCATATAAGATAAATTAGCAGGGTGACAATATACAGCCTTGACATATTCCTTTTCCTATTTAGAACCAGTCTGTTGTTCCATGTGCTGTTCTAACTGTTGCTTCCTGACCTGCATATAGGTTTCTCACTAATTGTTTTTATAAAACACTAGGCAAAGATTTTGGAACCAAGAAAATAGTCTGTCACTGTTTCCATTGCTTCCCTATCTATTTGAAATGATGGGACCAGAGACCATGACCTTAATTTTTTGAATGTTGAGTTTTAAGCCAGTTTTTTCACTCTCCTCTTTCACCTTAATCAAGAGGCTCTTTAGTTCCTCTTTGCTTTCTGCCTAACAGTGGTGTCATCTTTATTTATTTTTTTATTTCCTTGGGCTTCAAAATCACTGCAAATGGTGACTGTAGTCATGAAATTAAAAGATGCTTGCTCCCTGGAAGACAAGCTATGACAAACCTAGGCAGAGTATTAAAAAGCAGAGGCATTACTTTGCAAACAGTGGACCATATAGTCAAAGCTACTGTTTTTCCAGTAGTTATGTATGGATGTGAGAGTTGGACCATAAAGAAGGCTGAGTGACAAAGAATTGATGCTTTTGAACTGTGGTTGTGGTGAAGACTCTTCTTCAAAGACTCTTGTGAATACCTTCAACTAAAGGATATCAAACCAGTCAATCCTAAAGGAAATCAGTCCTGAATATTCATTGGAAGGGCTGATGCTGAAACTGAAGTTTCAATACATTGATCACCTGATGCAAAGAGCTGACTCATTGGAAAAGTCCCTGATGCTGGGAAAGATTGAAGGCAGGAGAAGAGGAAAACAAAAGATAAGACGATTGGATAATATCACTGACTCAATGGACAAACAATCTGAGCAAACTTTGGGAGATGGTGAAGGATAGGAAGCCTGCTGTGCTGCAATCCATGGGCTCTGCAAAGAGTCGGATATGACTAAATGAAGAACAGCAACAACCATTTTTAGAACTTGCTGTCATTCACTATTAACAAGGGAAAATTAACTGCAGCCTGACAAGCTTCAGTCTATTGAGTCACAAAGAGTCAGACAGGACTGAGTGACTGAACAATAAAAACAAAGATATATCCGAGGAGCGTTGTTGTTTTTTTTAACATAAATTTATTTAATTTATTTGGAGGTTAATTACTTTACAATATTGTATCCTTTTAAACTTTCTCTGAATGTCAGTATTCCCTAAATTTCATTTATGAGTTCAGATATTTGTATGATTTTTTCTTTTTCTTCTTACATGAATTTTATCTATGCATTAGAAAGTTCAAAGGCTGAATTCTTGAGGTTATCTGGAAGTGTTACTGTTTTTCTGTTTTTCTATTCATTATTTCCTGACTTAATCGTTTATCGCTGCCTTCCATTTTCCTTAGATTATTATGTTTTCTAAATTCTCTTTGAACTCTGATTGTATTTCTCTATTGTTTTGAAGCATCTAACATTCGAGCATTCTTACTTTTAATATTCATCCCTGGTTACCCACAGAAGTGCTATTCAAGTGTTGGGTAATTTAAATGGCACAGCCACCAATCCATCAGTGAGGTCATTTGGGCCAAGCACAGAGAGTCTTTGTCAGGGTGCAATAGTGAAGTACAGCACTGTTTAAGGATATTATAGTCTTTCTGCTTGAATGCTTCAAGGCATTTTTGATTATCACTGAAGCCCAGGAAATTTCCTAGAACTTGTCCTAGGAAATACTATTAGATCTGAATACTTTACAGTACAATACAATATGAACTGAGGAGACCCCGATTCAATTGCTTAAGATCCACTGGAGAAGGGGTAGGCTACCCACTCCAGTATTCTTGGGCTTCCCTTGTGGCTCAGCTGGCAAAGAATCTGACTGCAAAGTGGGGGACCTGGGTTTGATCCCTGGGTTGGGAAGATCCCCTTGAGAAGGGAACGGCTACCCACTCCAGTATTCTAGCCTGAAGAATTCCATGGACCAGTCCATGGGTTGCAAAGAGTCGGACAGGACTGAGTGACTTTCACTTTCACATGAACTCTTTTAGCATATTGATTAATCCCTCAAAACTTTGCTTGGAAAAGTTTTGTCAAATACTTTTACTCTATTTTTTTCTTAATGGTATTTACTACAAATATATATTCTCCTTTATTTGTCCTCTATAGTTATTACTTTTCCATATTATTTTTCACAAGTTATTTTAGATTTCATTTTTGATTCCTTTGCAATACCCGTTCTATTATACATTTATTTTCACTATCTATAGAAAGTTTATTTTTTCTGTGTTGTTTTGTTTTGCTTTTTTTTTTTTTCTTCCTGATTTCTACCAGCTAATATTTTGTCTCATCTACCCTCACCCATATAGACGACTTCACTGGTGGCTCAGACAGTAAAAAATCTGCCTACAAGTGTTTGATCCCTGGATGGGGAATATCCCCTGTAGAAGGAAATGGCAACCCACTCCAGTATTCTTTCCTTGAGAATCCCACGGACAGAGGAGCCTGGTCGGCTACAGTCCATGGGGTCACAAAAGAGTCAGACATGACTCAGCAATCAAATAACAGCCACGATAATCAACCATTATAAATTCCCTGAATTTTTATATCCAAACCTTGAATTCTATCTTCAAAGCCCTCAAGTTTAAAAAAGTATATTTTCTATCTTGACTTTTGATTGCCTTACTGCTATATTCTTGCCCTGTGTTCTTCACCATCAGTTTGGTTACACTGTTTCTTTATATTTTCTTTTTAAATCATGCACTATCATTTACTTGAGTCTATGATGGTTCCATTTAGTTTATTAATAATTTTTGAATAAGATTGTTCCTATCAGACCAGCAATTGGCAGCTCTTTCATGTGAGGAACGGAAGTCATAGATCTGTAGGAGTGAAAATTCTGCCTCATTCTTAGTGAAAAATCTTTATTTTGTGGCATTGAGTGACTCTGTGTATATTTGCACATATGTGTGTGTGTGAGAGAGAGAGAGAGAAAGAGAAGGAGAGAGGAAAGAGAATTGTTTACCTTTTCTCCCCTGAGTAACAAAGATCTAGATCTATTAGACTAAAAACTATTCATAATTTTACTCTTTAATTGTCCTTTCAGTTGCTTCTTACAGAAATGAT
This sequence comes from Oryx dammah, assembly GCF_014754425.2. NCBI lineage: Eukaryota > Metazoa > Chordata > Mammalia > Artiodactyla > Bovidae > Oryx > Oryx dammah. Next base: position 7,996,176 of record NW_024070187.1, read on the forward strand.
GATTTCCTACAAACTGCTTATTGCAGAAAATGATCATTTTATAGATTTAAAAAAACTCTTACATAGTTTATTGTTATAATCATTATTTTACAAAACAAAAATTTTGGTACATTTTGCAACTTATTAACAGATTGTGGAATGAATCTTCTATTCTATTTGAATAATCAGTTTCCTCTCTAGCTTTATATTTTTGGCTTCTTTATCTCAGGGTTATTGCTTTATGATGTGGGCCCTTATAAACAAGAAGTCACATGAAGTCATTCTAAACTTTTCTCCCTTGCCTTTCTCTTATATGGATTCTTGTAGGTTGAAATAATTGACTTTCAAGCTCCCTTCCAACTAGAAGTGGCTACATATACATGGAATCACCAACTCAATGGACATGGGTTTGGGTAAACTCTCAGGAGTTGGTGATGGACAGGGAGGCCTGATGTGCTGAGGTTCATGGGGTCACAAAGAGTCGGACACAATTAAGGGACTAAACTGAACTGAACTGAACATATACATTCCTGCCATGTGATGTAGAAAAAAGTCTCTATAGAAGTTTTTTTTTTTGGGTCATGATTAAAGTAAACCAGTCACCTTTTCCCTCATTCTCTTTGCCTGAACTATGAATGTTGTTTCTGGAACTGCATTGCCACCATGAGGCCACCAGGGAAAAATAAGTCAAATGATAAGTATGCTAGAGGAAAGATAGGGTTCAAAATCTTTAATAGTATGCTGAACCTTTCTAAAAGACGTGCTTCCATACTTTTCTATGTGAGTAAACACAATGCACTCTCTACTTATGTTGTTGATTTATGGCTTTTCTCTGACTTAACACTTCTGTGAAGTGAAAGAGGAATATCCTGTTTCATACACAGAGCTTTCTGGGAATGACTTTTTTTTCAGTCCAAATACCTTTCCTAGGTCCTAAAATTAACAAGTTCTTTTAGACACTTAAAACTCTCTTGCTGCTGCTGCTAAGTCGCTTCAGTCGTATCCGACTCTGTGCAACCCCATAAACGGAAGCCCACCAGGCTGCCCCATCCCTGGGATTCTCCAGGCAAGAACACTGGAGTGGGTTGCCATTTCCTTCTCCAATGCATGAAAGTGAAAGGTGAAAGGGAAGTCGCTCAGTCGTGTCTGACTCTTAGCGACCCTGTGGACTACAGCCTACCAGGCTCCTCCGTCCATGGGATTTTCCAGGCAAGAGTACTGGAGTGAGGTGCCACTGCCTTCTCCAAAACTCTCTTATGTTCTGCCAAATATACAGGACTTCTTATTACCATAGCCCCACTCTCTTTGAACATACTCTAGGTCAAATTTTCTCTCACAATGCTCCTTTATTATAAATATCTATTATTATTCCTTCAATAAAGAATGTGTTGAAATGTCATCTCTGGTGTATACTTTTTCATTCTCTTTCCTGCTTTTGTACTGTGTATATTTCAATAAAACTTTATTGTTCATTCTTTCAGTTTGATCCTTATTTCTTCCTGATGTATTTTTCTTCTGCCTGGCGGATTTCCTCTAACATTCCTTTTCATGTTAGTCTGCTGGAGATATATTCTTTTCACCTCCTAGCTCCTAAGTTCACCTTGCCTTTGTTGTTGAAAAATATTTTCACTGAGTATAGAATTCTGGACGGATGGGTTTTACCTTTCAACATTTTGCCCTGCTTCCTTATTATACTCATTGCTTTGAAGAATAATTATGCTATCATTCTTATTTTTTCCCAATTTTTATAATAGGTCTTTCTACTCTGGCTGTTTTTAAGGGTTTGTTATCAGTGTTTTAGGGCAATTTGATTTTTATTTGTTTTCATGTAGTTTTCTTTGTTGTTCTCAGAGTGATTTTGATGAGTTTCTTGAATCTGTGCACTTATGATTTTCATCTAATTTTAAATTATTTTCAAAATTGTTTTGTAAAATAGCTTTTCTGACACTCCATCCCTCTTTCAAGGACTTCAATTAACAGTGGCTTGGGTGGTAAAGAATCTGCCTGCAATACAGGAGACCCAAAATTTGATCAATGGGTCAGGAAGATCCCCTGGAGAAGGGAATGGTTACCCACTCCAGTATTCTTGCCTGAAAAATCCCACGGACAGAGTAGCCTGGCAGGCTGAGGGACTAACACTTTTTTACAAGGTTCTTTGAAGTTGTTCCATGATTCACTGATGCTCTTTTCTTCCTTCCTTTCCTTTAATTCTTTTTTAATACCTTCTTTTTTTTTTTTTTTTAATTTGGCCATGGCATAGGACATGCAGGATCTTAGTTCCCCAACCAGAACCCATGCCCTCTGCAGTTGGAGCATAGAGTCTCAGCCATTTGACCATAAGGAAAGTCTTTCTATCTTCAATTTGGATAGTCTCTAAAAATATGTCTTTAACTTTACTATTTATACTTTAAAAAAATTCTACTTTAAATGAATCTAGGAGACAGGTCATTGTTTCCTGCCATCTGGAAACTAAAAAGACACCTTTGCTAATTGATGTTTTCTAGTGAAAATGTAATAAAAATGAGAAGGAAATGAAGAGTACTAATAGTGGGAAAAGGAAGCAGTTTCTGTTTATGCTTTCCATCAGATTTTCAGCATGTGTTTATGTATGTGTGTTTGTGTTTGCAGGTATGTATATATGTATCTAACATATGTAATATATAATTATAATATATACACATCGATTCCAACTATTTGTATTACACATATATTATTCTCTATATGTATGTATAGGGGAGAGAGTTGAAAACAATACATTGGTTTTAGATAGTAAGAATGAGATAAAATATTTCATATATATCAGTTAATTTTATAGTAAACACTCAAAATAAATAGTTTATTATTATAATCAGATTTTTAATTTATTTTTATGCTGTTGTAAACCACCAATTTGTGGTAATCTGTTATAGCAAATTAATACAGTTCCCAAGTACCTTAAAAGTAGAGTATATTCATTCTTATTATTTAGTTGATATTTTATTCTTCTGTCCATATTGTAGGTTTACTCTGACATTGATACTGTTAATATACTCAGGAAAGATACACTGGGATTTCAAAGAAAAAAAAAATTCTAAAGTATATTCAGTGAAAAGTATAGGAATTCTAGGAAGCCCATATCCTATAAGTCTAAGATTTTTAAATAAATAGTGTGACTTACACATAAAGCAAACAATTTTAAACAAAGAGCTGAAATTCTTATAAACTACAAGTTAAATTTATTTAAAAATGTTTTCAATCCTTATTTTTTATTGAAGTATAGTTGATTTATAATGTGTTAATTTTTGCTTTTGAATTGTGGTGGTGGAGAAACTCTTGAGAGTGCCTTGGACTGCAAGGAGATTAAACCAGTCAATCTTAAAAGAAATCAACCATGAATATTCATTGGAAGGACTGTTGCTGAAGCTGAAGCGTTAATACTTTGGTCACCTAATGCAAAGAGCCGGCTCTCTGTGATCTCATGGACTGCAGCATGCCAGGCTCCTCTGTCCTCCACTCTCTCCTAGATTTTGCTCAAATTCATGAGTTAGTGATACTATCTAACTCATGAAGGGATATCACCTCATTCTTTGCCACTACCTTCTACTTTTGCCTTCAAAATTTCCCAGCACTAAGGCCTTTTCCAGTGGGTAAGCCCATAAGACTTTTCCAATAAGTCTTTTCCAGTAGCAGAATTGAAAAGCATCAACTCTTCAGCACTCAGACTTTATGGTCCAACTCTCATATCCAGTACATGACTACTGGAAAAACCATAGCTTTGAGTATACCGACATTTGTCAGCAAAATGATTTCTTTGTTTTTTGAATACTATCTAGGTTTGTCATAGCTTTCCTTTTATGGAACAAGCATCTTTTATTTCCATAGATATATTCATCATCCATAGTGATTTGGAACCCAAGAAAATGAAATCTGCAACTGTTTCCAATTTTTCCCCTTCTATTTGCCATAAAGTGATGGGACTGGATGCCGTGATTTTGGTTTTCTGAACGTTGAGTTTTAAGTCAACTTTTTCACTCTCCTCTTTCACCCTCATCAAGTTACTCTCACATTCTGTCATTACAGTGGTATCGTCTGCATATCTGAGGCTGTTGATATTTCCTCTGGGAATCTTGATCCCAGCTGGTAATGCATCAGCCTGGCATTTAGCATCTTGTACTCTGCATAGAAGTTAAATAAACAAGGTAACAGTATACAACCATGTTGTACTCCTTTCCCAATTTTGAACCAGTCCTTTGTTCCATGTCCGGTTCTGTTACTTCTTGAATTGCACACAGGTTTCTCAGGAAACTTAAAACTCAGCATTGTAACTTAAGTATATTTCAGAGTTTTGCTTTATTACTGAAAGAAATATCCAAATGCAGAATACATCTTGGTGGTCAAAATATTATCTGAAATCACTTCATTGTTTTAGTTAATTTTCTGTGTATATGTGTTCATCTGATTAACTGTGATAAAAGTTTACTCACAAATTTTTCTCATGTGATAATTTGTATCTCCAGAAAGACCTATATACTGTTGTTTATTAAAGTATTGATATCATATGATAGATTAACTTAAATTTTACATTTTTTATAGAAAACAAAAGTTAGGTATTATTCTCAGTTTTGGTAACAAACATCAGCCAAGTTACAGATAAAATTTACCCAGCCTCTCTAAGTGTTTCTTGCATCATCTTCCTATGGCTCAACTATCAGCAAGCTGCCAAATGCAGCTGATTGCCATGAAACATCAAAGAGCCTCATTATTTGGTGTCATTGCAAATCCTAGCATCTCAATCTCAACAGGACCCTAAACTCGACCTTGCAATCTGTCTGGTATGCACTCTCTCCCATTTCTTTAGAAATTGTTTTCAATTTGTTTTGTATTTTCATCAAATCACCTAGTTCTCAGCAAACTAACTCAATTCCTACATCTCAGAAAGACCACTAGACAAAACTTTCTAAACTCCATATATTCAAAATATCCCTCCACAATTATTTCTGCCTTCTTTTTCTCTGTACTGAAGGAAGAGACCTTTCTTCTGCTTTAGATAAGTCTCTGCCCCTTTGTCATTTTACACGTCCTCCTGGCTCCACAGTGGAGCTGTTGTTCCATCAGTTAATTCTTCATTCTAAATTTGTATTCTCACTCTAGTTCTTTTTTTTAATCAGCAATCTGGTTTATATTTTTAAAATATTTGCTATTTGTTAATTATAATATGTTATTACTGCATTTTATTTTGTGAAACAGAGTTGAGTCCAAATGACCCAAAGGCATATAATTAGATATCCAGAAAGACAGCAATGTATCTAATGGTGGCATCAGCAGACATAGCATTTAAGTTAATGTTTAGGAAAGAAAACTCTAGAAGAATTTTTTGTGTTAAATTGTAGGTCAAGAAAAAAATATATGAGTACAAAAATTAACAAACACCCTATTACTCTAAGGTCAGAAATAAGAATTAGTCCAGAAAAGGTAGGATGATAATTCTGTATCCAGTAGGCTCAGGATTTTGTCTGAATTCTATTATTTTTCCTATCAATACACAATCCATTCCTAGACTATGTCAACCTAGAACAGAGGTTGACATGTGATATGTTCAGTATACATCATTCAACTGAGTAACCCCACAAGGTGGGAACTGTAGAACTGCTGGCCGAGATTGAGGGGGATCAGAAATTGCTGCTCAAGGAAGGAGATGATGAGATGAGGTAATTGTAGCTTTGGGAGCTGGAATGGGAAGAACTATATCTTATCTCACTCCCTTTGTCCAAGCTTGAAAATAGGAAATTAAGTAAATTAATATAAAGTTTTTTTTTAACCTGAAAGAGGAAAAAGTTACATAACTCTAAGAATAAATGCAAGCAAAAAATGCAAATGGATGTAATTTGCCAGAATGAAAAGGTAGAAAGTCTAATTTTTTAAAAAAGTGAAGAAATTTTCCACTTTTGAATGTAAGTTAAAGAACAGTATGCTTTTAAAGTAGCAATAAAATCATTAAATATATTATTACATGTATTGAGATGTCATTTTTTCATTGGTCAATAAAATGTAAAGATGATCAAGATATTCTAAATTTTGAACACTAATAACTGGGTTAGAGATGTTTGTGGAGAATTTTTTTCAGAACTCTTCTAAAATTTAAAAAATAATTACTATTTTGCCAAGGCAGATTTGTTCTTAAATAGATAAAATGGAACAAAATTGAAAGGTAGAAAAATTTTTTTCTATAAGTATAATTATAAAGAGATCAAGTTTTAATGATATGGCAATGAGTATATTCTTACTGGTTATGCTTCTCACTCCTAGTAATATTTTAGATGATTCTTGTTTCCTTCATGTATGGTAAGTAAATCAAAACTTCCTCTTCACTATTCCTTTCTTGCTTTTCATTTGAAATATAAACAGCAGGAGAAGAAAGTGAAAGGGAAAGTTTTGGTTTAATTATCATAGCTGAAGAGATGAGGATACAGAATGACATAAATAGATAGGAGTAAGGAATAATAGGGAATACGGGTTCAAGTAGGTGTCAGTATGTTATCATCCTTTTTTGATCTCTCTATTAGTTTCATTTACTAATTCATAGAATAAGAAACTTTAAAAAATTTTAACCATCCATGGTTTTTGTGCATTTTATGTGAAACTTCATACCCCAATAATAAAATGGCAACAATGAAATTATAACTTTCTTTGATTTCATGTGGTCAATTAGTAAGAAATATGCTTGGGTGAGGATCACATTTTTATTTCGTGCACTGTGTTTACAGAAAAAAAACTGGTTGGATATTTCAAATTTTGCATCACCTTTTTCCTAATGAATAAACAGGAAACCATTATGTCAGGAAGCATTGTAAACTGTTTGACTTATTTGGAAAACTGAAATTCTCATTTAGACAACTCATACCCCAAGAGGTATTATATTGAATGAAATGTTATAAAATCAGCAGATTAACATAGTTTTAGTAAAGCATTGTTTTCTTTAATATAGTGTTAAATACACTCATTTCCCTTGAGTTAGTTAAAGAGTTTGGTGAAATCATTTAGGAAAATAAGTGCTGGAGCTGTCTGAAAAAAAAAAAAACTCTAATAAATTGAAAAATTAGTAAGCAGCATTAATAAATCTGGGTGTTAAAAGATCCTGAGTTAGGGTGCATTTCAGGCATCTATTTTAATGTCTTTTTAAAAAATTAGGTATAACATTCTTAATAACTGCCAAAACAAAAATTATTCTAAAATTCAGGATACTGTTTTACCTCCAAGAATTGCCCAGCCAGAGGAAAAGATTTGATCTGAGAGTGAGGAGTAAGAGATATGAGTGCTGTTTGAGGTGGAGAGCCCTCTCAGAGATTCTTGGGCAATGTTGGCCAACCCTTACAAAGATCCACAGTGGGGCTAAGTGGGCACTGCAGAGGAGGATCAAAGCTTGCAGATTTCCCATCAGAAAGTGATTTGAATGTGGATTTGGCATTGACTAATGTGAAAAAGCTTGCCTTTGAACTACCATAAATCTGTGTTTACTTTCTAATGAATTGTTGAATATAAAATTGACAATTAAGACAAACTAGGGCTTGTTGAATCTTCAATAACTTTATTTTACAAATATTGATCTCTCATTATATATATATATATAATCATAGAGAGGATTAATGGTCAAATAGCAAGATTCAAAAAAAATGATTTAGGGTCTACTTTGTCAGAAATATTAACTTGAAAGCACTTTTACTTTCTCAGACAAAATTGAGAAGCTGTTCTTTTCAGAAGATTGACAGAAACAAAAATGAAAGGTTTACCCCAATCTAATCTGAAACGTGTATATTATTTTGCAATTCTAAATTTTGCTAAGCTGTGCTTTGTTATTATGTCTCTGAGTGGTTTTTCCATTGTTTTGATTCTAAGACAATATACCTGTATCATTGTCCAATAAAATTGCATATATGTTTAACTGTCTTGACTGACAATGTGTGAATACTGTCTATGCAGTGTGTGTTGAATTCTTTGAAAATACATAATTTTTATTAAAGAATGTGTTTTGTATTATATGAAGAAAAATTTGAGAATATTTGGGTATTATTTTTCTTAGGTTTTCATAAATGTGGCCTAACAGGATGCTTTCTTGTTTACAGGGTTTCTGTCTTTATAATTTTTTAAAAATTAAAATTTGGTACAACTGAAAAGGGAATTCCCTTCAGGCTTACGTTGTACAGAGAATAAGTAGAGACATTAACAAGTTAACTTCTGAGGCCAAGGATTCACATGTTAGTCAGGTTAGATGTACTGTTTATTTGTCAATTGATCTAAGCTTAGACTATGGGAAGAATTCAGAAAAGAAAATGGATTAAAAAAAATTAATCCAAATACTTGGGAATTTTTTAAGGAATCTCCACACTGTTCTCCATAGTGGCTGTACTAGTTTGCATTCCCACCAACAGTGCAAGAGGGTTCCCTTTTCTCCACACCCTCTCCAGCATTTATTGCTTGCAGACTTTTGGATTACAGCCATTCTGACTGGTGTGAAGTGTACCTCATTGTGGTCTTGATTTGCATTTCTCTAATAATGAGTGATGTTGAGCATCTTTTCATGTGTTTGTTAGCCATCCGTATGTCTTCTTTGGAGAAATGTCTATTTAGTTCTTTGGCCCATTTTTTGATTGGGTCATTTATTTTTCTGGAATTGAGCTGCATAAATTGCCTGTATATTTTTGAGATTAGTTGTTTGTCAGTTGCTTCATTTGCTATTATTTTCTCCCATTCAAAAGGCTGTCTTTTCACCTTGCTTATATTTTCCTTTGTTGTGCAGAAGCTTTTAAATTTTTTTCTTTTCTTTTTTTTTTAAATTTTAATTTTTACTTTATTTTACTTTACAATACTGTATTGGTTTTGGCATACATTGACATGAATCTGCCACGGGTGTACATGAACTCCCAAACATGAACCCCCCTCTCACCTCCCACCCCATATCATCCCTCCGGATCATCCCCGTGCATCAGCCCCAAGCATCCTGTATACTGCATTGAACGTAGACTGGCGATTCGTTTCTTACATGATAGTATACATGTTTCAATGCCATTCTCCCATATCATCCAACCCTCTCCCTCTCCCTCAGAGTCCAAAAGTCCACTCTACACATCTGTGTCTCTTTTGCTGTCTCGCATACAGGGTCATCATTACCATCTTTCTAAATTCCATATATATGTGTTAGTATACTGTATTGGTGTTTTTCTTTCTGGCTTACTTCACTCTGTATAATCTGCTCCAGTTTCATCCATCTCATTAGAACTGCAATCCCTCTGCTGGGCATACACACCGAGGAAACCAGAATAGAAAGAGACACATGTACCCTAATGTTCTTCGCAGCACTGTTTATAATAGCCAGGACATGGAAACAACCTAGATGTCCATCAGCAGATGAATGGATAAGAAAGCGGTGGTACATATACACAATGGAGTGTTACTCAGCTATTAAAAAGAAGCTTTTAATTTTAATTAGATCCCATTTGTTTATTTTTGCTTTTATTTCCAGAATTCTGGGAGGTGGATCATAGAGGATCCTGCTGTGGTTTATGTCGGAGAGTGTTTTGCCTATGTCCTCCTCTAGGAGTTTTATAGTTTCTGGTCTTATGTTTAGATCTTTAACACATTTTGAGTTTATTTTTCTGTGTGGTGTTAGAAATGATCTAGATTCATTCTTTTACAAGTGGTTGACCAGTTTTCCCAGCACCACTTGTTAAAGAGATTGTCTTTACTCCATTGTATATTCTTGCCTCCTTTGTCAAAGATAAGTGTCCATATTTGTGTGGATTTATCTCTGGGCTTTATATTTTGTTCCATTGATCTATAATTCTGTCTTTGTGCCAGTACCATACTGTCTTGATGACTGTGGCTTTGTAGTAGAGCCTGAAGTCAGGCAGGTTGATTCCTCCAGTTCCATTCTTCTTTCTCAAGATGACTTTGGCTATTTGAGGTTTTTTTGTATTTCCATACAAATCTTGAAATTATTTGTTCTAGTTCTGTGAAAAATACCGCTGGTAGCTTGATAGGGATTGCATTGAATCTGTAGATTGCTTTGGGTAGTATACTCATTTTCACTATATTGATTCTTCCAATCCATGAACATGGTATATTTCTCCATCTATTAGTGTCCTCTTTGATTTCTTTCATCAGTGTTTTATAGTTTTCTATATATAGGTCTTTAGTTCCTTTAGGTAGATATGTTCCTAAGTATTTTATTCTTTTCGTTGTAATGGTGAATGAAATTGTTTCCTTTTCTTTTTCTACTTTCTCATTATTAGTGTATAGAAATGCAAGGAATTTCTGTGTGTTGATTTTATATCCTGCAACTTTACTATATTCATTGATTAACTCTAGTAATTTTCTGGTGGAGTCTTTAGGGTTTTCTATGTAGAGGATCATGTCATCTGCAAACACTGAGAGTTTTACTTCTTCTTTTCCAATTTGGATTCCTTTTATTTCTTTTTCTATTCTGATTGCTGTGGCCTTATGATCCAGCAATCCCACTGCTGGGCATACACACCGAGGAAACCAGAATAGAAAGAGACACATGTACCCTAATGTTCTTCTCAGCACTGTCTATAATAGCCAGGACATGGAAACAACCTAGATGTCCATCAGCAGATGAATGAATAAGAAAGCTGTGGTACATATACACAATGGAGTATTACTCAGCCATTAAAAAGAATACATTTGATTCAGTTCTAATGAGATGGATGAAACTGGAGCCGATTATACAGAGTGAAGTAAGCCAGAAAGAAAAACACCAATACACTATACTGACACATATATATGGAATTTAGAAAGATGGTAATGATGACCCTGTATGCGAGACAGCAAAAGAGACACAGATGTGTAGAGAGGACTTTTGGACTCTGAGGGAGAGGGTGGGATGATTTGGGAGAATGACATTGAAACATGTATACTATCATGTAAGAAACGAAGTTCCAGTCTATGTTTGATGCAGGATACAGGATGCTTGGGGCTGGTGTATGGGGATGATCCAGAGAGATGATATGGTGTGGGAGGTGGGAGGGGGGTTCATGTTTGGGTACTCATGTACACCCATGGTGGATTCATGTCAGTGTATGGCAAAACCAATACAGTATTGTAAAGTAAAATAAAGTAAAAATAAAAATTTAAAAACAAACAAAAAAAACAAATACTTTGGGAACAACTAGTTATTGTCTCCAAAGACAACTGTTCAAGGCAGTCTCTTTGTGGTTGCTTGGTTCAGACATGTTAACATCTCAAAGCTTCCACATCTGCAACAAAAAGGAATTTGGAGGATTAAAATAGATCAACTATGTAATATATTATTTGACACATAAAAGATGCATATTGCATTTACTGATAATTACTTAATGATTATTTGTTGTCTTTCAGACTTAAGATCCAACCATTTTCTATTGTTTTTCCATATGGTGGGTTCTGGAGACTATATTTTTATCTCTCAATCATCACAATTATTTTTTCTTCTTGTCATATATATCCTTTCTCTCTTGAATTTATTTGTTGTCTTTCAGACTTGAGATTCAATCACTTTCTATTGTCTTTCCATATGGTGGGTTCTGGAGACTTTATTTTTATTTCTCAATCATCATAATTATTTTTTCTTCTCATCATATATATCATTTCTCTCTTGAATTTATTAATCCAACAACTACTTAATTAAACTCCTATGTAGAAGAAATTACACCACTGGATGGTGTAATTATGGGGTGAGACTATGACTATCATATAATCTGTTGTCCATTGGCAAACTCTAGACCAGATAATTGTTAAATAATGCAATTTATTTACAATGGAGACCTGAATAAATGGCTCTCTCAGGGCTGCTCATTCACGTTTTTCTTATTCACTCATACTTCAAGTTGAATTTGAGTATCTACTATGTGTATAAAATTATGGAGGGTAGCCTATAGTTGTAACAGGGATACACATCTCAAGAATTTAGATGAAATGTAATTTAGACACTGATCCTTGGTGAAAAACTTTAGGATGAATGTAGAATAAGGCCAGAAATTTATTGAATGATCTTTATAGAACACTGGTTTAATTCAATGATACTACTCAATCCAATTAAATAACATTTATTTAGAAATATGTTTTCATAATCAACCTCACAATGGTCATTCATATGCCAGCAACAAACACAAAGAAAATTTAAAATACAATAGCAGGAAAACTGTAAATTTTCTGGAAATAAATCTAAGCAAAGTTAAATAGGACTTCTTTATAAGATAGCATATAATGTTATTGAAAGAAATCGATAAAGATGTAAACAGATGAGGATATCTACTGTTTGCAATAACCAAAGAAGTTAAGTGCACCTAGCAAAAGGAAGTGCACAGGAAGGCCCCAGAGTATGCCAATGTTTAGAGGCCATGGGAAAGAAGACAAGACAACACATGAGACTGAGGAGAAACCCAAGAAGTAGGAATAAAGTAAGGTTACATATGATGCTATGAAAGTCAGTTGAATGTTATTAGAACAAGAGACTGATTCCCCTTACCAAGTGTGGCTGACAAGTCCATCGAGGTGAATCCTCAGTAACCACCAATAGGACTTAGGTCTAGTTTTACAAGGGTGACTTCCACATGGAAGTCATTGGTAACCTTTCAAAGACCTAATGAAGGACATGGAGTGTTCAAAAGAGAATGGACATTTTTTCTTTCTCTAGAAGGAGGGAGGAAAACTGGGTGGGAGCCTGATGGGTAAAGGTTGTCATGAGAATTATTAAAATATATGTGTTGATTGATGGGAAATTTCCGGTAAAAGGAAGGGGTAATAATACAAAAGAGAAGACAGATATTTGTTAAAACAACATCCTTGAGTAGGAGAGAAGTCATATGATCTAGAACAAGATTGAAGAAAGTGGTCTTAGCCTTTGGTGTGGACAGTATATTCAGAACAAGCATAGAGAAAATAAAGTATGTGGCAGATATGCATGGACACATACATCTGCATAACTGTGGCCATGGATGTTCTGTTCTGACCACTTAAATTTACTGAATGAAATAGAAACCAAGCTCCTCATTTAAGCATGAGAATAGGAGATGGGTAGTTAAAGATACTAAGAGGGAAGGTTTGCAGTATTCACCTAGGAGACTGGGAAAATGAATGGACTGGGGACAATTTAGTATTATTTCCAAGTAGTGTTAATAGCCTTTGAATACAGCCATAAATAATGTAAAATGAAAATACTCATAATGTCACAAAATCAAAATATATTTAAAATGTACTTTATGCCTAGACTGCAAGCTACAAGTGAAAGTTGCTCAGTCGTGTCTAACTCTTTGTGACCCCATGGACTGTACAGTCCATGGAATTCTCCAGGCCAGAATACTGGAGTGGGTAGCTTTTCCCTTCTCCAGGGGGATCTTCCCAACCCTGGGATCGAATCCAGGTTTTCCACATTGCAGGCAGATTCATTGCCAGCTAAGCCACAAGGGAAGCCCAAAGTTACAAAGGCATATGTAAATAAGTTGTGCAAAGACAGTTTATGTATGAATAAAATTACATTATAGAATGATAGAATTTATGTCAGGGCTGTAAAATAGTAATTATTGCTGATTATACAATATAATTATGATGAGGTTCTTTTCTTTCTTTATCTGTATTTCTGTATGTCAGTGTTTTGTAATGTATAAATATTGAGTTAATAACAAACATACATTTCAGGAATTTTTATATGTAAACTAAGAAGAAAAATGATTATATAAATAAATGCATGTATTCTTTATCTAAATTTAGCAGTGATTAATACTTTATCTTATTTACTGAATAAATTTCTCCTTTCTCTCTCTCCTACACAGAAGCATATTGTACACTTCAACCCTAAATACTTCAGTATGTATCTCCTAAAAATGATATTCTCTACCTAGCCATTATGCCATTATCACACAAAATAAAATAAATGATAATTTTATTACGATAGCATCACTATGAACAAAGCTAGTGGAGGTGATGGCATTCCAGTTGAGCTATTTCAAATCCTGAAAGATGATGCTATCAAAGTGCTGCACTCATTATGCCATCAAATTTGGAAAACTCAGCAGTGGCCACAGGACTAGAAAAGGTCAGTTTTCATTCCAATCCCAAAGCAAGGCAATGCCAAAGAATGCTCAAACTACCGCACAATTGCACTTATCTCACATAAACAACAGACTGGTTCCAAATAGGAAAAGGAGTGTGTCAAGGCTGTATATTGTCACTCTGCTTATTTAACTTCTATGCAGAGTACATCATGAGAAACGCTGGACTGGAAGAAACACAAGCTAGAATCAAGATTGCTGAGAGAAATATCAATAACCTCAGATATGCAGATGACACCACCCTTATGGCAGAAAGTAAGAGGAACTAACGAGCCTCCTGATGAAAGTGAAAGAGGAGAGTGAAAAAGTTGGCTTAAAGCTCAACATTCAGAAAACGAAGATCATGGCATCTGGTCCCATCACTTCATGGCAAATAGATGGGGAAACAGTAGAAATAGTGTCAGACTTTATTTTGGGGGGCTCCAAAATCACTGCAGATGTTGACTGCAGCCATGAAATTAAAAGACGCTTACTCCTTGGAAGAAAAGCTATTACCAACCTAGATAGCATATTCAAAAGCAGAGACATTACTTTGCCGACTAAGGTCCATCTAGTCAAGGCTATGGTTTTTCCAGTAGTCATGTATGGATGTGAGAGTTGGACTGTGAAGAAAGCTGAGCACCGAAGAATTGATGCTTTTGAACTGTGGTGTTGGAGAAGACTGTTTAGAGTCCCTTGGACTGCAAGGAAATCCAACCAGTCCATTCTGAAGGAGATCAGCCCTGGGATTTCTTTAGAAGGAATGATGCTAAAGCTGAAGCTCCAGTACTTTGGCCACCTCATGCGAAGAGTTGACTCATTGGAAAAGACTTTGATGCTGGGAGGGATTGGGGACAGGAGGAGAAGGGGACGACAGAGGATAAGATGGCTGGATGGCATCACTGACTCAATGGACGTGAGTCTGAGTGAACTCCAGGAGTTGGTGATGGACAGGGAGGCCTGGCATGCTGCAATTCATGGGGTTGCAAAGAGTCATACACGACTGAGCGATTGAACTGAACTGATAATATTTCTAAGCCTAAATTAACAATTATTTTCTCATTCTGAAATTCATTTTATAGGTTAAAATTCAAATTGATTCTAATTATTTATAAAATATCTTATTGCTATTTTACTTTCATCTTACTTAATCTTAAACCCTCTTTATATGTTCATTCAAAGTTGCCACATTTTGAATAGTTTAGGTTAGCTTGTTTGTGGAACACACTATAATATGG
Organism: Oryx dammah; assembly: GCF_014754425.2. Taxonomy (NCBI): domain Eukaryota; kingdom Metazoa; phylum Chordata; class Mammalia; order Artiodactyla; family Bovidae; genus Oryx; species Oryx dammah. The sequence goes on from NW_024070187.1 coordinate 8,011,453, forward strand.
ATTTTCCTGATTGTTTCTTTATGACTAGTGAGTTTACTGAAATATTTACATGCAAACCTCTCTTACACCCAATAGTTTGCAACACAAAGAATATAGACAATATTTTGTAAGGGCTAAAAATGGGAGGTAAGCTTCTGTGTAGCAATCATAATTTATCTATTAAAAGATTATAATGCCCATTCTATTAAGACTACTATGAAGATTTAATGAAATAAGTTATGTAGAGTATGTAAAAGATATTGAAAAATATTTATCATTAATATTAAAATACTTATCTTTATGGTTATCAGTAAATATTGAATGAATTCTATCATTTGAATTCTTTTTTTTTTCTTTTTAAAATTTGTTTATTCTTCATTGGAAGATAATTACTTTATGATATCATGTTGGTTTCTGCCATACATAAATAAGAATCAACCACAGGTGTACATATGTCCCCTCCCTCTATTTTTTTTCATACATTATAGGTTTTATTTTTTTATTATTGTTTTTTAAATATAAATTTATGTATTTTAATTGAAGGCTAATTTCTTTACAATATTGTATTGGTTTTGCCATACATTGACATGAATCCACCACGGGGATACATGTGTTCCCCATCCTGAACCCACCTCCCATCTCAACGCATCCCTCTGGGTCATCCCAGTGTTCCAGCCACGAGCACCCTGTATCATTGAACCTGGACTGGCAATTCATTTCACATATGATAATATACATGTTTCAATGCCATTTTCCAAATTCATCCCATCCTCGCCCTCTCCCACAGAGTCCAAAAGACTTCTATACATCTGTGTGTCTTTTGCTGTCTTGCATACAGGGTTATCATTACCATCTTTCTAAATTCCATATATATGTGTTAGCATACTGTATTGGTGTTTTCCTTTCTGGCTTACTTCACTCTGTATAATAGGCTCCAGTTTCATCCACCTCATTAGAACTGATTCAAATGCATTCTTTTTAATAACTGAGTAATATTCCATTGTGTATATGTACCACAGTTTTCTTATCCATTTGTCTGTCGATAGACATCTAGGTTGCTTCGATGTCCTGGCTATTGTAAACAGTGCTGTGATGAACACTGGGGTACATGTGTCTCTTTCAATTCTGGTTTCCTTGGTGTGTATGCCCAGCAGTGGGATTTCTGGGTCATAAGGCAGTTCTATTCCAGTTTTTTAAGGAATCTCCACACTGTTTTCCATAGTGGCTGTACTAGTTTGCATTCCCACCAACAGTGTAAGAAGGTTCCCTGATCTCCACACCCTCTCCAGCATTTATTGCTTATAGACTTGAATAGCAGCCATTCTGACTGGCGTGAAATGGTACCTCATTGTAGTTTTGATTTGCATTTCTCTAATAATGAGTGAAGTTGAGTATCATTTCATGTGTTTGTTAGCCATCTGTATGTCTTCTTTGGAGAAATGTCTGTTTAGTTCTTTGGCCCATTTTTTGTTTGGATCATTTTTTTTTTTTTTTTCTAGAATTGAGCTGCAGGAGTTGCTTGTATATTTTGGAGATTAATTCTTTGTCAGTTGCTTCATTTGCTATTATTTTCTCCTATTCTGAGGGCTGTTTTTTCACCTTGCTTATAGTTTCCTTTGTTGTGCAAAGCTTTTAATTTTAAATAGGTCCCATTTGTTTAGTTTTGCTTTTATTTCCAATATTCTGGGAGGTGGCTCATAGAAGATCCTGCTGTGATGTATGTCAGAGAGTGTTTTGCCTATGTTTTCCTCTAGGAGTTTTATAGTTTCTGGTTTTATGTTTAGATCTTTAATCCATTTTGAGTTTATTTTTGTGTATGGTGTTAGAAAGTGTTCTAGTTTCATTCTTTTACAAGTGGTTGACCAATTTTCCCAGCACCACTTGTTAAAGAGACCCTTCAAAATAAATTGTGTACCTGCTTGTGCATAGATTTTTGGCTCCAAGATTATAGATTATCACTTCAAATAATCACTTTTTGGCTTTGTCCTATATGCCTCACCTTCAATACTTGAAATATTTTATACTGACCATATTAAAAAATGTATATTCCAAGGAAAAACTATTTTCACTCACCCTGATAATTTGAAAAATAGGTTTGACTTTGATTGGTGTCCACCTGATGTCAATAAGATAATTTATTGACATTACTATGTTGATTTTACACTATATCTTAGGCATAAAGAGTTAGTGTAGATGGAGCTATGGACTATTGTAATAATTGTAAGATCTATGTTGTGAGAATATTATCCAGATTCTATAAAATTATTAATATTCTTATGGTTATCAAAAACAATTTCAATACCAAATTTCCATCATTAATATTTTATTCACAATTAACATGTTCACAGAATATCCATTTAAATTTTGATGAGAAACAACTTTTGAAAATGAAATTTTGGAGGTAAAAGTACTACATCTTCAAGTCTTTTATTATACATGATCAAACAGAAATTAAGAAATATTTGTACTGATTTTATTACTGTGAGGAAAGCAAAAGAGCTATTTCAAACAGCATGGTTAAAAGTGCTTGCATTTGCTAATTTAGTTGTACATTTATAGAATGTGTTGTAGTTGTTATTTGTACTTACATTTATAGAATGTACTATTACTATTAATAGTATAGTTAATATTTGCACACATATGTTAATAACTGAAAGTATTTAACTATGTGTAATAGCAGGAAATCCTAAAGGAAATCAGTCCTGGGTGTTCTTTGGAAGGACTGATGCTGAAGCTGAAACTCCAATACTTTGGCCACCTCATGCGAACAGTTGAACTCATTGGAAAAGACCCTGATGCTGGGAGGGATTGGGGGTAGGAGGAGAAGGGGATGACAGAGGATGAGATGGCAGGATGGCATCACCAACTGGATGGACATGGGCTTGGGTGAACTCCGGGAGTTGGTGATGGACAGGGAGGCATGGCGTGCTGCGATTCACGGGGTTGCAAAGAGTCGGACGCGACTGAGGGACTGAACTGAACTGAACTGAACTGAATGTCAGGAAAACTGTTTTATATTCGTATATATGTAGAGAGAGTGTTTAGGTTTAACACTTGTCAGATACTTCAAATCTGTATCTTTACCTGGAATTTTAGTGATAAGTATATAGAACTAATATATAATTTTTGAAAATATGAACAAGCATATTCCTTGGGGTAATTGGTAAAATAATTAAGCAGCTCATTAAATGATGAGTCACCTAGCATATACTAAATACATAGCAAATGATTGGGAATTTTGAATATGGAAATTAAAGGCTATTATAATTTTGTTTAAGGATTTCAAAGTCCAATTGCTTTTTTTTTTTAATACTTAAGGAAAAAAAGTATGTGAAACTAAACAAGAAATTGGATGTTCCTAAACAAGTAAGAGGATGTCAAGAAATGTAATTCTTTAGCTTGGTTATAATTGGCTTTAACCAATTAAGGGGACATGGAATAGGGGAGAAGTGTTTTCAGGTAGGAGGAGAAGCCAAAGATGGGAAACTATTGGAATTTTTAGAGGCATTCAAGGCTATGTAAATGAATTTATATAGAAGAAGAAAAGGGTTAATATTGAGTTTGGAGAAAATGAGATTGGAGGATAAGCAGAGGAGGGATACTAAATCTAATTTATAAAAAACCCAAAGACACTATAGAAGCATTTTAAGCCACTAAGTAACATGATTACAATTCTTCATTTTCAAAGAAATTACATTAACAGTGATGGGACAAACAAGGTAAGTAGACCTTCAGTCTCAGGATAGTTTGATATTAGAATTTTAATTAGGTTTCACTGGCAGAAGAAATCATGGACATTGTATATAGATGATAATAAAATCTTTTGGCTCTATGGAAAAGGCTAAAAGATTGTATCAGAGGCCTTTATCTGTCTCTATTTTTCTTCCCAATTATTTTCTCTAATTGAGGAATGGACATTAAACACCAAACTATAATTGTCATTGTCTTTATAAGCTTCAGGAATTAGCACTGTTTCATCGGCCTTCCCTATATGCGCTTATGATGATCCAACCCAGGAAGTGTTCTGCTGTGATTTTAATGGCCGGAATGAAGGGCAGGATCCATTGTGTGAGGTTTATTGCTATCCTAAAAATGAACTTTATTGTTGTACTAGTACCATTATGCTATTATATATATTGATCATGTGATTTGGGTCATTTAATAGTTTAACTTTTATGAAGATTACAGGTTTTTTTTTTCTTTTACCACCATCAACTTTCATCTATTCTTTCCAACCTCGCAATTTAATCTTTAGTTGTTAGAAAAATTGAAAAATGTGCTACAGTTGGCCCTAGAAAGGGATGGAATAAATAAATACACTTAGCCTAGTTGTGATTTGCACTATGTATCTAGGCATATACTAAGTTTAAAAATATTTTCAAGAAAAATGTGATTATTCAGTCAGATCATATGAAAGTCTATTCTATTCCTAAAATCTTATTTTATTTATTTTTTGCAAGATGGTCTTTCTGACACATATTTAATATAACACAAACAAGTCTTTCTCCTCAAAAATAGATTTGACATAGTAAATTGTTTTAGAGGATATTTGATTTTTTTTTTTTCTGTTGTGAATGTAAATTGAGGAGAAACCTACAGATATAATCCACATTCAAATTCACACAAAGAATATAGTAGAAGAGTTACCATCTAGTACCAAAGAATAGTAAATGCTGAAGGAAATCTGTTTAAATTAGTAAATAATATTTTCCAGAAATTATTATTGGTATAAATAACAAAATTATTTTTATAATGAATTTTTAAACTATAATTGCTGTATTTGTCTCAAATACAATTTTGAGAAGATAACAGACCTCATGATATAAGAGGTAATAAAAGAGACTATAAATTTATTTTTAGGAGAACTTAAGGACTTGAATTTAGGCAAGGAATGGAAACAAATATGTAGTATGTATAGCATAGTGAATGATAAAGACTTAGGAATCAATGAAGTAAAGAAAATGTATAGGAAGTTTTGAGGAAGAAAATGGGTAATTAGGAAAGATTCAATGAAGTAATTATTATAATTCCAACAGCTCAGAGAGTATCTGAGATATCTGGAAGAAGAGTATTATGGTCAGAAAGATGGACAAGTTCAAAGGTTCTGGATGGCATCATCCTGTAATATTTGAGAAATGGAAGAAGCATAATGATAAAAGATACAGTGAGTGAAGGGGAGGGTATTTGAAGATGAGACTGAGATATAACAAAACAGTAGATTATGTAGGGTTCTGTAGGTAAAAGTAAGCATCTTAACATTTTCCTGATTTAAGTGAGTTGGAGATGTTTGAGCAGAGCAATGGCTAATTCTCTAAAAAGAAAAAAAAAAAAAACACAATCATTTTAGCTTTTATTTGGAGAATAAAATGCAGTGTGGGGGAGTAGCAAAATTTGGAATCAGACTCACAGTGGTGTCTGGTCCAAAGTTGCAGCAGAAGAGGTCATAAGAAGTATTGGATTCTGGGGATATCCTGGGAAGAATCAAACTCTGTAAACATATTAGATATCGCACAGGAGGAAATCAAGGATAATTTTGAAAGGGAAGGTTAAAAAATCAAAATTGGACATGTTATATTTAAAACATAAAGATGTCTATTATGCATATGTCTGGAGTCCAGAAAAGATCAATACTGGGCATATATTTGGTAGATTTCAATATGAAGCTAGTTATCACCTCTGGAATAGGTATAGATGGTAAATAAAAGTAGTTGAAATTACAATTCTGTAAACACTCTAACAAGAAATTCAGAAACATATTAAGAACAAGTAAATGAAAAGGAGACACCAATAAGGAAAGAAGAAAACTGGGAGACTGTGAGAATCTAACAACTAAATAACTGTATCAAAGGCTACTACATAATCAAGTGCAGCAAGAACTGAGAATTGATCATTTAATTTAAAAATATAGCAGACTTTTTAACTCAGAGGGAGAGGGGAGAGGGTGAGATGATTTGGGAGAATGGCATTGAAACATATATAATATCATGTAAGAATCGAACCGCCAGTCTATGTCTGATGCAGGATACGGCATACTTGGGGCTGGTACATGGGGATGACCCAGAGAGATGTTGTGGGGAGGGGGGTGGGAGGGGGTTTCATGTTTGGGAATGCATGTACACCCGTGGTGGATTCATGTCAATGTATGGCAAAACCAATACAGAATTGTAAAGTAAAATAAAAAATAATAATAATAAATAAAAATATGGAGGTCAATGGTAACATTGGTGAGAGAATTTTCATGAAGTGACATAGAAAAGACCAGTTCTGGCAGTTTCAAGAGAGAATGTTAAAAGAGAAATTGGAATTGACTAAATTATCCTTTCTTTGTAACTTTGGATATAAAAAGAATATACAGAGAGTAGCAGTTTCAGTGAGTGTAAGATGGCTTTTTAATATTAATAAAATTTATTCTTAGGGCAGTTTTAGGTTCACAGTAAAATTGAATGGGAAATAGAGTTTCAAGGTGCCCCTGCCCACACACCACACAAATTTCCCCATTATCAACATCCTGTATCATAGTGGGTACTTTAATTACAATTGACAAACCTGCGCTGACACATCGTAACCACCCAAGGTCTATAGTTGATCTTAGTATCTATTCTTCGTGTTATGCTGTCTATGGATTTGGGCAAATGTATAATGAAATATACCCACCATTATAGTGTTATAGAGAGTAGTTTCACTGCCCTAAAAATTCTCTGCACTCTTCCTCTTCATTTCCGTCTCCCCTCAACCACTGGCGTCTATTAATTTTTTTATTATTATTATCTCCGTAGTTTTGCCTTCTCCAGAGTATAATATAGCTGGAATCATACAGTATCTAGACATTCAGATTGTTTTCTTTCACTAACTAAAGTGTATTTAAGGTTCTCTGTATCTTTTTGTGTCTTGATCACATATTTCTTTTATCACTAACCAATATTTCATTGTGAATAGTTTATTACTACATTTTGTCCATTTACCTGCCAAAGGACATCTCCGTTTCTTCCAAGTTTTGGCAACTATAAATAGAGTTGCTGTAAATATTTCATGCAGGTTTTAGTGTAGACATAATTTTTCAGCTCCTTTGGAAGTTGTCAAGGAGCACAATTGCTAGACTGTACAGTAAGTAAGAATATATTTGTTTTTGAAGACCTCCCAAACTATCTTCCAAAATGACATAGTCTATGTCATTTTGGATTCCCACCAGCAATAAAGGAGAGTTCCTATGCTTCTACAACCTCATCAGCACTTGGTGTGGTCATTGTTTTGGATTTTGGCCATTCTAATAGGTTCGTAGTGGTATCCCATTGTTATTTCATTTTTGCATTTCCTTGAATATGTATGATGTGAAGCATTTTTTCATATGCTTATTTGTCATCAGAATAACTAAAGCTGGGATAAATCATAGTTGGTTATCATGTATTAGTATTAGGGAAATGCTGATCTTATAGAGTGAGTTAGGAAACATTCCTTCTACTTCTATCCTCTGAAAGAGATTATAGAGTACTGGCATACTTTCCTTTTTGTATCTTTAGTAGAATATATAAATGAGCTCATTTGGGCCTGGTGCTTTCCATATAAGAACGTTATTAGTTATCCAATTTACAGGTATAGATGCATTTAGATTAAATATTTCTTCTTGTGTGAGTTTTAGAAGATTATTTTCAATTTTGTTTTATTAAAGTAATCTTTGATTTCTCTTGATACATTGTTTTACCTATGTGTTACTTAGAAGTGCATTGTTTGGTATTCAAGTATTTGGGGATTTTCAAGTTATCTTTCTGTTATTGATTTTTAGCTTAATTGCATTGTTGTCTGGGAGCAGGCATTGCATAATTTCCTTCTTTCAAATGAAGTGTGAGTTTGGTGGCCCAGAATGTGGTCTATCTTGTTGAGAGTTGCATGTGAGCCTAAGAAGAATGTGTATTCTGCTTTCATTAGATGAAGTTTTCTCTGATGTCAATTATTTAAGTTAATTACTGATGTTTTTGAGTTTGTGTCCTTACTGATTTTCTGCCAGCTGGATCTTTGAGTTTCTGATAGTGGGATGTTGAAGACTGCACCTGTGTTAGTGAATTCATCTATTTCTCCTTGCAGTTCCATCAGTTAGACATTCTTATTTTAGGAATATATATCATGGTGGATGCTTAAGTCTTACTAGAGAATTGATCCCCTTCATCATTATATCATGCCCTTTATCCTTGGTAACTTTCCTTGCTTTGAAGTCCACTCTGTCTGAAAATAATATGGTCCCTCCTGCTAACATGTGACTCATTTTCACACGGTATTTTTCTCCATTCACTTACTTTTACTCTACATGTGTTTTTAGATATAAAGTGAGTGTCTTACATATAACATATGGTTAGCAGTTATTTTTTTAATTGGCACATTTAGACCATTGACAGTCAAAGTGATTACAGATATTACTTGGATTAGAACATACCATATTTTTATTTTTTTGTATTTGCTATACTTATTCTTTTTTCTTTTTGTATCCCATACTTTTTGTACCTTTTATAGTGCTAATTGAGGATAATTTATACTATTATTTATATATTACATAAAATGTAATTATACTATTCCATTTTCTCTATTTTCTTAGAATATCTATTTATTATACTTCTCTTTTTTTAAACTTTCTTTAGTGGTTCCCCTAGATTTTGCAATATATACTTACAGTTAATCCAGGTCCAAATAGTACTATACTAAGTTACAGGCAATGTTAGTACTTTACAATAACAAAGTAATCCTAATTCCTTTTTCCTGTCTCTTGTGTCATTTATGTCATTCATTTCATATATATAAGCATATCTGTATATATGTATATGTATGCATATGTGTGAATAATACTAATATACATAAGCATATGTGATAGAATATGTCATTGCTATTGTTATTTTGAACAAAGTGCTATTGTTGGATCAATTAAGAATTTTTAAAAAGTTTCTATTTTACCTTAGCTTCATCCTTTGATGCTATTTCTTTCTTTCTATTAGTCCAATTTTCTAACCTATATTATTTTTCTTCTCTCTAAAAGAACTTATTTCAATACTTTTTTCCAAGGTGGGTTTACTGGCAAATTATTCCCTCAATTTTTATTTGTTTGAGGAAGTCTTTATTTTTCCTTCAATTTTGAAAGAAAACTTTGCACAGTACAGAATTCTAGGTTAGTGTGTGTGTGTGTGTGTGTGTGTGTGTGTGTGTTTTTCCCTCTCCCTCAACATTTTAACTATTTCACTTTACTCTCTTTTCACTTGCATGGTTTCTGAGGAGAAGTCCAATTTAATTCTTATCTTTCTTTCAGGATTTTTATTTATCTTTGATTTTATGTATTTTAAAAATTATATTTCAAAGTATTTCATGTTTGTTTTGGGCATTTATCCTGCTTGGTATTCTCTGAGCTTCCTGAATCTGTGGCTTGGTATTTGACATTAAATTGGGAAAATGTTCAGTGATTAGTGTTCCAAATATTTCTTGTTTCCTCTTATTCTTCTCTTGCTAGTGTTCCCAGTATACTTATATTACATCTTTTTAGTCTCAAAGTCCTTAGATAGTATTTTTTTTTTCCAATTTTTGTGCTCTTTGTGTTTCAGTTTTCAGAATTTCTATTGAGATATCTTCAAGCTCATAGATTTTATCCTCAACCATGTATAATCTACTAATAAACCCATCAAAACATTCAATTATGTTACAGTATTTTGGATCTCTAATATTACTTTTAGGCTTTTTTTAAGGATTTCCTTCTCTCAGTTTGCATGCCCCATCTGTTCTTGCTTGCTGTTATTCATTAATACCCTTAGCATATTAATCATAGTTATTTTGATTTTCTAGTCTGATGATTCTAACATCTCTGTCACATTCATTTCTGGTGCTTGCTCTGAGTCTTCAAATTCCTTTTTTTTTTTCATTTTTGTTTGCCTTCTAATTTTTTTTTATGATAGCTGGATGTGATGTAACTAGTAGAAGAAATTGCCAAAAATAGGCTTTGGTTAGGAGTTTGGGATTAGCAGATACTAACTACTTTATATAAAATAAACAACAATGCCCTACTGTATAGCACAGAGAACTATGTTCATTATCTTATGCTGTGCTGTGCTTAGTTGCTCAGTCATGTCTGATTCTTTGCAACCCCATAGACTGACTGTAGCCTGCCAGTCTCCTCTGTCCTTGGGGATTCTCCAGACAAGATTACTGGGGTGGGTTGCCAAACCCTCCTCCAAGGGATCTTCCCAACCGAGGAATCGAACCCAGATCTCCCGCATTGCAGCTGGATTCTTTACCAACTGAGCCATCAGGGAAGCCCTCATTATCTTATATAACCTATAATGGGAAAAATATTGAAAAAGAACATATATGTATGCATATGTGTCAGACTATATCTATCTATATATCTATGGGCTTCCCTGGTAGCTCAGCTGGTAAAAAATCTGCCTGTTCGATTCCTGGGTCAGGTAGTTCCGCTGAGAAAGGATAGGGTGCACTCCAGTATTCTCCAGCTTCCCTGATGGCTCAGATGATAAAGAATCCACCTGTAATGCAAGAGACCTGGGTTCAATTCCTGGGTTGGGAAGATTCATTATCTTTTAATAATCTATAATGCAAAAATATTGTAAAAGAACATATATGCGTATATGTGTGTATATGTGTTCAGACTATATATATAGTCTGAATTACTTTGCTATACATCAGAAACTAACACAACATTGTATATTAGCCATATTTTAGTTTAAAAATAAGCTTTACTAATGGGATGTTAAGGTGTGTGGGAAGGGGAAGCCTTCTATAGTACTGTGATTAGGTTTCAGCCTTTTATTGGGCCTATGCCTCTGGACTGTGACCGTGACACCTGTTCTTATTTTAATTTTCCCTCTCCTTAGGTGGGAGAGGATGGTTAGAATGGCCTGGAGTTGGGAATTTCCTTTCTCCAGGTCAATTAGACTTTGATATGCCTCAGGTGGTTAGGAGCTTGTTAACTAGCTTCTCCTGAGGGCAGCCTTTTTTGAGGAAGCCCAGAGTGCTCTGGTGTGTTTCTAAACAGTTCCTCCTATGCTTCAACGGTCTGCAGCTCAAGGGTTTTTTTGTTGTTTTTTTTTCTGGTATCTACTGTGTGAGCCTGTTGAGTTCACCGTGGTAGATCTCAGAGAACTGTGCAGGGGTAGCGGGCTATCATTTGGTCCCCCTGGAGTTTTTACATTGCGACTCGTCCACGCTAAGTGTTCAACAAATTTGTCAATTTCAGTCTGGCTTCCCCACTTCGGCACTTTATTTCGAGGTGCTTTCTACGTCAATCTAATCCGGTAGGTTTTTATTCTTAGCATTCATCTTTCTGTCTGTCATATCTTGGGGGCTGTGGTTTTCTCTGTTTTTTTTTTTTTGTTTGTTTTTTAACTCCTTGTGAATCACAAAAATGTTGACTCTTCTTTCTCTCGTTTTTTTGTTTGTTAAGACAAAGTGGTGACTTCGGAGCTCCTTATATGAGGAAGTAGCTTTTTTTTTTCTCTCTCTCTCTTAGAATTTGTATTTCTCTGCCTATGTTACCCATGTATTTTTGCTTGGTATCTACTTTCCCATTAAAAGCTTAGCATATTATCATATTTTTTTAAAATTTCTCCTCTGATAATTCCAAAATTCTTACCATGTCTGACTCCGCCTTTCATTTTTGTTCAGCTTCTTCAAACTGTTGTTTACTTTCCTTTTTTTCTTTTAGTAGGCAACCCACTCCAGTGCTCTTGCCTGGAAAATCCCACGGACAGAGGAGCCTGGTGGGCTGCAGTCCATGGGGTTGCGAAGAGTCAGACACGACTGAGCGATTTCACTTTCACTTTTCACTTTCATGCATTGGAGAAGGCAACGGCAACCCACTCCAGTGTTCTTGCCTGGAGAATCCCAGGGACGGCGGAGCCTGGTGGGCTGCCATCTATGGGGTTGCACAGAATCAAACACGACTGACGTGACTTAGCAGAAGCAGCATAGTATGGTATTTTTGTTGTTGTTGTTGTAAGGTGTATATGATAGTCTAGGTAAAATGAATCCTTGTAAATAAGCCATAGGAAGGTAGTGGAATGGGAAATTATTCTATAGTCCTGTGACTAGATTTCAGTGTTTTGGTGCAGGTGTACACCTTAACTGCAAACTTTATTAGTGACTCTCAGTGTTTTTTTTCCTTCACATTTCAGTGGGATAGGATAACTAGAGGGGTCTGGAGTTAGGTTATTTTCCTTCCTTCAGGAGGAAAATTAGAGCCAGTGGAAGCTGGGTATTATAGTGCCCCTGATAATTTAGATTGTAATAGAACCCGACATTGAGCTTTGGTAAAATTGTTTCTCCTGAGGGTTGGCCTAGTAAAGAGGAACAGAATGCTCGGAATATTTCAAAATGGTTCCTTTTCCCCTCTGCCTGCCAGATACATGAGATCTGTCTCCAATATTTGCTACAAGGGCATGTAGAACTCCTGCTAGAGGTTAAAAAAAGAAAATCACAAAACCTCGGATTCGAGTTTTTAATTCTTGGACTTGGCCTGGCGGAGCCTTGAGAAGTTTTTTCAATTATGGTTCGCTTACCCTAACAGAGTTTACTGCAGAAGTTGCTGCCCTGGTTAATACTGCTACTCTGTCTGCTTGATGTCTCTCCAGTTTAGGGAGCAGTGATTTGCCATGCAACCTCAACTCTCTCAAGAGAATTAGCTGAAAAATCAGTTTCTTTTAGGATGGAATTAAGATGTCTAAGCTGCATTATGGAAACCAGAAATCAGTTTTATTTTTTTTTTTAAGTTGCGAAAAAGTTAGTTTGAATAGTGTAGAAAAAATACAGTAGATAGAAAAAAATTTGATTCAAGATAATCCTTGAACTAAATATTTAAGTAACATGAAATGATTCCAGTTTACAAATGGGTTTACTGATTAATAATTTGCATTGAATCTTTTGGAATTCTCAAAGTTTGAACTTTGGCAATGCATTTAGGGTGACTCCTAATGGAATTTAAATGCTAAATTTTATTGTAGATCTCACAATCTTTCATAAAAAATGGTTGTTTTGAAATTAACTTTTTTCTTCTTACTGTAATAAATTGTCTTTATACACAAAATATTTTCTGCTCTTGAAAAATTAAAATTGGAAAAATGCAAAAAGAAAACTGAAAACTTTTCCTTTTGTGAGTAATTTTATGATTAAGAATGGTGGAGGATGATTTTTTAAGATTATGTGATGATCCATTGCTACCATTAGTATTTTGTTCATCTTTGAAAATTTCAGCTTGATTTATTAAAGAACATTAACTCACATAGACAAAGCCAATACTTAGAGTGCTTAATTGAGTTTCACATATTCTGAAAGGTCTCTTTTACTTCCCCAATTTGTCTTTTCTTAGGGAAAAAAATAGTGTTATCTTTTTAAAACAAGAATATTGGAAAAATATTCATCTGAAAACTGATCCATCATTTATATTATGTCTTCTACGGAATTAAAAAAAATATGAGCAAGAAGAGAACTATATCAATAATTTTTTTCAATGATTAAACCATAATTTTATTTCAAAGTTAACTTGTTTCTAGAACTCAGACTGTAAGAACTGTCAAATCCATATTGTAGAAAATGACTAAAGAATTAATTTAAAAAGAATGAGACAATAATCCAAGAGGACAGATAAATATACATTTTTAATAACACTATTTTTATCATATGTCTTACATTCCTACTCTTGTATTATGTATTTTTTCCTCATGAAAAATGAAATGAACATTTTCATATATTTCAAATCATTCAAAAGCAATGAATTGTGTATTCCCTATATTCCAGGAAAATTTAGGCCACATATAAAATGATAAATCGGAAGTGATTTCTGCTTTCCCAAAAGATAAGAGCTTGTCTTTCAAATGTATATTATTTCTAACACATAATTCTTTTGGTATTTGTATGCTAGGTTGTCATGATCAACCCTAATGTTGAAAACAATTTATAGAGGTGAAAATTAGTTATAAAAATGTGTTATATAGATTAGAAACCTGCGAATAAAGTGTGGGATTGCGGCTCAAGTCCAGGGCAGCAGAGACAGTGCCAGATATTTGCTGTGCTTCCTTCCCCGAGGAAAAAAATCCAAGCAGGTTTAGCAATTTTAGCAGCTGTGGATGAGCAGAGTTTTTGACAGGTTTGAGGAACACTAATTAGAATTTAGAGCCTACTAAGAAGTAAGGTCTCTAGAAAACACTCAAGTTTTTAGTTGGACCCCTAGCAATATAGATGAACTGGAAATAGACAAACTTTTCAGTCAAAAACTTAAATTATCTCAACTTCTTATTAATGTAACCAGGCAAAACTAGTTTCTCTAAATTAGGTACATAATAGAATAAAACAAAAATGACATTGGGATGCAAAAGAGTATCATACTAAGTTTCAGTCATCACCTGTACCAGAACTTGACTATGCTGGACCTCTCATCTCAGATTTCCAGACTCCAGAACTGTGAGAAAATAATTCCTGTGGTTTAAGACACTCAGTCTGTGGTATTTTGTTATAGAAGCCCAAAGGTGATGAGTACAGTGAGATGTACATTACGTTTTCTGATGTGATTGAAATATGACTCCCTAAATATGCTTTGTCATTCATTCCAGTTGTACTTCTGTGCACAAGGCCTATCTTTGCCTTTCATTTTGTGTCTGTGAAATTGATTGGTTATTTATTTTCAAGTTTGCATTTAATAATGACAGGTAAAATTACAATCAAATAGGCAAGGGGTGGAATAAATGATATACGGGATGAAGTAATACTTAGAATTTACATTTATGTATGTGTGCACACTGATTTTAAATCATGTGCTCAATTAGCAATAACTGAGAGAAATATTTATTTACAAATGGGGCAGTTCAGTTCAGTCACTCAATTTGGTCTGACTCTCTGTGCCCCACGGACTACAGCATGCCAGGCTTCCCTGTCTATCACCAACTCCCAGAGCTTACTCAAACTCATGTCCATCAAGTTGCTGATGCCATCCAACTGTCTCATCCTCTGTCATCCCTTTTACAGAATCAGGGTCTTTTCCAATGAGTCAGTTCTTTACATCAGGTGGCCAAAATATTGGAGCTTAAGCTTCAGCATCAGTCCTTCCAATGAATATGTGGGACTGATTTTCATTAAGATTGACTGGTTTTATCCCCTTGCAGTCCAAGGTATTCTCAAGAGTCTTCTCCAACACCACAGTTCAAAAGCATCAATTCCTTTACAATATTGTATTGGTTTTGCCATACATCAACATGAATCCACCACAGGTATACACATGTTCCCTATCCTGAACCCCCCTCCCTCCTCCCTCCCCATACCTTATTTTAAAACAAAACAAACAAACAAAAAAAAGCATCAATTCTTTGGCTCTCAGCTTTCTTTATGGTCCAACTCTCATATGCATACATTACTACTGGAAAAAAAATAGCTTTGATCATACAGATCTTTGTTGGCAAAGTAGTACCTCTGCTTTTTAATACACTGTCTAGGTTTGTCATAGTTTTTCTTCCAAGGAGCAAGTGTCTTTCAATTTCATGGCTGCAGACATCATCTGTAGTGATTATGGGACATTTACATGCCATAAAAATAGCAATGTAAAGTGAATAATGCTTATTGGTATTTGTATTTTACTGACTTATCTCTAGAGGTTTAGAAGGTTTCTGCACAAAAGTAGGTTTTCTGTCTTACGAATCATTTATTCTGAAGCATGTTTTCCTAGAGGAACCATAGCATA
The DNA here is from genome assembly GCF_014754425.2 of Oryx dammah. Taxonomy (NCBI): domain Eukaryota; kingdom Metazoa; phylum Chordata; class Mammalia; order Artiodactyla; family Bovidae; genus Oryx; species Oryx dammah. The sequence continues at coordinate 8,027,141 of NW_024070187.1, forward strand.
TTAACATACCATATTAACTCTAATTTGTAAATTTCTGTGTATTTTTTTAAAGCAATTGGCTTAAATGTGATGACTTTTCTGAAATTATGACAGACTTCGTAATTTTGTGGTGGTTAATAACATTTTATTGATTTATCAACTTAGAGGATATTGAGTACCCACAAAACTTATCATAAGAGACTAATAAAAAGATCTAAATAATTTCTCTAAAATATCAATATACATTATATAATTAAACATTTTGCTAGGTAACACATATTACTAATATTGTGTATATATCAACTGTAAATAACCTCTAAGGTTTTAATCTCTGTGTGCATATATATGGCTTTAAAAGATACATTTGATATTCAGGAAAAAATAGAGGGTAAATGCAACATATGGTAGAGTGTGAACCTGTATTTTGGTTTCCAATACTTGCTAAGTAGATACTAAGAGTCTTCTGCTTATGACAAATTATTTACTATCCTAGTAATTCTCCCTTATAAAGGTAGGAAACTGAAGTGGGATACATTGCTAAAGCTGAGTATGCAGACTTAATTCTCTGAAGGGCAGGAAGAAAAAGCACAGAACAATTAATATTAACAATAAAACCACACCAAATATCTTAGTAAATAAAGGCAGAAAATTAAGTGAACACTTTCCTCTACTAATAACACCAGCTGGGAAATTTGCCCTCTGTTCCTAGAAAATCCGTGCAATGTAACTGTTTTAGAAATAAAACCAGTATATTTACTATACAGACTAGAGTAACCAGTCCATTTCCATGTCTCTGGGGGTGGTTCCTCCAATCCATTTCATAAGTCATTATGTTATGGTAAAGCACAACAAAATATGATTATTTTTGTACCTAGATTGAACTTTTTTCCAAAATAAGCCACTTAACCTATGTAAAAGTCATTTATTTAAAATTAACAATAGGCAAAAACCAGGGTTTGCTGAACTTGAAATTTTTTTTTTTCCTAAGCAATGGCCATAATAAAAGATCTTACTTAATAGTGCATAGAGTCACCCTTAGGAAATTCCATTTAGTGTTTGGATTAAGTTCAAATAACTCCTTTTACTTACATGCAGTATAAAATTTCATGTCAGTTTTGCGGTCTACAAAGAACAGCACGTTATAAAAGTAAAATAATTTTTAATTAAAGTAGGTATACCACTTAAAGTAAATATTAAGTAAGTCAGGAGGAAAATAGTGGTATAAACAAAGCAGACACTGAGCTATGTGAGTCATGTAAATTTTGTTAATTTTACCCGTATGTGGTTGTGTACGTGTTATGGACTGAATGGTGTTCTTACCAAATTCATATGCTGAAGCCATAACCCCGATGTGACTGCATTCAGAGACAGGGCTTTCAGGAGACAATAAAGGTTAAGTGAAGTCTTAAGAGAGAGTCCCTAACTTGATAGCATTGGTGTCCTTATGTAAAGAGAAGGACCCCAGAGTCCTTTCTCTCTGCACATGGGCACAAAGGATAGTCATGAGAGAACATAGAGAGAGGGCAGCTGTCTGCATGCTGGAAAGACAGGTCACACCAAAACCAATCCTGCAAGTATCTTGCCTTGTACTTCCAGCCTATGAGAAAATAAATTTCTATTGGTTGAGCCACCCAGTCTGTAGAGTTTTGTTCCAGCAGCTCCAGTGGACTAACGGTATGTTAGTCATAAATTAAGGTCTTAGAGTACTGAGTTGCATTTGAAGGGGAGCACCATCAGGCTAGTTGTTTCCCATATTGTTATCTGTGAGGGAAGGATTTTTTGTTGCAGTTCAGTCACTAAGTGGTGTCCAACTCTGCATCCCCATGAACTGTAACCCCTACCACCACCTCCCACCCCAAACTCATCTGTCCATGGGGTTCTCCAGGCAAGAATACCAGAGTGGATTGCCATTTCCTATTCCAGGGGATCTTTCCAACCCACAGATTGGAAACTGCGTCTCATGTGGCTCCTGTACTGGCAGGTGGATCCTTTTCCATTGCTCCACCTGAAGAGGGAAGGATACCTAGAGACCCAATTTGATCTTAAGACTGCAAGCTGATTAAAGACTGATATTCATAGCTGGGTTTATAAGCAGAAAGATAAAACTATGTGTTTATCAGAATCAGTCCCTCTAGGGGTCTTGTTCCAGGAATAGGAAAAAAATAAAAATCACAAAACAGTTGGTATTTGTTAGTTACAGTTCTCTGTAATTGGTCCTCAAAAATAAGTACATAATCATGCTACAGGAAAAAATGGGGAGTAAGTGGTCACACTCTTGAGAAACCTATGTGCAGGTCAGGAAACAACAGTGAGAACTGGACATGGAACAGACTAGTTCCAAATAGGAAAAAGAGTACGTCAAGGATGTATATTGTCATCCTGCTTATTTAACTTATATGCAGAGTACATCATGAGAAACACTGGGCTGGAAGAAGCACAAGCTGGAATCAAGATTGCCAGGAGAAATATCAATAACCTCAGATATGCAGATGACACCACCCTTATGGCAAAAAGTGAAGAGGAACTAAAAAGCCTCTTGATGAAAGTGAAAGAGGAGAGTGAAAAAGTTGGCTTAAGGCTCAGCATTCAGGAAACTAAGATCATGGTATCTGGTCCCATCACTTCATGGGAAATAGATGGGGAAACAGTGTCAGACTTTATTTTGGGGGCTCCAAAATCACTGCAGACGGTGATTGCAGCCATGAAATGAAAAGACACTTACTCCTTGGAAGGAAAATTATGACCAACCTAGATAGCTTATCCCAAAGCAGAGACATTACTTTGCCAACAAAGATCTGTCGAGTGAAGGCTATGGTTTTTCTAGTGGTCATGTATGGCTGTGAGAGTTAGACTGTGAAGAAGGCTGAGCGCCAAAGAATTGATGCTTTTGAACTGTGGTATTGGAGAAGACTCTTGAGAGTCCCTTGGACTGCAAGGAGATCCAACAAGTCCATCCTAAAGGAGATCAGCCCTGGGTGTTCTTTGGAAGGACTGATGCTGAAGCTGAAACTCCAATACTTTGGCCACCTCATGCAAAGAGTTGACTCATTGGAAAAAACTCTGTTGCTGGGAGGGTTTGGGGACAGGAAGAGAAGGAGACGACAGAGGATAAGATGGTTGAATGGCATCACCGACTCGATGGATGTGGGTTTGGGTAAATTCTGGGAGTTGGTGATGGATAGGGAGGCCTGGCATACTGTGATTCATGGGGTCGCAAACAGTCAGACACGACAGCAACTGAACTGAAGTGGTCACAGTATTTAAAAACAGTAACGTTTTTCTGTCCACAAGTACAGAGGTTGTTATTCAATTAAAAATTGACCTTGCTGTTCTTGTGTTCAGCAAAAAATACCTACGATCAAAGCAAGCTGTATAGTAAGCATAAAGCTCAGCATGCATTTAAGTATACTTTTTTTTTTCTTTATGAACCAGAATCCAATTCAACATTCAGATTTTAACAGAACATTGCCTTCATATAGAACCTGCTCTCTATTCTGGCTCAGGCATTTATGGAGACAGTCTTTTTGGTTTCATATTGACCCTGAGCTCCCAGATGTTCGAATAAGAATACTAACACTGTCAAAAGAAAAAAGAAACAATGTTTATTGTTTGTTAAAAATCACACTCAATTTTGTGCATGGAGAAATGCCAGTAAGGTAATGGCAAGCATGCATATAAATAAATGCTGAAAGGAATATAATAGTGAGGTATTACTCAAGAGTTTAAAACATGTATAAGTATCAAATCAAAGAGATATATGCAAAGTTAATGAGTGTTATGGGAAATATTACAAAGGAATTTAAAGAAACTAATGTTCTCTGTGTAGTGAGGATAGAATGGAGTTAAGGAGGGGTCCATTAATGTCATTAGTCATATAAGAATAGTTTCTTCAAAAAAAGTCATGCAAATATGAACATTTGAGACAGAGTTGATACAAATATGAACAACTGGTAGAATGAAGTAGATTTAAGTAAACAGAAGTCTATAATGTTATTCAAAACCAAAAAAAAATGTATAACTCATGATTAAACATACAGATACATATAGCATATTAGTATAAATATTTCCTTTCTCAATTGTTATACTTTTTAAATAATATTATTCTTTCAAAGTGATTAATGTTGATATTGCTGCTATCTTTGTTACTGAATCTATTGGTTGCTAAAAAAAATCTTTTTAAATTGCTATATTTAAATTCTGGGGCTTCCCTTAGGTCAGTTGGTAAAGAATCCACCTACAATGCAGAACACCCAGGTTCGATTCCCAGTTTGGGAAGATTCCCTAGAGAAAGAAATCACAACCCACTCCAGTATTCTTGCCTGGAGAATCCCATGGACAGAGGAGCCTGGCAGGCTACAGCCCATGGGGTTGCAAGAGTTGGACACGACTTAGCAACCAAGCCATCACATATTTCAATTCCAGTTCAATTCAACCAGACTCTCTAAATTTTCTAATAGTTTGTCATTTAAAGTATAGTTTCTCATTTGTAGATCACTTTATTTCTATTTTTCTAGTATAGTTCAAGTAAAATTTAAATATAGTAAGGTATCCAGATTATAAGCAAAGTTTCTAGTTTGGTAGAATTTGGCAACCCATGTGTACACCACCACATATCAACAAATAGAGAATATTTTCATCCTCTCAGGGAGTTTCCTTAAAGTCCTTTCTAGCAAATCCCATCTTGAGACTGTGTGTGTGAGAGAGACTCAGGATCCTTCATTTTGTTTTATTGTTCAATGAATTATTCTCACAACTTGAAATGAAACATTGTAAGGTAGTGGTCCCCGACCTTTTTGGCACCAAGGACCACTTCGTGGAAGACAATTTTTCCGTGGACTGGGGAGGATGGTTTCAGGATGATGCAAGTGTATTACATTTACTGTGCACTTTATTTCCATTATTATTACATCAGCTCTACTTCAGATCATCAGGCATTCCATCTTGGAGGTTGGGGACACCTGCTGTAGAATATAAAATAGTTTTCAAGATTATTTTTGCTTCTCAATCTTTGTTTCACTGTGTGAATTGTTCAGCTAGCTTCTCAGTATCTATTAACACCCCTTGTGATTTTTAATTGGAATTGCATTCAATTATGGATCCATTCCATTCTACAAATGTCATATTATAGTTCTCAGTATACAGTTCTTGCGTATATCTCTTGTGTATCTTAAGCAACCTGTCAATGAAAGTGTTCTAACAGTGTTTATAAATTGAAATTTACTATTTTAATTCACTACAAGCATGAATAAAGAGACAAAATTATCTGGATAATATGGGATTTAGCAAACCTGACTTTATAGAAACATTTTGCTGAAGTCTTAAAGCACAAATTTGCCCAACTTATCTGATTATAAAATGATAACTGTGGTAATCATAAATTCCTTGTCATAGAACACACATAGCAATTGTAATCAAGAGAAAAACACTTTGCAGTTCTAAGAAGTACTGATTATTTTTCACATTAATTAGCTCTTGCTAACTGACTGAAAGTGCAAATGACAAAAGTTGATGAAACACTCAGTGAAAGAGAGATAAGGAGTTCAGTGCTTGGGACCACATAGTGGGCATATATATGGCTATATGTCAGTCAGATTATTTCCAGCTCGATAATGTACATTGAATAAAAAAAAATTTAAAGAGATAGAGGCAGGACCCAATTCCTTTTATATCACAAAAGCTATGAGAAAAAGCCAGTTCCACATGAAAGCAAAGAATAGTTCTAAGCAAAGTGGTATTAGATCCCTAGAAGGAAGTTAGTTGAACACATGGCAACATCATTTGTCAGAAAAGTTTGTTAGCTATCAGATTTCTAGGTGTTTTTTGTCTTTTTCCCAGTCTGGTCTATTAATAATCATAACATTAAATAGAAAAAAAATAGGAAATGATTTTACATTTCTGTTTTTTGATGTGGATAATATTCTTAAGGGAGGAGAGAAAGGTACAGTTTGTGCCTTGAATAAATGGAAGTTAATGCCTTACCAGATGAGAGCAAATACTATCTGGAAAATATATTTACTAGGAAAATTGCCCCATTATATTGAAATTTGAATGGAAAGTAATAAGACTAATTTTCATGATTTGCATCTGTTTTTATTTCAACTCCTTCTTGACATGAGTCATTTTCCCTACATAAGATTAACACCTAAAGTGTGTGTCTTCTGTTTTTGGCTTGGGATGGCTTTAGCTATTGTATCCATCTAGTGAGCAAGTCATCAGCTCACTGAAACATGCTGCTTGTTTGGTTTCCTCCAGAAACATTACTCATTCCACTCAATTTATGTGGATTTCCAATCAGCAAAATTAACCTTATACATGAAGGTTTAAAATTTCTCTCTGAAATCACTGCTTCAAATCATACTTTTTTTCCCACTTTTAACATATAACACAGGCAAGAGGTCATTCTTTAACAATGTTTTTCATATAGAATACTTCTAAAATTATCTATTTTGCCTATTTTATTTTGTTTTACTATTATGCATCATAGAATTTTAGAAACTGAAAGTGAAATGACACTTTAGGGATTTTCTAGTCTAAGTTCTTTTCTTTCAGTTTAGGAAAGCCTATAAATTGAAGCAGTTTATCTAAACTACTCAATAAATTAATGGCAGAACCATGGTAAGAGGTTAAGAATTAGGTCTAATTAATTTTTTTAAAATATTGAGAACAATTTTAATGCAATAACATCTAACCATTTGTCAACAATACTGCAGTCAAGCCACAGAACAAGTAAAAGTTTTCTAGAAACTTTGCTCCGTTCTTATAATCTACCACCCCAGGCAACTCCTGATTGTATGTCATCATGCACAATTGTCTAAATATTTCTTGACTTTAGCTTAATAGAATTAAAGTTATGAACCATTTACTGTGTGTGGCTTGCTGTGCTCAATATATTTTTCGGCACTAATCCATAAATTAGATGTATTATCCTTTGCATTGCTTAATAAAATTACACCCTGTATATATAGCACAGTTTGCTTATGCAGTTTTAAGCTGCTGGGCATTTTGGTTGTATACAACTTTTTGTTACTAGGAATAATACTGTTATGAGTATTTATCTTTTTTGCAGATGTGTATGTCATTTCTCTTGATTAAATGCTTTGGAAAAGAATAGCTGGATCATGTTGTAAGTTTATATTTAAAAGTAAATTTGTTATTATTTAATTTTGTAACAAAACCATCAACTGTTTTCTAAAATAGTTGGGTCACCATATAATCCACCAAAGTATGTATGAAAGTTCACAACACACTACATCCTTGTGTGTGTGTGCACTAAGTCACTCCAGTTGTGTCCGACTTTTTGTAATGCTATGGACTGTAGCCCGCTGCAGGGCTCCTCGGTCCATGGGATTCTTCCGGCAAGAATACTGGAGTGGGTTGCCATGCCCTCCTCCAGGGGATCTTCCTGACCCAGGGATGGGATCTGTATCTCTTATGTCTCCTGCAGTGGCAAGCGGGTTCTTTACCACTAGAGCCACATGGAAAGCCCATATTACATTGTTAAAAATGTTGAATTATCAACATTAAAAAAAAAAGTTTGCTGTTCTATCAGTATGAGGTATGTAATAATATCTAATCATGATTCTAAATTTGTGACTGCCTAATGGCTAATGATGTTGAATATCTGCTCTTCTGCTTAATGCCTATTTCTGTCTCTTCTTATGAGAAATGTCTATTTAAATCATTTTTAAACCACGTTTTATTTATTTTTTAAATGAATAACTAACTAAAATTCTTTACATAGTTTGGATATATTTCCTTGGCCAGATACTGGTAGTGTCACTGTATTCTACCAATACGTCTTTTCATTTTCTTAGTGGTATCTGTTCAGTCACATTTTTCATCATGATTCATCCTATTGTGCTCTTTCTAAAATATGTGTCAATGTATGGCAAAGCCAACACAGAATTGTAAAGTAAAATAAAAAATAAATAAATTAATTAATTAAAAAATAAAAAAATTAAAACAAAACAAAAAAAAGGGGGGGTGAAGTGATTTTTAAAAAAATCTAATACAGTCTTTAGAATCTCAAATATATATGTATATATGTTTGCCTACTCTAGGATTGCAAAGGCATTCTTTATTTTTTTATCCAGAAGTTTCTTTTAAAACTTTTATGTTAAGCCTATTATCTGTTTTGCATCCATTATTTTTTGTGTATGGTGTCAATTAAGTGTCATGGTTTTTGTTTTTGTTTTTTATATGGCTATAGAGGCATCCACCTGCCATTGTTCAAAAACAAATAAAAATATTTCTTTACCCATGGGATATCACTGCCACTTTTGTGGAAAATTAATCAACCATGTTTGTTGTCTTCTATTTCTGGAGTATGTATTCTGTTACAGTTATATTTATGCCTACTATTATAGCATAACATATATATTCATAATAAGTCTTGATATCAGGTACTTTGTAATATGTAACTTTCTTTTCTCTTTCAAGGTTATTCTGTTCTAAACCCTTAACATATTCATAAAAAATTTAGAATCAGGTTATATTTCTGCAAGCAAAACATTACTGTGACTTTGATGGTGATTGCATTGAATCTATAGAACAATTTCAAGAGAAGTGAAAAACTGACAATATTGAATTTTCTGATTCTAGATACATCATATCCATTTGCTTAGTTTTTTAATTTCTCACAGCAATATTTTATAGATGTTAGTCTACAGTTCTTACATATATTTTGCTTGGTTTAATACTAAGCATTTATTATTTTCTGATACTATAGTAAATATTATATCTTAAAATTTTATATTTAGTTTGCTATTATGTAGGATAAGTAGGAAAAATGGGAGAATTTAATTGGAAAAGAAGATTAATGCAAGGGGAGGCCAGCTGGATAAGGGTTTAGCTTTGAATTGAAATGACTGACTGCTGCTGCTGCTGCTAAGTCACTTCAGTCGTGTCTGAAACTAACCCTGTGCAACCCCATAGACGGCAGCCCACCAGGCTTCCCCATCCCTGGGATTCTCCAGGCAAGAGCACTGGAGTCGGTAGCCATTGCCTTCTCCGAATGACTGAATCAGTCAGTTCAGTCTCTCAGTCGTGTCCAACTCTAAAATCCTGTGAATTGCAGCACGGCAGGCCTCCCTGTCCATCACCAACTCCCAGAATTTACCCAAACCCACATCCCTCGAGTCGGTGATGCCATCCAGCCATCTCATCTTCTGTCGTCCCCTTCTCCTCCTGCCCCCAATCCCTTCCAGCATGAGTCTTTTCCAATGAGTCAACTCTTTGCATGAGGTGGCCAAAGTATTGGAGTTTTAGCTTCAGCATCAGTCCTTCCAAAGAACACCCAGGGCTGATCTCCTTTAGAATGGACTGGTTGGATCTCCTTGCAGTCCAAGGGACTCTCAAGAGTCTTCTCCAACACCACAGTTCAAAAGCATCAATTCTTTGGTGCTCAGCTTTCTTCACAGTCCAACTCTCATATCCATACATGACCACTGGAAAAACCAGAGCCTTGACTAGACAGACCTTAGTCGGCAAAGTAATGTCTCTGCTTTTGAATATGCTATCTAGGTTGGTCATAACTTTTCTTCCAAGGAGTAAGGGTCTTCTAATTTCATGTTTTTCGTAGTTTCTCTTAGTCCAACACTTATTTCTTAACAAGTTTGTTAACACTTGTCATGAAAAGTGACTCCAGATGGGTGCACAGAACCACCCGCACTGAGAGGAATAGGTGTTTTCTCCTAAATCTGGGGGGAGTAGGAAGAAAAGTTATGACCAACTTAGATAGATACTTTGCCAACAAAGGTCCATCTAGTCAAGGCTATGGTTTTTCCAGTGGTCATGTATGGATGTGAGAGTTGGACTGTGACGAAGGCTGAGTGCCAAAGAATTGATGCTTTTGAATTGTGGTGTTGGAGAAGACTGTTGAGAGTCCCTTGGACTGCAAGGAGATCCAACCAGTCCATTCTAAAGGAAATCAGCCCTGGGTGTTCTTTGGAAGGAATGATGCTAAAGCTGAAACTCCAGTACTTTGGCCACCTCATGCAAAGAGTTGACTCATTGGAAAAGACTCTGATGCTGGGAGGGACTGGGGGCAAGAGGAGAAGGGGACGACAGAGGATGAGATGGGTGGATGGCATCACCAACTTGCTGGCCATGAGTTTGAGTGAACTCTGGGAGTTCCTGATGGACAGGGAAGCCTAGCGTGCTGCGATTCATGGGGTCGCAAAGAGTCTGACACGACTGAGTGACTGAACTGAACTGAACGAAATACAGAATTTTCACAAACACAGATGCTTTATTAACTGGTCAGATTTTAGCAAAAGATTCATGCAGTGCTTCTCACCTGGGAGTCACAAACAGATGTGAGAATTGAATCATAAAGAGGGCTGAGCATTGGGGTAGACATGTCTCTTTCAATTCTGGTTTCCTTGGTGTATATGCCCAGCAGTGGGATTGCTGGGTCATAAGGCAGTTCTATTTCCAGTTTTTTAAGGAATCTCCACAATGTTCTCCATAGTGGCTGTACTAGTTTGCATGCAACCTAGATGTCCATCAGCAGATGAATGGATAAGAAAGCTGTGGTACATATACACAATGGAGTATTACTCAGCCAGTAAAAAGAATACATTTGAATCAGTTCTAATGAGGTGGATGGAACTGGAGCCTATTATACAGAGTGAAGTAAGCTAGAAAGGAAAACACCAATACAGTATATTAACAAATACCTATGGAATTTAGACAGATGGTAACGATAACCCTGTATGCGAGACAGCAAAAGAGACACAGATGTATAGAACAGTCTTTTGGACTCTGTGGGAGAGGGAGAGGGTGGGATGATTTGGGAGAATGGTATTGAAACATGTAAAATATCATATAAGAAACCAATCACCAGTCTAGGTTCGATGCAGGATACAGGATGCTTGGGGCTCATGCACTAGGATGACCCAGAGAGATGGTATGGGGAGGGAGGTGGGAGGAGGGTTCAGGATTGGGAACACGTGTACACCCATGGTGGATTCGTGTTGATGTATGGCAAAACCAATACAGTATTGTAAAGTAAAATTAAAAAAAATAAAAGAGGGCTGAGCACTGAAGAATTGATGCTTTCAAATTGTGGTGCTTAAGGAGTCTCTGGAGAGTCCCCTGGACAGCATGGAGATCAAACCAGCCAATTGGAAAGGAAATCAACCCTGAATATTCATTGTAAGGACTAATGCTGAACCTGAAGCCCCAATACCTGGACTACCTGATGCAAAGAGCTGACTTATTGGAAAAGACTCTGATGCTGGGAAAGATTGAGGGCAGGAGAAGGGGGCAATAGAGGATGAGTGGTTAGATAACATTACTGCCTCAATGGACATGACTTTGAGCAAACTCCAGGAGATAATAAAGGACAGGGAAGCCGGGCTTGCTACAGTTCACAGGGTCGCAATATTTCGGAAAAATCTTAGCAACTGAACAAAAAGGTAGGGTTCAATTTTATTCATTTTCTTGTATATATCCAATTGTCATAGTACCATGTGTTGAAAAGACCTCAGCTTATCTTTGAAAAACATTTTTACTTGATGTAAAACTTCAGAATATCATATTTTCTGCCAATGCTTTAGATATATTGATCTTCCATCTTCTGGAGTGCATGTTTCGAGGAGAAATTTATCTTTGGGAGAAGGAAATGGCAATCCACTCCAGTATTCTTGCCTGGGAAATCCCATGGACAGAGGAGCCTGGTGGGCTACAATCCATGGGGTCGCAAGAGTCAGACACGACTTAGCAACAAAATCACTAAGTCAGGATAAGCATATATTCTTAAATATTGATATATACTCCTGTACCTTGATTAATTTATTTTCCTAGTAGTTTTTTATAGGGTCCATAGGGTTTTTAACATAAACAATTATGTTGTATTTTAATAAACAACCAAATGCCTATCAACTGATGAATACATAAATAAAATATGCTATAGCTATATGATAGAATATTATTTAGGAATAAAAAGATATGAAGTATAATATACTCTACAACATAGCTGAATTGAAAAACATGCAAAGTGAAATAAGTCAGGCACATGAGAATACATGTTATTTGATTCCATTTATATGAAAATTTGGTAAATGCAAAGTTTTAGAGGCACAAGGTAGATAAGTGGTTGGAGGGAGGGTGAGAATGGGTAGTAACTGCAAATGAACATGAGGCTTCTTCTTGGAACAATGGAAATATTTTAAAATCAGATTGTGTTAATAGTTACACAACTTTCTAAGTATACTTTGCAGGAGTTAATTGTTTTAGGATGTATAATATACATGATTAAAACTGTTAGCTTTTTTTAAGTAAATATCTAGTGAATGGATTCCCTAGTTTTTCATACATATACACATATGTAACTTTTTTTTACATTTTGCTTTAAAAATGACATAACCAGTCTTTGTAACTGATATTTTATTTTAGGTGGATCTTTGTGTTAAACATGAACAATCTTGAATTTTATGACTCTTATAACTTAAACATAGTTATTAAGCTAAAGCATATCACAGCTTAAGCATAGTCAAAAGATTTTATGATTGATGCTGATCATATTCAATTGTAGAACTTCATGTTGACAGTAGGCAGGGATTTTGATGTGTGATAACTAACTTATTGGCACGCTGGGTTGAAGTTAGCTGAATGCAGATGGATTCAAATGTATACAGATGACCAAAAAGAACATTTCCTTGACATGAGAAGAATCACCTGGAGGAGGATGAATAGTAGAGAAGTTTGCTAGTTGCATCATGTTACTGTGTTCTATGTCAGTTGAAAGTTCAGTTCGGGTCAGTCACTCAGTCCTGTCCAGTTCTTTATGACCCCATGAACTGCAGCACACCAGGCTTCCCTGTCTATTACCAATTCCCAGAGCTTGCTCAAACTCACGTCCATTGAATCAGTGATGCCCTCCAACCATCTCATCCTCTTTCATCCCTTTCTCTTCCTGCCTTTAATCTTTCCCAGGATCTTTTCCAATGAGTTAGTTCTTCCCATCAGGTGGCCAAAGTATTGGAGCTTCTGGTTCAGCATCAGTCTGTCCAATGAATATTCAGGACTGATTTCCTTTAGGATTGACTGGTTTGATCTCCTTACTGTCCAAGGGATCCTCTAGAGTCTTCTCCAACATCACAGTTCAAAAGAATTAATTCTTCAGCAATCAGCTTTCTTTCTGGTCCAATTCTCACATCCATACATGACTACTGGAAAAACCATAGCTTTGACTAGATGGACCTTTTTTAGTAAAATATTGTCTCTGCTTTTCAATATGCTGTTTAGGTTTGTCATAGCTTCCCAAGGAAGAAGCATCTTTTAATTTCATGGCTGCATTCTCACCATCTACAGTGATTTTGGAGCCCAAGAAATAAGTCTGCCACTGTTTTCATGTTTCCACATCTATTTGCCATGAAGTGCTGGGACTGGATGCCTTGATCTTAGTTTTTTGAATGTTGAGTTTTAAGTCAGTTTTTTAACTCTCCTCTTTCACCATCAAAAGGCTTTTTAGTTCCTCTTCACTTTATGCCACAAGGATGGTGTCATCTGCATATCTGAGGTTATTAATATTTCTCCCTGAAATCTTGATTCCAGTTTGTGCTTCATTCAGTCTGGCATTTCACATGATATACTCTGCATATAAGTTAAATAAGCAAGGTGACAGTATACAGCCTCGATATACTTCTTCCCAATTTGGAACCCAATTTGACATGCTGCTGCTAAGTCACATCAGTCGTGTCCGGCTCTGTGCGACCCCATAGATGGCAGCCCACCAGGCTCCCCCATCCCTGGGATTCTCCAGGCAAGAACACTGGAGTGGGTTGCCATTTCCTTCTCCAATGCACGAAAGTGAAAAGTGAAAGTGAAGTCGCTCAGTCATGTCCGACCCTCAGCGACCCCATGGACTGCAGCCTTCCAGGCTCCTCCGTCCATGGGATTTTCCAGGCAAGAGTACTGGAGTGGGGTGCCACTGCCTTCTCCACATTTCTATAAACTAAGGTAAATTAAAACTGCATTTTTCAACTAAAGATAATGTATCATATATTTTTACTGGATCTTATTTGTGAGCTTTGCTTATTATATCAAAAAATGATATTAATAAACCACAATAATCTTATCACTTCACTTCTCTGAGTCAATTCTATAGCTTTTAAGTGAACATTTCCTTTATTCTAGTTACATATCTGGTCACATACAGTAATACTTCACCAACCAAATTTGTATTTTAAAACTTTTTGGATGCATTTACCAAAAGGGATTTCTAAAGACCTTTACTGATAAGTACACTAATAATTCTATTTCAGCCTAACCAGTCCATTGTTCCATGTCCAGTTCTAAGTGTTGCTTCTTGACCTGCATACAGATTTCTTAGGAGGCAGGTAAAGTGATCTGGTATTCTCATCTCTCTTTAAGAATTTTCCACAGTTTGTTGTGATCCACACCATCAAAGGCTTTAATGCAGTCAATGAAGCAAATGTTTTTTTCTGGAATTATCTTGCTTTGTCAATGATCCAATGAAAATCAATTTGATCTCTGGTTCCTCTGCCTTTTCTAAATCCATCTTGAAAATCTGGAAGTTCTCAGTTCATGTACTGTTGAAGCCTTCAGTTCAGTTCAGTTCAGTCACTCAGTTGTGTCAAACTCTTTGTGACCACAGGGACTGCAGCACACCAGGCCTCCCTGTCCATCACCAGCTCCTGGAGTTGAAGCCTAGCTTGGAGAATTTTGAGCATTACTTTGCTAGTGTGTGAGATGAGTGCATTTGTGCAATAGTTTGAACATTCTTTGGCATTGCCTTTCTTTGGGATTGGAATGAAAACTGACCTTTTCCAGTCCCGTGGCCACAGTTGAAAGTAGATGGAGTCAAATCAAGGCATTGGAACATCAGCATGCATCAGTGGTTCTTAAACCTTTCTGTGCATCACAATCATCCAGGAACTTCTTTTCTTAGACAGATCCTTGAACCGTATGTAAGAAATTCTACTTGATTGAATCTGCCATGGAGCCTCTTTCCTAAAATTTAAACAATTCCCAAAGACTCTTAAATGTATATAATTCAATCAATAATAACATAAAGACAAAATAAATTTACAGAAAGAAAAGCAAGAAGGTATTCAAAATATAATGTGCATTTATCCCTGACTCATGTTTTATTATAATATACTACCAAGAGGGTGAGTCATAAAGGACGATTTGTAACCAGAAGACAATATGGCACTATGTGATATATAATTCTTTATATAATTTGTAACAACTTTGTAATCTGTTTTAAGAAAATAGTAATGTTAGCCACAAAGAAAACTCTATAGCGTATATTGGTGTGTCATAAGAGTTATAGAAAAGAAGAAAGAAAATAGGGAAAACAAAGGAAATAAAAATAGAAAAATGTCAGATGAACTATTCTGCATTCTGGAAAACTTAACAGTAGTCAGCCACTAAACCCAACCTGAATTATAATGTTTACTTTTTATGATAAAATACTATTAGGTATGATGGAGCTGGCCTTTCATTCTGACTTTTAGTAACGTGGAAAGCTGGGTGACTTACATTTCTTACCCAATCCTTTATTACATTTTCCATGGAAATGGTGTTAATAATTGTTTGAGTATTAAATAAGATGGAGTTTGTAAAACATTTTAGTCATTTCCTGGCATATAGTCATTGATGATTGTATGTTCTGTTTGAGATGTAATGTGTGGGGTATATGTGTGCATGGTAGCTAATTTTATATGTCAACTGGACTCAGCCATGCAATGCCCCAGTATCTGGTTAAGTATTACTCCTGGCTGTGTCAGTGAGGGTGTTTCAGAAAGATGATCACTTGAACTGGTGGACAGTGTAAATCAGAGACCTTCTCCAAAGTGGGTGGGCATCACCCAACCTGCTGAGGCCTGAGAACAAAATGGTAGAGGAAAGTTGAATTCTTACTCTTGGACTGCTTGAGACATCAGTGTTCTCCTGCCCTTGGAGAGGAAGTTATGCTGTTGATTCTCCTGGTTCTCAGACCTCTGGAGTCAGACTGAAGTTTATACCATCAGCTGTTCTGATGGGTCAGCTACAAGGGTCTTCAGCTTGCAGACAGCAGATCATAGGGATTCTCAGTCTACCAAAATCACATGCATCAACTCCTTTTGTTAAATCTCATCTGTTTATGTAAATATATGTACATATATGTTTATTGTTTCATTGAACACATATAATGTGTGTGTGTGTGTATCTAAAGAGAGGGAAAGAAAGAGCTAGAGAGATGGAAAGAGACAGAAATAATAAGGAACTATTCATACCAAAAATTAAGAGTATATGTATTTAAACTAAAAAGAACATTTATTTTTTACTCTTTATTTTCCCAAGGTTTTAATGAATATAATATATGGTGGTATGAAAGGGGGGATTTCTTTTTTTTTAAATGGAGAAAGTATGTTTTCTTGAGAAACTCAACTGGTAATAATATTGTAAGGAAGATAAACTCTGTGCATATCATTGTTTCATATGGGCAAATGCAAAAATAATTGGAGAGCCATTAATTGCCATCTTGTAATTATTTAGAAAATATCTTACTGTCTCTATTTATATACACTTTTTGAAATACAGGGAATCAGTTATAGTTCTGTGTAATATCGTGAAAGACTATCATATTTTGTCAAATGCCTTTTCTGCATCTATTAATATGATAGCGTGATTTTAAACCTTTGTTCTGATTTCTATTAATGGTGGTGTATCATACTGATTATTTTGCATATGTTAAACCATCCTTGCCTCCCAGGAATAAATCCCTCTTGATTATGTATGATCCTTTTAACATGTTGAACTCAGTTTGTAAATATTTTTTGAAGATTTTTGCATCCATGCTCATCAGAGATATTGGCATGTACTTTTCTTGTGTTTTTGTCTGGTTTTGATTTCAGGTTGATGCTAGCCTTACAAAATGAGTTGGAAATATTTCCTCTTGTATTTTTTGGAACAGTTTAAGAAAGACTGGTATTAATTCTTCTTTACCTGATTGATAGAATTCACTCTGAAGTCATCTGGTCTCAGGTTTTCTTAGTTTTAAGAAGTTTTTAATTGCTGGTTCAATTGCTTTGTTATTGGTCTGTTCAAGTTGTCCAGTCTTCATAATTCAGTCTTGAGAGATGTATGCTTCTAAGACTATTCCTTCTAGGTTGTCCAATTTTTTGGTTTAAAAGTTGTTTACAAGAGTCCCTTATAATCTTTTAAATTTCTATTTCATAAGTTGTAATAACTCCTCTTTAATTCTGATTTGTTTCAATATGATCTTTTTTCCCTTAATTAGGTTAGCTAAGTGTTTGTCAATCTTATCTGTCCTTTCAAAAGACCAGCTCAACTTTTATCATTTTTTTCTGTTGAGTTTCTGATCTCTATTTCATGTATTTCTGCTCCAAGGTTTAGTTTTTTCCTTTCTTCTTCTAACTTTAGATATAGCTGCTGCTGCTGCTTCTCTCTCTCTCTCTTTTTTTTTTTTTTAATTCATTAAGGTATAACATTAGGTTGTTTATTTCAGAGGTTTCTTGTTTTTATTTTTTAATTTATTTTTAATTAAAAGATAATTGCTTTACAATGTTGTGTTGCTTTCTGCCATGCAACAATGTGAATCAACCATAAGCATATATCTGTCCCCTCCTTCTTGAACCTCTCTCCCACTCTTCACATCCCACCCCATCCCATCCCTTTAGGTTGTGACAGAGCACAGAGTTGAAGGTGTTATACAGCACCTTCTCAGTAGCTATCTGTTTTACATATGGTAATGTGTACATTTCAGTGCTACTCTCTCAATTCATCCCACCTTCTTCTTCCCCTGCTGTGTCCACAGCTTTTTTCCATGTCTGCATTTCTATTCCTGCCCTACAAATTGGTTCATCAGTACTATTCTTCTAGATTCCTTCTGTAAGCATTAATATACAATATTTGTTTTGCTCATTTTGACTTATTTCACTCTGTATAACTTTAGGCTTTAGGTATATCCACCTCACTAGAACTGACTCAATTCTTTTCTTTTTATGTCTGAGTAATAGTCCATTATATATATGTACCACAAATGCCTTATCCATTCATCTGTCAGTGGACATCTAGGTTACATCCATGTTCTGGCTCTAGTAAATAGTGCCACAATGAGTATAGGAGGCATATGTGTCTTTTTGAATTATGGTTTTCTCAGGATATATGCCCAAAGTGAGATTGCTAGGTCATTGTTGTTGTTGTCATCAACTGCTAAGTTGTGTCCAACTCTTTGTGACTCCATGGACTGCATGGAATTTCCTGTCCTTCACTATCTCCTGGAGTTTGCTCAAATTCATGTCCATTGAGTCAGTGATGCTATCTAACCATCTCGTTTGTCACCCCTTCTCCATTTGCCTTCAGTCTTTCCCAGCATTAGGTTTTTACTAGGAAGTCAACTCTTTGCATCACGTGGCCAAAGTATTGAAGCTTCAGCTTCAGCATCATTCCTTTCAATGAATATTCAGGTTTGATTTCTTTAGGATTGATTGGTTTGATCTTCTTGCAGTCCAAGGGATTTTTCAAGAGTCTTTTCCAGTACCACAATTTGAAGGCATCAATTCTTCCATGCTCAGCCTTCTTTATGGTCCAAATCTCACAGCCATACATGGCTACTGGTAAAAACCATAGCTTTGACGGTATAGACCTTTATAGGCAAAGTGATGTCTCTGCTTTTGAATATGCTATCTAGGTGTGTGACAACTTTCCTTCCAAGGAGCAAGTGTCTTTTAATTTCATAGCTGAAGTCACCGTATATTGGGTCATATGGTAGTTTTTATTCCTACTTTTTAAAGAAATCTCTATACTGTTCTCCTTAGTGACTGTATCTAAACTTACATTCCCACCAACAGTGCAAGAGGCTTCCCTTTCCTCCACATCCTCTCCAGAATTTATTTTTTATAGACTTTTTTGATGATGGCCTTCTGACTGGTATGAGGTGATATCTCATTGTATTTTTTATTTTTATTTCTCTAATAGTGAGTGATTTTGAGCATTTGTCAAATTTTTATTGACCATCTGTATTTCTTCTTTGGAGAAATGTCTGTTTAGGTTAGACCTTTCTTCTTTTTTAATATAACTGTTTATCACTATAAATTTGTCTCTTAGAACTGTTTTTGCTGTGTCTCATACGTTTTGGTATGCTATATTTTCCTGTTCATTTATCTTGAGATATAAGCAAACTGATATAGTAAGGTTTCTAAGAGCTTATGCAGTATTTTGAACTGATTCAGTTGCTTTAATTAATTTGTTTCATGACCGGCATAACTGCATATAACTCTCTCACTCCATTTATATACACTGTTGCTTTGGCTGATTTGGGGCCTCTTTCAAACATCAAAAACTTGGGTATATAGAAAACAACTAGAAACATCTAATGTGTCAAAAGTCTTCTCAGGCGGCTCAGTAGTAAAGAATATGCCTGCCAATGCAAGAGACACAGGTTCAATTCCAGGATCAGGAAAATCCCCTGGAGAAGGAAATGGCAACCCACTCCAGTATTCTTGCCTGGGAAATTCCATAGACAGAGGAGCCTGGTGGGCTATAGTCCATGATGTCACAGAGTCAGAATCACAACTTTGCAACTAAACAGCAGCAGCAACAGCAGAATCTTCCCTCTCTACAAACACACACATACACACACACACACACACACAATGTTGATCTCATATCCTAATTTTTAAAAAAATAATTAATTTTTTTTAATTTTTTAAATTAAAAAAAATTTTTTTTTCATCAATGAAGTAGCCTGCAGCAGATCTGAATTGTTACAAAGTGTGATTTTAAGAGCCAGGTTTTTGTCCTTACCTAGAAAGTCACCTGGAGAAGGCAATGGCACCCCACTCCAGTACTCTTGCCTGGAAAATCCCATGGATGGAGGAGCCTGGTAGGCTGCAGTCCATGGGGTCGCTAAGAGTCAGACACGACTGAGCGACTTCACTTTCACTTTTCACTTTCATGCATTGGAAAAGGAAATGTCAACCCACTCTAGGATTCTTGCCTGGAGAATCGCAGGGACAGGGAAGCCTGGTGGGCTGCCGTCTTTGGGGTCGCACAGAGTCGGACATGACTGAAGCGACTTAGCAGCAGCAGCAGCAAGTCACCTTTTATATCAAACTGGCAACCTGGGAATGTACTGTTAATGAGTTTTACAGAATTAAATGGTCATTCTAGCATTCAATAGGGAAGGAGTTCTATAATATACAAGGTTAAAGCATGAATTATATGTTTAACTCTTCTTATTAAGCTCAAATATACTGGCCAACATTTAAAAATAAAAGCTAAGTGAGCTTTCACTTCCAAACATGATAAAGAACAGGGTCAGAATCTACATTCAGCTGTATACAACTAGAAAGCTGGACAAAAATATATTTAAAAGTATCAGCAAATCTTGGCCAAGAATTAGCACAGGATTACTATGAGCTGTACACCCTGTTGGATGTCACATTCCAGGCCAAGGAGCAGGGGTGTGGATCCCAGACAGAGTCTTAAAATCCTTCTAATTTGAGGAGATCAGAATTTGGAGAGGCAAAGTGTGATGTCTGTAAGTTGCAAAACAGAGGTCCACAGAGAAAGAAAGAATGCTGAAAACACGTGCAGGCATCCTGTTGAGTCAGCTGACTATTAAAACACACAGGCATCTTGTGAGATTACTATGGGAAGAACTCTCGTGGGGCACAGGAGTGTTCAATCAGCTGAGCAGAGAGTGCTTGTTCATCACGTGGGGCTTGGAGAGGAGGTACAGAAGCCAACTGGTAAATAGTTCGGGCATTGCAGACCACATATGATGTATGTTGCATGTTCTTCCTTGTTTTTGTATTGTTCTTACAAGCCTTTAAACATATGTAAGGGCATGGCAACCCACTCCAGTATTCTTACCTGGAGAATTCCATGGACAGAGGAGCCTGGTGGGCTACAGCCCATAGGGTTGCAAAGAATCAGACATGACTGATTAACTAACACTCTCACTTTCACTTTCATTGGTTTCTCAGGGCTGATGTAAAAAAAAAATGCTACAAACTAATGGCTTACGATGATAGAAATTTATCCTCTCACAGCTCTAGAGGCTAAAAGTTATTGTGTTGACTAGTCAGGCTCCTTTGGAAGGCCCTAGGGGAGAATCTTTGCTTCCCTTTTACAACCTTTGTGGTTAATGGCAATCATCATCAGTGTTCCTTGGCTTATAGATGCATCACTCCATTCTTTTTCCTTTTTCACATGACCTTGTTACCTGTGTATGTCTCTGTGTGTGTTTGTGTCAGTTTTTATACGGAGACCAGCAATTGGAATTAGGGCATTTCCAATCCAACATGACCTAATCTTAACTTGATTACATCTGCAAAGAGTATTTCCAAAGATGGTCACATTAACAGGTAACAGATGGACATGAATTTGGGGGAACACTATTGTGAAAAACCATTGTTAGTTCAAAGCCCTTGCAAAAGTTGGCCACCCAGTGGATTCAGCTCATATGTAATAACTTGTTGGCCACTAGTATAAGTCCTCTAACTTTTAAACATACTTACATTAAACTGAAAGACTTTCTTTCCCATGATGTAACTTAACTATTAAAAGGTCAACTATTAAAAAAAAATCTTTTTGGATAGTAGTATATTTTGTCAAGTGTAGCTTTTCAGGAATTGCTATCCAATTAGAGAAGCTTGGATCAGAGTAAGGTTGAGAGCAGCCTGCTGCTGCTGCTGCTAAGTCGCCTCAGTCGTGTCCGACTCTGTGGAACCCCATAGATGGCAGCCCATCAGACTCTCCTCTCCCTGGGATTCTCTAGGCAAGAATACTGGAGTGGGTTGCTATTTCCTTCTCCATGAGAGCACCCTAGTAGTACATAATTAGAACAGTTCTGCCAAGGTGGGCAAAAGGTGCCACAGATTGAAATGACTAGTATTCTTATTTTTAGCTCAAAAAGCAAAATAATAACTAAGGTGTTTGTAACACTGATTTAACACCTGAATTCACCACCAAAAAGTTTAGGTTAAAAAAAATTCTGACACCAAATTTAAAAGATGAAATTTTAGCATTGTGGTTTCACTGACAGGGTCAGAAGTATATTAGATAGTAATGAAAGTACAGTAAAGAAAAAGAAATGGTGCTTGCTTTCCAATAGCAGTTTCTAACTTTCCTTGTTCTCTTCTCCAATAAGGCAACTAGTTTGCTAACTGTCAGTTTAAACAGTTTCATGACTTTATGCTAATTTCATGTAGGTATACACTTGGGTCGATATTATTTTTTTGGTAATGATCTCTTTTACTTTTTTGTAAAAAATATTTTAAGATATTTTTATACTTATAGATGACACATCCCTGGTGCCTCAAATGGTAAAGAATCTGCCTGCAATGCAAGAGACCCAGGTTCAATACCTGGATCAGGAAGATCCCATAGAGAAAGGCATGGCGACCCACTCCAATATTCTTGCCTGGAGAATCCCATGGACAGAGGAGCCTGGCGAGCTACAGTCCATGGGGTCACAAATAATTGGACATGACTGAGCGACTAACACTTATCCTTACAGAAAGGTTTTCCAGGATAGTTCAGAGATTTCTGTATATTCTAAATCTTTTCTACCCTATTGTTAACATTTTACATTATTATACTACTTTTGTCACACTTTCGAGCCAAAAGTGAAAGAGTATTCTTAACTAAACTTCATGCTTTATTTAGATTTCTTTAGTTTTTAATCTGAGATCCTTTTTTTTTTTTTTTTCAGTTCTATCTGTAATACTACATTCATGCAGTCATCATGTGTCCTTACAATACCTTGGGCTGTAAAAGTTTCTCAGATTTCCCTTGATGTGATGGCCTTGAGAGTTTTGAGGCATACTAGCCAGATACTGTTTAGGATGTTCCTATATTCATATTTGTCTAACATTTTTCTAATGATTAGATCGGGGTCTTGGGTTTTGAAGAAGAAAACTGCAGAGGTAAAGTGTCACTTTCTTCACATCATTCCAGTGGTATACACATTATCACCATGATTTGTCCCTAGTAAAACTCACTTTGATCACTTGGTTGAGGTTGTGAAGTAAAGTTGCTTTTGCCCCCTCCACTTTCTATACTGTACTTTGGAAGAAAGTTATAATGCAGATCCTACACTTAAGGAGTGGGAGTTACATTCCATCTCCTTGAGGGGCAGTATCTATATAAATAACTTGGAAGTTCTCTGTAGAAGATCTATGACTGTTCCCCTCATTTATTTTTTTCAGTCATTTGTTTATATACATTTGGACTCTAGGTTATTTACTTTAATCCTTGGTTTATAGTACAATATTATGTTTATTTTCTTATTCAAATGCTTCTAGCTTTGGCCCTGAGCACTCTTTTTGTTGGTTTTCCTTTGACATATACTCATTGCTTCTTGTTTCATTTTGAGCACTTCCTTACTTTATATCTCTGCAAGGTGCTCCAGATTCATGTAGCGTATGGGTGAATTTAACTCAGATGACCATTATATCTACTACTGTGGGCAGGAATCCCTCAGAAGAAATGGAGTACCAATCATGGTCAACAAAAGTGTCTGAAATGCAGTACTTGGATGCAATCTCAAAATGACAGAATGATCTCTGTTCATCTCCAAGGCAAACCACTCAATATCACAGTTATCCAAGTCTATGCCCCAACCAGTAACGCTGAAGAAGCTGAAGTTGAATGGTTTTATGAAGACCTACAAGACCTTTTAGAACTAACACCCCAAAAATATGTCCTTTTTATTATAGGGGACTGGGATGCAAAAGTAAGAAGTCAAGAAACACCTGCAGTAACAGGCAAATTTGGCCTTGGAATGCAGAATGAAGCAGGGCAAAGACTAATAGAGTTTTGCCAAGAAAATGCCCTTGTCATACCAGCACCATCTTCCAACAACACAAGAGAAGACTCTACACATGGACATCACCAGATGGTCAACACCAAAATCAGATTGATTATATTCTTTGCAGCCAAAGATGGAGAAGCTCTATACAGTCAACAAAAACAAGACCAGGAGCTGACTATGGCTCAGATCATGAACTCCTTACTACCAAATTCAGAAAATTGAAGAAAGTAGGGAAAACTGCTAGACCATTCAGGTATGACCTAAATCAAATCCCCTATGATTATACAGTAGAAGTGAGAAATAGATTTAAGGGCCTAGATCTGATAGATAGAGTGCCTGATGAACTATGGAATGAGGTTTGAAACATTGTACAGGAGACAGGGATCAAGACCATTCCCATGGAAAATAAATGCAAAAAAGCAAAATGGCTGTCTGGGGAGGCCTTACAAATAGCTGTGAAAAGAAGAGAGGCGAAAAGCAAAGAGAAAAGGAAAGATCTAAGCATCTGAATGCAGAGTTCCAGAAAATAGCAAGAAGAGATAAGAAAGCCTTCTTCGCTGATCAGTGCAAAGAAATAGAGGAAAAGAACAGAATGGGAAAGACTAGAGATCACTTCAAGAAAATTAGAGATTCCAAGGGAACATTTCATGCAAAGATGGGCTCGATAAAGGACAGAAATGGAATGGACCTAACAGAAGCAGAAGATATTAAGAAGAGGTGGCAAGAATACACAGAGAACTGTACAAAAAGGATCTTCACGACCCGGATAATCACGATGGTGTGATCACTCATCTAGAGCCAGACATCCTGGAATGTGAAGTCAAGTGGGCCTTAGAAAGCATCACTAGGAACAAAGCTAGTGGAGGTGATGGAATTCTGGCAGAGCTATTTCAAATCCTGAAAGATGATGCTGTGAAAGTGCTGCAATCAATATGCCAGCAAATTTGGAAAACTCAGCAGTGGCCACAGGACTGGAAAAGGTCCATTTTCATTCCAATTCCAAAGAAAGGCAATGCCAAAGAATGCTCAAACTACCGCACAATTGCACTCATCTCACAAACTAGTAAAGTAATGCTCAAAATTCTCCAAGCCAGGCTTCAGCAATATGTGAACCATGAACTTCCTGATGTTCAAGCTGGGTTTTTTTTTTTTTTGTTGTTGTTGTTGTTGCTTTTTTTAATTTATTTATTTATTTTTAATTTTTACTTTGCAATTCTGTATTGGTTTTGGCATAGATTGACATGAATCCACCACAGGTGTACATGCGTTCCCAAACATGAACCCCCCTCCCACCCCCCTCCCCACAACATCTCTCTGGGTCATCCCCGCGCGTCAGCCCCAAGCGTGTCATATCCTGCATCAGACATAGACTGGCATTTCGATTCTTACATGTTATTATACATGTTTCAATGCCATTCTCTCAAATCATCACACCCTCTCCCTCTCCCTCTGAGTCCAAAAGTCCGCTATACACATCTGTGTCTTTTTTGCTGTCCTGCATACAGGGTCATCATTGTCATCTTCCTAAATTCCATATATATGTGTTAGTATACTGTATTGGTGTTTTTCTTTCTGGCTCACTTCACTCTGTATAATCGGCTCCAGTTTCATCCATCTCATCAGAACTGATTCTAATGTATTCTTTTTAATGGCTGAGTAATACTCCATTGTGTATATGTACCACAGCTTTCTTATCCATTCATCTACTGATGGACATCTAGGTTGTTTCCATGTCCTGGCTATTATAAACAGTGCTGCGATGAACACTGGGGTACATGTGTTTCTTTCAATTCTGGTTTCCTCTGTGTGTATGCCCAACAGTGGGATTGCTGGGTCATAAGGCATTTAAGGCAGAGGAACCAGAGATCAAATTGCCAACATCCTCTGGATCATGGAAAAAGAAAGAGAGTTCCAGAAAAACATCTATTTCTGCTTTATTGACTATGCCAAAGCCTTTGACTGTGTGGATCACAATCAACTGTGGAAAATTCTTCAAGAGGTGGGAATAACAGACCATCTAACCTGCCTCTTGAGAAATCTGTATGCAGGTCAGGAAGCAACAGTTAGAACTTGACATGGAACAGCAGACTGGTTCCAAATAGGAAAAGGAGTACGTTAAGGCTGTATATTGTCACCCTGCTTATTTAATTATATACAGTGTACATCATGGGAAATGCTGGACTGGAAGAAACACAAGCTGGAATCAAGATTGCCAGGAGAAATATCAATAACCTCAGATATGCAGATGATACCATCCTTATGGAAGAAAGTGAAGAGGAACTAAAAAACTTCTTGATGAAAGTGAAAGAGGAGAGTCAAAAAGTTGGCTTAAAGCTCAACTTTCAGAAAACGAAGATCATGGCATCCGGTCCCATCACTTCATGGGAAATAGATGGAGAAACAGTGGAAACAGTGTCAGACTTTATTTTGGGGGGCTCCAAAATCACTGCAGATGTTGATTGCAGCCATGAAATTAAAAGACGCTTACTCCTTGGAAGAAAAGTGATGAGCAACCTAGATAGCATATTCAAAAGCAGAGACATTACTTTGCCAACTAAGGTCTGTCTAGTCAAGGCTATGGTTTTTCCTGTGGTTATGTATGGATGAGAGAGTTGGACTGTGAAGAAGGCTGAGTGCCGAAGAATTGGTGCTTTTGAACTGTGGTGTTGGAGAAGACTCTTGAGAGTCCCTTGGACTGCAAGGAGATCCAACCAGTCCATTCTCAAGATCAACCCTGACATTTCTTTGGAAGGAATGATGTTAAAGCTGAAGCTCCAGTACTTTGGCCACCTCATGTGAAGAGTTGATTCATTGGAAAAGACTTTGACGCTGGGAGGGATTGCGGGTAGGAGGAGAAGGGGACGACCGAGGATGAGATGGCTGGATGGCATCACTGACTTGATGGATGCGAGTCTGAGTGAACTCCGGGAGATGGTGATGGAACGGGAGGCCTGGAGTGCTGCAATTCATGGGGTTGCAAAGAGTCGGACACGACTGAGCAACTGAAATGAACTGATCTGATTCCTGCTTCCTGTGTTAATATCATTCATTTCTCTACAGTGTGCTGGTTCCTTTTACGTTGTTGTTATTGTTTACTTGCTAAGTCATGTTCTAAGATTGTTCAAATTCATCTCCATTGGGTCTAACCATCTCGTCCTCAGCTACCCTTTTCTCCTTTTGCCTTCAATCTTTCCCAGCATTAGAGTCTTTTCCAATGAGTCAGCTCTTCACATCAGGGGTCAAAGTATTGGAGCATCAGCATCAGTCCTTCCAATGACTATTCAGGATTGACCTCCTTTAGGATTTACTGGTTTGTTCTCCTTGCAGTCCAAAAGACTTTCAACAGTTTTCTCCAGCACCACAGTTTGAAAGCATCAGTTCTTTGGAACTTGGCCTTCATTATGGTTCAGCTCTCACATCCTTACATGACTACTGGAAAACATAGATTTGACTATACAGACTTTCGTTGGCAAAGTTATGTCTCTGCTTTTTAATACACTATGTTTTTCATAGCTTTCCTTCCAAGGGACAAGTGTCTTTAAATTTCTTGGCTGCAGTCAACATCCATAGCATTTTTTGAGCGAAAGAAAGTAAAATTTGTCACTGTTTCCATTTTTATAGGAGATGGTATTAGAAACCAATAGGTCAGTGCTGGGTGTATTTGCCTCAAGGACCTCACAGCTGATAGAGACAGGAAATATATTGCCATACATTTGTTAAGTGAATAAATAAGTATCACATGTGTACATCTACACTGCGGACTAAATGTTTGCATCCACCTAAAATCCATATGTTGAAACCCTAATCCCTTAGTGATAATATTTGGAGCTGGCCTTTTACAGATAAGTTGTTTTAGATCAGCTCAAAAAGCAAGGCCCTCGTGGTTAGATGATGCCTTTATATGGAGATGAAGGAAACAGAACTTTCCTTCTACCAGGTGATGATGCACTGAGCAGGTAGCTTCCATTAATCAGAAGGGCCTTTACCAAGTCTCACCCATGTTGGCACCCTGATCTTGGACTTCCAGCCTCCAAAAGGCATAAGCCATTCAGCCTGTAGTATTATTTATAGCAACCCAAATTGACTAAGATTTGCCTGCATTTATATTTGCATTAAACTCTACATGAGTTGATAGTAGGGACTCCAACTGTAGTCTCTTTCTTGCTTATCTATAAACTACCTCTCTAATAGAGAATCCTGGCTCCCACCATATGCCATTCATGAAAGTATCCTTTAAATCTCAGTATACATGTACAGTGATTTCAGAATTCTTATACCTTACTCACATGATAAATATTTACAAACTAGGGTTCAGTCAGTCAGTCAGTTCAGTCGCTCAGTCATGCCCGACTCTTTATGACCCCATGAACTGCAGCATGCCAGGCCTCCCTGTCCATCACCAACTCCCGGAGTTCACTCAGACTCATGTGCATCAAGTCGGTTATGCCCTCCAGCCATCTCATCCTCTGTCATCCCCTTCTCCTCCTGCCCCCAATCCCTCACAGCATCAGAGTCTTTTCCAATAAGTCAACTCTTTGCATGGGATGGCCAAAGTACTGGAGTTTCAGCTTCAGCATCAGTCCTTCTAAAGAACACCCAGGACCTATCTCCTCTAAAATGGACTGGTTGGACCTCCTTGCAGTCCAAGGGACTCTCAAGAGTCTTCTCCAACACCACAGTTCAAAAGCATCAATTCTTCGGCACTCAGCTTTCTTCACAGTCCAACTTTCACATCCATACATGATCACTGGAAAAACCATAGCCTTGACTAGATGGACCTTTGTTTGGAAAGTAATATCTCTGCTTTTGAATATGCTATCTAGGTTTCAGTACCTATAAATGTTTCCTTCTGCTTTAGTTCTACAATCTTCACTCTTTTCTGGCAGTTTATTCCTGCCCATCCGTTTCGTGTGATGTTTTGTTTCACATTTGTAATATAATTAGATTTTTTTTTTTTGTTACATTCTGCATTCCTTCCTGGGATCCTCATATATCACAATTGATTTTTAAATTTGCATATATAAACGTTCACTCTGAGTACTAGAAGGATTTCTATTAGTTTTGACAAATGTATAGTTTTGTTTATTCATCACTTTTGTATCAAACAGAATAATTTCATAGCCTTATAAAATCTCCTGTATGTCCTTTCTCTCTTCAATTGCCTTTCTCTTCGCAAGCAGCTGGCTGGCAACCACTGATCTATTTTCCATCAATAGTTTTGAGTTCTTCACAATGTCATATCAGTGGGATTATATGGTATGTTGCCTTTACAGACTCATGTATTTCACTAGGTAATATTAATTTAAGATTCATTTAATACTCCATTCTGTGAATGTACCACATTTCGTCCATTCACCTGTTAAAGGACATCTTTGTTTTCAGCATTTGTGATTTTAAATTTTCTATAAACATCTCTTGGAGTTTTGTGTATTCTATAAACATTTTTGTGTAACTTTTTGAATGAGTTGGGTAAATACTTAAGAATGCCATTGTTGAGTTATATGGGAAGACTATGGTTGGTTTTATATGAAACCACCAAACCGTCTTCCTAAGGACTATACTGTTTTGCATTCCCACCAACAGTGAACAAATATCTCTATTCTTCCTAACCTTGGCAGTAACTGGTATTAACAGTTTTGGGGATTTTCACTATTCTAGTGTTTCTGCAACTTTAATTTACATTTCCCAAGTAATTTGGCAATAAGGAATTCATGATCTGAGTCACAGTCAGCTCCCAGTCTTGTTTTTGCTGACTGTACAGAGCTTCTCCATCTAGGCTGCAAAAAATTTAATCACTCTGATTTCGTTGTTGGCCATCTGGTAATGTCCATGTGTAAAGAGAAAGTCTTCTCTTGGGTTGTTGTAAGACAGTGTTTGCTCTTACCAGTGCTTTCTTCTGGCAAAACTCTATTAGCATTTGCCCTGCTTCATTCTGCACTCCAAGACCAAATTTGCCTGTTACTCCACGTGTTTCTTGACTTCCTACTTTTGCATTTCACTCCCCTATAATGAAAAGGGCATCTTTTTAGGGTATTAGTTCTAAAAGGTCTTGTAGGTCTTCATAGAACCGTTCAACTTCAGCTTATTCAGTGTTACTTTTTGGGGAATAGACTTGGATTACTGTAATATTGAATGATTTGCTTTGGAAACGAACAGAGATCACTCTGTTGTTTTTAAGACTGTATCTAAGTACTGCATTTTGGACTCTTGTTGACTATGATGGCTACTCCATTTTTTCTAAGGGATTCTTGCCCACAGTAGTAGATATAATGGTCATCTGAGTTAAATTCACCTATTCCAGTCCATTTTAGTTCGCTGATTCCTAAAATATCGACGTTCACTCTTGCCATCTCCTGTTTGACCACTTCCAGTTTGTCTTGATTCATGGACCTAACATTCCAGATTCCTATGCAATATTGCTCTTTACAGCACTGGACCTTGCTTCTATCACAAGTTACATCCACAACTGGGTGTTGTTGTTGCTTTCACTCTGTCTCTTCATTCTTTCTGGAGTTATTTCTCCACTGATCTCCAGTAGCATATTGGGCACCTACTGACCTGGGGAGTTCATCTTTCAGTGTCCTATCTTTTTGCCTTTTCATACTGTTCATGGGATTCTCAAGGCAAGAATACTGAAGTGGTCTGCCATTCCCTTCTCCAGTGAATCGCATTTTGTCAGACCTCTCCACCATGACCCGTCTGTCTCAGGTGGCCCTGCATGGCATGGCTTAGTTTCACTGAGTTAGACAAGGCTCTGGTCCATGTGATTAGATTGGTTAGTTTTCTGTGATTGTGGTTTCAGTCTGTCTGCCCTCTGATGCCCTCTCTCAGTGCTACCATCTTACTGGGGTTTCTCTTACCTTGGACATGGGGGATCTCTTCATGGCTGCTCCAGCAAAGTGCAGCTGTTGTTCCTTACACTCAGGGTATCTCTTGTCAGACACTTGCCACTCCAGTGGCATGCAGACCATTCAGGTATGGCCTAAATCAAATCCCTTACCATTATACAGTAGAAGTAAGAAATAGATTTAAGGGACTAGATCTGATAGACAGAGTGCCCGATGAACTATGGATGGAGGTTCATGACATGGTGTAGGAGACAGGGATCAAGACCATTCCCAAGAAAAAGAAATGCAAAAAAGCAAAATGGCTGTCTGAGGAGGCCTTACAAATAGCTGTGTAAAGAAGAGATGTGAAAAGCAAAGGAGAAGAGGAAAGATATACCCAGTTGAATGCAGAGTTTCAAAGAATAGCAAGGAGAGATAAGAAAGCCTTCCTCAGTGATCAGTTCAAAGAAATAGAGGAAAACAATAGAATGGGAAAGACTAGAGATCTACTCAAGAAAATTAGAGAATCCAAGGGAATTCATTTCATGTAAAGATGGGCTCAATGAAGGAGAGAAATGGTATCAACCTTACTGAAGCAGAAGATATTAAGAAGAGGTAGTAAGAATACACAGAAGAACTGTACAAAAAAAGATCTTCGTGACCCAGATAATCATGATGGTGTGATCACTCACCTAGAGCCAGACATCCTGGAATGTGAAGTCTAATTGGCCTTAGGAAGCATCACTAAGAACAAAGCTAGTGGAGGTGATGGAATTCTGGTTGAGCTATTTCAAATCCTAAAAGATGATGCTGTGAAAGTGCTACACTCAATGTGCCAGACAGTTTGGAAAACTCAGCAGTGGCCACAGGACTGGAAAAGGTCAATTTTCATTCCAATCCCAAAGAAAGGCAATGCCGAAGAATGCTGAAACTACCACACAATTGCACTCATCTCACATGCTAGTAAAGTAATGCTCAAAATTCTCCAAGTCAAGCTTCAGCAATACATGGGCCGTGAACTCCCAGATGTTCAAGCTATATTTAGAAAAGGCAGAGGAACCAGAGATCAAATTGCCAACATCTGCTGGATCATCAAAACATCAAGTGAGTTTCAGTAAAACATCTATTTCTGCTTTATTGACTACCCTAAACCCTTTGACTGTGTGGATCACAACAAACTGTGGCAAATTCTTCAAGAGATGGGAATATCAGACCATCTGACCTGCCTCTTGAGAAATCTGTATGCAGGTCAGAAAGCAACAGTGAGAGCTGGACATGAACAACTGACTGGTTCCTAATAGAGTACGTCAAGGCTGTATATTGTCACCCTGGTTATTTAACTTATATGCAGAGGACATCATGAGAAACGCTGGGCTGGAAGAAGCACAAGCTGGAATCAAGATAGCCGGGTGAAATATCAATAACCTCAGATATGTAGATGACGCCACCCTTATGGCAGAAAGTGAAAAAGAACTAAAGAGCCTCTTGATGAAAGTGAAAGAAGAGAGTGAAAAAGTTGGCTTAAAGCTCAACATTCAGAAAACTAAGATAATGTCATCTGCCCCATCACTTCATGGCAAATAGATGAGGAAACAGTGGATGACTTTGTTTTTTTAGGGATCCAAAATCATTGTAGATTGAGATTGCAGCCATGGAATTAAAAGACGCTCACTTCTTGGAAGAAAAGTTGTGACCAACCTAGACAGCATATTAAAAAGCAGGGACATTACTTTGCCAACAAAGGTCCATCTAGTCAAGGCTGTAATTTTTCCAGTAGTCACGTATGGGTGTGAGAGTTGGACTATAAAGAAAACTTAGTGGCAAAAATTGATTCTTTTGAACTGTGGTGTTGGAGAAGACTCTTGAGAGTCCCTTGGACTGCAAGGAGATCCAACCAGTCTATCCTAAAGGAGATCAGTCCTGGGTGTTCATTGAAAAGACTGATGCTGAAGCTGAAACTCCAATACTTTGGCCACCTGGTGTGAAGAGCTGACTCATTGGAAAAGAATCTGATGCTGGGAGGGATTGGCGGTAGTAGAAGGGGACAACAGAGGACGGGATGGTTGGATGGTATCACTGACTCAATGGAGATGAGTTTGTGTAAACTCTGGGAGTTGCTGATGGACAGAGAGGCCTGGAGTGCTGTGTTTCATAGGGTCACAAAGAGTCAGATATGACTGAGTGACTGAACTGAACTCCCAAGTCATAGTGAACATTTTTTCATGTATTTAGTAGTCTTCTATATTTCTTTTAAAATATCTTTCGCTAGTTAACTTTTTCTTATTGTTGATGTTAATAGTCCTTTGTATATTCTGGTTACAAACCCTTTATCAGAATTTACAAAAATGTTCTCCCTGTCCATGGCTTGTCTTTTTTATTCTCTAGACATTGTCTTCTGCTGAGCAAAAATTTTTAAGTTCAGTATCCAAATTATCATATATTCCTTTACAGAATTTTGTGTTTTGGTTTTTGAATAAAAACTGATCAACAAATCCAATGTCATATAGATTTTCTCCTGTGTTTTCTAGATATTTTATACTTTGTCATTTTATATTTGGGCCTTGAATTCATTTTGAGTCAATGTTTGTAAAAGTGTAAGGGTCTCTGTCTATATTATTTTGTTTTCTCGTGTTTTTGCATACAGATGTCCAAATATTCCAGTACCATTTGTTAGACCGTTGTTTTTCCTTGATGCGCCTCTGTACTGTCAAAACTCAGTTGATGATTAATGTGTAGGTCATTCTTTGGGCTTTCTATTCTGTCCATTTATCAATGTCTGTTCTTTCACCAATGCCATATTTTCTGATGACACTATCTTTATAGAAATTCTTGAAATTATATAGTAATGCAAATATTTTTGCTTATGGACCAGTTTTCAAATTTCACATCTTGACCAGAAACTAAATCTTTGTTTTTCTTTTATGCAATGAATCCATATTTTAATACAGCCTCTCTGGTGTCAGATGCTGGCCTGTATATTGTCTTTCTCATACAACTGAAATCCTTCTTATCCCATGTTGAGTTTCTAGAGTATTATATCTCCTGACAGCTTATGTCTAATATTATTACAGTATTAACTGACCCTGAATTTTGTTAGCATCAGGTTGCACATGCCTATCATAATGTGTCTCTTAGAAATCTTTATTTAATATTCAAATATATTCCTTATTAGAAGAATAATTATTCTACCTAAAAAAAAAAAAAAAGTGCCTTAGGGAAGTTGAAGAGAATTGCTTAAATTGATCTTAATTTGTAAAGTAAAATATTCAGTGGGCCCATTACTGTTAACCCAAATCATGTTGAGATTTAGATCGCTAGGGAATAAGAATCCATAGGGTAAAAGTTGAATTAGTACTGAAAAAAATGGCTTGCAGTTGTGTAGCAAGAAATTATTTCACATTCAAAAAAGCATGAATTATTTTAGAGTAAAAGTCAGAAAAGATGAAAGCAAGATTCGCACATGATTAGAGCAACTTCACCTGTGTTATTTGCAAAATTATAGATCTGTTTTGTAGCAGAGGAAATAATAAAGATTTATCTTGTCCTTAGGATCTTTATTGTAAAATATTTTTACTTTACCTTTAGGTGAAGTTCTTTTATCTTTATTATTTAATTACTAGATTGTATGAAAACAATGCAACTCTTACCTTGTCCATTTTGTAATTTTTGGTGACGAGTTATCAGAAAGACAGTAAAATCAAATGGAGGTAACCCAAGGAAATGAATAAAAGAAATGGATTTCTGCTCTCTTGCAGTTGTAAGCTATAACTGAATCTGTTTCAGGGCCTGTAAAGTAAGAGAGCTGCAGGAGGAATACAGATCATGACTTTCACAAAAGTGACAACCACTGATTGATGCATTCTATAGGGGGGAATTTGTGAGAAAGATGGTATGTGAGTGACATTAAAATCATTTTTCTTGTCAGAAATAAATGGTGCACAGTCTTATTTGCCCTTGACAACGTGTCGTAGACAGGTTTTCGTTTGTCATTTACGCTGCTATATATGAGAAAAGTTTCAAAAACTTTGTAATTACCATCCACAACCAAAAACTCTACAGAGGAAAATAGAAACAAACAAACAAAAATAACTGAGGTGGAGACCAGTAATTAATTGTTCCTAGAACCACTACATAAAAGACAGCCTTCATCTCTAGGTTAAACTTCAAACTTAATTTGAATTAAACCTACCAAAACTGGCTTTTCGTGCTGTTTTAACTAGAGCTTAGAACACCTCCATGCCACTTAGTGGCATGGATATTGCTGAGATCAAACAGAATTTAGCAAGAGCAAAAATGTGCATCATACTCATGACCATTTTAGCAGTTTCTTAACAAATGTTTGTTCAGTAAATATCAACACAAACCTAATTTGCCATCATATTTTGTATGCATAAAATGATCCATACATGGCAAACTTTAGTAACAGATTTGTTTTTCTGAGCTTCCCTGGTGGATCAGGTGGTAAAGAATCTGCCTGCAGTGTAGGAGACCTAGGTTCTACCCCTGGCTTGGGAAGGTCTCCTGGAGAAGGGAATGGCAACTCACTCCAGTATTCTTGCCTGAGAATTCCATGGACAGAGGAGGCTGTCAGGCTACAGTCCATGAGGTCGCAAAGAGTCAGACACAACCGAGCATCTAACCCTTCACTTCACTTCAAATCATTTGTTTCCCTTTATGATTATGGAAAATTAGGTTAAAATGTCATAATTTCTTTAAACAATAGATCCCTACTATAAGTTATTAGGTAGTTTGTTTATAACTTAAGTATGAGAAGAATGAGATTTATAACTGATTTATAGTGAAGTATGTGAATAAATACATTGATATTGTATCAGTTGACAAAACAGGAAGAGCAGAATATGTTATCAGTATCATTATAGTAGAATTTGGAAATGCTGTATTGATACTTTTTTTGTTTGTTTGTTTAAGTTAGATTTTCTTGCTTTACAGAATTTTGTTGTTTTCTGTCAAACCTCAACAAGAATCAGCCATAGGTATACATATATCCCCTCCGTTTCGAATCTCCCTCCCATCTTCCTCCCCATCCCACCCCTCCTATGTTGATACAGAGTCTCTGTTTGAGTTTTCTGAGCCATAGAGCAAATTCTCATTGGCTATCTATTTTACATATGGTAATGTAAGTTTCCATGTTACTCTTTCCATACATTTCACCCTCTCCTCCTCTCTCCCCATATCTATAAGTCTATTCTCTATGTCTCCTTCTTCATTAAGTGAAAGTGAAGTCGCTCAGTTGTGTCCGACTCTTTGTGACCCCGTGGACTGTAGCCAGCCAGGCTCCTCCGTCCATGGGATTCTCCAGGCAAGAATACTGAAGTGGGTTGCCATTTCCTTCTCCAGAGGATCTTCCTGAACCAGGGATCGAACCCAGGTCTCCCGCATTGCAGGCAGATGCTTTAACCTCTGAGCCACCAGGGAAGGTTTCTTCATTGCTGCCCTGTAAATATATTCTTTAGTACCATTTTTATAGATTCCATATGTGTGCATTGGAATACGATGTTTATTCTTCTCACTCTCACTTTGCTCATCAGAACTGACTCAAATGTGTTCCTTTTTATGGTTGAGTGATATTCCACTGTGTATATGTACCACAAGTTCTTTATCCATTCATCTGTTGATGGACATTTAGGTTGCTTCCGCTGTTCCTAGCTTGTAACGGGGCTTCCCTTATGGCTCAGACTGTAAAAGCATCTGCCTACAATGTGGGAAGCCCAGGTTCGATCCCTGGGTCAGGAAGTTTCCCTGGAGAAGGAAATGGCAACCCATTCCAGTATTCTTGCCTGGAAAATCCCATGGATGGAGGAGCCTGGTAGGCTACAGTCCATGGGGTCACAAAGAGTGGGACACAACTGAGCGACTTCACTTCACTTCCATGTCCTAGCTATTGTAAATAGTGCTGCAATGAACAGTGGGATACATGTGTAATTTTGGTTTCCTTAGGGTATATGCCTAGGAGTGGGATTGCTGGGTCATATGGTGCTTTTATTCCTAGTTTTTTAAGGAATCTCCATACCATCTTCCATAGTGGCTGTGTCAATTTACATTCCCACCAACAGTGCGAGAGTATTCCCTTTTCTACACATACTCTCCAGCATTTGTTTGTAGACTTTTGATGACGGACACTCTGATCGGTGTCAGGTGATATCTCATTGTAGTTTTGATTTGCATTTTTCTAATAATAAGCAATGTTGAGCATCTTTTCATGTGTTTGTTAGCCATCAATATGTCTTCTTCGGATAAATATCTGTTAGGATTTTCCCCCCAGTTTTTGATTGGGTTGTTTGCTTTTCTGGTATTGAGCTGTATGAGTTGCTTGTATATTTTGGAAATTAATCCTTTGTCAGTTGTTTCATTTGCTATTATTTTCTCCCATTCTAAGGGTTGTCTTTTCACCTTGCTTATAGTTTCCTTTGCTGTGGAATAGCCTTTAAGTTTAATCAGGGCCCACTTGTTTACTTTTGCTTTTATTTCTGTTACTCTAGGAGGTGGGTCATAGAGGATCTTGCTTTGATTTATGTCATTGAGTGTTCTGCCTATGTTTTCCTCTAAGTTTTATAGTTTCTGGTCATATATTTAGGACTTTAATCCATTTTGATTATATCTTTGTGTATGGTGTTAAGAAGTGTTCTAATTTCATTCTTTTACATATAGATATCTAGTTTTCCCAGCACCATTGATTGAAGAGGATGTCTTTGCCCCGCTGTATATTCTTGCATCCTTTGTTAAAAATAAGGTACCAATAGGTGCATGGGTTTATTTCTGGGCTTTCTATCTGGTTCCATTGGTCTATATTTCTGTTTTTGTGAAAACACCATACTGTCTTGATGACTGTAGCTTTGTAGTAAAATCTGAAGTCAAGAAGGTTGATTCCTGCAGCTCCATTCTTCTTTCTCAAGACTGCTTTGGCTATTTTGGGTCTTTTGTTCTTCCATATGAATTGTGAAATATTTCATCCAAGGTCTGTGAAAAATGTCATTGTTCATTTGATAGGGATCACACTGAATCTGTAGATTGCATTTGGTAGTATTGTCATTTTCACAAAATTGATTCTTCCTACCTTGGAACATGGAATATCTCTCCATGTGTTTATGTCATCTTTGATTTCTTTCATTAGTGTTTTAAAATTTTCTTTGTACAGTTCTTTTGTCTCCTTAGGTAAGTTTATTCCTAGATATTTAACTCTTTTTTTTTTTGCAATGATGAATAGGATTGATTCCTTAATTTTTCTGATTTTTAATTATTAGTATATAGAAATGCAAGTGATTTCTATGCATTGATTTTGTATCCTGCAACTTTGCTAAATTCACTGATTAGCTCTAGTCATTTTCTGATACTGTCTTTAGGGTTTTCTGTGTACAGCATCATGTCATCTGCAAACAGTGAGTGATTTACTTCTTTTCTGCCATGGATTCCTTTATTTCTTTTTCTTCTCTGATTGCTGTGGCTAGGACTTCCAGAGCTATGGTGAATAACAGTGGTGAAAGTGCATACCCTTGCCTTGTTCCTGATCTTAGGGAGAATGCTTTCAGTTTTTCACCATTGAGAATAATGTTTGCTGTAGGCTTATCATATATGGCCTTTACTATGTTGAGGGAGGTTCCTTCTATGCCCAGTTTTTGAATAGTTTTAATCATAAATAGGTACTGAATTTTGCCAAAGGGTTTTCCTGCATCTATTGAGATCATCATATGGTTTTTGTCTTTCAATTTGTTAATATGGTGTATCACATTGATTGATTTGCAAATATTGAAGAATCCTTGCATCCCTGGAATAAGCCCAACTTGATCATGTTTGTATGAGCTTTTTGATGTGCTGTTAAATTCTGTTTGCTAAAATTTTGTTGAGGATTTGTTCATCTACGTTCATCAGTGATATTGGCCTGTAGCTTTCTTTTTTGGGTGTGTTATCTTTGTCTGGTTTTGGAATCAGGGTGATGATGGCCTCCTAGAATGAGTTTGGAAGTGTTCCTTCCTCTGCAATTTTTAAAAGAGTTTATATATATAAATTTATTTATTTTAATTGGAGGCTAATTACTTTACCAACATTTTAGTGGTTTTGTCATACTTTGACAGAAGGATAGACATTAGCTCTTCTCTAAATGTTTGATAGAATTCTCCTGTGAAGCCATCTCATCCTGGACTTTTGTTTTTGGGAGATTTTTGATCATAGCTTCAATTTCAGTGCTTATAATTGGGTTGTTCATAATTTCTATTTCTTCCTGGTTCCAAATTGAACTTTTCTAAGAATCTGTCCGTTTCTTCCAGTTTATCCACTTTATTGCCATATAGTTGTTCATAATAGTCTCTTATAATTCTGTGCATTTCTTCATTGTCTGTTTTAACTTCTCCATTTTCATTTCTAACTTTGTTGATTTGATTCTTCTCTCTTGTTCTTGATGAGTCTGGCTAAATGTTTGTCAATTTTATTTATCTTCTCAAAGAATCAGCTTTTAGTTTTATTAATCTATAGTATTGTTTCTTTCATTTCTTTTTCATTTATTTCTGCTCAGTTCTTTTATGACTTCTTTCCTTCTACTAATTTTGGGTTTTGTTTTTGTTCTTTTTTTTTTTTTTTCCAGTTGTTTTAGGTGTAAAATTTTTCTTCTTTCTTGAGGTAGGATTGTATTGCTATAAACTTCCCTCTTAGAACTGTTTTTGCTGCTTCCCATAGGTTTTGAGTCATTGTGTTTTCACTGTCATTTGTTTCTAGAAATTTTTTGATTTCCCTTTTGATTTCTTCAGTAACCTGTTGGTTATTTAGAAAAGTGTTATTTAATTTCCATGTGTTTGTGTTCCTTACAGCGTTTTTTTTTTTTTTTTCCTTGTAATTGATAGGTAGTCTCATAGCATTGTGGTCAGAGAAGATACTTGAAATGTTTTCAATTTTCTTGAGTTTACTGAGGTTTGATTTATGAACTAAGATGTGGTCTTTCCTAGTGAATGGTCTCTGTGCACTTGAGAAGAAGGTGTATTCTTCTGCATTTGGAT
The DNA here is from genome assembly GCF_014754425.2 of Oryx dammah. NCBI lineage: Eukaryota > Metazoa > Chordata > Mammalia > Artiodactyla > Bovidae > Oryx > Oryx dammah. The sequence continues at coordinate 8,066,752 of NW_024070187.1, forward strand.
GGAATGTCCTGACAGTGTCAATGAGATCTGTCTCATTTAATGTATCATTTAGGACTTGTGTTTCCTTATTAATTTTCTGTTCTGATGATCTTTCCATTGGCATGAGTGTGGTGTTAAAGTCTCCTACTGCTATTGCACTGCTGTCAGTTTCTCCTTTTATGTCTGTTGGTGCTTGTCTTATGTATTGAGGTGCTCCTGTGTTGAGTGCATAGATATTTACAGTTGTTATGTCTTGCTCTTGGATTGATCCCTTGATCGTTGTGTAGTGTCCTTCCTTATCTCATGTAATCTTCTTTATTATAAGGTCTATTTTGTCTGATATGAGGATTGCTATCCAGCTTTCTTTTGCTTCCCATTTGCATGGAATGTATTTTTCCATCTCCTCACTTTCAGTCTATATGTGTCTTTAGGTCTGAAGTGGGTTTCTTGTAGACAGAATATATATGGGTCTTGTTTTTGTGTCCATTCAGCCAGTCTGTGTCTTATGGTTGGAGTATTTAATCCGTTTACATTTAAAGTAATTATTTATATATATGTTCCTATTGCCATTTTCTTAATTGTTTGGGGTTGATTTTGTAGATCTTTTTTCTTCTCTTGTATTTCTTGACTTATAAGTCCCTTTAACATTTGTTGTAAAGCTGGTTTGGTGGTACTGAATTCTCTTAACTTTTGCTTGTCTGAAAAGCTTTTTATTTCTCCATCAATTTTGAATGAGATCCATGCCATGTACAGTAATCTTGGTTGTAGATTTTTCCTTTTTAGTACTTTACATATATCCTACCATTCCCTTTTGCCCTGCAGTTTCTGCTGAAAGATTATCTGTTAAGGGTATGGGGTTTCCCTTGTATGTTACTTGTTGCTTCTCCCTTGCTGCTTTTAATATTCTGTATTTGCGTTTAGTCTTTGTTAATTTGATTAGTATGTGTCTTGGCATGTTTCTCCTTGGGTTTACCCTGTATGGGACTCTTCGTGCCTCTTGGACTTGATTGACTATTTCCTTTTCTGTGGTGGGGAAATTTTCAACTATAATCTCTTCAAAAATTTTCTCATACCCATTCTGTTTCTCTTCTTCTTCTGGAACCCCTATAAGATTGAATATCAATAATATTGATATTGTCTCAGACATTTCTGAGACTACCCTCAGTTCTTTTCATTCTTTTTATGTTATTCTGCTCTTCAGAACTTATTTCTACCATTTTATCTTCCAGCTCACTGATTTGTTCTTCTGCTTCAGATATTCTGCTATTGATTCCCTTCAGAGTATTTTCAATTTCAGTAATTGTGTTGTTTGTCTCTGTATGTTTATTCTTTAATTCTTCTATGTCTTGTTAATTGATTCTTGCATTTTCTTCATTCTGTTTTCAAGGGTTTTGATCATCTTTACTATCATTATTCTGACTTATTTTTCAGGTAGTTTGCTTATTTCCTCTTCATTTATTTGGACTTCTGTGTTTCTAGTTTGTTCCTTCATTTGTGTGGTAGTTCTCTGCCTTTTCTTTATTATTTTCAACTTACTGTGTCTGAGGTCCCCTTTTCCAAGGTTCAAGGTTGAATATTTTCTTTATTTTGGTTTCTGCCCTCCTAAAGTTTGTCCAGTGGTTTGTGTAAACTTCATATAGGGTGAGATTTGTGCTGGTTTTTTTTTGTTTGTTTGTTTGTTTTTCCTCTGATGAGCAATGCTGAGTGAGGTAGTAGTGCTGTCTGCTGATGATTGGCCTTGTATTTTTCTTTTGTTTGTTGTTTAGATGAGGTGTCCTGCACAGGCTGCTACTAGTGCTTGGGTGATGCCAGGTCTTGTATTCAAGTGATTTCCTTTGTGTGAGTTCTCACTATTTGATACTCCCTTAGGGCTAGTTCGGAGAAGGCAATGGCACCCCATTCCAGTACTCTTGCCTGGAAAATCCCACGGATGGAGAACCCTAGTGCGGCTGCATTCCATGGGGTCATTAAGAGTTTGACACGACTGAGCAACATCACTTTCACTTTTCACTTTAATGCATTAAAGAAGGAAATGGCAACCCACTCCAGTGTTCTTGCCTGGAGAATCCCAGGGTTGGAGGAGCCTGGTGGGCTGCCGTTTATGGGGTTGCACAGAGTCGGACATGACTGAAGTGACTTAGCTGCAGCAGCCGTGTTAGTTCTCTGATCGTCTAGGACCTTGGATCTGTGTTCCCACTCCAAAGACACAGGGCTTGATCTCTGCTCAGGAATGAAGGTTCCATAAGTGGTTTGTTATGGCATTAAGTAAGATTAAAACAAATATTCAAAAATGAGAAACCAAAGATGAATCCCAGACAAATGGCATTTACCAAATCAGGCAAGTAATAACTAAAATAATAGGATATATACATATACACCCATGAGCAAAGTCAAAAAGTAACAAAAATATAGTACAACAGGTTGACCCAGCAAACTAAGGAAATTAAAAATGATATTTACCAATTAAGAAGAAAACTAAAGCACAAAGTGGAAAAGAAAACTACAGTAAGGAGCCATGTGGGGAATAAAGCAATGAAAACATAACTAACAAATATGTTGAGAGGAAGGGAAAGAAAAGAAAGAAAGAATAGATATGAAAATTAAAGAGAGGTAGATGAAGATTTATATACATTAAAGATTAACTGCAAGGGGAAAAGAACAGTAGGAAAGGCAAATGAATAAATGTATCAAAATATAATAGGTTTAAAAATGAAAAAATATTATAAAGAAAACAAATGGAAGAAGAAAGAAAAAAGGAAAATGCTACAGATGTGCAAAGTCCCAACACAGAGGCAGAAGTTTATAAAAACAATAAAATTGTGACTGCATATACACATGTACATATACACCCATAAGCAAAATCAAGAATCCAACATAATTAGAATACAATAGATTGACCCAGTGAACAAAGGAAACCAAAAAGTATGTCTACCAGAACAAAACTAACCAAAGCACAAACTGGAAAACAAAACTAAAGCAAATTTCCAACTGGGGAATAAAGCAATGAAAATAAAAACAGAAAATATGTTGAGAGGAAAGGAAAGGAAAGAAAAGAAAGATTAGATATGCAAAGTTAAATAGAGGTAAATGAAGAAGATTTATATACATTAAATATTAACTGCAAGAGGCAAAGGACAGTAGGAAAAGCAAACAAAAAAATAAATGCAGGAAAAATAATAGGTTTAAAAATTTTAAAAAAGAGAGAAAAGAAAAAGAAAAGAAAACTCCCCAGAACTGCAAAAGCCCAACCTAGGGGCAGGGCTTTACAACTATAAAAAGTGTGACTGAGGGGAAAACAAACAAACAAACAAACAAAAACTCAAAAGCATAATTAGATTTCATAGTGCCAATAAAATTGACAACTACAACAGAGGAGGAAAAGAAAAGAAAAAAAATCAAAAAGAATCTACAGAACAGATCAAAACATAAGAATAAGGTGTTTCTTGAGTCACTGCTATCAGAGTCCTTTCCCTCTCTGGGAGTCACAGTCCACCTCACCTCCCTAGGATGCCCTCCAACACTGTACTGATCTCTGGACCTGCTGTGGGGGCAGCTCAGAGTCTAACCTGGTCCCCATCCTGTGTGTTCTTGCCTCCAATGTCCACAGTTTTCAGAACTAGTGTGTTTTCTTTTGTTGGAGCTCTCAATGATCTTTTATATATTCCATAGAGACAGAGTCTGCCTAGTTGATCATGTGGATTTAATCTGAAGCTTGTACAGCTGGTGGGAAGGTTTTGGGTCTTCTTCCTTAGCCACACTGCCCCTGGGTTTTAATTGTCATTTTATTTCCACCTCTGCATGTGGGTTGTCCACTGAGATTTGGCTTCTGAGGCTGCCCTGGAGGGCTTGGGTTTGTCCCTGTGAGGGCCAGGTGTGCAGGTGGTGCAGCTGCTTGGGTTGCAGGGGTTCTGGCAGCACCAGGTACTCAGGGGAGTTGGCAGCTAGGGCAGCAGGAAATATAATGCTCTAGAAGAGCATGGCAAGCAGTATTGGTCAATACACTCCAGTATTCTTGCCTGGAGAATCCCATTCCCTGGCAGAGAAGCCTGGCAGGCCACAGTCTACAGGATTGCAAAGAGTCAGACACTGCCAAAGTGACCCTGTGCACGTAGATGCAAGACTTTTTTTTTGCCTGGGGCAGCTCAATCCCGTGAGTTAAGCGTGAAGTTGGCACAGCTGTTTGGCTTGCAGGGACGCTGGTGGCATCAAATGTGCAGGGACATGGACTGCCTCTCCCACAAGAGTTATGGCCCTATCAGAGTCTTTTTTCAAGCCTCTTGTAGCTGGCGATCAGAAGGCCTCTTGGGCCAGTCGTTCTCCATAGCTCCCTCCCTTCAGGCACTTAAAGGGCTCCCTTACCCGAGGTCCTTCTCTGTTGTTTTGAGCATCAGGCACATAGAGGGGGGTCCCCTGACTGGTGTCCTACTCTGTAGATTGGCACATCAAGCACTTATGGGGCACCTTAGGTGAGGTCCTACTTTGCAGTTTGGCACATCAGTCATTTAAGGGGGCACCCAGGGTGGAATCCTACTCAGTAGTTCAGTGTGTCAGGCATTTGATGGGCTAGCCTCTCTGTTCAGCTGCTAATGCTGGTGAGTGGGGTGAGAGAGGCTCTGGTGATAGCTCCACACCCTACGGGTGACTCAGCAGTATCACTTTGCTTCCATGGCTGCCCAGCTTTCCTCCACAGGCATTTCCCACAACAATCTCCTCCCTCACATCCCCTTGATTCGTCTCTCTGCAGTCAACGGCAGCCTTCACCCTGGGATTGCTCCATAATCCCTAAACAACAGCTCCCAGCAGCTGCACCTTCCAGGGCACCTACCTCCCTGTCTGGGGTGTGTATGGCTGCAGCAAGGACTATCTGATTCTCGTCCCATTTGGGCCGCCACAGATCAGCTGTTTCACTCTCAGCCTTAATTGTTTCTCCTCTGACTCAGACAACTGCCCCAGTGTGGGGAACAGACCCCTGCTTCAGCTCCCCCTGCTGAGGGCAGGTCCAGTCCTACTAACATTCCTAGTTTCCCCCCTAGTTCCTCCATCCTGCCGAGTTTTGCTTGGGTCTATATATCCTTTTCCACTGGTCAGATTCACCTGTCTGCTCTCAGCTGGTGTTTTGCATGCACTTCTGTGTCTGAAGGTCTATTCTTGATGTATTTGTGGAGAGAGATGTACTCCATGTTCACCCACTCCTCCATTTTGTTCTTCCCATGAAGGCTTTTCTCTATTCCATTAAATCTTCAATCATATTGTTTGCTGTATTTTTAAAGCCCATGTTTAATATGTCTTATCAGTTATAAAAATGACTTAAATGTATAAAAATCTCTTTAATTGAATTATGTAAAACTGTTTGAATTGGTTAAACCTCAAGAGACTTTGTAATTTCATGCACAGGCTAAATCATATTATGTTTTGCTTAATGGAGCTAAGTATTTGGTGATTGCAGTCAATTATCACTGCTAATTATAAACATTGATTTAAAGTGACTTGCTTTTGATCTTTTGAAGTAGTTTTCTTTCAATACATCTTGCTTCCTCAAATGCTATTGAATTTCAGCATGTAAATGTTGAATTTAATTACTTGAATTATCCAAATTTAAATTATTAAAAATCTGGTATGTTAGAGGTATACAAATATAATTAATTTTTCCATGTGAGATAAGAAATAATACTGAAAAGATGAGGCAGTGTTCATATATAGAGTTCTTAATGTACTTGTTTAACAAAGTCAGAATCAGTGTTCACTTATCTCTTGGGTGAAGTTATGTTTTAAAAAGGCATGTAATTCATTTAAAAGAGTATTTTGGCTAAAATGGTCATATAAATAATAATGTTAAGTTATAAAATACACAAAATGTTATATTGTGTAGATAATGGAAAATACTAATTATTTGTATTAATATATAGTACCTAAATTATAATGGGGATTACTATCAATTTTTTTCAAATTTCTTATAACAAAATCAATATAACATTTGAAAAGATACCTTACCTACTATGTGGCAGTCCTCTTTAAAGGACTGTTGTTGTTTAGTAGCTAAGTCATGTGCAACTCTTTGCAACCATATGAACTATAGCCTGCCAGGCTCCACTGTTCATGATGATTCTCCAGGCAAGAATACTGGAATGGGTTGCCATGCCCTCCTCCAGGGCATATTCTCAACCCAAGGATTGAACCCAGGTTTACCTCATTGCAGGTGGATTCTTTACCAACTGCACTGATACTCATATGCTAATCCTTCCTTTCCTTTCTTGCTTCCATGAAAAATTCATTGATGAAATGAAGTTCCTTGAAGTTGCATAGTATAATTAATACATTATAATTAATAGCATAATTCACTATTATATCACAAAGACAAAGATTAACCTTAACACATTAACCTTACTTGGCTTCAGGAAAGCCCTATGAATGTTTATATAGAAACATATATAGCTTGCACTATTTTCAGATACTAGAAGCCTTGTTAATACCCCTGTACCTAATGGTGGTTAGAAAATGGCAGTTATTGCTTAACTCTCTTTATCTTTTAAAATATACAAACCAATAAATATAAGCGAATAACTTGTAATATTTAGTTCATGTTTTAAAGAACAACAACAAAAAAGAAAAATCTTCCATTTCCCAGGGAGAGTGATTGGGTTTAAATAAAAGATCTAAGGACTTTCCCTAGATAGATGTCCTAATTTCATGGACCACTGACTGCTATGTGCATCCCCATTTGACCACTTCCCATATGTGTCTATTGCATTCTTCCTGTGCCTTAGGTATGTGAGACCCAGATACCTTGTTTCTTCCCAAGTATTCAAATGAAGACTAAGTGTAACAAAGGAAAGGACTTAAGGAGCACTTCTGTGCCTGCATTTAATTTAGTTTTGAATTCCTGGATAACAAACTTGATCCGCTTGCTCTATTGGTATGAGACTTTGTTAGCATTGAAAGAAATAGTACTTATTTCATATGAGAGGAAAGAAGAATTGCTATAGAAAGGAAAAAAAAATGCACCTATTAAAAAACTTAGCCACACATATTTGGGTATAGCTCTTATTAAGAGATGATGTCTGTATCCCCTACCCTCACCACAAACTACTCCACCTTGAAACTAAAAGGCTTGTAACTGCTTTGACAATGAAAGTTATATGATGTAACTTTCAATGCTGGATCATAAAAGGCCACAAAGCATCTGTAGCCTAGAAAACTCTCTTAGAGCCTATAGCCACTGATCAGTGACAATGCCAATACCCACATGGAGAGACCACCTATAGGCATTCTGATAGAGCCCAGCTGAAACTAGCGTTTGTTTCATAAATTTTATTAGACGCTGGACAATACATTCCCTATTGTTGAGCTGTAGACTTTTCTGACAGGCTTGCTGACCGCCTTTCTTTGAAAGCCTTTTGAAAACTGTGTAGGCAAGTATGAATGAGCTTTTTCCCAAGGGTAAGTTTAGCCTTCAGTCAGTTCAGTTCAGTCGCTCAGTCATGTCCAACTCCTTGCGACCCCATAAACCGCAGCACGCCAGGCCTCCCTGTCCATCACCAACTCCCGGGGTTTGCCCAAACTCATGTCCATTAAGTCAGTGATGCCATCCAACCATCTCATCCTCTGTCGTCCCCTTCTCCTCCTGCCATCAATCTTTTCCAACATCAAGGTCTTTTCAAATGAGTCAGCTTTTCACATCAGGTGGTGAAAGTATTGTAGTTTCAGCTTCAACATCAGTCCTTCCAGTGAACACCCAGGGCTGATTTCCTTCAGGATGAACTGATTGGATCTCCTTGCAGTCCAAGAGACTCTCAAGAGTCTTCTCCAACACCACAGTTCAAAAGCATCAATTCTTCTGTGCTCAACTTCCTTTATAGTCCAACTCTCACATCCATACCAGAGAAGGCAATGGCACCCCACTCCAGTACTCATTTGCCTGGAAAATCCCATGGAGGGAGGAGCCTGGTAGGCTTCAGTCCATGGGATTACTAACAGTTGGACACAATTGAGCGAATTCAGTTTCACTTTTCACTTTCGTGCATTGGAGAAGGAAATGGCAATCCACTCCAGTGTTCTTACCTGGAGAATCCCAGGGATGGGGGAGCCTGGTGGGCTGCTGTCTATGGAGTTGCACAGAGATGGACACGACTGAAGCGACTTAGCAGGAGCAGCACATCCATACATGACCACTGGAAATACCATAACCTTGACTAGACAGACATTTGTTGCCAAAGTAATATCTGCTTTTTAATATGCTGTCTGGGTTGATCATAACTTTCCTTCCAAGAAGTAAGCCTCTTTTAATTTCATGGCTGAAATTACAATACACAGCCTTGACATACTCCTTTTCCTGTTTGGAACCAGTCTGTTGTTCCATGTCCAGTTCTAAGTGTTGCTTCCTAACCTGCATACAGATTTCTTAGGAGGCAGGTCAGGTGGTCTGGTATTCCCATCTCTTTCAGAATTTTCCACAGTTTATTGTGATCCACAGATGTTCAAGCTATTTTAGAAAAGGCAGAGGAACATGAGATCAAATTGCCAACATTCGCTGGATCATCGAAAAAGTAAAAGAGTTCCAGAAAAACATCTGTTTCTGCTTTATTGACTGTGCCAAAGCCTTTGATTGTGTGGATGTCAAGGCTATATATTGTCACCCTGCTTATTTAACTTTTTTGCAGAGTACACCATGAGAAACACTGGGCTGGAAGAAGCACAAGCTGGAATCAAGATTGCCGGGAGAAATATCAATAACCTCAGATATGCAGATGACACCACCCTTATGGCCGAAAGCAAAGAAGAACTAAAGAGCCTCTTGATGAAAGTGAAAGAAGAGAGTGAAAAAGTTGGCTTAAAGTTCAACATTCAGAAAACTAAGATCATGGCATCCGGTCCCATCACTTCATGGCAAATAGATGGAGAAGTAGTGGAAACAGTGATTTTGTTTTTTGGGGCTCCAAAATCAGTGCAGATGGTGATTGCAGCCATGAAATTAAAAGACTCTTTCTCCTTGGAAGGAAAGTTATGACCAACCTAGACAGCATATTAAAAAACAGAAATATTACTTTGTCAACAAAGGTCCATCTACTCAAGGCTATGGTTTTTCCAGTAGTCATGTATGGATGTAAGAGTTGAACTATAAAGAAAGCTGAGCGCTGAGAAATTAATGCTTTTAAACTGTGGTGTTGGAGAAGACGCTTGAGAGTCCCTTAGACTGCAAGGAGAGATCCAACCAGTCCATCTTAAAGGAGATCAGTCTTGAGTGTTCATTGGTTGGACTGATGTTGAAGCTGAAACTCCAATACTTTGGCCACCTGATGCAAAGAGCTAACTTATTTGAACACACCCTGATGCTGGGAAAGATTGAGGGCAGAAGGAGAAGGGGATGACAGAGGATGAGATGGTTGGATGGCATCACTGGACATGGGTTTGGGTAAATTCTGGGAGCTGGTGATGGACAGGGAAGCCTGGAGTGCTGCAGTTCTTGGGTTTGCAAAGGGACACAACTGAGCGACTGAAGTGAACTGAACTGATACATAGTGAATTGATAAATACAACCAAGCTAACAACTTGATGGGCATGAGTTTGAGTAAGCTCTGGGAGTTGGTGATGGACAGAGAAGCCTAGCATACTGTGATCCATAGGGTCACAAAGAGTCGGACATGACTGAGCAACTGAACTGATCTGAAAACAGTCAAAGGCTTTGACATAGTCAATAAAGCAGAAATAGATGTTTTTCTGGAGCTCTCTTGCTTTTTTCAATGATCCAGTGGATGTTGGCTATTTGATCTCTGGTTCCTCTACCTTTTCTAAAACCAGCTTGAACATCTTGAAGTTCACAGTTCAGGTATTGCTGAAGCCTGGCTTGGAGAATTTTGAGCATTACTTTTGACTATGACTTTCCTTGGCCCTCTACCAAGTAGTCTCAAAAGTGTTCCAAGGGCATTCTGACTTTTCCACACTTCAAAGTCTCCTGGTCCTGTTTGAATTCTTGGAAATTTTGAATTTACATTTCTTCTATTGTTTCTTGCTTGGCCTCTTGCATGTATTCTAACCTTATACATATAAGACTATATACATATAATATATGTATAATATGTAATAATATGTATAGTATATAATGTAATATGTATAATATAATAATAATGTAATAATATGTATAGTATATAATATGTATAATACATATACATATAATATTAGAAGAACAGTCTAGGGAATGTGTATGCAAGTTTCAAAAGTGCTCTAATAACCTAAATTTGTCTTCAAATTGCTCTACCCAGAAAACTTCAATGGCCTAACTCCTATCTCTTCTTAGTTCCGAGGGCTCCAAGCTCCCCCTCTACCCTCCATCTCCTAGTCTCTGCACAGGGAACTGGAAAATGTATCCAGGCAGAAAAGCAGGCAAATTGTGAGGCTTTCTTCACTTCTCTCCCTCCTTTCTGTTCTCCAATAACTACAAACAATAATTTAAAGTTTATTGTATATAATTTGCCTAGTTTTTCAGTTATTTACAACAGTAGTGGAAGTTCAATCATCGTTACTCATTCATGGCCAGAGAAGAAATCTCCACTTGAATTTAATCCTTATCTCTACTACAGGCATAGGGCTGTGCATAAAATTGGAGTACCCTCCATACATTAAATGATGTAATAATCATAGTGATATCCACATTTTAAAAATATTGTTATATACCTTTTATTCTTTGTCAAATAGTGCCAATAAAACTCCTGAAATCAAACTGCATGTAATATAATATTATAATAATACTCTTACAGATTCTAATAATTTAGAAATTTGACATTTTTATGATAATGTTAATAGGAAATATGAAACTAAAATTTAAATACTTACACTATTAATATAAATTTTAAAATAATAATTTAGATTACAGAATATAATTTGATGACTGAAGTTTCTCTACTTCAAAAATAAGGTGGGGGATGGTGAAGATGTTGTTGGTTTTTTTTTAAGAGATAATTTTAAGCTAACTGAAAATGGCCTTTTTCTCTTTTTCTTTTGTTAATAAAATATCATTCACAACTATGCATAAATATTTATTCTGTTCACTTTGATATGTTCCTTTTTTTTTTTTTAGCCAAAATCTATCATATTTGCATAGGAAGAGTTGGAAGGTCTGTCAAAAATATCAAACAAACATAATCAGAAATCTTAATGCAGGAATTGGACAACTATTTTTATATTTAGTATTTCACAAAACGATTAGGGGCTTCCCTGGTGGCTCAGAGGGTAAAGCGTCTGCCTGCAATGCATTAGTCTTATTGTCTATGCCTATGAGAAAACTGATGAATTCCATATTTTAAATTATGCTTATTTTCAAAGCATTTAAAAAAATTTTTAAAGTAAATTTGCACTTTCTTGAATAAACAACAATTCTCACGAGACACTACTCTGTTCTTTGACTATCTTCTCCCTGGTAACTGCCTTCAAACTTGATTTTTTTTTTTTCTCTTCTTTATGCCCTCATTTTGACTTCAAATCTTAATTCTATCAGTAATGATTATGATCTCATGCAACACAGAAGAACTAGAAAACTACTCTGCCTACAAAGATAAATTTGAAGACTGACATGAACTTTGAATTGATGGAGATATTAACATTTACAAAAGAAGCTTTTTCTTATCTGTGGATTTCAGCAAAATCATATGCAAAAACTAATAATGAAAAGTTTCTGCTAGAAAGAGGAAATTCATTTGTGGGCTTTGCAGCCAAAAGACCTTTCCATGAACTGATAGCTTTCCAACTCGCCATCTTTCCCCCATTGCCACAAATATTATTATTATTGCTAATCACGAAACTATTTTTGAGTGTGCTCTATTGCCCTAGCAAAAATATTTCCAGGTGCGACTGGATTACAAGCTGTGTTAACTTGGACACACCACTTAACCTCTGTGCCTGTTTCTCATCTGGAAAAAAAAAAAAAATATATATATATATATATATATATACATATATACACACACACACATATATATATACACACACAACAGTATTTACCTCACTGAGTTTTTTAGAAAGCTTTCATTTATAAAGAGCTTAAAACAGCACCTGGTGAATACTAAGCACTATTAGAGGACTTCTATAACTGTTATACTGGTTTTTACATTATCACTGCTGATGAAGAACAAGCAGAATTCTGTCCTGCTTTGTTACGGTCACTAATGAAGATGCTATGGACAGATCATTTCAGAGCATCTCCGCGGCGGCCGCGGATTTCAAGAGGCGCGGATCAACGCATAAAAATCAAGGCTTGCAACCCCAGGCCTGGCGCCGGGTAGGGGCGCGGTGCTCGATTTCCTTCCCTGCCTCCGCCGGCCCTAGTGCGCATGCTCAGTCCTGCTCGGCCAGCTGCTGTGATTGATTTTTTTCTGGGCGGCCGTGGCGACCCGGGACCGGCTCCGCGATGGGGAGTGAAGCCCCCGTAGCCGCCGCAGCACCTGCTGCGGCGCCGTGAGGAGCAGCCACGGGGAGGCAGCTGCCGCTCGTCGGTGAGTAGTCGAACCGCCACCATGACGTTTCGTAAGAAGGGCTCCAAGAACCCCCCACTCCTGAGCCTGGAATTCATCCTGCAGAATCATGCGGACTTTGTCGCCTGTGTGGGGATGTTCTTCGTGCTGGGGCTCATGTTCGAGGGGACAGCAGAAGTGTCAATCGTTTTTATTACTCTCCAGCACGGGGTTACCTTCCCTGCAGCAGAAGCAGAAGCAGAAGCAGAAGCAGAAGCAGAACGAGCCACAGCCCCCAAGTTCCTTTATCATTATGGTGCCAAAGACTTGGCCACCGTGTTCTTCTACACGCTGGTGGCAATCATCATTCACGCCACCATTCAGGAGTATGTGTTGGATAGAATTAACAGGCGAATGCAGTTCCCCAAACAGAGGCAAGGCAAATTTTATGAATCTGGTCAGTTTAGCGTATTCTTCCTTGTCTCCTGTATCTGGGGCACATTCATTCTAGTCTCTGAAAACTGCCTGTCAGACCTGACTGTCTTATGGAAGGCTCATACCCATAACATGATGACATTTCAGATGAAGTTTTTCTACATCTCCCAGTTGGCTTACTGGTTTCACGCTTTTCCCGAACTATTATTCCAGAGAAGCAGACCTCAAGAACTCTCCCAGCAAGCTGTATATGTCGGTCTTCACCTGTTTCACATCGCGGGAGCTTATCTGTTGTACTTGAATCATTTGGGGCTTCTTCTTTTGATGATGCATTATTTTGTGGAATTCCTTTCCCACTCTTGCGATCTGTTTTATTTTAGCGACGAGAAGTTCCAGAAGGAGTTTTCTCTATGGGCCATTGTGTTTATTTTGGGTCGACTTGTGACTTTAATTGTTTCTTTGATAACTGCTGGTTTTCAGCTGGCTGGAGGGCAGAATGGGAATTCGGATGACTCTGCTGAAGATGTGAACGTGCTGGCGGCTAAAATTGCTGTTCTGTCATCCAGTTGCTCTATCCAAGCATACGTAACATGGAATTTATTTAATGTCCAGCTTCAGAGGTGGATGGAAGAAGATGCTCCTCTTCAGGCCCCAAGTGTGAAGAAGAAACGGATTAAGGGCAGATTTTGTAGAAAAGGAATGGAAAACGGTGCAACTTCAAATAGACTGCTAGATTCTCCCCAGATGAGGAAAGAAAAGTCTTCACAATGAATTGCAAGTTAATTGACTAATGTCTCCAAAGAAGTCTGCTCTTTACTATAACATACATTTCTTTGCTAAGAGAAGAAAATGGCAACCAATATTCTTGCCAGGATAGTCCTATGGACAGAGGAGCCTGGTGGGCTGCAGTCAATAGGGTCACAAAAGAGTCGGACACCATTGAGCAACTGAGCTCGCGGGTACACACACACACATGCCTATCTTCACTAGAGAATTTTCTGTTCTTGAAAATATATTGTCTTTGATTTTTGCTACTGTACTCTGTAAGGTATTTTTTGAAGGCATTTGAGGGGAGAGTGAGTATTATGAGTGCAAAAAAATTTAGACTAAGCAATTCATCATCAAAATAGTTTAAATATTTCTATGCTCTTTTATTTTATTATTATTATTTTTTTTACCTTTGAACATTTTCCTAATGATTTGTAGAGATAACTCCAAAATTCCATGTGTCAGTGACACAGTTCTTACTCCTGCCAATCTTTTGTAATGTTAACAAGATGGTCTTTTATAGCAATGACATATTTTTAATGTTCTCTTCCAGGATAAAATAGAAATACTATAAATCTGGAATTCGAGTTCATTAATTTTTCTGTATTCCCTAAGTCTTAGAATTGTTTTTTTAATTTACAGCTGGAGAAAAGATTTGTAAAATCACCAAAATAATGATGTGTTTTATAGGTAATGGTTGTTACATCCCACTAAAAACCCCAAGATACTAATGGTTAACATGTGGAGATTTATTGCTATATATTGAATCAAAATATCTTGAATTAATATAAAATTATCACTAGGAAGTAAAATCATGCTTGTTCATTTTAAACACTTATAAACTGGAAATCAGAAAATTAAAGATGGTTTAAAGAAAATCAGTCTTAAATAGCTTTTTTTGATACATGTATTAAAAATTATTCTTAATGAGGTATTTAATAAGTTTGATAACCACAGCATCTTAAAAGAATATTGTTTAACCTGTAAATCATTTTGAAAAGTAATGCTTATTTGATTTATATCTCTAAAAAAAATGTCATCTGATTACATGTTGAAAACACTGAATATACTAACCTTAAATGTGAATATCATATTCTTGTGAAAGTTTTTTCAAAATAATATAAATATAGCTTTGATGCCATCTTTAATTGGGAAATATTTATCTGTATGAGACATATTTTGGAGAGATAAAGGTCTATATGTATTTTATATATATATACACATACATACACACACACACACACATATATATTTTATATATATATATATATATATATATATGTATGTCATATCTTTAGAGAAGCCAGTAGAAACAATGGACTGCAGTGGGTATTTACTATATTTATTTTTTTACTCTCAACCTTTAGTTTGATTTTATTTCTATAATGTGAGTGCTTATATTTATTTTCAGTAGACAGTGCTTTAAAAATATGCTAGGATAAGGTTATATACTTCCTGTTGCTCTCTGTTTTCCCCTGCTATGTCTCCCATCTCTCTACTTTTGATGACTTTCCCTTGGCTTGTTGTAAGGAATCCAACCTTCCTAATCATGGGGGTCCTTGCAAATTAAACTTAGTACATGAGTATTGTGGACCAAAGGGAGGGCCCGCTTTTAGCAAAATATTCTTTTATGTTCTTTCTGCTTTGAGACGTACATAACAAAGCGAGATTGTTTGTGTTTTGTCTATCGAATCCATCATCCTGCTGCTTCTCTTTGTTTTTCTCAGTTGCTACATACTGTAGTTTTGGTAGCACATGCTCTAGTTCCAAGGAGAAGGCAATGGCACCCCACTCCAGTGCTCTTGCCTGGAAAATCCCATGGACGGTGGAGCTTGGTAGGCTGCAGTCTATGGGGTCGTTGAGGGTCAGACGCAACTGAGTGACTTGGCTTTCACTTTTCACTTTCATGCATTGGAGAAGGAAATGGCAACCCACTCCAGTGTTCTTGCCTGGAGAATCCCAGGAACGGGGGAGCCTGGTGGGCTGCCATCAATGGGGCTGCACAGAGTCGGACAGGACTGAAGTGACTTAGCAGCAGCAGCAGCCCTAGTTCCAAAGTACAAGAAACTCCGCTTTAACCAACCACCATGCAGTTAGTTGTAAAACAAAGATTTCCAACTTCTCTTAAGAAAGACTGTTCTTTCTCACTTCCCTCATTTTTAAAGAATTCTCCCCTGTTACTTATAACTTCATTCCTGGAAACATTTTTTATCCATTTTATACATAATTTATTTTCCAGTAAGTGTTGGCCTGACTCAGTCTAGGAAATGACAGCAAGAAATGTGTTTCCTTATGTGACTGGCAATGCCAAGAGTTAAACTGGGATTGATATTAAATATGATTAGGGCCCAGAACACTTTACCCAGGATTCTGGGGTTCTTTCCTCCTCAGATTATCCATTTGGCAGCAAAGGACTATAGATGTTCTAGGGTTCATATCTGCATATCACATACATGATAGAGAGGAAGAGAGGATATCTGATTTCTGGAATTCATGTGTCACTGAGAGTTATCTTTACTGAACTTATTTGATATAGTGTTGTACTGGACTGATTGGTGAAGTCAGGTTATATGCTTCACCTGTGAAAAAAGACAAAGCTTTCTTGTAAAATGTGGATTCACAAGAAGTAGCAAGGTTGAGGAAAAAAAGGGGAAGGATGCTGGGTACATCTCAACTATTCATAAGAATTCAACACAGAAAAGAAATGTATGTGAAGTAAATTATGAAAGTCACCCTATAAATGAAATCCAGCACAATACAAATTGCTAAGTTCCTTTTAAAAATTCTTAAAAACATGCCATTCTTAAAAAACATGTCATAATAAATCTCAGTGTGACAATTTGATTTTTATCAAAATGGATCACATGGAAGCAAAAATTTCCATTTTCATTATTCAAGGTGTTATTGAATCAAGCATTAGTTACCCCTATGAAAATTTACATAATTAATATTTAATCACCAAGTGTTGAAAAAGTCATAAAGATGTCTGATCATTGACTTTGAAGATATCACTCTGATTAATAAATCAGTTTTAGTGCTCGCCAAGCTTTATTCTTTAGGTATATCTATAGGCATTGATTTTCTAGGATGGATGTAGAGTGAATTTTCCTTAAAAAGTTATTCTGCCAGCATTTATTTATAAGTGTATCTCATTTTTAAAATAAATAGAATTATGTTACTCAACCTACCTGTCTCAAAGAAATAAGCATGTTATATTCCTAGTGATCAGTATAATTCTACATTTCATTTATGTAAGAAAGCAACAACCTGTAGATACTTCTTCATTTATATCTATTCAGTATTTAATTATTAGTAGAGGAAATATGTACTGCCAATAGTGTAACTTGGAATAGATTCTCAAGAATATTAATTGCAACATTAATATTTTAAAGCTTTTTGAAGACATAAAATATGTTGATATCTTTTTAATCCAGAAAAACCTGGGCAAAGTTTTAAGTTCTCACTCAACTAAGTGGAATAATTTATATAGTATAATAAAAGACATTACCGATGATTTACATAGGAAATGATGTGTTGGAGCAGTTCCTGAGATGAAATTCTTGCGGGGGAAGTATCCTTGAGAATGTGGCATGTGGAATGGGCTAGAACTTGTATATTTGAGTTATGGCAAAGAATACATTCCTGTTGCAAGTCGTAGACAATTCACTTGCCTGGCTGAAGTGGGTATATAGTGTGGGTGAGCAAAAGGAAGTAATTGAGGCTTAATAACAGAACAGATTACCAGAGAATTCACAAATACTTCTTGAATTTCTCTGGAAATAGAGGATTTTTTTAACTGCTGTGTTTGGATAAAATGTATATCCTGTGAGACACTTTTGTACAAAATAAGACAGTGATTAATAATACATACTAAATAAGACAGTAGAATCTGCCAAGTCCCCTCAATTATGTAGGAAGATTATCATAAATCCATCATACAAAACCCCTACATTTGTAAATGTAGAACTGTTCTCATGATTATACAGTCATGTGATTATCTAAATTTTGGCCTCTAGACCCTTATAAGCAAATCCTCTGTAGGTCTTGCAACACCTCTGGCACTTCTAAGTATTTCAATAAATATGGAATAAGTCAAACATTAAGAAAGCTGTCTCTCCGATAATTCATGTTCTTTGGCCCTTTGTGTTTGGGGCTACTACATTGTGTCAACTGATCTTTTTTCATTTTTCAATTTCAAAAATACATTGATATATAAACTGACTATTTCAGAGGATACTTACAAAACTTAAAAAATGACAGTGGGATGTGATATGTGGTTTGCTTAATTTTGACATGAACAGAGCTTTACAGTAATGATATGGGCATCTTCTATCTGTCATAAAAGTTATTAGAGTTGCTGTTAAGGAATATGGCTCTTCGATAATTCAGACAAAATATCTGTTTTAAATAAAGGGGAAAGTGAATTCCCTAAATTAAAAGTAAAAAAATACTCAATTTCAATATCAACAGCGCTATTCTTCAAATCAAGTAATGTCAGTGCATAGAATCTCATGGCCTGATGAAAATTTGAGAAAAGAGAACATTTCCTCATGCCCTAAGGCATGGGATTTTACCTAAGCCATTACAGACTATAAAGTACTTACATCTCAAGATAGATTTAATATTTCTTCCTCTTGCTGCTTAATTAATTTTGAAAAGCTGGCCCTCAAATACAGAATTGCCAAAATATATATTTTTAAATTTTAGTACATTTAAAAATATGTTTCCAGTTGTATTGTTATAAATTCAGCAATGGAAGGTAGTAATAAGATTATAAATGATGTTTAACAAAAGTCAGTGTTAAGCCTTTACTCTGGCCCTTAGATCTGTGTGAACTTTGTAAGACCTTTAAACATTTTGTCTTGGATTGCATGTCACCAAAATGGCAAAGATATTTATATATTTTAAAAAACTACTATAAAGGTTAAAAATGCATTCACATACAAAATTATAGATAGTTTGTATGTGTGTATGTATATGTATGGTTTCCTTGCTGGCTCAGTATTAAAGAACCCGTTTGCCAAGGCAAGAGACATAGCTTTCGATCTCTGGGTGGGAAAGATCCCCTGGAGAAGGAAATGGCAACCCACTTTAGCATTCTTGCCCAGGAAATCCCATGGATAGAGGAGCCTGGTGAGCTACAGTCCATGGGGTCACAGAAAGAGTTGGAAGTGACTTAGCGACTAAACAACAACATGTGTATGTATAGAGCTATTGTTAACAGATGTAGCTTAACAAGATGATATTTGTTCATGTATTGCCTCTATATACTTTCACATTGTATGAATGTATACAGTCTCGTTTGAAAGTGAAAGTTGCTCAGTTGTGTCCGACACTTTGCAACCCCATGGACTTAGCCCGCCAGGCTCCTCTGTCCATTCCCTTTTCCAGGGGAGCCTCCCACCCCGGGGATCAAACCTGGGTCTCCTGCGTTGCAACCAGATTCTTTACCATCTGAGACACTAGGGAAGACCCACAATCTCATTTAATACATACATATATGTGTTAATGCATATACATATGTGTATATATGCATACACATAGATTGCTGCCATGCATTTGCATAGTTTTCAATAAACTTTTTATTTTTTGGAGAAGGAAATAGCAACCCACTCCAGTAATATTGCTTGGAAAATTCCATGGACGGAGGAGCCTGGTAGGCTACAGTCCACAAGGTCAAAAGAGTCGGACACAACTGAGCAACTTCACTTCAAACTATTTTTTAGAACAGTTTTGGGGTTTAAGCAAAACTAAGCAGAAAGCATAAAGTTCCCATATATCCCCAGACCTACACCACAGCCCCACCCTAATACACACACATATATCTTTCCCTATTATCAGCATCCTACATCACTGTGGTATGTTGGTTAACAATCAGTGAATCTACAGTAATACATCACAGTTACTGAAAGTCCATAGTTTACAATCAACCTCACTCTTGGTGTTGTACCTTTTATCAGTTTTGACAACCATATAATGACATGTGTCTACCTTAATCAAAGAAAATAATTTCATTTTCTAATAATCCGCTGTGTGCCACCAATCATACATCCCTCCTCTGTGCATTTTTATGTGCTATACAGATGTATAGCACTAAGTTTACCATCATGTCTAGGTAGGAAGAAATAAAAGATTTAAGTATAGTCATAGTTCCATCTCTATATCTAATGATATTTAATAAGGAATTCTTTTCCCTTATGTATGAATTATTGTTGACTAATAGCATACATTGCAAATATATATCACTAAAATGTATAGAAATTGTCTTCTGAGTAAATACACACTTATGTTAAAGAGTTAACTAAATGCATAGTAACAATAGACTTTTTTTTAAAAAATGATAGAAAATACAAATGGTATTATATGAAATCTCCTGTGTTATATTCTGAATATAGGTCCTTTACTTGAAACATTTGAAATGATTTGTTCAGTTGCTAACAGTGTCCTATCTGACACTTTGTGACCCAATGAACTACAACACTCCAGGCTTCCCTGTTCTTCACCATCTCCCAGAGCTTGCTCAAAGTCATGTCCATTGAATCAGTAATGTCATCCAATCACTTCATCCTCTGTTACCCCCTTCTCCTCATACCCTCAGTCTTTCCCAGCATCATGGTCTTTTCCAGTGAGTCAGCTCTTTGAGTCAGGTGGCTAAAGTACTGGAGCTTCAGCATCAGTCCTTCCAATGAATATTCAGGTTTGATTTCCTTTAAGATTAACTGGTTTGATCTCCTTGCAGTCCAAGGGACTCTCTAGGGTCTTCTCCAGCACCACTATTTGAAAGCATCACTTCTTCTGTGCTCAGCCTTCTTTATGGTGCAATTCTCACATCTGTATTTGACTGCTGGAAACAGCTTTGACTATACAGATATTTAGCACAGTGATGTCTCTGCTTTTTAATATGCTGTCGAGGTTTGACATAACTTTACTATCTAGGAGCAAGTGTCTCTTAATTTCATGGCTGCAGTCACCATCTTCAGTGATTTTGGAGCCCAGGGATATAAAATCTCCCCTTATTTCCATTTTTTTCCCATCTATTTGCCATTAAGTGATGGGACCGGATGCCGTGAACTTAGTTTTTTAAATGTTGAGTTTTAAGCCAGCTTTATCACTCTCCTCTTTTATCTTTGTCAAGAGACTTTTTAGTTCTTCTTTGCTTTCTGCATATCTGAGGTTATTGATATTTCTCCAGGCAATCTTGATTCCAGCTTGTGCTTCATCCAGCCCAACTTTTTGCATATGTACTCTTCATAGAAGTTAAATAAGCATGGCAACTATATACAGCCTTGATGTACTGCTTTTCCAATTTTGAACCAGTCTGTTGTTCCATATCCAGTTCTAACTGTTGCTTCTTGACCTGCATACAGGCTTCTCAGAAGACAGGTAAGGTGGTCTTGTATTCTCATATCTTTAAGAATTTTTCATAGTTTGCTGTGATCCACACAGTTGAAACCATTGGTCTACATAAATTATGATTAGCATAAACATTAACTTCTTATCATAGTCAAACTTAAATTTCAGACTAAATAAATGAACTAAGCATTTATTTTGGGAAATCAAATAGCATCAACAAATATTTTAGTAGTTATCCATACTAGACAACAAGCTCATGGTATCAGGTAACACACATTTTTCATCATTGCCTTCTTATTAACTCATATAGTGTTTCATAGTTGTAGTTATTCAAAATTTGTAGAACTCAGATGAGAGACCTTTATTATTAAAACAAATATGCAAACAAACTCAGTAGAGCTTTCCTTTGCTATCTCTTCTAATATTGACTTCCTCTCCTTTTTACACCCTTTTCCAGCTTAAAATATTAATTACTGATGTTGGTGTATTTATTGTCTGTCTGCTCTACCAGTTTGAAGTCTTTAGCCATGCTTCTTTAAAACACTAAGGTGACCTTTGTAATCTAGCATAGCATACTCTTTAGTCTAGAGGAAGCATGCAATAAAAATGTGTTGACTGACAATTATCTTGATGATTTGGGAATGGACATACATTATTTATTGTCCCACACTTACCTTAAAAAAACACACACACACAAGATGTGAACTTTAATATTTTTCCTTAAACCTCTTAAATGAAAACCCAGTCTCCAAAATGCTAGACTTCTGTTTATGTGATGTATCTTCCTAACGGTGTTTGTGATTTGCCGAGATTTTTGAAAGTTGAGTTCTTCTTCTAACTTAAGAATTAAATTCAGTTCAGTTCAGTTCAGTTCAGTTGCTCAGTCATGTCCAACTCTTTGTGACCCCATGAACTCCAGCACGCCAGGCCTCCCTATCCATCAGCAACTCCCGGAGTTCATTCAAACTCATGTTCATCGAGTCGGTGATGCCATTCAGCCACCTCATCCTCTGTCATCCCTTTCTCCTCCTGCCGCTGCTCCCTCCCAGCATCAGGGTCTTTTCCAATGAGTCAGCTCTTCGCATGAAGTGGCCAAAGTACTGGAGTTTCAGCTTCAGCATGAGTCCTTCCATGAACACCCAGGACTGATCTCTTTAGGATGGAAAGATTGGACTTCTTTGCAGTCCAAAGGACTCTCAAGTGTCTTCTCCAACACCACAGTTCAAAAATATCAATTCTTCAGTGCTCAGCTTTCTTCACAGTCCAACTCTCACATCGATACATGACCATTGGAAAAACCATAGCCTTGACTAGACGGACCTTAGTTGACAAAGTAATGTCTCTGCTTTTGAATATACTATCTAGGTTGCTCATAACTTTCCTTCCAAGGAGTAAGCGTCTTTTAATTTCATGGCAGCAATCACCATCTGCAGTGTTTTCAGAGCCCCCCAAAATAAATTCTGACACTCTTTTCACTGTTTCCCCATCTATTTCCCATGAAGTGATGGGACCAGATCCCATGATCTTCATTTTGTGAATGTTGAGCTTTAAGCCAACTCTTTCATTCTCCTCTTTCACTTTCATCAAGAGGCTTTTTAGTTCCCCTTCACTTTCTGCCATAAGGGTGGTGTCATCTGCATATCTGAGGTTATTGAAATTTCTTCTGGCAATCTTGATTCCAGCTTGTGCTTCTTCCAGCCCAGCATTTCTCGTGATTTACTCTGTATATAACTTAAATGAGCAGAGTGACAATATAGAGCCTTGACATACTCCTTTTCCTATTTGGAACCAGTCTGTTGTTCCATGACTTGCAGTTCTCACTGTTGTTTCCTGACCTGCATATAGGTTTCTCAGGTCAGGTGGTCTGGTATGCCCATCTCTTTCAGAATTTTCCACAGTTTATTCTGATCCACACAGTCAAAGGCTTTGGCATACTCAATAAAGTAGAAATACATGCTTTTCAGGAACTCTCTTGCTTTTTTGATGATCCATTGGATGTTGGCAATTTGATCTCTTCTTTCTCTGTCTTTTCTAAATCCAGCTTGAACATCAGGAAGTTCACGGTTCACATATTGCTGAAGCCTGGCTTGGAGAATTTTGAGCATTACTTTACTAGCGTGTGAGATGAGTGCAATTGTGCAGTAGTTTGAGCATTCTTTGGCATTGCCTTTCTTTGGGATTGGAATGAAAACTGACCTTTTTCTGTCCTGTGGCCACTGCTGAGTTTTCCAAATTTCCTGGCATATTGAGTGCAGCACTTTCATGGCATCATCTTTCAGGATTTGAAATAGCTCAACTGGAATGCCATCACCTCCACTAGCTTTGTTCCTAGTGATGCTTTCTAAGGCCCACTTGACTTCACATTCCAGGATGTCTGGCTCTAGGTGAGTGATCACACCATCATGATTATCTGGGTCGTCAATACTTTTTTGTACGGTTCTTCTGTGTATTCTTGCCACCTCTTCTTAATATCTTCTGCTTCTGTTAGGTCCATACAATTTCTTTCCTTTATCGAGCCCATCTTTGCATGAAATGTTCCCTTGGTGTCTGTAATTTTCTTGAAGAGATCTCTACTCTTTCCCATTCTGTTCTTTTCCTCTATTTCTTTGCATTGATTGCTGAAGAAGGCTTTCTTATCTCTCCTTGCTATTCTTTGGAACTCTGCATTCAAATGGGTATATCTTTCCTCTTCTCCTTTGCTTTTCACTTCTCTTCTTTTCACAGCTATTTGTCAGCTCTCCTCAGACAGCCATTTTGCTTTTTGCATTTCTTTTCCATAGGGATGGTCTTCATCCCTGTCTGCTGTACAATGTCACGAACCTCCATCCATAGTTCATCAGGCACTCTGTCTATCAGATCTAGTCCCTTACATCTATTTCTCACTTCCACTGTATAATCATAAGGGATTTGATTTAGGTCATACCTGAACGGTCTAGTGGTTTTCCCTACTTTCTTCAATTTAAGTCTGAATTTGGTAATAAGGAGTTCATGATCTGAGCCACAGTCAGCTCCTGGTCTTGTTTTTGTTGACTGTACAGAGCTTCTCCATCTTTGGCTGCAAAGGATATAATCAATCTGATTTCAGTGTTGACCATCTGGTGATGTCCATGTGTAGAGTCTTCTCTTGTGTTGTTGGAAGAGGGTGCTTGCTATGAACAGTGTGTTCTCTTGGCAAAATTCTATTAGCCTTTGCCCTACTTCATTCTGTACTCCAAAGCCAAATTTGCCTGTTACTCCAGGTGTTACTTGACTTCCTACTTTTGCATTCCGGTCCCCTATAATGAAAAGGACATCTTTTTTGGGTATTAGTTCTAAAAGGTCTTATAGGTCTTCATGCTGCAGCTGCTGCTGCTAAGTCACTTCAGTCATGTGTGACTCTGTGCGACCCCATAGATGGCAGCCCACCAGGCTCCCCATCCCTGGGATTCTCCAAGCAAGAACACTGGAGTGGGTTGCAATTTCCTTCTCCAATACATGAAAGTGAAAAGTGAAAGTGAAGTCGTGAAGTCGTGTCCGACTCTTGGCGACCCCATGGACTGCAGCCTACCAGGCTCCTCCATCCATGGGATTTTCTAGGCAAGAGTCCTGGAGTGGGGTGCCATTGCCTTCTCCGTAGGTTTTCATAGAACCATTCAACTTCAGCTTCTTTAGTGTTACTGGTTGGAGCACAGGCTTGGATTACTGTGATATTGAATGGTTTTCCTTGGAAACGAACAGAGATCACTCTGTTCTTTTTTAGATTGCACCCAAGTACTGCATTTTGGACTCTTTTGTTGACCATAATGGCTACTCCATTTCTTCTAAGGGATTCCTGCCCACAGTAGAGGATATAATGGTCATCTGAGTTAAATTCACCCATTCCAGTCCATTTTAGTTCACTGATTCCTAGAATGTTGGTGTTCACTCTTGCCATCTCCTGTTTGACCACTTCCAATTTGCCTTGATTCATGCCCAAAGAGCAGTGGCTGTGCAGGCGCAGGAGGGTTGAGAGGAGCTAATCCATGTTCAAGGTCAGGTGGGGCGGCCATGAGGAGATACCCCTCTTCCAAGGTAAGGAGCAGTGGCTGCTATTTGCCGGAGCAGCTGTGAAGAGATACCCCTGTCCAAGGTAAGAGAAACCCAAGTAAGATGGTAGATGTTGAGAGAGCATCAGAGGGCAGACACACTGAAACTTTAATCACAGAAAGCTAACCAGTCTGATCACACAGACCACAGCCTATCTAACTCAATGAAACTAAGCCATGCCGTGTGGGGCCACCCAAGACGGGTGGGTGACGGTGGAGATGTCTGATAGAATGTGGTCCACTGGAGAAGGGACTGGCAAACCATTTCACTATTCTCTCCTTGAGAACCCCATGAAAAGTATGAAAAGGCAAAATGATAGGATACTGAAAGAGGAACTCCCCAGGTTGGGCGGTGCCCAATATGCTACTGGAGATCAGTGGAGAAATAACTCCAGAAAGAATGAAGGAATGGAGCCAAAGCAAAAACATCACCCATTTGTGGATGTGACTGGTGATAGAAGCAAGGTCAGATGCTGTAAAGAGAAATATTGCATAGGAACCTGGAATGTTAGGTCCATGAATCAAGAATTAAATTAATGTCCTCTAAATATGAAGCTACTGTTAGAATCCTCAATATATGAATCAGACTGTCATTTTGAATGTGCCCATGAAGATGTGACATTTGCTCCACATATTCAGCAGCACTTTTGTAATAGTGAAGAATAAGAACAAACAAATCTTTCAACAATATTTTTGAAAACATGCAAAAGACTAAGGGAGGGAAAATGCTTTATAGTGCAAAGTGAGATCAAGATTTTATGTTGGTCAATATTATCTGACATGCTTTTTAGACATCCTTATAACACTCTTGGACCTTAGAGTAATGGTCAAAGCTGAAGATATCAATTTGGGAGTCATCAGCATAAAGATAATGTTTAAATAAAGATGCTGACCAAGAACATCTAAGGAGAGGGTATAAATAGGGAAGGGAAGAAGTTCCAGTACTTAGCCTTGGAGCATTCTAACAGGTGCTAATCAAGCTGTGGAATAAGAGGCAGCAAGGAAACTGTTGGCTGGTGTGGAAGGAGAAAGACCAAAAATTGGAGGGTGCCCTGCATCACAGAACCTAAACCTTGAGTGCCAACTGGTGAGGTGGTCAGACAGCAAAGATAAACAGTGTGAAAGAACCCAAAAGCAAAGTGTGTGGAAAGCACAAAGATATCAGTTACACCCAGCACTTTGAAAGTTCAAGATCCTTCAGATTAACGATAAATAAAGCCTATATCTGCACAATGTAGGCCACAGGAGGCATGGGTGAGATCAGTTTCAGTGGAGTTCTGGGAAAGAAAGCCCTTGTAGAATAGATTGAGGAGAGACTGGAAGGTGAGCAGGTGTGACACAGTATTACAAATACTTTCTCAACAAATATCTGTGTGAAGTGGAGGAGAGAAATGGATACACATGCTGATATGCAATAAACAAAAGAGGGATACGATGTTAGAAAGAGTTGGTTTGATGTTATTGTTTCATTTAGGATGAAAGAGATTATAGAAGAGGTTATATTTATAGACGGAAAAAGAGTTGAAATGATAAGAGAGGATAAGGATGCCAACTGCAAGAGGAAGTCCAGATGTTATGAATCCACTGAAGAAATGTATTTACCGTATGGATTCCTGATTTGAAAAGAGAACTTTAAAATTAATCTGCAGCCCATATATTTTTAGGCAATATTTGGAACATCTGTATATGATGGATATTTTTGTATGCAGATTTTTTAAATATAAAAAATTAAATACATTTTAAATTTAAAAATCAATAATACAGTTTATCCATACATATATATGTCTCTGCCTTTATTGTGTATTACATATTACTACATTATAGTAGATTTAGATTTCTCATTATTACCATTAAAATCTGAGTGGAAGTAATAGTATAAAATATGTGAAAGGATGGCATTAGTTGATCCTTGTCCTGTTTTTTTTTCCCCAATATGTGGTATTCTGACTTAAGACAAGCAATTTTTCTTTTATCTCAGAGAAGAAGAAAAAATCTATACAAATGAGAAACACATGAACTAAGCATTTGCAGTTGGCCTCTCTCTTTGGCTAACAACTGACAAACAATCCATACCATCTTGTAGAGATGATGCTGATGTTTATCTCGGTCAGTCAATTAAAGAATTTGTCCAGCCAAACAGAGGGAGACTGTCCCCACAGAATAGTAGATTACTATCAAAAAGCTTGCAAAAAAAACAAAAAACAAAACAAAAACGTGCACATATTTATTCAACTAGTCAAACTCATCATTTCTATTAGCATGTATTCCACAGTGCTTTGATCCTAGCAATATTTTAAATGTTCAAGTGTTCTCATATATTGTTTCTAACATGCAACACACAGCTATTACTCATTATAGTAAATATGTGCCACATTTTAAGATTTTAAAGTTTTGTTTTTGGAAACAATCTAGGATTCTACAGGTTCAGCCATCTTGTCATTTGGGCAGTTAAGCCATTTATTCAGTGAAATTCTAGCAGTCAGCCATCAGAAAGGTTTAAACTCTTATCAGAAAGTAGCTTAACCCCAGCAATGATAAACTCAGAACCTGATATAATGCCTTCAACTATGGAACTGCTGTTGAAATTTTTATATATTTTACCACATATATATTATACCACATTCTAAATTGGAATTAAAATCTGTAGAGGCTTGCTGAAAATGGGTAAAATCTAATCTTTCTAATTTGTGAAATATAATCTCTTTAAATCTAATCTCTTATTTTTACTACTAATTAAAACATATATTAAAGTACAAAATGTACTTAGAGAATAGCTCTTTATATCTTTAGAATACCTATAGAAAAAATTTTAAGTATTACTTTAACCTCTATATAACAGAGTCAAAACTGTAGCCAAATTTATAACTTGTAGGGAAAAAGTCAAATCCATAATCATGAAAACACTAACAAACCAAACTAGCAAATCCTGCATGCATTTAAATTTTCAGCAGATGATGAAAAGATATTTGAAAGTATTATATCTCTAGCCATAAAGTGACGTCATTCAGTTGTGTCCTACTCTTTGCAATCCCCATGGACTGTAGCCCACCAGGCTCCTCCATCCATGGGATTTTCCAGGCATGAAGACTGGAGTGGGTTGCCATTTCCTTCTCCAGGAGATCTTCTCGACCCAGGGATTGAACCCGGGTCTCCCGGATTGTAGGCAGATGCTTTACCATCTGAGCCACCAAGGAAGTCACATCTCTAGCCATAAGGCACAGATTATTTTTTGCTTCTTTTGTCTCTTGGTCCTAATTTTTTTTCTCTCCATCCCTACTTTCCTACAAATTCAAAAAATGTAATGGATGTCAAAGTCACCAGATACTCATTAAATTCTGAGAAAACAGAAGATCTGAGACTTTCTTTTGAATTAAGTTCCTTCTTTCTACTCAATTATCATGACTAGGACTAAACAGAGATAATGACAATATTTTTTAAAATGGGAGAAAAGAGGGCATGCTTTACTTAAAATCCATATAAGGAAGAAAAAAGCCTCCTGATATTTTTAATCAACTTAATTATCCATGCCAATAATGCTAATTCATAAAGAAACATCCGAAAATCTCTGGAATTCATTAACATCATTTAAATGTCTCATTTCATTGCATTTTGAGACTGGATATTTAATATTACAGAATGTTAACAAAACTGAATTATTTTGAATATGATTTCTCCCATTTAAAAACAGCTTATGCCATACTTCAAATATATCAGTTCAGTTCAGTTGTGTCAAACTCTATGCAACCCCATTGACTGCAGCCCGCCAGGCCTCCCAGTCCATCACCAACTCCTGGAGCTTGCTCAAACTCATGTCAGTCAAGTCGGTGATGGCATCCAACCATCTCATCCTCTGTTGTCCCCTTCTCCTCCCACCTTCAATCATTGCCAGCATCAGGGTCTTTTCCAATGAGTCAGTTCTTCGCATCAGGTGGCCAAAGGAATGGAGCTTCAGCATCAGTTCTACCAATGAATATTCAGGGTTGATTTCCTTTAGGATTGACTGGTTTGATCTTGCAGTCCAAGGGACTCTCTAGAGTCTTCTCCAACATCACAGTTCAAAAGCATCAGTTGTTTAGCACTCAACTTTATTTATGGTCCAACTCTCACATCCATACATGACTACTGGAAAAACCATAGCTTTGACTATATGGACTTTTGTAGGTAGAGTAACATCTCTGCTTTTTAATAACATCTCTGCAGTCTAGGTTGGTCATAACTTTTCCTTCAAGGAGCAAGCATCTTTTAATTTCATGCCTACAGTCACTGTCTGCAGTGATTTTGGAGATCCCCCCCCCAAAAAAAAAAAAAGTCTGTCACTGTTTCCATTGTTTCCCCATCTATTTACTATGAAATGATGTTACTGAATGCCATGATCTTAGTTTTTTGAATGTTGAGCTTTAAGACAGCTTTTTCACTCTCCTCTTTAACTTTCATCAGTTAAAGTTCTTCGCATTCTGCCACAAGGTTGGTGTCATCTGCATATTTGAGGTTATTGATATTTCTCCTGACGATCTTGACTCAAGCTTGTGCTTCATCCAGCCCAGCTTTTTGCATTATGTGCTCTGGATATAAGTTAAATAAACAAGATGACAGTATACAGCTTTGACATACTCCTTTCCCAATTTGGAACCAGTTCTTTGTTCCATGTCCAGTTCTAACTGTTGCTTCTTGACCTGAATACAGATTTTCTCAGGTCAGGTGGTCTGGTATTCTCATTTCTTTAAGAATTTTCCACAATTTGTTGTGATCCATGTAATCAAAGGCTTTGGCATAGTCATTGAAGCAGAAGTAGATTTTTTTTTTCTGAAATTCTCTTGTTTTTTTCTATGATCCAGTAAAAATGAAAGTCGCTCAGTCATGTCCAACTCTTTACGACCCTGTGGACTACAGTCCATGGAATTCTCCAGGCCTGAATACTGGAGTGGGTAACATTTTCCTTCTCCAGGGGATTTTCCCAACCCAGAGATCAAATCCAGGTCTCCTGCACTGCAGGCAGATTCTTTACCAGCTGAACCACCAGGGAAGCCCATGTGTTGGCAATTTGATCTCCGGTTCCTCTGCCTTTTCGAAATCCAGCTTGAACACCTGGAAGTTCTCAATTCGGGTACTAGTGTATTCTAGCTTGGAGAATTTTGAGCATTACTTTTGCAAGCGTGTGAAATGAGTGCGATTGTCTGATAGTTTGAATATTCTTTGTCATTGCCTTTCTTTGCAATTGGAATGAAAATGGACCTTTTCCAGTCCTGTGGCACTGCTGAGTTTTCCAAATTTCCTGGCATATTGAGTGCAGCACTTTCACAGCGTCATCTTTTAGGATTTGAAATAGCTCAGCTGGAACTCCATCACCTCCACTAGCTTTGTTCGTAGTGGTGCTTCCTAAGGCCCACTGGACTTCACATTCCAATATGTATGGCTCCAGGTGAATGATTACACCTTTGTGGTTATCTGGATCATGATCTTTTTCGTGTAGTTTTTCTGTGTATTCTTGCCACTTCTTCTTAATATCTTCTGCTTCTATTAGATCCCTGTCATTTCTGTCCTTTATTGAGCCCATCTTTGCATGAAATGTTCCCTTGATATCTCTAATTTTCTTGAATAGACCTCTAGTCTTTACCATTCTATTGTTTTCCTCTATTTATTTGCATTGATCACTGAGGAAGGCTTTCTTATCTCTCCTTGCTAGTCTTTGGAACTCTGCATTTAGATGGATATATTTTTCCTTTCTTCCTTTGTCTTTCTCTTCTCTTCTTTTCACATCTATTTGTAAGGCCTTGTCAGCCATTTTGCCTTTTTGCATTTCTTTTTCTTGGGAATGATTTTGATCACCGCTTGCTATACAATGTTACGAACCTCTGTCCATACTTCTTCAGGCACTCTGTCTATCAGATCTAATCCCTTGAAAAGCCTCCTGATATTAGGCATTATCAAATGTATAGATATTCAAATAAAATAAAACACAAATTTTAGGAATAGCTGAGGTTCAAATTTATATACTATGTCTAATAAAATCATGTGATTGAGGGGAGCAAGGGAGAAAGAAGTCCAAAAGATGACAAGAAAAAAGTCAGCATGGAAGGCTTAGTTTGCCTTTTTTCCTTAGTTAGCCAGTGACAGTGCACAAGTGTCTTGTAGAACAGTCACTGCAGTTAAAACAGCATTGCTGGTTCTTGAACTTATTCCAACTTTGGTGATAACAAAGCTCTGCAAAATGAAAGGACTGTCCTATTTACCTCTTTAGACCTAAACGTCTATTCTGTTGTTATAAAAGAATAGCCTATAGACTCAGGAAGAACAATAAGTGTCAGGAACCAAAATTAAACTCCACTCTTTAAAGATTTACTGGATGCTTAGTATATTTCAGACTTGGTGGTAAGCAGTGGGGACACAAGTCCTTCTATTAAGCCTCCAGTGGCAGTACTTGTGAGAGGCTCAGGTGCATATAACATACATCCTGATTCCTGCAGAGCCTTGAGTAGCCATTCAGAAGAATGAAGTTAGTGTTCAGCATCACTGCCCTGTGAATCCCCAGCATCACTGTGATTAGGAGGGCAGTGGGATCACCAGAACACCCCCTGCTGTGCAGTGGAAATCAGTGAGCTGGATGAAAGCCTAGGGGTGGAGACAGACAAATCCCCTCTCAAAGGGAACAATACTTGCTGACCTGTGGCAGAGTGGGGATGGTAGAGGAAGAAGAGCTGGAACCAGCTTGGGAGAGTGTGTGAGCCTAGACTCTAGGGAGGGGAAGGCAAGCTCAAAGGAGTCTGTAACTCACAAAGTCACATTTGTTGGAGTTAGAGCACTCATGAAATTAGTGTGCAAATGAGCTGGTTGCTGTTCCCTGGAGAACACAAGTTCACTAAACTATGTCATCATGAAGACAACATGAAACCATTTTGGAAAAAAAAAAAAAAAAAAAAAAACAAGTGTAATTTACCAAAATGTAGAGGGCCCTGAAGTTTAATGTATGATTGTGTGAGAATAGTTAACAACCTGATAATATTCGTAAATTAGAAATGAAGTCACGCATATCCACTTCATACTTTGGATGAAATTCTGTCACAGCTGTTTGAATTAATCCTCAGCACCCTAGTGGGAGCATCTCTTTACTGAATCACTTAATATCTTCCTGCATGATGGTCTATATGTGAGTAACTGCACCCTCAATGGTCCCCTCACTGGAGTCACTCTTTGGAATGTGACATTATTAAAATATATATATATACTTGATCCCTATTTTAAACCCTGGAGAGGAGAAACTGTGACTGGGTCAAATGAAGATGTCAAACAGGAATTAGGTCTGGCAGGGAAATCTGTAGTGAAGTGCTAGTCATTCTCCACTGGGGCAGAGCCAGTGAGATGAACTCCAGCTCATTCTGCAGCTTTGTAATGTGCAGCACTGCTGACCAGCAACACATATCTGGTG
The DNA here is from genome assembly GCF_014754425.2 of Oryx dammah. Lineage (NCBI taxonomy): Eukaryota > Metazoa > Chordata > Mammalia > Artiodactyla > Bovidae > Oryx > Oryx dammah. Next base: position 8,099,214 of record NW_024070187.1, read on the forward strand.
AAGTTCGCAGAGACTGTTTGCTTCTCTGGGAAACGTTATTCATTTGCATCTGTTTTCAAGGTTGTTAGGAAGAAAAGCACATGATTTTCCTGTACCTACAGGCAGGCTTGGAGAATGACACTGCCATGCCTTTTTTTTTTTTTTTTTTTTTGATATTGACATTTTGTGCGTGTGTGTATGTGTGAGTGTGGTGTGTGCTAGTTGCTCAGTTGTGTCTTACTCTTTGAGACCTCATGGAATTCTCCAGGCAAGAATCCTGAAGTCCATTGCCATTTCCTTCTCTAGGATATCTTCCCAACCCAGTGATCGAACACAGGTCTTCCGAGTGGCAGGCAGATTCTTTACCATCTAAGCCATGAGGGAAGCCTATAGTTGTCAAATAATATTTTTTTTTCCCAAATTATTCTTAAAAGAAAGACAGTGGGCATGAATTGGGGGAATGGTTTACTTAGAAAGCAACTTCAGTATTGTCTCTGAAATATTTTTCTAACTTAAAATGATTAAGAATAAGAAGGAAAAAATAGAAGAAACTTGTCTTTTTAGTTATTTCCATGAATTTTGCTTAAGAAATACTTTTACCAAATTAGAAAAATTGTGAGAGAAAAAATGTTTCACAATATTTACATTGGTATAACAAGATATCTATGTTTATTTTGCAAAATATTTTAGTTTCTATTCTACAGAGTTAATCTTCATGATTATGACAATAACCTTAAATTCTTCGGTTAGTCATTATTTAATTTCTGTACACTATTTTAAAATATTGATAGAAAAGAACAAATAAGCACACCCTGACTGTCAGTGTAAGATTTTGCTGAAATTAATCTACCACTAAAATGTATGAGACAAAATTATTCACAAATAATTGACTTAAATTCTCCATTTTTACTATTTTAAAGCTACGTTTTTTCAATGTAGGCACATATATAAAAGAGAGAGATTAAAGTATTATATGCTTATAGATATTAGACAATAGCCAACTAAATTTAGATAACATTGTTAGAATAATTAGATTTTTATGTTATTCATTGGATGGGATAAATTATTCTAACATGAAATATATCAAAGCTTCATAGCTATTCAAGCTAGTCCTGACTCATACCCGTACATTCTGATTATGACTATTATTGGAATTATTGTGCTGTTTTAAATTACATATTTTGATCATTCTCACCCTTTCTAAGCTGTTAGTGCTTGACAAAAGCTGGAAATCTTTGTGGGACTGAATATTTATTTTCATAGAACGCTTGCTTGTATTTTTCAAATTGGATAATCCTGTTCTTATTTATCGTGAAAATGGTATTGTTTACAGGCAAGAAATTGGGCTTCATTGTTTAGCAGAAGAGAAGCGAGATAAAATTTCAAGGAATTATTAGGATAAATACTCCAAGGATCATCTATAGCAATTATTAGACAATGGTAAGCAGCTTACATTTCATTATGTCGATCAACTTACATTCATAGTGGGTATAGATCATTCATGGCCAATGAAATCATACCTACTTGAATGCAGAATTCTTATGCTATATTATATACTTTAAGTTCCCAGCATATGGTATACAAACATGTGAAAAATCGCACCTAAAATCATAAATTTTATTGATTATACTGATAAAAGGTTAATTCAACTCATTGCAGCAAGTATTGACTAAGTGATTTCTGTAGCCAACACCCTCTTCAGTTGTTGTTCAGTCATTAAGACAATTTTATTTTCTATGATGTCAAATCTCCCTCTCTAAGAACATTGTACACAATCCCACTTGTTCATCTGCACTTTCAAGACTTGAACTATTATAGTAAATTGTTGTTATTGTTTACTTGCAAAGTCGTGTCCAACTCTTTGCACCCCATGAACTGTAGCCTGCCAGGCTCCTCAGTCCTCCACTAAATATCTAAATATTCAGTCCTCTGCCTAGTTGTTGTTCAGTTGCTCAGTTATGTCCTACTCTCTGCGACCCCATGGACTGCAGCACGCCAAGCCTCCCTATCCCTCACTATCTCCTGGAGCTTGCCCAAGTTCATGTTCCTTGCATCGGTGATGCTATCCAGCCATCTCATCCTCTGCACCCTCTTCAGGAATGCAGCTAAATGAAACAAATTCAGTCCCTCTTCTCACTGAAGGAGATTTAGTTATCAAGGAGGTATAATACCCTCTGTTAAGCAATGTGATTAGGTGAGTTACTCACGCTGTGAGAAACTAATTTAGTTTAATTGGTTAAGGTAGGACATCAAAGAACTAACAACTGTGATGAGAACTGTAGAAAAGTAGAAATTAGACCATTTAAACAGTGGAATATACATTTTCTAGTCAGAGAAGAGTATCTGGAATGACTCAAAATTGAGAAGACAGCATTGTTAGAATATAAAGTACAAGTGAGGGGAAAAAGGGAGACCTTGAATATCATATTGAGAAATGTATATTTAAGATTGACAACTTCATGGAGATGTTTTACCAGGATAACCACATGATCAGGTTTTGTTTAAGGAAAATCTTTGGTAGTGGTGTGGTGATTGAATTGGAGAGGATGAAATTGGATAGTCAGTCTGAAGGATATTTCGTAGAACTGTCAGAAGGAATTATATTATTATTATATCCATACAAAAATGATAATACAAATAAAGAGTGCAAGTTCCAGAGCTATGAATAGCATAGCTATTCTCAGTAAGATTTCGTGCAAGATCTAGATTCTGAGAGAAAAAGGATGTTAAGGATTTATGACCTTTCAACTCGGTAGAATGGGTAAATTAGCTGATGTTGCTATTTTCTGAGACATTAAGGAGAAATGCACTTTTGGACTAAAATTAATAGAGTTTTAAGGTATTTTTAAAATTGACTTGCTCTTGAAACCAAAAGAATACCAAAATATATGGTATCAATAGCAGCAAAAATATACTGGACTTGAGATGGGGAGAAAGATGTGTTGTAGGAGCTTCAACTTACTTTTTAAGCTTATGTAGAACATTTCCCAAGATTTATCTACTACAGGCTGGACAAAATCTCTGCTGTAACTCTTGTTGCACACCTGGGCTTGAGGAGTAGCCAAATGATGGCTGTTTGAAGAGATGGGGGAATTTTGAAGAGAGCATGATTACGTGGACAAGGTTTCCACACTCAGGTACTCAGGAGCTCAAGATGTCAGAATTGTAGTTAGGCAGGGCTAGGAGTCTCCAGGTGTACTCATGCACCAGGCTCTAAAATTATTAAATGTTGCCATATATAAAAAGATTTTCACAGGAGTTTGTTAGCAGTAGAACTTTGCTAAACAATTCAAAATGCAACACTTTATTCATAAGGCAAAATAAAAGACAACTTTAAAGTATTCTACTATTCAAAAGAAAAACAGAATAGAAAAAAAAAAATAAACGTAACCCATAGAAAGCATAAAATAGAACTATAAATAAAAAATTAAAATAATCAGTAATCAGTTTAAATAGTTTAAATCTTTCAGCATAAGAAAATCAGGAGGATGATAAAATATACTCATTTTTACAGTGTTTAAAAGAAACACATATAAAATATAAGAAATGAAAATGTTAAAATCCAAGAACACACACACATATTCAAATGTGAGTTTATATATGTGTGATAACAATTGTAAATTAGCATGCACCTGTGAATATAGTTTCACAATTTATCTTTGGGTCGAGTCTCTCCAGTTTCAAGCCACAGAATGAATAACTAAGGTAGAAAAGGAAAATTGTGATACAAAATATATTGCTTAGCTCGTAGTGTTGGGAGGGCCCAAGACAATTAGGCAATAGAATGGAATGCTAGGCTGTAAGACCTGCAATCAAGGGCATGAGGGAAGGAGCAGGCAGAGTCCATTGCCAAAGGGGATGTGGCTGGCACCGCAGGGCACAGACACTGCTGTCTGACACAGCAGCTGCCCCTACCCGATGCCAGCAACACTTTCTCTGGATCTGCCTCCATAAGCCAATTGTATAATCCCCTATTTACCTTTGTGCTGCTTGTTTACTACCCAAAGGTTCAGAGTAGGAGTACTTCTTTGTGTCTCAAGTTTTAGAGATCAGGAAAGGAGGAAACTCCCTCTGGTTTCCTTAGGGGATAATGCAGTATTGTATCCTCCTTTTTGGAGACGGCAACGGCACCCCACTCCAGTACTCTTGCCTGGAAAATCCCATGGACGGAGGAGCCTGGTAGGGTGCAGTCCATGGGGTCGCGAAGAGTTGGACACGACTGAGCGATTTCACTTTCACTTTTCACTTTCATGCATTGGAGAAGGAAATGACAACCGACTCCAGTATTCTTGCCTGGAGAATCCCAGGGACAGAGGAGCCTAGTGGGCTGCAGTCTCTGGGGTCGCACAGAGTCGGCCACGACTGAAGCAACTTAGCAGCAGCAGCATCCTCCTTTTTAATTTTTAATTTTTGCTTTGATTGTGGATAGAGTGAAGATCTTCTAACATTTAGGTAATTACCTCCATTTTCTGAGATACAATGTATTACATAATTTCCTAAGAGATATATGACCACCTAGAATGAGAAGTGGGTTTGGCTGTATGGCGCACATGTGTGCCCCTGCTTAAGAATCAAAAATGGTGCCAAGCATCTTGATTACAAGTTCCTTTCTGTGTTCTGGCTATAACCTTGTATACACACTCATACCACCTACCCTGCTGCTGCTGCTGCTGCTGTTGCTGCTGCTGAGTCACTTCAGTCGTGTCCGACTCTGTGCGACCACATAGATGGCACCCACCAGGCTCCCCCTTCCCTGGGATTCTCAAGGCAAGAACACTGGAGTGGGTACCACCTACCCTACCACATACATATTCATTTAGCAGTGATATTTAGTAAAAAGAAATGAAAGGCTAAGATATATCGAGACAGACTACTAGCCTAACAAGAGAATAAAAATTTCCCTCAAAACTCTAGCCTAAGATTCAAAAATTCATTTTTTCATGGCAATTACCACTTAGAATGAATTCTACTTGCCTTTTCATGCCTAACTCTGAATGGGATTTTATTCATCCTTAAGAAATATTCCTAAAATAACCTTAATAATTAAAATAATAAAATTTGATTTCCCAACAACTAGCTTGTCTCATATTCACTTCCAGCACATACTCACACACACATATAGTACTGAGACCTTTGTATATGGAACTCTGCATACCAGAACTCACTTACCCTAAACTACTCACAGGAAGCTGCAGGCAATTTGTCAGGGGGAGGAAAGCTGACAACTTCTCATCACATATCAAACACTGCCTTGTTTCTAATGTCAACCTGGATCTGAAATTTAATTTTAAAGGTATCTTAACATAGCTCTACCCACAATAAAACAGATAGCAGCTACAAAACTGATTCTGTCCTCTTTAATGATGAAAAATGCCTCATGCCCAGAAGGCAGAATTATTTTAAGAAAAGCATCACTGCTGTACCTCTGGGAATATTGGCAGTACTAAGAATAAAGCATTTTCACAAGATTAGGATACTGGATTTCACTCAGAAAGAAAATAGTGTTGTTTAATAAGACAATTGGATTGCTGCAAATATAAAATTTCTATTGATACATTTATTTACCAATTTGGATAAAAGCATACTCCACCAGCATGTATTTATATTTGTTTATGCACATGTGTGTGATCATAAATGCATATAAATGTGTATACATAAATGATACATATATCATATAAACTTTTGCACATTGCATCTTATAGATTGTATCTTTTTCAAAAAATAAGGGCTTTATCAGCTCATGGGATATATTTAGAGACTAGAAATGACATTGTTTTTAAAATAATTGTATTTATTTATTTGGGGGGCTGTGCTGGGTTTTCATTTCTGCATGAACTTTCCTCTAGTTGCAGCAAGCAGGGGCTTACTCTCTAGTCGCAGTGCACAGGATTTTCACTACAGAAGGTTCTCTTGTTGCAGAGCATGGGCTTTAGGACACATGGGCTCAGTAATTTCGATTCCCAGGCTCTAGAGCACAGGCTCAGTTGCTGTGATACACAGCAACTCCATGTGGTACTCCATGGCATGTAAAGTCTTCCAGGGTCAGAGATCGAACTTCTGTCTCCTGCACTGGCGGGTGGATTCTTTACCACTGAACCAACAAAGAAGCCTGAAATTATATTTTATGTCACAGGAAAACAAGTACATTCTTCAGATCAGTCACTCAGTCATGTTTGACTCTTTATGACCCCCTGGACTGTAGCACGCCAGGCCTCCCTGTCCATCACCAACTCCCAGAGCTTGCTCAAACTCATGCCTATTAAGTTGGTGATGCCATCCAACCATCTCATCCTCTGTCATCCCCTTCTCCTCCTGCCTTCAATCTTTCCCAGCATTAGAGTCTTTTCCAATGTGTCAGCATTTTGCATGAGGTAGCCAAAGTATTGGAGCTTCAGCTTCAGCCTCAGTCCTTCCAATGAATATTCAGGACTGAGTTCCTAAATTGCTTGTTTGATATCCTTACAGTCCAAGGGACTCTCAAGAGTCTTGTCTAACACTACAGTTCATCCTTAATATAATACAAATTATTAATATAGTATTAATATAATGTGATAGATTGAATATCTTTTCACCATATTATCAATTTAATAAAAATGCTTCAAGTTTATTTCAATGTGATAAACTGCTTAAAAAATATTTTGGTGAATAACAACAGATTTCAGTATATGATTTTCAGTGCATTAGATTCTATTAGGACATCAAAGTTTAATATATGTCATAATCCCTTACACTTCAAATTAGATTATAAACACTTTGCTAAATTAACACAGTCAAAATTATAAGAAAAGTATTTACTTATTACCATAAAAAGACTTTGATTGGCAATGTCTTAGGGTAGCAAATATAAAGTCTGATTTAAAATGTCAGGTCCTTCCTGTGCTAGTAGTAAGCTAGATATTACTATCATGTCAGGTACAATTCTTATAACCCCCTTCCTTCAATAGTTCCAAATTAGAATTTGCCAATGATTGGCCATCACATTTATTATATAAAGCAGAAGAAACTCCTTATAATCTCATAAGATGTTGTTTTTATTCAGTCTCTGAGTGGTGTCTGATTCTTTCCAATCCTATAGACTGCAGGACACCAGATTTCTCTGTCCTTTACTATGACCTGGAATTTGCTCAAATCATATCCATTGAGTCAATGATGCCATCCAATCATCTCACCCTCTGTTGCCCTCTTCTCATCCTGTCCTCAATCTTTCTCAGCATCAGAGTCTTTTCCAGAGTTGGATTTTCGCATCTGATGATCAAAGTATTGGAGCTTCAGCTTCAGCATCAGACCTTCCATTGAGCAGTCAGAGGTGATTTCCTTTAGGATTGATTGGTTTGATCTCCTTGTTGTCCAAGGCACTCTCAAGAGTCTTTCCATAACCACAGTGTGAAAACATCAATTCTTCAATGCTCAGCCTACTTTATGGTTCAACCCTCACATCCATACATGACTACTGGAAAAACTATAGCTTTGACTAGACAGACGTTTCTCAGCAAAGTGATGTCATGTCTTTTTAATACACTGTCTAGGTTTGTCATAGCTTTTCTTCCAAGGTGCAAACACCTTTTAATTTTGTGATTGCAGTCACTGTCCACAGTAATTTTGGAGCCTCCAAAAATAAATCTGTCACTATTTCCACTTTTTCCCTATTTGCCATGAAGTGATGTGACCAGATGCCATGATTTGGTTCAAAAAACATTCTTAGCATTCTGAATGTTGAGTTTTAAGCCAGCTTTTTCACTCTCCTTTTCACGCTCATCAAGAGGCTCTTTAGCACCTCTTCACTTTCTGCCTTTAGAGTGGGATCATGTGAATATCTAGGTTATGACATTTTCCCCAGCAATCTTGATTTCAGCTTGTGAGTCTTCCAACCTGGCATTTTGCATAATGTACTCTGCATATAAGTTAAATAAGCATGGTGATAATATAGAGCCTTTTATATACAGTATCCTTTCCAAGTTTTGAACCAGTCTGTTGTTCCATGTCCAGTTGTAGATATTGCTTCTTGTCCTGTAAATATTGCTTCTTGTCCTGAAGAATATTTCTCTTGATGAAAGGTAAAGAGGAGAGTGAAAAAGTTGGCTTAAATCTCAACATTCAGAAAACTAAGATCATGGCATCTGGTCGCATCAGTTCAGTTCAGTTCAGTCAATCAGTCGTGTCCAACTCTTTGAGACCGCATGAATCTCAGCACGCCAGGCCTCCCTGTCTATCACCAACTCCCAGAGTTCACTCAGACTCATGTCCATCGAGTCAGTGATGCCATCCAGCCATCTCATCCTCGGTCGTCCCCTTCTCCTCCTGCCCCCAATCCCTCCCGGCATCAGAGTCTATTCCAAAGAGTCAACTATTCTCATGAGGTGGCCAAAGTACTGGAGTTTCAGCTTCAGCATCATTCCCTCCAAAGAAATCCCAGAGCTGATCTCCTTCAGAATGGACTGGTTGGACCTCCTTGCAGTCCAAGGGACTCTCAAGAGTCTTCTCCAACACCACAGTTCAAAAGCATCAATTTTGCGGCTCTCAGCTTTCTTTACAATCCAACTCTCACATCCATACATGACCACTGGAAAAGCCATAGCCTTGATTAGATGGACAATTGTTTGCAAAGTAATGTCTCTGCTTTTGAATATACTATCTAGGTTGGTCATAACTTTTCTTCCCAGGAGTAAGTGTCTTTTAATTTCATGACTACAGTCACCATTTGCAGTAATTTTGGAGCCCCAAAATATAAAGTCTGACACTGTTTCCACTATTTCCCCATCCATTTCCCATGAAGTGATGGGACCAGATGCCATGATCTTCATTTTCTGAATGTTGAGCTTTAAGCCAACTTTTTCACTCTCCTCTTTCACTATCATCAAGAGGCTTTTTAGCTCCTCTTCACTTTCTGCCATAAGGGTGGTGTCATCTGCATATCTGAGGTTATTGATATTTCTTCTGGCAATCTTGATTCCAGCTTGTGCTTCTTCCAGTCCAGCATTTCTCATGATGTACTCTGCATATAAGTCAAATAAGCAGGCTGACAATCTACACCCTTGACATACTCCTTTTCCTATTTGGAACCAATCTGTTTTTCCATGTCCAGTTGTAACTGTTGCTTCCTGAACTACATATAGGTTTCTCAAGAGGCAGGTCAGGTGGTCTGGTATTTCCATCTCTTGAAGAATTTTCCACAGTTTATTCTGATCCATACAGTCAAAGGTTTTGGCATAGTCAATAGAGCAGAAATAGATCTTTTTCTGGAACTCTCTTGCTTTTTCCATGATCCAGCAGATATTGGCAATTTGATCTCTGGTTCCTCTGCCTTTTCTAAAACCAGCTTGAACATCTGAAAGTTCACGGTTCACGTATTGCTGAAGCCTGGCTTGGAGAATTTTGAGCATTACTTTACTAGCATGTGAGATGAGTGCAATTGTGCAGTAGTTTGAGCATTCTTTTGCATTGCCTTTCTTTGGGATTGGAATGAAAACTGACGTTTCCCAGTCTTGTGGCCACTGCTGAGTTTTCCAAATTTCCTGGCATATTGAGTGTGGCACTTTCACGGCATCATCTTTCAGGATTTGAAATAGCTCAACTGGAATCCCATCACCTCCACTAACATTGTTTGTAGTGATGCTTTCTAAGGCCCCCTTGACTTCACATTCCAGGATGTCTGGCTCTAGGTGAGTGATCACAGCTTCGTGATGATCTTGGTCATGAAGATCTTTTTTGTATAGTTCTTCTGTGTATTCTTGCAACCTTTTCTTAATATCTCCTGCTTCTGTTAGGTGCATACCATTTCTGTGCTTTATTGAGCCCATCTTTGCATGAAATGTTCCCTTGGTATCTCTAATTTTCTTGAAGAGAACTCTAGTCTTTCCCATTCTGTTCTTTTCCTCTATTTCTTTGCATTGATCACTGAGGAAGGCTTTCTTATCTCTTCTTGCTATTCTTTGGAACTCTGCATTCAGATGCTTGTATCTTTCCTTTTCTCCTTTGCTTTTCTCTTCTCTTCTTTTCACAGCTATTTGTCAGGCCTCCCCAGACAGCCATTTTGCTTTTTTGCATTTTTTTCCCCATGGGAATCGTCTTGATCCCTGTCTCCTGTACAATGTCATGAACCTCCATTCATAGTTCATCAGGCACTCTATCTATCTGATCTAGTCCCTTAAATCTATTTCTCACTTCCACTGTATAATCATAAGGGATTTGATTTAGGTCATACCTGAATGGTCTAGTGGTTTTCCCTACTTTCTTCAATTTAAGTCTGAATTTGGTAATAAGGAGTTCATGATCTGAGCCACAGTCAGCTCCTGGTCTTGTTTTTGTTGAGTGTATAGAGCTTCTCCATCTTTGGCTGCAAGGATTATAATCAATCTGATTTTGGTGTTGACCATCTGGTGATGTCCATGTGTAGAGTCTTCTCTTTTGTTGTTGGAAGAGGGAGTTTGCTATGACGAGGGCATTTTCATAGCAAAACTCTATTAGTCTTTGCCCTGCTTCATTCTGCATTCCAAGGCCAAATTTACCTTTACTCCAGGTGTTTTTTGACTTCCTACTTTTGCATTCCAGTCCCCTATAATGAAAAGGACATCTTTTTTGGGTGTTAGTTCCTATCACTTCATGGAAAATAGATGGGGAAACAGTGACAGACTTTATTTTGGGGTCTCCAAAATCACTGCAGATCATGACTGGAGCAATGGAATTAAAAGATGCTTGCTCCTTGGAAGAAAAGTTATGGCCAACCCAGACAACATATTGAAAAGCAGAGACATTACTTTGCTAACAGAGGTCTGTCAAGTGAAGGCTATGGTTTTTAGTGGTCATGTATTGATGTGAGAGTTGGACTGTGAAGAAAACTGAGCACCGAAGAATTGATGCTTTTGAACTGCAGTGTTGGAGAAGACTCTTGAGAGTCCCTTGGACTGCAAGGAGATGAAACCAGTCAATCCTAAAGGAGATCAGTCCTGGGTATTCATTGGAAGAACCGATGCTGAAGCTGAAACTCCAATAGTTTGGCCACCTGATGTGAATAACTGACTCATTTGGAAAGACCCTGATGCTGGGAAAGATTGAAAGTGGGAGGAGAAGGGGATGGCAGAGGATGAGACATTTGGATGGCATCACAGACTCAATACATGAGTTTGAATAAACTCTGGGAGTTTGTGATGGACAGGGAGGCCTGGCGTGCTGCAGTCCATGGAGTCGCAAAGAGTCAGACACGACTGAGTGACCGAACTGACTCACTATCCTGCATGTAGTTTTCTCAGGAGGCAGGAAATGTGGTCTGGTATTTCCATCTCTTTAAGAATTTTCCAGTTTGTTGTGATCCACAAAGTCAAAGGCTTTAGCAGAGTCAGTGAAGCAGATGTAGATATTTTTTGGAATCCTCTTGTTTTTTCTATGATCCATCGGATGTTGGCAATTTGATCTCTGGTTCCTCTGCATTTTCTAAATCCAGCCTGTACATCTGGAGTTCTCGGTTCACATACTGTTGAAACCTAGCTTGGAGAATTTTGAGTGCTTTTGAACTGTAGTGCTGGAGAAGACTCTTGAGAGTCCCTTGGACAACAAGGAGTTCCAACCAGTCCATCCTAAAGGAGATCAGTCCTGGGTGTTCATTGGAAGGTCTGATGCTAAAGCTGTAACTCCAATACTTTGTCCAATTCATGTGAAGGGTTGACTCATTGGAAAAGACCCTGATGCAGGGAGGGATTGGTGGCAGAAGGAGAAGGGGATGACAGAGGATGAGATGGCTGGATGGCATCACTGACTCGATGAACATGAGTTTGAGTGAACTCCAGGAGTTGGTGATGGACAGGGAGGCCTGGAGTGCTGTGATTCATGCAGTCACAATAAGTTGGACGTGACTGAGCAACTGAACTGAACTGAACTTGCTACCATGTGAAATGAAAACAGTTTTAATGTAGTTTGAACCTTCTTTGGCATTACCTTTCTTTGGGATTGGAATGAAAACTGATCTTTTCCAGTCCTGTGGTCATTTTGAGTTTTCCAAGTTTGCTGACATGTTGAGTACAGCACTTTCACAGCATCATCTTTTAGAATTTGAATTAGCTCTGCTGTAATTCTGTCACCGTCAGTAGCTTTGTTTGTAGTAGTGCTTCGTAAGTGCATCTTTTCACTCCGAGATGTCTGGCTCTAGATTAGCAAGCACACCATCATGGTTATCAGGGTCATTAAGACTTTTTTGTACAGCTTTCCTGTGTATTCTTGCCACTTCCTAATATCTTCTGCTTCTGTTAGGTCCTTGCTATTCCTGTCCTTTATTGTGGTCATCTTTACCTGAAATGTTCCCTTGGTATGTCCAGTTTTCATGAAAAGATCTCTAATTGTTTTTCCAATTCTATTATTTTCCTCTATTTCTTTGCATTGTTCATTTAAAAAGGCTATTTTTCTCTCCTTGCTATTCTCTGGAACTCTGCATTCAGTTGTGTATGTCTTTCCCTTTCTTCTTTGCCTTTCATTTCTCTTATTTTCTCAGCTATTTGTAAGGTTCCTCAGACAACCTGTTTTGTCTTCTTAGATTTCTTTTTCTTGGATATGGTTTTGGCCACCACTTCCTATACAGTGTTCCAAACCTCCATTCATAGTTTTTCAGGCACTCTCTACAAGATCTAACACTCTCCGAACATACTTTTGGCCAAATATGGCTGCTGCTCAGTTTTCCCTGTAATTTCCAGCTTTCCTGTTGCAGTTTGAGACAGTAGATAGGGTGGTATCCAGATAATTGAGAATTGTGGCATTTTCCCTGCAATCATATTAAAGCCATTTCATTTGGCTGGCCATGATGATAACTTCTGTGACTGTTTCTCTAACCTTCCAGCCTCAGCCCCTCACCTGCACAACCTACTCTCTTTCTATGTATGCAAAAGCCCAAACCCCTTTATTAAACCCGTTTGTCTCATAATACTTAGTGTGGCTCTATTTACTTGTGAAAATCCAGAATGATGAACTTCATTAAGGACCTACAGTGACCTATTGCAATAATGCAAACAAAGCAGCTACAGAGCATTTAGGGGTTTGCTTTTTTCAAGTGCCATCACAAGGCAGGGCTGGCCTGTTATCCAAATAAACAGCAATAAAAAATTAAAAAGCAACTATCAGAAAGGCAAAAAAAAAAAAAAACCCACTTTTTCATGTAGAGATTAATTACATAAATTTTATTTTTTAATATTCTTTCTAGATACATTTTATTTTCTTTTACATAGGAATACCTAACGAGGTATTATAATAGTGTCATTCATGTATATCTCACTATAAATAACATTCTGGGGCTGTATTCTCTACCAGAGCATGCCATTCTAATCCTTTTTATTATTTTACTTCTGTCTGATTTCAACAAGTCTCTTCAAGATGAGAATGATTGTCATCTTTTAGCTGAAACAAGACTTAAACTTTGGAATTTAAAAAGAAGCAGATTTTCTCAGTCACTCAGCAGTAAAGACTCCACCTGTAATGCAGGAGCTGTAGGGAATGTGGGTTCGATCCTTGAGTTAGGAAGATCTCCTGGAGGAGGAAATGGCAACCCACTCCTGTATTCTTGCTGGGAAAATTCCATGGAAAGAGGAGCCTGGCAGCCTACAGTCCATAGGGTTGCAAAGAGTCAGACGCAACTGAGCAACTAAACGTACCTCGTACACACACACACACACACACACACACACACACACACATACACACAACTAAATACCAGTGTTCTCTTTTGGAGAAAAATAAAGGAAAGTCTGTCTCAAAAGAAAATATCTTTTCCTTTACATCATAATAAACTGCTTGTGGACAAAGACCAAGACTTCTCTGTCAAGACACACACACACACACACGTGCACACACACACACACACACACACACACACACACACCTTTTGTCTTCTCAATTGCAGCATACAGCACTGTTCCTACACATAAATAGGTGCTTTCTAAGTGTTTGCAATTAAAATAATGAGTTTCAGTTCAGGCGAGTGAGAGATAGGAAGGAGAAAAACTATTGTTGGATTACATTCACTATATAGATGTGGTTGGAGAAGGCAATGGCACCCCACTCCAGCACTCCTGCCTGGAAAATCCCATGGATGGAGGAGCTTGGTGGGCTGCAGTCCATGGGGTTGCTAAGAGTCGGACACGACTGAGCGACTTCACTTTCACTTTTCATTTCATGCACTGGAGAAGGAAATGGAAACCCACTCCAGTGTTCTTGCCTGGAGAATCCCAGGGACAGGGGAGCCTGGTGGGCTGCCGTCTGTGGGGTTGCACAGAGTCGGACATGACTGAAGTGACTTAGCATAGATGTTGTAGGACCAATTCATGGCATGGTAAGAATAAGAACAATGACAAAGATACTCTGTCTTCATCAGAGGCTTTTAACCTTCTGTTACATATACTTGTGTAATTATGTATACACTCATCTGTGTAGGAAAAAAAGAAGCCATTATATTTTACATTCTTAAACTTGTAAAAATGATTCTGTGTGTTTTATAAAATCTGATGCTTTCAATAATCTTATATAAGAGAGATAACCACTACTTACAAAATCAAATTTGAACTTCTCATATATCATTTTCTCTGAGAAGCTTTTGTTTTCTATTTCAAATTAAATTATTCACTCTCCTCTTTATGACCTCATATTATACCAACTTTTATCACAGCAAGTTAAACATTTTATTGTACTTATTTCTCTACTGAACAGCTGAATTCTTATATTGTGCCTGCCCTAGAGACAGAAAGTAAGCATTGAAAATATATACGTCTACCTCAGCTAGTATAGCCCTAAGAAAACTGCTTGTTTAATGAATGAATGTTTTTGAAGGAATGCAAGGAGAAACTGTTTTTTCCCTCTAGGTTTGAACATCCAAAATTATTTTTATTTGAAGCCTTGAATAGAATGTTCTTCATTTATAATCAGTTGATAGGTCACAGAGAAGGATAACAAAGATTATTTGACTCATTACACCCAAAATGAAAGAGTGTCAGTGAAAAACTGTTGCTTGCCACTTCAGTAAACAAATGTCGCAGCCATAAAGCCATCACATTTCAGCCATCCCCTGAGTGTGACCCCTGAGGGAACTCAGGGTAGATGCAGGATGCCTACCATCAAGCAATCTGCCATTGCTGTCATGACCCCCAAAGGTGTACCTGAGGAGCCTCAGGAGGAGAAAGCCCAGCATACTGGCTGCAGATAGCGGAGGTGCATATCAAACGGATGACTTCAATGAGTCCAGATTCTGCACTTTCCCATACATAGAAAAGTGCTCAATTCATTACCTTGAGATCATTAATTAACAGTAATCTTTTGATGTTCCAACCATTTAGTCTTACCATGGCTTCTATCTTACCTCTTCTGAGTAGTCTCTCAGAGATATCTGAGAGGCTGACTCTCGGACTTCAAGTCCTCATTTTTGCCCACCAAATAAAACATAATTCTCAATATTTAGATTGTGCGGTTTTTTTTTCAGTTGGTCACACCATTAATCTAACCTGGACACACTATCTCTGTTTGTCTTCAATTATCTTTTTGACATCCAATAGTAGAAAAGGTATTTTTGTTAGAGGAGGAGCTGGAGGGGAAAGACAGAGAGTTTAGGGTAAATGATGACATATCTATTTCCTCTGTGGCACCAGGGGAAAAACTTGAGCAGCTAGGTGAAGAGGTGGGGGGCAGAAGTTCCCAGGATTTGGCTGGAAAATAATGCAAGTCTCTTCTTGGGAGCCCAGCCACTTTGATGTTCAGATGATCACATGTGATCACAGGTTGAGAGGAAATTTTTTTCTGCAACAAGGGTGAGCTTTGCATCATTCTAACTCTGCAAGGGAGAAAGGTACTCAGAGCATTGAGTGATAGCATTCCTGGTGGTGATGCTATGATATCAATATAGTGACTGGCAGTGGTGAGGTTTCCACAAGCAACTGTGTGCAGAGTAGGTGTGGGCAAGTGAAAGCTGAAGTAGGAGTAGAGACCAGGGTAATGCAGTGTGGGGATCACAGTTCATAAATTCACAACTCGGTGTGTGCAAAAGACTCAGAAATAAGTATAGAATGCTGAGGAAGGGAGAGCTGGGCTCACACCATTTCACAGGTCAGAGCCATTAAGCTCAGAGTCGTTTGAGTAAATAAATTGACAGCAATTTTGAGGACCCAACTGAAATTGGAAACTATAAATCTGCCCCATCTGGCAGAGTTATGTGACTTTTCTCCAGGAAAGCTCAGCAACTCAGAAGATGGAAGTATTTGTGATTAGAGAGATTGCAGGTTGCAGGTATGTTCAGAAAGAGGTAGAAGAAATACAGGAGAACAGGAGTCTGAAGATATCAAGAAGACTAATAAGAAATGGCCAAACATAATGATGAAGTTCATTAGGAAAGTAAAGCCAAGAAGCATAGTATGACAAAAATATATTGGGAGTTTTAATATGAAAGTAAGTGAAAAAGAAATACTTCATGGGGATAAGAATTTGCTATCAGAGAGAGGGATTTAGGACATAGTTCAGCTTATAGGATTATAAAACTTGCCTTTGGCCTCAGGAGTAGTTTATTGAGGAAAAATTATAGTCATTAAAATATTAAGAAATTCAGAATGTAATAATGTTATCTGGGATAATGAAAATTGTGGAAATAGAAACAAAATGAGTGAATCATTACATTCTTCTTGGAATTAATGATTATAACCTGGTATTTAGCAGATGTATTTATCCCTGTAACTCAAACGGTAAAGAATTTGCCTGCAATTCAGGAGACCAGGGTTCAATCCCCGGGTCAGGAAGATCTTATGGAGAAGGGAATGGCAATCCACTATTGTATTCATGCCTGGAGAATCCTATGGACAGAGGAGCCTGGCGGGCTACAGTCTGTGGGGTTGCAAAGAGTCGGACACCACTGACTGACTAACACACATACACATTCATTAAGAACAGTAACACTAGCTATTATTTTTTGAAATATTATTTATTTGGGTCTTGGTTACAGCACGTGGGATCTTTGTCATGTCACACGGGGTTTTTCCCTCTGGTCATGGCTTCTCTATTTATGGTGCTTGAGCTTCAGAGCATGTGGGCTTCAGTAGTTGTGGTGGGAGGGCTTAGTTCCTCTGAAGCATGTTGGATCTTAGTCCCCCTCCCCCCAAGGACCAAACCCACATCCCCTGTATCAAGGAAGTCCCATACCTATTCTTACTAGCTTCAAATTTCTTTCATTAAAACAAGAAAGCTCTGTGTGCAAATGAATGTGTGACAGGGTGATAGAGGTAGCCAGGATTTTTCCACGCTCTTGGGCAGCTTGGAATTTGCTTCATCTGGCTGACAGAGGAGGGAAGAGAGGGAGGAAGGGAGAGTTCAAATGAGAAATTTCACAGGCCAGTCCTGTAAATGGTACACTTCAAGTTCAGTGACTTTCCATTGCCTGCAACTCAGAAGAAAGCACAACATGATTGCAAGAGAGCTGGGGAATCAAGTATATCTCTCCGTCTTTGAGAAAGAGGAGAAATGGAAGTATTGGCCAGCATCAGCATTCTCTGCTACAGGAGGTGACGGTGAAAACCTTGCTGTGTGGTCTGAATCTCCAAGAAAATGATTTTATGTAAAGAAGAACAATAATAAGTAAGGTTGATGTCTGGAAGGATAGTGTAAATCTAGGAAAATTCTTACCTTATCCCCAGAGAAAAGTTTTGTGAGAAAAAAAAGTAACTTTCTGAGGCTATTGCAGTAGCAAATATTATTCAAATAAGGGTTTTAACTACCATCTGCAAAAACGATAGGAATAGATGAGAGTTTTGTAGGTCACAGTGTCAAAGGGAGGATTACTGTTAAGTAAGGATACTCAGAGGAGATGACACTATGAATAGCTGAGGACCTAGATAAATGGATGAAGGAAGGATTCTCCCCATGAGCATTGTGGAATGATATGGAAAGGAGAAAGGACTGTCTGAGAGGGAAAGAATACAGAGGCAACATATGCCAACAATTTTAAATATAACTTCAGTGAAATCAATTTTTTAAATGGGCTATTTCTGTAACCAGGTGTCCCAAGTGTCAGTGGTTATAAAGATAAGCAGGTAAATCACTTCTAACAGGCATTATCAACATTTCTGGTGGTATATTTCTGTGACAAGAGAATGAAACAAAATCTTATCTACTTATTCTCAGGAGATATTTAGATATGAGACATTGTGATATATCTTCAGGTATTATTCACTATAGTTTTACTTATCCTTTCAAACAATGCATATGTATAGTCTCTTGCTATTTGCTTCGCCCTGCAGGAGAACAAAAATATGGGCCAGTCTAACCTCAGAGTACTTAAAATTGAGAAGAAATAAGCATGGGTATGAATATGAGTTCTGCACTTAAGTATGCACATGAATATGGCTGGGATAAGAAAAACACCACTGAGGTGGATAACACATCCACACACATACATCCACACACTCACACCCGAATTACAAAACTTGTTTGGCTACCTGGGAAACACATACATATGTTGTGGAGCAGGTAGTAGATACAAAGTGGAAAACATAGTGCAAAATAAGTTGCTTTCCCAACAGCAGGCATTTCTAGGGAAATTCTAGAGTTTTGTGTTGATAAGAAAGAAGACATAGCTAAAGAATTGCCAGGAGACAAAACTATAAAAGTGGGTACCAGCCAGAGCAGGAACCATCTTTGGCTCCATGTTAAGATATTTAAGCCTGTAGTAACTCACTGAAGAACTATAAAGGGAGACGTGGCTTTGCCAATGAACATTGTGGGAATATTTCTCTGGCTGTGGTGTGGAGAATGGAGAGGAACACAAGAATGGCTGTGAAATTTATTAGGAGGTTAGTCCAGTTGTTCAGATTAAAATGAAAAATCCTAAACTAGGGTAATGACTGATGAAAATGAAAGAAGGGAATGGGTATAAGAGATGTTAAGAGAGTAAATTTTATAACTCCTTGTGGCTGATTCAAAGAACAGGATGAGTGAGATCAGAAACTATTTCCTTGTGTGATACTGGCTGAGTGAGTCCATTCACTGAGACAAGGAAAACAGGAGGACAAGATCATATCATCAATATCTTGCTTTGAGATATCTATGTGAAAGTGCTTTGTACGTGAATTAAACTTTAGTGATGAGACTCAACAGAAATGATTGAGTTGGAGATCTTCCTCTGAGATTAATCAGTGAATATATGAAATGTAAATCATACTGTGTATGAGGTCACAGAGGAAGATACATATAAAAGGATTTGATAAAGAAAATGTAAGAGATGATTGGAGGAAGAAAGCAATGTAAAAAATGAAATAAATATGGGAGGAAAATTGGACCTTGTAAACAAGAAGAGAATTTCTAGATAGAGAGAATGGGCAACAATCATAAATAATGCAGAAGTTTTTAGGAGACTTGAATGTGTTGAATCTGCCTTATGAATAGGATGATGAAACTATTATCTGAATAATACAAATTGCAGAGGTATTGAAGAAGTCAGGGTGGTGGATTTCTTAAATAATTTTTGTTTGTCAATGCTTTTCTGTAGTGATGTCTAAACTAGTAGTGTCCAAAGTTTACCCTTATATTTATTTTGTAAAAGTAATTAAAACATGCTTCTTGTGAATGTGTATTGAATGCATAAAGAGCAAAAGATACTGTTCATTCTCTTTGTTAAAAAAAAAAAGCAAACAACAGCAACAATAAAACAAATACAATATAAAGCATGACTGGAGCAGCAGAATATGTCAATGAGACACTCAGTTAAAATTATATCTGGAAACCCAAGAGTAGAATACAGTAATGACTTCTGTATCAGGGTAATTGACTTATATCAGCTGCCTCAGTTTCTTCCCATAGTTGACTACATCAGTGTTGGGGA
The DNA here is from genome assembly GCF_014754425.2 of Oryx dammah. Lineage (NCBI taxonomy): Eukaryota > Metazoa > Chordata > Mammalia > Artiodactyla > Bovidae > Oryx > Oryx dammah. The sequence goes on from NW_024070187.1 coordinate 8,119,015, forward strand.
AGATTCACATGAAAAGATGAAAGTAAGTGATTTTATTATGGGGTTCCCTTGTGGCTCATCTGGTAAAGAATCGGCCTGCAATGCAGGAGACCTGGGTTCAATCCCTGGATTGGGAAGATCCCTTGGAGAAGGGAAAGACTACCCACTCCAGTATTATGGCCTACAGAATTCCATGAATTATATAGGCCATGGGGTCACGAAGAGTTGGACACGACTGAATGAATTTTATTATGGATGTAGGCTTAAAACAACCAAGCTATAAAGAGTATATGGCTAATATTTTCCTAAAACAGATTACAAAGCTGACTCCAAGGCAAGCACTGTGAATATAAGAGAAATCTGTCCATTCAGCAATTGCTTGAGACACCCTATTTGGTAAAACAAAATAATCTAACTAATTCCTTATATTGCTGAAACTTTTATTTTTTCTGAGAATGGCAGATATGAATATAACAGCTTTCCAAATATTGAAGATTAGCACAAAGTTCTTCCAAGTAGTTATGGAGGTCATGGGTTTGTTTTCATTTTAACTCACTTAATGACAATTGTATATTTTCTGAGGATTAGGATAAGGTCATTCATTCTATTACTTTACTTTGTAGTATAAGATATTGAAACTCTTTAATTCTAATTAATAGGGAAACTAAAAATGTATTTTTTTGGTGAAAGATTTTTCAAACAATCTCAAGGAATAAACAAGAAGGAATTACTTGGTGAAGAGGGAATGATAGTAACCTAGGGAATAAATAATCATAATGACGGTATCTTCATGTTTATGATAGTTATGCAAATGAAGACAGGTCATAATTACTCATGGAACCTAGAGTTTAGGAAAACAGACTTTGAAAGTTCAAACACAATTTATTTCATATATCTGAAATGAAGAATATCTCAGACACTCTGGATAGCACTACAATTTTTTTGAAGTATATCTCTCTGTGCAATTATATATGATCTCAGTGTGGAAAAATAAATGGAAGTATAGCTTAAAAGTCAGTACAGCTATATCTGAGCTCAGAAGAAATTCAGGGGTGAGATGTATTTATCTAATATGCAAATAAGGAAAATAAAGCATATACATTTAAGAGTAGCACATAATTTAAGAATAATATCAGAAGGTACAATAGAACTGATTTTATAACATGAGCTTTAATTATTGCTAATTGATGTTGTGATGTTTATGTATCATATTGCAGTGGCAGAATCTGCCAACTTTTGTTTGCTTCAGTTTTCTATAGGAAAAAAAAAAAGAATTTAAAAGTATCTACAAATAATATATAATTTCATTTGTAAGAATTAATTGCAACCTAAGCACCACCCTTATGGCAGAAAATGAAGGGGAACTAAAAAGCCTCTTGATGAAAGTGAAAGAGAGTGAAAAAGTTGGCTTAAAGCTCAACATTCAGAAAAGGAAGATCATGGCATCCGGTCCCATCACTTCATGGGAAATAGATGGGGAAACAGTGGAAACAGTGTCAGAATTTATTTTGGGGGGCTCCAAAATCACTGCAGATGGTGATTGCAGCCATGAAATTAAAAGACACTTACTCCTTGGAAGGAAAGTTATGACCAACCTAGATAGCATATTGAAAAGCAGAGACATTACTTTGCCGACTAAGGTCCGTCTAGTCAAGGCTATGGTTTTTCCAGTAGTCATGTATGGATGTGAGAGTTGGACTATGAAGAAGGCTGAGTGCCGAAGTATTGATGCTTTTGAACTGTGGTGTTGGAGAAGACTCTTGAGAGTCCCTTGGACTGCAAGGGGATCCAACCAGTCCATTCTGAAGGAGATAGCCCTGGGATTTCTTTGGAAGGAATGATGCTAAAGCTGAAACTCCAATACTTTGGTCATCTCATGTGAAGGCCTGACTCATTGGAAAAGCCTCTGATGCTGGGAGGGATCGGGGGCAGGAGGAGAAGGGGACGACAGAGGATGAGATGACTGGATGGCATCACTGACTCGATGGACGTGAGTCTGAGTGAACTGCAGGAGTTGGTGATGGACAGGGAGGCCTGGCATGCTGCAATTCACGGGGTCGCAAAGAGTCGGACACGATTGAGTCACTGAACTGAAGCGAAGATGAAATAGGTTGTGAGAGCAACCTACCTTCTGTTTATAAATTCAAGTTTGGCTACGGCAAATATTCACTAAGTAATGATGAAAAAAGTAAAAGTTACCAGAACATTGAGAGCAAGCAAAATGTGATTATTTTAATCTACTCATTTTAATGTTGGTTTAGACATAGATGATGAATCAGTACTTTAATAAAAGATGATATGACCCCTGGCTTCCCAGGTGGCTCAGTGGTAAACAATCCACCTGCCAATGCAAGAAATGCAGGTTCAGTCCCTGGGTGGGCAAGATCCCCTGGAGGAGGAAATGGCAACCTACTCCAGTATTCTTGCCTGAGAAATCCCATGGACAGAGACTGGCAGGCTACAGTCTATAGGGTCACACAGAGTCAGACATGATTGAGCCCCTGTGCATGACGAGCATGATATAACCACTGCCGGTGCAGATTAATTCATGTTTATAAGATACCCAGTCCTTTATTCTTAATCTTGTTCCAGTAAACAATTGTGGCAATGAAACCTTCAGAAAAATAAAAAGCAAAATCAACAATTTTTTTGTGTACATGTAGTTGAGGTGTGAAGTGAAGTGAAGTGAAGCCACTCAGTCGTGTCCAACTCTTTGCAAGCCCATGGACTACATGTAGCCTACCAGGCTCCTCCCTCCATTGGATTCTCCAGGCAATAGTACTGGAGTGGATTGCCATATCCTTCTCCAGGGGATCTTCCTGACCCAGGGGTGGAACCTGGGTCTCCCACATTGTGGACAGATGCTTAACCATCTGAGCCAGAATATCTCATTTCATTCTGTGGCACTTACATATGTTCTTTCATCTAATGCTCAAATTAACCCTATATATTAGATACAGGCATAGTTCCTTTAACCAGGCTTCAGATTATTGCACTTTGTAAATATGTGTTTGTTGTTTGTTTGTTTGTTTTTACAAATTGAAGGTTTGTGGCAAACCTGTGGTGGTAAGCAAGTTCATTGATGCCATTTTCCAATAGTGTTTTGTTACTTCATGTCTCTGCGTAATATTTTGGTAATTCTTACAATATTTCAGAACTTTTTTTTCATTACTGTTATATATGTTATGGTGATCTGTGATTAGTGCTCTTCAATGTTAGTGTTTTAACTGCAAATGTGGGGAAATGCAAATGTGAGAGGTGGACTATAAAGAAAGCTGAGCACCAAAAAATTGATGCTTTGGAAATGTTGTGTTGGAGAAGACTCTTGAGACTCCCTTGGACAGCAAGGAGATCCAACCAGTCCATCCTAAAGGAGATCAGTCCCGAATGTTCATTGGAAGGACTGATGCTGAAGCTGAAACTCCAAAAGTCTGGCCACCTAATGCAAAGAACTGACTCATTTGAAAAGGCCCTGATGCTGGGAAAGATTGAAGGCGGGAAGAGAAGGGGATGACAGAGGATGAGATGATGGTTGGATTTCATCGCTGCCTCAAAGGACATAAGTTTGAGTAAACTCCAGGAGTTGATGATGGACAGGGAGGCCTGACATGTTGCAGTCCATGGGGTCGCAAAGAGTCAGACATGACTAAGTGACTGAACTGAAACTGAAGTCTGTTTGCACAGCAGCTGAAGAAAACTATGAATGAGACCCTTGGCCTGATTATGTTTCATGTGGGAAAAATAAGTTCAGTAAGCCATCAGAAAGGCTGGAAAAAAAATGGAAAGAAGTAGTTCCTTTTGAATTCTGTACTCCTATCAGAGCATCTCTAGGGTGACTTTTGTTCTGTCCCCACTATTTGAGGGAGGCAGTGAAAGATTTGTTGTGTCCAGAGGAAGATATAGAGGATGGTGAAAGTAGGAAAATGAATCTTTAAAAGAAGAGTTGAATAAACAGAAATTTTGTTACTTGGAAAAATAGAAGGTAAAGAAATAAATATCAAAAGCTATTCAAGTGGCACAGCAATTAGGTGTAGGACATCTGACCAGAAACTAGTGAACAAATGCTGTTTTAGAATAATTTCATGGCAAAAACACTTGCTAATATTGATTGTGATTCTGATATTGTGCTTAAGTCTTTAGTTGGGATATCTCATTTGAGAAAGGTTGCCTGTTTGACAACTTCCAATTTACTTTGATTCATGGACCTAACATTCCATGAACACTCAGCAATCACTAGTTTCAATTTGAAAATTCCACCCAGGCGAATGTTGCCATATCCTTCTACTAGCAGGTATTATATGTTCCTTCATTAAGATTCAGTCCTGCTTCTTGTAGGAGTGCCCCAGTTAATTTTATTCCAGTGTTCTGCTGATCTTTGCAGGCCTTGTTCAAGTTGGCTTACTCCCTCTGGTTTCACTGGTTTTGGATGACTTGATTGGAATGGCACAGTTGAGCTTCTCAGTCTCCCATCTAGCCTCCTAGCCCAGGCTTATTTACATGGCAGTGGCAACGCCTGTTGAGTCCTGGATCACAAATGCTATGCTATTACTCCTGATGCCTTCAATGGGCCAGTCACAGGGCCAGCCCAGATTCAAGTGGATTAACATTGTAATTCACATAGTACCACAGAAGTATGGAGAACTGGTGTATTTTTAGGTTCTACATGTAACAAGAAATATAAGAAAATTTTTATAGCTAACAGAAACATTTATTTTGATTGTCATAAGCTTAAAACAATTTTTTGGAGCTCTCATGTTCCAGTTAAGATTTCAGTACTTCTTTTTAATTTTGAATGATGAAAGTAAAAACTGTATAATCTGTACTCTTAGCATTTCTCATGAGAAACACTTTTCAGAAATCAGTGGTTTCTAGGGACATGAACATCAGTAAAAAAGAAGAAATAATTTTGAGATCTGTAATAAAGGGTACTGAAAGGAGGTGTTCGTGGAAAAATATAAGTACTTATATTTTGTACAATATCTGTGGTATATTTAATGTGGTAAGCATAAGATTTTCTTTCTCTCCCATTTTTTTAAAATCCAATTTGAAAATAGATAACATATGCTTACAAAGAAAACCAATTGTAGCAGGCAGTAAATTGTGTGTCACATTAGTTGTACATAAAAATAATTCTGTAAAAATTCAAAGGGAGCTTGTTTAATTAGTCTGTCTGTGTAATTAAGAGAATTTGTTGTTAGATAAATAGCACTAGTCAAGGCTCAGAGAATAAATACATAGGTCATGGCTGGAGGCCACTGAGGAATCTAATTGCAATGTTAGAAATTAAATAACAGGAAAAATGTTGACCGAAATTTAGATTAATCAAGCTTGAGAAGTTTTAAATGAAAGAATTGCTAGGCATCTAAATTACTAAAGTGTGAAACTAACAAAATTATTCAGGTGAATTAACAACAAGAAATGTATTTTAAGAACATTTAAGTAGTTAGTTTTTTTAGAAAAAAATTTACTTAAACTAAAAACAAAACAAAAATTTGACCCATTTCTTACCCTCTACCTCCAACTTTGGCAAACACCAATCTCTGTATATATGTGCTTTGTTTGTTTGCTTTAGATTCTACATATAGGAGAGATAATATATTATTTGATTTCTCTAACTTATTTCATTTGGCATAATGCCTTGAAGTCTATCGATGTTTTCACAAGTGACATGATTTCATTCATATGGCCAAATAATATTCTATGGAATTAAAGTCCAATGCTTTAAAGAACAGCATTGCTTAGAAACCTGGAATGTTAGGTCCATGAATCAAAGTAAATTGGAAGTTGTCAAGCAGGCAATGGCAAGAGTGAACATTGAGATTTTAGGCATCAGTGAACTAAAATGGACCAGAATGAGCGAATTTAATTCAGATGACCATTATATCTACTATGGTGGGCAAAAATCCCTTACAAGAAATGGAATCACTGTCATAGTCAACAAAAAAGTCTGAAATGCAGTAATTGAGTACAGTCTCAAAAATGACAGAATGATCTCTTGTTTCCAAGGCAAACCATTCAATATTACAATAATCCAACTCTATGCCCCAACCACTAATGCCAGAGAAGCTGAAGTTGAAAAGTCGTATGGTGACCTACAAGACATTCTAGAACTAACACCAAAAAGATTTCCTTTTCATTATAGGGGGCTGGAATGCAAAAGTAGGAAGTCAAGAGATACCTAGAGTAACAGGCAAGTTTGGCCTTAGAGTACAAAATGAAGCAGGGCAAAGGCTAACAGAGTTTTTCCAGGAGAACACACTGGTTATAGCAAACACCATCTTCCAACAACACAAGAGAAGACTACACATGGACATCACCAGATGGTCAACACCGAAATCAGATTGATTCTTTGTGCCAAAGATAGAAGCTCCCTACAGTCAGCAAAAACAATACCAGAAGCTGACTGTGTCTCAGATCATGAACTCCTTATTGCCAAATTAAGACTTAAATTGAAGAAAGTAGGGAAAGCCAATAGAGCATTCAGGTATGACCTAAATCAAATCCCTTATGATTATACAGTGGAAGTGAAAAATAAATTGAAGGTATTAGTTCTGATAGATTGAATGAAGAACTATGGACAGAGGTTCGTGATATTGTATAGGAGACAGTAATCAAGACCATCCCCAAGAAAAAGAAATGCAAAAAGCCCAAATGGTTGTCTGAGGAGGCCTTACAAATAGCGGTGAAAAGAAGAGAGGCTAAAGGCAAAGATAAAAAGGAAAGATATACCCATTTGAATTCAGAGTTCCAAAGAATAGCAAGGAAAGATAAGAAAGCCTTCTCAGTGATCAGTGCAAAGAAATAGAGGAATAAAATAGAATGAGAAATAATAGAGATCTCTTCAAGAAAATTAGAGAATCCAGGGGAATATTTCATGCAAAGATGGGCACAATAAAGGACAGAAACAGTATGGACCTAACAGAAGCAGAAGATATTAAGAAGAGGTGGAAAGAATACCCAGAAGAATTATCCAAAAAAGATCTTAATGACCCAAATAAGGACAACGCTGTGATCACTCAACTAGAGCCAGATATCTTGGAGTGTGAAGTCAAGTGGTGCTTTGCAAGCATCAATATAAAGATAGTAGAAGTGATGGAATTCCAGATGAACTACTCCAAATTCTAAAAGAACTTGCTGTTAAAGTACTGCATTCAATATTCCAGCAAAATTGGAAAACTCAGCAGTGATCATAGGACTGAAAAGGTCAGTTTTCATTTCAACCCAAATAAAAGCTATGCTAAAGAATATTCAAATTCAGTTCAATTCAGTTCAGTCACTCAGTTGCATCCGACTCTTTTTGACCCCATGAATTGCAGCACACCAGGCTTCCCTATCCATCACCAGCTCCCGGAGTTTACCCAAACTCATGTCCATTGAGTCGGTGATGCCATACAGCCATCTCATACTACCACAACATTGGACTCATCACATACACTTACAAAGTAATGCTGGAAAATTCTCTAAGCAAGGCTTCAACAGTATATGAACTGAGAACTTCTAGATATTCAAGCTGGATTTAGAAAAGGCAAAGGAACCAGATATCAAATTTCCAACATCTGTAGGATCATAGAAAAAGCAACAGAGTTTCAGAAAAACATCTGCTTCTGCTTTAGTGACTACGCCAAAATCTTTGACTGTGTGGAGCACAACAAACTGTGGAAAATTCATAAAGAGATGGGAATACCAGACCACCTGACCTGCCTCCTGAGAAATCTCTATGCAGGTCAAGAAGCAACCATTGGAACCAGACATCCAACAATGGACTGGTTCCAAATTGGGAAAGGAGTATGTCAAGGCTGTATATTGTCACCCTGCTTATTTAACTTGTGTGCAGAGTACATCATGAGGAATGCCAGGCTGGATGAAGCACAAGCTGGAATCAAGATTGCAGGGAAAAATATCAATAACCTCAGTTATACAGATGACAGCACCCTTATAGTAGAAAGGGAAGAGGAACTGAAACTGAAAGGGGAGAGTGAAAAAGCTGGTTTCTTAAAACTCAACAATCAGAAACTAAGATCACGGCATCCAGTCCCATCAGTTCATGGCAAATAGATGGAGAAACAATGGATACAGTGACAGGCTTTATTTTGGGGGGCTCCAAAATCACTGCAGATGGTGACTACAGCCATGAAATTAAAAGACACTTGCTCCTTGGAAGAAAAGCCATGACAAACCTAGACAGCATGTTAAAAAGCAGAGACATCAATTTGCCAACAAATGTCCATATAGTCAAAGCTATTTTTTCAGTAGTCATGTATGGATGTGAGAGATGAACCACAGAGAAAACTGAGCACTGAAGAAGTGATGCTTTTGAAGTGTGGTGTTGGAGAAGATTCTTGAGAGTCCCTTGGACTGAAAGGAGATCAAATCAGTCAATCCTAAAGGAAATCAGCCCTGAATATTCACTGGAAGGACTGATGCTGAAGCTGAAACTTCAATACTTTGGCCACTTGATGTGAAGAATGGACTCATTGGGAAAGACCCAGATGCTGGGAAAGATTGAAGGCAGGAGGAGAAGGGGACAACAGAGGATGAGATGATTGGATGGCATCATGGACTCAGTGGCAATCAGTTTGAGCAAGCTCTGGGACTTGGTGATGCACAGTGAGGCCTGGCCTGCTCCAGTCTTTGGGGTTGCAAAATGTCAGACACGACTGAGCTACTAAACTCAACTGAGTATTCTTGTATATTTGTATCACATCTTCTTTATCCATTCATCCAGTGATGGACTCATAAATTGTTTCCATATTTTTGCTATTGTAAATAAACCTGCTATGAGCCTGGAGGTGGTGCAGTGGTAAAGAATCTGCCTGCCAATGCAGGAGATGCAAGAGATACAGGTTTGATCCCTAGGTTGGGAAGATCCCCTGGAGTAGGAAATGCAAGCCACTCCAGTATTCTTGCCTGTGAAATCCCATGAACAGAGAAGCCTGGTGGGCTACAGTCCACAGTGTCACAAAGATTGAGACAAACTGAGCATGTATGTGTGTGTGTGCACACACATACATACACACAAACACAGAGGTGCATATATCATTTTGATTTAATGTTTTTCTTTTTCCTTTGGATAAATAATCAGAAATTAAATTGCTAGATCATATGTCAGTTCTACTTTTAAAACTTGAGGAACGTCCATACTGTTTTCCATAATGAGTACACCAATTAATATTCCCTCAAGCAGTTCATAAGGGATCCCTTTTGTCCATTTTCTTGACACTTATTTCTTGTCTTTTTGATAGTAGCCATTCAACAGGTGTGAGATGATATTTCACTGTGTTTTTTATTTGCATCTCCCTGATGATTGATGATGTAGAGCATATTTTTATGTACGTGTCGATCATCTGTATATTTTCTTGGAAAATATCTATTCAGACCATTTGCCTTTTTTTTTCTTTTTTTTTAATTCATTCTCTTTTTATTGAATTTTCTTTTATTATTTTTAGTTGTATGAGTTCATTACATATTTTAGATATTAACCCCTTATCAGATATATAATTTGAAAGCATTTTCTCTCATTCAGTAGGTTGCCTTTCACTTTCTGTTCCTTTGCTATACAGAGGCATTTTCATTTAATGTAGTCTCAATTGCTTGTTTTTGTATTTGTTGCTTTTCCTTTTGATATCAGATTCAAAAAGTCATCACCAAGACCTATGTGAAGGATCTTTATTGCCTATTTTTCTTATAAGGAGTTTGAAAATTTCATGTCTTAGGTTCTAGCCCTAATCCATTCTAAGTATGATATAATAAAGTGATCCAGTTCAAACTTTTGCACATGGTTGTCCAGTTTTCCAAACGTCATTTATTATAGTTATTTATTTACTGTCTTTTCTCCATATATATTATTGACTCCTTTGTCATAAATTAATAGGCCATATATATATGAGTTTATTTCTGGGCTTTCCATTCTATTCCATTGATCTAATAGTCTGTTTTTATGCTAATACCATATTGTTTCAATTAGTAAAACTTTGCAATATAGTTAGAACTCAGCATAATTCCTCCAGCTTTTTTCTTCTTTTTCAAGGTTGTTTTGACCATTCAAAGTCTTTAATAGTCCCATACAAATTTTAGGACTGTTTTTTCTATTTCTGTGAAAAATACCATTGTGATTTTCATAGGTATTGCATTCAATCTCTATATGCTTTGGGTAGTATGGAATTGTAATGGTTTAGTGGGTAAAAGTCATTCACCTTTGTGGTTAAATTTATTCCTAAGTATTTTATTCTTTTTAATGAAATTGTTAATGGGATTCTTTCTTATATTCTCTTTCAGAAAGTCACTTATTTCTGGATAGAAATGCAATGATTTCTGTATATTGATTTTAAATCATACAATTTCACTGAATTCATTTATTCGCTATAATAATTTTTTAGTGAAGTCTTTATGGTTTTTTATATATAGTATCATGACATCTGCAAATAGTAAAAATTTTACTTCTTTTTCAGTTTGGTTACCTTTTATTCTTTTTTTGATCTGATTACATTGATTAAGGCTTCCAATACTGATACTGAAAAAAAAAAAAATGGTGATAATTGGCACCTTGTGTTGTTCCTGATCTTATAGGGAAAGCTCTTACTGAAACATGAATGTTGGCTATGGGCTTGTCATATTTATTTAATTGAAGTATGTTCCTTGATATACACTTTACTGAGAGATTTTATCATCAGTAGATGTTGAATTTTGTTAAAAGCTTTCTCTGCATCGATTGAATTGATCATATGATTTTTATTTTGTCTTGTAAATATGATTTATTAAATTGACCTGTTTATGGATGTTGAACCATTTTTACACTCCTGGAATAAATCCCAGTTGATTGTGATGTGTAATTCTTTTAATGTATTATTGAAGTTGGTTTATTAATTTCTTGTTGAACATTTTTACATCTGTTTTCATCAGGGATACTGGCCTGTAATTTTCTTTTCTTATGGCATCCTAGTCTGGTTTTGGTATCAGGGTGGTGCTGGTTATATAAAATGAGTTTGGAAGAGTTCCTTTCATTTTCTGTCTTTTGAAAGAGTTTAAGAAGGATTAGCATTGATTCTTGCTTGAATGTTTGGTAAAATCTACCAGTGAAGCAGTATGATCCTTGACTTTTGTTTGTTGGAGGTTTCTGATTACTCCTTTAATCTCTTTACTAGTAATTGGTCTGTTCAGATTTTTTCATTTTCTGTTTCTTAAGTCAGTCTTGGTAGGTTGTATCTATCTGTTGTATGTTCCTAAGAGTTTATTTCTTCTAGGTTGTCCAATTTGTTGACATGTCATTGCTCATATTGCATCATATCATTGTTCACAGTCCTTTTTATTTCTGCAGTATCAGTTGTAAAATCTCCTCTTTCATTTCTTAAGTTATTTCAATCCTCTCTTTTATTCCTTGCTGAATCTATCTAAAGGTATGTTTATTTTGTTTATCTTCATGAAGAACCTGCTGTTAGTTCCTTTTTTTTTTCTATTGTCTTTTTAGTCTCTATATTATTTTTTTTTGGGGGGGGTATAATTTTTGTTAGTTCCTTCTTTCTACTAACTTTGATTTTCATTCTTCCTTTTCTAGCTCCTCAAGTTGTAAAGTTATATTGTTTATTTGAAATTTTTCTTGTTCCTTGAGTTAGGTGTTTATCATTGTGAACTTCTTACAATTGTTTCTACTTCATGCCATAAATTTGTGATTGTTAAATGTCTATTTGCATTTGTCCCAAGGTAATTTTTTTCATTTCTCCTTTGATTTCTTCTTTGACCCATTCATCGTTCAGTTGTATGTTGTTCAATCTCCATATGTTTGTGAACTTTCCATTTTATTTGAGTAATTCACATCTAGCTTCATCAATTGTGATTTGAAAAAAAAAATTCTTGATAGAGTTTCAGTTTTCTTAAATTTGAGATTTGTTTGTCTCCAAATGTGTATTCCATCTTGGAAAATGTCCTATGTATTCTTGAAAAGAATGTGTATTCTTTTGCTTTTGGATGGAATGTTCTATAAACATCTGCTAAATCTCTCTAGTCTAATGTGTCATTTAATGCCAGTGTTTCCGTATAGATTTTCTGTCTGGATGTAAATGGAGTATTAAAATCCCACTGATGTAATTCCCTGATCTAAGTGGGGTAACAAAATTCGCTAGTATTATCGTGTTAATGTCTATTTCTCCTGGTAGGTCTGTTAATATTTGCTTTATATATTTAAGTGCTCCTATGTTTAGTGCATAAATATTCACAGATGTTATATCTTCTTAATAAATTGATTCCTTTATTATTATGTAACATGCTTCCTTTTCTCTAATTACAGTCTCTGTTTAGAAGTCTATTTTGTCTTATATTAGTATAGCCACTCCAGCTTTCTTTTAGCTTCCATTTACATGGATTTTAAAAGTTCAATTCCTTCACTTTCAGTGTGTTCTTAACTCTGAAGATCTCCTCTCGTAAGATGCATATAGATGGACCTAGGTTCTTGTTTTTATCCATGAAGCTAGTCTGTTTCTTTTTATAGAAGAATCTGATCCATTAGTATTTAAAATGATTATTGATAGGTATGTTTTGAAATGTTATTAATTGTTTTCTAACTGTTTTTGTAGTTTTTCTTTTTTTTCTTCTTGATCTTTTCTTTGTGTTTTGATGAGTTTCTTTAGTACTATGCTTATATTCTTTTTTCTTTATCTTTTATGTGTTAACTATATTTTTTTGTTTTGTGGTTATCAGGAAACTTACATACGACAAATTATATTTATAACAGTCCATTTTGTTTTTTGTTTGTTTTTAATATAAATTTATTTTATTTTATTATTTTAATGTAAATTTATTTATTTTAATTGGAGGTTAATTACTTTACAATATTGTATTGGTTTTGTTATACATCAACATGAATCCGCCACAGGTATACACGTGGTCCCCATCCTCAACTCCCCTCTCTCGTCCCTCCCCGAACCATCCTTCTGGTCATCTCAGTGCACCAGCCCCAAGCATCCAGTACCGTGCATCGAACCCAAACTGGTGATTTGTTTCATATGATATTATATATGTTTCAATGACATTCTCCCAAATCATCCCACCCTCTCCCTCTCCCACAGAGTCCAAAAGTCTGTTCTATACATCTGTGTCTCTTCTGCTGTCTCACATACAGGGTTATCATTACCGTCTTTCTAAATTCCATATATGCATTAGTATACTGTATTGGTGTTTTTCTTTCTGGCTTACCTCACTCTGTATAATCGGCTCCAGTTTCATCCATCTCATTAGAACTGATTCAAATATATTCTTTTTAATGGCTGAGTGAATCTCCATTGTGTATATGTACCACAGCTTTCTTATCCATTCATCTGCTGTTGGACATCTAGGTTGCTTCCATGTCCTGATGATTATAAACAGTGCTGCGATGAACATTGGGGTACATGTGTCTCTTTCAATTCTGGTTTCCTTGGTGTGTATGCCCAGCGGTGGGATTGCTGGGTCATAAGGCAGTTATATTTCCAGTTTTTAAAGGAATCTCCACATGGTTCTCCATAGTGGCTGTACTAGTTTGCATTCCCACCAACAGTGTAAGAGGGTTCCCTTTTCTCCATACCCTCTCCAGCATTTATTGCTTGTAGACTTTTGGATCACAGCCATTCTGACTGGTGTGAAATGGTACCTCATTGTGGTTTTGATTTGCATTTCTCTGATAGTGAGTGATGTTGAACATCTTTTCATGTGTTTGGTAGCCATCTGTATGTCTTCTTTGGAGAAATGTCTATTTAGTTCTTTGGCCAATTTTTTGATTGGGTGGTTTATATTTCTGGAATTGAGCTGCAGGAGTTGCTTGTATATTTTTGAGATTAGTTGTTTGTCAGTTGCTTCATTTGCTATTTTTTCTCCCATTCTGAAGGCTGTCTTTTCACTTTGCTTATAGTTTCCTTTGTTGTGCAGAAGCTTTTAACTTTAATTAGGTCCCGTTTGTTTATTTTTGCTTTTATTTCCAGTATTCTGGGAGGTGGGTCATAGAGGATCCTGCTGTGATGTATGTCGGAGAGTGTTTTGCCTATGTTCTCCTCTAGGAGTTCTATGGTTTCTGGTCTTATATTTTGATCTTTAATCCATTTTGAGTTTATTTTTGTGTGTGGTGTTAGAAAGTGTTCTAGTTTCATTCTTTTACAAGTGGTTGACCAGTTTTCCCAGCACCACTTGTTAAAGAGACTGTCTTTAATCCATTGTATATTCTTACCTCCTTTGTCAAAGATAAGGTGTCCATAGCTAATACCTATCCTACTAAAACTCTTCCAGAAAATTGCAGAGGACGATAAACTTCCAAACTCATTCTATGAGGCCACCATCACTCTAATACCAAAACCTGACAAAGATGCTACAAAAAGAGAAAACTACAGGCCAATATCACTGATGAACATAGATGTAAAAATCCTTAACAAAATTCTAGCAATCAGAATCCAACAACACATTAAAAAGATCATACACCATGACCAAGTGGGCTTTATCCCAGGGATGCAAAGGATTCTTCAATATCTGCAAATCAATCAATGTAATACACCACATTAATAAATTGAAAAATAAAAGCATATGATTATCTCAATAGATGCAGAGAAAGCCTTTGACAAAATTCAATATCCATTTATGATAAAAACTCTCCAGAAAGCAGGAAGAGAAGGAACATACCTCAACATAATAAAAACTATATATGAGAAACCCACTGCAAACATTATCCTAAATGGTGAAAAATTGAAAGCATTTCCCCTAAAGTGAGGAACAAGACAAGGGTGTCCACTTTCACTATTACTATTCAACATAGATTTGGAAGTTTTGGCTACAGCAATAACAGCAGAAAAAGAATTAAAAGGAATCCAAATTGGAAAAGAAAAAGTAAAACTCTCACTGTTTGCAGATGACATGATCCTCTACATAGAAAATCCTGAAGACTCCACCAGAAAATTACTAGAGCTAACAATAAACTGGAAAATTCTTCAAGAGATGGGAATACCAGACCACCTGACCTGCCTCTTGAGAAATCTGTATGCAGGTCAGGAAGCAACAGTTAGAACTGGACATGGAACAACAGACTCGTTCCAAATAGGAAAAGGAGTACATCAAGGCTGTATATTGTCACCCTGCTTATTTAACTTGTATGGAGAGTACATCCTGAGAAACGCTGGACTGGAAGAAACACAAACTGGATTCAAGATTGCTGGGAGAAATATCAATAACCTCAGATATGCAGATGACAACACCCTTATGGCAGAAAGTGAAGAGGAGCTAAAAAGCCTCTTGATGAAAGTGAAAGAGGAGAGCGAAAAAGTTGGCTTAAAGCTCAACATTCAGAAAATGAAGCTCATGGCATCCAGTCCCATCACTGTATGGCAAATAGATGGGGAAACAGTGGAAATAGTGTCAGACTTTATTTTTTGGTGCTCCAAAATCACTGCAGATGGTGACTGCAGCCATGAAATTAAGAGACACTTACTCCTTGGAAGAAAAGTTATGACCAACCTAGATAGCATATTCAAAAGCAGAGACATTACTTTGCCGACTAAGGTCCGTCTAATGAAGGTTATGGTTTTTCCTGTGGTCATGTATGGATGTGAGAGTCAGACTGTGAAGGAGGCTGAGCGCTGAAGTATTGATGCTTTTGAATTGTGGTGTTGGAGAAGACTCTTGAGAGTCCCTTGGACTGCAAGGAGATCCAATCAGTCCATCAGAAGATCAACCCTGGGATTCCTTTGGAAGGAATGATGCTAAAGCTGAAACTCCAGTACTTTGGCCACCTCATGCGAAGAGTTGACTCATTGGAAAAGACTCTGATGCTGGGAGGGATAGGGGGCAGGAGGAGAAGGGGACGACCGAGGATGAGATGCCTGGATGACATCACTGACTCGATGGACGTGAGTCTGAGTGAACTATGGGAGATGGTGATGGACAGGGAGGCCTGGCGTGCTGTGATACATGGGGTCGCAAAGAGTTGGACACGACTGAGCGACTGAACTGAACTGAACTGAACTGAACAGTCTGTTTTAAATTTGATAATAGCTTAAGTTTGGTCTCACTGAAAAGCTCACTATTGTTCAGTTCAGTTCAGTTCAGTCTCATCCGACTCTTTGAGACCCCATGAATCACAGCATGCCAGGCCTCCCTGTCTATCACCAAATCCTGGAGTTCACTCAGACTTATTTCCTTCAAGTTAGTGATGCCATCCAGCCATCTCATCCTCTGTCGTCCCTTTCTCCTCCTGCCCCCAATTCCTCCCAGCATCAGAGTCTACTCCAAAGAGTCAACTCTTCGCATGAGGTGGCCAAAGTACTGGAATTTCAGCTTTAGCATCATTCCTTCCAAAGAAATCCCAGGGCTGATGTCCTTCAGAATGGACTGGTTGGATCTCCTTGCAGTCCAAGGGACTCTCAAGAGTCTTTTCCAACACCACAGTTCAAAAGCATCAATTCTTTGGTGCTCAGCCTTCTTCACAGTCCAACTCTCTCATCAATACATGACAACAGGAAAAACATAGCCTTCACTAGACGGACCTTTGTTGTCAAAATAATTTCTCTGCTTTTCAACATGCTGTCTAGGTTTGTCATCAGTTTTCTTCCAAGGAGTAAGCGTCTTTTAATTTCATGGCTGCAGTCACCATCTGCAGTGATTTTGGAGTCCCCAAAAATAAAGTCTGACACTGTTTCCACTGTTGCCCCATCTATTTGCCATGAAGTGATGGGACCAGATGCCATGATCTTCGTTTTCTGAATGTTGAGCTTTTAGCCAACTGTTTTACTCTCCTCTTTCACTTTATCAAGAGACTTTTTAGTTCCTCTTCACTTTCTGCTGTAAGGGTGGTGTCACCTGCATAGCTGAGGTTATTGATATTTCTCCCGGCAATCTTGAATCCAGCTTGTGCTTCTTCCAGCCCAGCGTTTCTCATGATGTACTCTGCATGTAAGTTAAATAAGCAGGGTGACAATATACAGCCTTGTTGTATTCCTTTTCCTATTTGGAACGAGTCTGTTGTTCCAGTCCAGTGAGTCCAGTTCTAACTGTTGCTTCCTGACCTGCATACAGATTTCTCAAGAGGCAGGTCAGGTGGCCTGGTATTCCCATCTCTTTCATAATTTTCCACAGTTGATTGTGATCCACACAGTCAAAGGCTTTGGCATAGTCAATAAAGCAGATATAGATGATTTTCTGGAGCCCTCTTGCTTTTTTGATGATCCAGCGGATGTTGGCAATTTGATCTCTGGTTCCTCTGCCTTTCTAAAACCAGGTTGAACATCTGGAAGTTCACGATTCATGTATTGCTGAGGCCTGGCTTGGAGAATTTTGAGCTTTACTTTGAGATGAGTGCAATTGTACAGTAGTTTGAGCCTTCTTTGGTATTGCCTTTCTTTGGTATTGGAATGAAAACTGACCTTTTCTAATCCTGTGGCCACTGCTGAGTTTTCCAAATTTGCTGGCATATGGAGTGCAGCACTTTCGCAGCATCATCTTTCAGGATTTGAAACAGCTCAACTGGAATTCCATCACCTCCACTAGCTTTGTTCCTAGTGATGCTTTCTAAGGCCCCCTTGACTTCACATTCCAGGATGTCTGGCTCTAGGTGAGTGATCACACCATCATGATTTTCTGGGTTGTGAGGATATTTTTTGTACAGTTCTTCTGTGTATTCTTGCCACCTCTTCTTAATATCTTCTGCTTCTATTAGGTCCATACCATTTCTGTCCTTTATCGAGCCCATCTTTGCATGAAATATTCCCTTGGTATCTCTAGTTTTCTTGAAGAGATCTCTCGTCTTTCCCATTTTGTTCTTTTCCTCTATTTCTTTGCATTGATGGCTGAGGAAGGCTTTCTTATCTCTTCTTGCTATTCTTTGGAACTCTGCATTAGCATGCTTGTATCTTTCCCTTTCTCCTTTGCTTTTCAATTCTCTTCTTTTCACAGCTATTTGTAAGGCATCCCCAGACAGCCTTTTTGCTTTTTTGTATTTCTTTTCCATGGGGATGGTCTTGATCTCTGTCTCCTGTACAATGTCAGGAACCTCAGTCCATAGTTCATCAGGCACTTTATCTATCATATCTAGACCCTAAAATCTATTTGTCTCTTCCACTGTATAATCATAAGGGATTTGATTTAGGTCATACCTGAATAGTCTAGTGGTTTTCCCTACTTTCTTCAATTTAAGTCTGAATTTGGCAATAAGGAGTTCATGATTTGAGCCACAGTCAGATCCTGGTCTTGTTTTTGTTGACTGTATAGAGCTTCTCCATCTTTGGCTGCAAAGAATATAATCAATCTGATTTTGGTGTTGACCATCTAGTGATGTCCATGTGTAGAGTCTTCTCTTGTGTTGTTGGAAGAGGGTGTTTACTATGACGAGGGCATTTTCTTGGCAAAACTCTATTAGTTTTTGCCTTGCTTCATTCCACTTTCCAAGGCCAAATTTGCCTGTTATTCCAGGTGTTTTTTGACTTCCTACTTTTGCATTCCAGTCCCCTATAATGAAAAGGACATCTTTTTTAGATGTTAGTTCTAAAAGGTCTTGTAGGTCTTCATAGAACCATTTAACTTCAGCTTCTTCAGTGTTACTGGTTGGGGCATAGACTTGGATTACTGTGATATTGAATGGTTTGCCTTGGAAATGAGCAGAGATTATTCTGTCTTTTTTGAGATTGCATCCAAGTACTGCATTTCAGACTCTTTTGTTGACCATGATTGGTACTCCATTTCTTCTGAGGGATTCCTGCCCACAGTAGTAGATATAATGGTCATCTGAGATAAATTCATCCATTCCAGTCCATTTTAGTTCGCTGATTCCTAGAATGTCAACGCTCACTCTTGCCATCTCTTGTTTGACCACTTCCAATTTGCCTTGATTCATGGACCTGATATTCCAGGTTCCTATGCAATATTGCTCTTTACAGCATCAGACCTTGCTTCTATCACCAGTCACATCCACATCTGGGTATTGTTTTTGCTTTGGCTCCATCCCTTCATTCTTTCTGGAGTTATTTCTCCACTGATCTCCAGTAGCATATTGGGCACCTACCGAGCTGGGGATTTCCCCTTTCAGTATCCTATCATTTTGCCTTTTCACACTGTTCATGGGGTTCTCAAGGCAAGAATACTGAAGTGGTTTGCCATTCCCTTCTCCAGCACCACATTCTGTCAGACCTCTCAACCATGACCCACCCATCTTGGGTGGTCTCTCAGGCATGGCTTAGTTTCATTGAGTTAGAGAATGCTGTAGTCCTAGTGTGATTAGACTGACTAGTTTTCTGTGATTATGGTTTCAGTGTGTCTGCCCTCTGATGTCCTCTTGCAACACCTACCATCTTACTTGGGTTTCTCTTACCTTGGACGTGAGGTAGTTCTTCACGGCTGCTCCAGAAAAGTGCAGCCACTGCTCCTTACCTTGGACTAGAGGTATCTCCACACTGCCACCCCTCCTGACCTTGAACATGGAATAGCTCCTCTAGGCCCTCCTGCTCTGGTGCAGCCACCGCTTCTTGGACACAGGGTTGATCTTCCTGGCTGCCGCCCCTGGCCTTAGATGCGGAGTAGCTCCTCTCGGCTGCCACCCCTGACCTCGGACTGGGATAGCTCCTCTCAGCCGTTCATGTGCCGTAGCAGCCTGGCACTCTTGGCCACTGCCCCTGACCTCAGACGTGGGGTATCTCTTCTTGGCAGCCACCCCTTGGTCATGAGGTTCTCCTGGCTTCTGCCACTGACATCGGACATGGGGTAGCTCCATTCGGCCGCGCTAAGTGCACCGGTCGCAGCCATCCGTTTAGAATCAATATTGTTACTCTTCCCTCAAATATTGTGTTTTTAATGTCAGACTTTACATCTTATTTTCTGTATCCCTTAATTAATTATTATAATCATATTTTTACTACTTTTGTCTTTTAACCTAACTTTACAAGTGATTAGAGCCTGAAATTTACTATATAATCACCATTCCTTTGAGATTTATTTTTCATATGTTTTCTTGTTGCTAATTAGCACTCTTTCTTTTCAGTTAAAAAGAGTCCCTTTAATAATTTTGTAAAGCCAGTTTAATGGTGATGTTGTACATAAGCCCATTAAGCTAACTGTCTCTTCACTTTTTCTCATTCTTTTTGATGCTCTTATTGAGTTCCACTGCCTTGCTTTGAGCTGACTGATCCTTTCTGCTTGTTTATTTTGCCGTTAAAAAAATAAATATATTTTTATGCTCAGTTATTGTATTTTTCACTTCTGTGACTTCTGTTGGGTACTTTCTTATATTTTCCACCTCTTTGTTTAATTTCTCACTGTGTTCATCTATTATTCTCCACAATTTTGTTGAGTATCATTACTTTCAACTCTATTGGATAAATTACTTATCCTTGTTTCATTAAGGTTTTCTTTTTTTTCCCTGATGTTTTATCTTCTTTTCTTCATTTGGTTCATGGTCCTCTGTTCTTCATTTTGCTTAACTTTCTGTATTGGTTTCTATCTTATCAATGAAACAACCACCTTTACAAGTCTGGAAGAACTGGCCTTGTATAGGTGATGAACCCTGTCATTAAACTGTCTCAACTTTTGATTGTCTCCCAAGCCTCTGTGCTTGTCCAAGCTGTTTGTTATATTTTTACTAGCTCCAGTATCTCAGAGGTTAAAGCATCTACCCGCAATGTGGGAGACCTGGGTTCGATCCCTGGGTCGGGAAGATCCCCTGGAGAAGGAAATGGCAACTCACTCCAGTATTCTTGCCTGGAGAATCCCATGGACAGAAGAGCCTGGTGGGTTACAGTCCAACGGGTTGCAAAGAGTCGGACACGACTGAGCGACTTCACTTTCACTTTCTTTCACTTAAGTCCTGTCAGTGTCTTATACTGGAGAATCTCCTCATATAGATTTAGACTGACAGGAAGCCAGTCTCTCAGGCATCATCTTTTTAACATATGCAAATATATACAATCCCACAGGACTGTAAACATAAGTTCTGTCATCCACCAGAACCAGACAATCTGGAGTTGTCCCTGTGTGGAAGTCACAGAGATGAGTGCCCCAGATGAGTGTGTATGCTCTTTTCTGGCTGATACTTGTGAGCTGGGGCAAGGCAGAGGGAAAATACAAGATGCATCTGCAGCCTGTGTTCCTTGAGAGCAGTTCCATAGGTTATGAAATGTGTGCCAGACCTGAAGCCTTCCCCTCAGGCCGGAGTTCCAGGACAATTTTTCTCAGAAAGGTTGGAGAGAGTACCTCAGTCCACGGTCTGTGAAATGCCTTGGAGGGGTGTGTGTGTGTGTGTGTGTGTGTGCATGTGTGCATGTGTGTGTGCGTGTGCACAACATTTAAGTCACTTCAACCGTGTCTGACTCTTTGCAACCCCATGAACTGTAGCCCACCAGGATCCTCTGTCCATGGGATTCTCTAGGCAAGGATACTGGAGTGGGTTGCCATGCACTCCTCCAGGGGATTTTCCTGACCCAGGAATCGAAGCAGGGTCTCTTATGTTGACCTGCATTGACAGACAGATTCTTATATCACTAGTACCACCTGGGAAACAGTAGTCTGCCAAGAAATGTCTCTATAATTGCCACAATCCTATGAAATCCAGGAATGAAAGACCCTTCAGCCACCAGAGACAGATGATCAAAGGCTGTCCCCTGGGCAGAAACTGCAAAAACCAAGCACCAGAAATAAAAACCAGGGTACACGATGCATGTAAAAACTCCCCTCCAGTAGATGCTGGTGCTCTGGCACATGGATGGAGCATGAAGATAGCTCCCACCTTCTGAGGTCTCTGGAAGGGACTGCAGCCAGCCCCTAGATGCATGTTTAATTAGAAGTCTGCTCCTTCGGCCATAGTCACTTTGATTACCTAATAGAACTTCTTCATAGAAAAAAAGTAGCTCCTGGGTCTATTGCTTTTTGCTGTGCCCTGGGATTGGTAGATGTTTAAAGATCCTTTTTCCATTAGTTACAGTCCTGTGGGATCCACTGGGCTCCAGAACCAGGCAATGTAGAGGTGTCCCTAGCTGCAGTCACAAAAAATTGGGGTACCAGGCGAGAGTATGATGTCACCCTTTTTGGGTGACATCAATTATTATAGTTGCATGGCACCAGGAATGTAAGTTCTGCTGGACTCCAGAGCCAAGGCAATCAAGAGGCATCCTCTGGGTGGCAGGAGTGAAAAATGGGGGAAGAAACTCATGTAAAATCTGTCTCCTGGAAGATACTAGTGTTCTAGAGCATAGCAGAAAGAGAGCACAAAGATCGCATCAGCCAAGTATCCATCCATGGAGAGTGTTCCAGCAGACTGCTAGATGTGTTTGCTGAATTAGACATCTGCCCACTTGGCTTGCACTTTAATATCAACACAAGAGTATCCCTCACTTTCAGTCTGGATACAGTCAACTGCTTTGATCTGGGCTCTGGGATGGGTGAGTCTGAGCCCGTTAAAACCAGTTTCTCAGATTGCTTTACTTCAGTGTGGTTTTCTTCTCATTTGCCACAGTCTTGAGGGTTTGTTACAGGATGTGAGCCCCACTGGTTTTCAAAGGTACATGTTTTGGGGTTTTATCTCTAAAGTGCATATTCTTTAAAGTTGGAGTGCTTCATGTGGGCTTTAAATGCTTCACTCCTTAGGGAGAAGCTATGGGTTCCAAGTTCCCTCATATTGTGATATGCTATACCCAGGGTAGGGTTTATGGCAAGATTGTGGGCTAGTGTGTCCTATCCATTTCAGTGTGGTTTTATTCTCATTTGCCTAATTACCAGTGGCTTAGTTGCCACTTAGGCAGCCTTTATGGTTTTTTTTTTTTGGGGGGGGGGTTATTGTCATTGTTTGTTTTTAGAGGAAATTGTTCTATATTGAGCTGTAGATTTAGGGTGTTTGTGGGGGCAGGTGAGTTCAGGATCTCCCCACATCACCATCTTGAACTGGAACCATCTAATTTTGTATTTAAATTAAAAGATAATGAGACAGATCAGTGAGAACATTGTTTTCATAAATTTATAGACTTTGGCATTAAATATTAGTGGTAAAGATCCCCCTTGCCAGTGCAGGGGATATAAACAGACAGGGGTTGATCCCTGAGTTGGTAAGATCCCTTGGAGGAGGGCATGGCAACCATGATTGAAGCAACTTAGCATGCATGCATGCATTAAATATTGGATTAGTTTTAATGGTGAAATAGTGTGATTTTATTATGGAATCATT
Source organism: Oryx dammah (assembly GCF_014754425.2). Taxonomy (NCBI): domain Eukaryota; kingdom Metazoa; phylum Chordata; class Mammalia; order Artiodactyla; family Bovidae; genus Oryx; species Oryx dammah. Next base: position 8,142,137 of record NW_024070187.1, read on the forward strand.
AAAAGAGAAGTAACAGGTAAATACCTGTAAATACTGTCATGAGTGAAGTTATTCCTAAACCTCTCTGTTGTTTGACTGGAACATGAGCATGCTATGTGAGAAGAATGGGCTGAATAGGGGAGGCACCATCAGGAAGATTCTCGTGTACTTGCCTCCATAGAGAGCAACAAATATTGTCAGTTATTCCAATTTGAAACCGTGCTGGGAAACCAACAAAGCACTCAAGTTACTTACCTTGATAAATCTGTTCTCTTGCTGAAGAGCAAACTGCCTCCCTTGACATCTTTCTGCCAAAAAGTTCATCCAGAGACAAAATAAAACACTCCTTTCCCACAGACTGAATTCTGTTTTTAAAATGTTACATTTGCCTGTTTACAGATATAAACTATATCTAATTGATGTCTTTGGGATTCAGCTGCATGCTAGCTTAAAATTTGGGTGCTATTCTTTGATGATGCTGACAAAAATATGACCAATGTTTTCCACAAAATATACTACCTAATATTACTTTTATTCTCAAATAAAATGAATTTTTTAGGCCAATGTAACTCACATTTCCACAAAGTTCAGATTCTGAGTATCTGGGTGGAGGTAAAGGTTTTTCAAGACAGAACTCACTATATGAAGACAGGTACCAATTATATCAAAATATTATAAAAATATATTCCCAATAATTAATAGCCCAGGGATAGTAAAATATTTATCAATGACATTTCTCCCATAATGTTACCCTATATATATATAACTTCATATTAAATAATTTTAATACCCATATTCTCTCTTCTCTGTTATAACTAGAACAATAAAATGCTGATTTTGAGAGCATTTATTTGATTTAAATATTTAATGTTTATGACATATTGTTCTATGATTGTATCATGTATTTAGAAAAAAAAAAATCAGTGACCAGTCTAGGGGTTGTGAACACAGATGATAAATCTGTTGCTTTTAAATTTCCCACAGTCCTGGTGTGAAGCCTGTGCCAAAGACCTACTGGGAGTTATGAGAGTAGATATTAAGGTAGGAAGCTCATATCTAGAGAGAGTAGTGAAAAGAAGCTTCCCAGGAAAGAAGACCTTTGAGTTGAATTTTAAAGAATAAGTAATTTCTATAGACAGTAATAGGAAAATATTCTGTTTGGGAATATATTATATTAAATATTCCTCAAAGCAAGTCATAATTTTTGGACATAATATATGTATACTATGTATAGCTATTATGGCTAGTTTTAACTATTATAGCTAATCTATGTTACCTAAAATATTTAACCAGACCTGGAATTTGGCAATTATTGAGTGGATTATTATGAGAAGGTGTGCATTGGGAGAGTAACATAGGTTTTAGGTATGTGTGAGAAAAGGGGGCTTTCCAGATGGCACTAGTAAAGAACTTGTTTGCCAATGCAGGAGACATAAGTAAGAGACAAAGGTTTGATCCCCTGGAGGAGGAAATGGCAACCTATTTCAGTAGTCTTGCCTGGAGAATCCCATGGACAGAGGAGCCTGGCAGGCTATGGCCCATAGGGTCTCAAAGAGTTGGACACGACTGAAGCGACTTAGTAAACACACCTGAGGAGAAAAGGGAAGAAGTAGATCACTATAGTTAGTTTAAGGGAGCAAATAGGATGCACATATTTTCCAGAGATTAGGCCTTGAAACATAATCTCTTTCTATGGCCTATAAGAAAGAAAATATAGAAACCTTCTTGTACGACTTGATGTATATTTTCCTTAGTGTTAGTATAGATATATTAGGTTTAAATTAACTGATTGTTCAATTTCCAAATATCCCAATATAAATATTTCTTTTTATTTCTTGTTATGAAAAGTATCATATATTTAAAAGCTTCTTATTGAATTCCTTTTTCTTCTTAAAGGTTAAGAGAGTGTAACTGTTAACCGTAAGGTTAACAGTTGTAAGGCATATGTTAAACCTCTACACCTGTCCCTCTTTTTGGTTTTATGTTTAGGAATTCAGGACCAAGCAATTGGTATCTATGAGAGACATCTACTATAAATCAAAATTTAGTTGCAAACCAGCAACTTAAAGTTTAAATTTATTTTTATAAAATTCATAATATATTTTTATAAAAATTGAAGTGTGAGATTATTACTTGATTTTTCTACATGATTTAACAAGTACATCTGATTGAATCATTTCTGATAAAGCAAATGCATTTGCCTAATTGTTCTGTATTATTGTCAGGTTTTAGAAGGCAGCATGTTTAATTGTTGGTATATTCTAGATTAAAACAGATTCAATATTTAAGAGTTTCTGCTAAGGTGTTACAAATACAGTACAGAGTGTCTACAGCTTTCTGACGTGTTAAGAAAAATTAAAACACAAAGTGCCACCATGCTGCCTATTATTTTATAAAACTTATCAAGATTTCTTCTATTTCCTGCTGCTGCTGCTGCTGCTAAAGTCACTTCAGTCATGTCCGACTCTGTGTGACCCCATAGACGGCAGGCCACCAGCCTCCCCTGTCCATGGGATTCCCCAGGCAAGAACACTGGAGTGGGTTGCCATTTCCTTCTCCAATGCATGAAAGTGAAAAGTGAAAGAGAAGTCGCTCAGTCGTGTCCGACTCTCAGCGACCCCATGGACTGCAGCCCTCCAGGCTCCTCCGTCCATGGGATTTTCCAGGCAAGAGTACTGGAGTGGGGTGCCATTGCCTTCTCTGATTTCCTGCTAAGCATACTTATAATATATTAAATATATTTAATATATTTATAATATAATAAAATCATTGTGTTTGTCTTATAAATCAGGTAAATTAAAACTAACTTCAAAATTCTCTAGTGAATTTTTATTTTATAGAAAACTATTTATTCCCATATAGTATTATTTTCTAACAACTTAGTTTTATTCCTTACTTTCAAATTTGCACCAATAATTATAAATGCCTAAACTATCTACTGTAATGCCTATTAAAGTGATAGGTACAGCCCCATTGTGTCATACAAATGAAAGGTATTCTGCAAAACATTTCACTAATATTCCTGTTTATTTTTAGTGGCCCTCTTAAAATGAAATTGTTTCCTAATTATACCCTACTGTTTTTCTACCTTAATATTTCCATGTTATTAAGGCATGTCTAAAAATGACAGGGGAGTCATTGCAAATCTCATTAGTTTTTATATCCCTGAAATTCAATTTCATCAGAGAACTCCTGTGTTTTAAGATACATCCTTAATTTTGTTCCTTTAGCTGATTTGAAATATATAATCACTCATTTGAGGGAATAAATGTTTGCAGTTTGAGTTTAACTTTTGGTGAAATTCACAGTCTGCAGCAATTAGAGAAGGGTGCTGGCCATGTGAAATTTTTAGAAGATTAATTAGAATAGCTAATAAAAAAATTTACTTCAGTATTGGGACAATGTAGTGAAGTGGCGTAGCTGTGTGAATTTTAATAGTTGGTTTTCTTGGTGAATTATTCAGTGTCTGTTGCATGCTGGGAACTGTTGTTTGAATCTAGTAAAATTAATGACATTAATCAATTGTTAATTTTATTTATGCAGTCACATATATGGAGAGGGGAACCACTACTGCAAATTATAGCTATCCTAAAGTTTTGAGAAATAGTTGTCAGTCATTTATTATAGACCAGGCAATACAAAACCACTGGAGGGTCCTACAAAGAATCATCCAGTTTCTTTACATTGAGGAACTCATTGAATTAGGGAGTATTGACGACTTTTGTTCATGAGCATTTTTCTGTACAGTGAAAGTGCCAGGTTCTCTTCGTTCTCTTTAAATATGGCAACAATTTCTTCTGATGAGGGAAAAATCATCATTACCATAAATGCCAACTTGTGGAGCACAAATTTCTTATTGCTGTTTTGACCTACTTACCTTTATTTTGTTAGCAGAGGCTGTGAACATTTAGTGTTGCTTTAGACATCACAGAATGAAAACAATAAAATTCATAAGACAACCAAGATTTATAGCAAGTTCCCTAGGAGAAGAGATCAATAGTTCATCTAGATGGATATATTTCTTCTGAGTATTTATTTTCCAAAATAAGACCAGATATTTTAGAGGAAAACAAATCTAATTTGCTACGGGGAAAATCTTTTCTTTATTCCACTACTGATTATATAAAGGAAAGTGATATATTAAAGTCAGGATAAAATTATTATTCTATCTCAATAATGAATGAAATACTTTTTAATTTAAAACGTGTCCTCTTTTCATCAACTTTTATAGAATAAATTATAGACTTTTAGTCATTTTTTGTGTCTCATTACACATGAGACTATACCTGATAGAATTAAAAAGTTTGAGAATGGGGACTCAAAAAATAGCAGACATATATTTTTATGAAAGTGAAAAAGCCTCTGACCAGCTGCTCTGTGACTTTATTGTATAATAGAACTACTCCGAGCAGTATTTTGTTCCTTTGTAAGCTATTTATGTGCACTGAATTTTGTCTCCACTAAAGTAGGTAGAATTAGTTTCATACCACAGAGTAAGATTTAAATATGATCAATGTACTATATAAAATAGAGTAACAAATTAAAAGCTAACTAAAGTTGGATTCTGAAAAAAAAAAAAAAAAAAAACCTTTAAAAATTTAATAGGCTTTTAGATGGTGGAACTAGAATTAGTTTTCCAAAGCAATGGGGATTTGTTATAAATACAATGTATCCTGTGAGTCTGGACCCTAGTTTTTCAATGTCTGTCATCTCATTGTAAGACATATTTAGTATTCTGAATTATTGTGGATGTACTAACAAATTCTATGCACTTAAGACCATAGTCCAAATGTTGATGCAAAATAACATTTTTTTAAAAAAATCAGAAGTAGTTCTTAATCAGGATCAGTTAGTGTTGGTTAACATTATAATAATAAAAAAATTAAATCCATGTTTACAAGCACCAGGGAGTTATTATCACAAGAAGGGAAAATATATATTCTAGTGGTATGTGGATAGTTGTTACATTACACATTCTAGACTCCCTATCTGCCTAGGCCTTTGGACAACCTCTTCTATACTATCACAAGGAAGCTCTGTCATATCATCTTTATTTGGTATAAACTACTTTTTGTTCTAACATTCAGTCATCCAGTCAAAATGATTCAAGAATTTCTATTCAGTTAGAATATATGAAGTAGAGAATTTCTGTTTAGTACATAATGTCAACAAATTTAGATTGAACAAAGATTATATTTTTTCACCTTGATCCAACACACCAAGAATTCACTCCCATACATAAGCAGAGACATCACTTTCTGACAAAGTGAGTGAGTGAAAGTCGCTCAGTCATGTCCAACTCTTTGCAACCCCATGGACTATACAATCCATGGAATTCTCCATGCCAGAATAATGGAGTCGGTAGCTGTTCCCTTCTCCAGCTGACAAAGGTCTGTATAGTCAAAGCTATGATTTTTCCAGTAGTCATGTAAGAATTGGACCATGAAGAAGGCTGAGCACCAAAGAATTGATACTTTTGAATTATGGTGCTGAAGAAGATTCTTGAGACTCCCTTGGATAGCAGGGAGATCAAACTTAATCCTAAAGGAAATCAACACTGAATATTCATTGGAAGGACTGATTTTGAAGCTGAAGCTCCAATACTTTGGCCACCTGATGCAAAGAGCCGACTCATTGGAAAAGACCCTGATGCTGGGAAAGACTGAGGGTAGGAGGAGAAGGGGATGATAGAGGATGATGGCTGGATTGCATTAGTGACTCAATGGACATGAATTTGAGCAAACTGTGAGAGATAGTGAAGGACAGGGAAGCTTGGTGTGCTGCAGTTCATGGGGTCACAAAGAGTCAGATGACATAGTGACTGAACAACAACAAGATTATATTTTTTTCACCTTGATCCAACACACTGAGAATTCCCTCCCATACATACTCCCCATAGATGTCTACATAAGTGGTTAAATTTTGCAATTCTTTTGATGAGGCTGCTAAGTCTTGCTAAATCAGACTAAGTACCTGAATCCCCTGGCCTTGCATGGTGCAGGGATGAGCTAAATCAACTGTCTCCTGTCTGAATACTACCTTGGAGGAGGCTATAACACTTTCTTCAGATAAAAGTAAGCCAAAGTAACCCTCAGGCAAAGAAGGAAGGACTTCTGCTATTGATAAAGGTTTGGTAGAATTAAAAGGTTCAAGGTCTTTACCTTCATCAGAATTTACACACATACAATCTTTACTTATATAACTCATTTTATTGTTTTCAATTGAGCCACTAACAAAGGATACTGTTTGCATATGACCATGATTTATCGTTTTGGTAAACTATTTTTTTAGTTTTAATTGGAGCACATTAATCAGATCACCCAGGTTGAAAAGAAGCCCATATTGTTGAACCCAGGTATGATCTTTATTTCTAATATCTTTTATTTTATTTTATTTTATTGTAAGCCCACTGGGTAGTGGGATCACTCAGAGAAAAGACTGATGGACATCCACAGATTGAGTTACCAGATCTGCCTGATTTTTGACTACCTTCTCTTCTTTGGTGAACATTCATGTGGAACAGACTCAAAGTCCATTCTGGGAGATTCAGCTGAGTAACGTTTCTTTCCCTTATTTGTCATCAATCTTCTTTTCAAGTCTGTGAACGTCTATATGTGTGAACCAATAGCCTGTGTTAAGAGTACAGATCTATGATTCAAGCTAAAAATTCCTTAGAGGCAGAATAAAAACAACAAAGCAAACAAATGCAAAAAAAAAAAAAGATATTCTGCTCCAAGTTCTGCCTGTTACGGAATTTTCTTTCCAAATGTCTGTTGAGAATAACCCAACTGGGACTATAGTTGTTTATTCTGGTAGATGTCATCATATCATTAAAAAACAACTGCAGAACATTAAACTTGTCATATTGAAGTCTCTGTGAAGACTTATGTGGACTGAGAAACTGCTAATGGCATAAAAGAAATACCCAGGGTGTAGGAACCATTTATTCCTCAAACTTAATAGTGCTTCTAAGAACCTGCTTGAGTTCAATATTGAATGTGATTGGTTTTAGGTGCCAAATAACACATTGACTTTATTCCCAGTCTGACTCAGCCATATATCATTTTTTTTTAAACTCTGTGTTCTGCTCAAATATGTAATGAATACATAACAAAGTACCTGTTTATATTCTCTTCTCCCTTATTTAGTACCATCAAAATCTGTTCCCCATGCCAGGATCACCATTACAAATAGGCACAATCTTATAATTCCTTTGATGTGTAACCCTTTTGTTCTTAGATTTGATTTTGTAATTTACTCCTCGGCCATAACTAATTCTCATTGTAGTTATTAATCAGGAGTCATAAGGAAAGTTGGTTATTACCTTCAAAGAAGCTACATCATGTGATGTCACAACGGGATCCTCATGAAAAACAGGACCAGCATCATATGGCAGGAAGGGACATCCCACTCTTTCCCATAATAGTTCTTGCTTCCCCATAATAGGCCAGTGTGGCTGTGAGTTTGATCGACTTTGTGACTCAGCAGTGCACAGAATTAAATTCTGTATCTGACTTTGGTATGTCAATCATGTGTCTTCAAATGGACTACTTTAAGGTAGTCATGCTTGCCATGCTCTGGGCCAGGCAAGTGAAGTCGCTCAGTTGTATGTGACTCTTTTTTGACCCCATGGACTGTAGCTCACCAGGCTCCTCTGTTCATGGGATTCTCCAGGCAAGAATATTGTAGTGGGTTGTCATTTCCTACTCCAGGGGATCTTCCTGACCCAGGGATTGAACCTGGGTTTCCTGCACTTCTATTATTTACTCTCTGGGCCTTACTTTTCAATGGTAACTGCATAGTTTCAATACCTCCAAACATGTTTTTGAATAGATAAATTCCAACACTGGATAAATGGATCTGGAGGGCCTATTGCCCCAAATTACTTCTAGTACCAAATATTATATGAAATATAATCTGTAGTAAATAATGAAACCTTTCTAGACATTTTAAAGAGAAAATATTTTTGTACAAACACTCATTTAGTTGGAGAATCAAGAAGGCACTCACTCAGGGTTGCATTGGCTGTGATGCAGAGACCAAGGAAGCTTCCTTGAGGAGTCATATCCAACTTTCTGAAAAAATTCTGATGTTTAGAGTTTTTAATAATATTCACTGCAAGTCAAAGTCATACATCTATTTTTCTTCTTTTCAACAGATTGGTAGTAACTTGTGAAATAAGATTAGAGAATTTGTGTGTCTATTTTTTTTTTAAATAATGAAACGTTAAATTTATGAAAACACAGAAACTGTAGAATAAAATACTGAACCCACTGGACTATAATTCTATAAATAACTACAAAGTTTAAAGAAAACAGTGAGGAAAGACACTATTTTATAGGAAAATAAGTCCTTGCTTAAAGCCAAAGAAAATAATTCACTCAAATACAAAGGACCAGTTTCATAAAATGCCCAAGTCCAAACACAAAGGTATTGTACCAAGGATGCATATAGTAAAGACATTGATCAAAATAACAGTGAAAGTCATGGAGAAGTATACTGAGACAAGGTTAAATTTCTATTTTTTTAAAAATGTTACAACTTACTTCTTTTGATGCCAGTAAGATATTATATAGCAATATTTTGTCAAGAGGACTGTCATCTTGAAATATTGTATTTCTAAGAGAAAAGAAAGGAACAAAACCAGCTGTTGGAATCATTTTCTTAGGGTATGAAGATTATCTTTTTCTTTCTCTCACACAGTTAATAACTATACATTCATGTTCTTTTTCATTGGATGCCCCACCAACCTAAATTATCCAGGCAAGATTTTGAGTTTGTCTTTGCCAGATTCTGAAGGTTTCATTTTTTCTGGACTGACATGATGTTAATTTCTCATATTACAGTTCTGATACAATGTTGGTAGTGATTTATCTGTGGCCTCAAAGAGACATGTCCAAGTCCTCACCTCTAGTACTTGTGAATGTGACCTTATTTGGAAATAAAATCTTTGCAAATATAATTAAGAATCTCCAATATTATTCACAATATCCAAAAGTTTGAAACAACCCATAGGTCCATCAGTGAATGAATGAATAAGAAATTGTGATACTTACATACAAAGGAATTTATTACCTTATAAAGAAAGAAAGCCTATAACATGTTACAACAAGGATGAAAAATGAGGATATTATATTAAGTGAAATAAGTATTCCTAAAGAATATGGTTACAGTATATGCATCAAACTTATAGAAGCAGAAAGTGTACTGGTGGTTGGCAGGGGCTTGAGGGTGGGGAGAGAAGAGAAATAGGGAGATGTTTAACAGATGCAGAGTTTCCATTTTGCCAGATGAAAAATTCTAGAGTCAATGTAAACAGGCTTCCTTTGTGGCTTAGCTGGTAAAGAATCCACCCGCAATGCGGGACACCTGTGCTGGGAAGATCCCTGGAGAAGAGAAACACTACCCACTCCAGTAATCTGGCCTGAGAGAATTCCATGGACTGTACAGCAAAGAGTTGGACATGACTGACTTTCACTTCACTTCAATGTAAATAGAGTTAGCATGTATAGTAAACTGTACATTAAATAGGGTAATCATGATGGTGTGATCACTCATCTAGAGCCAGACATCCTGGAATGTGAAGTCAAGTGGGCCTTAGAAAGCATCACTACGAACAAAGCTAGTGGAGGTGATGGAATTCCAGTTGAGCTATTTCAAATCCTGAAAGATGATGCTGTGAAAGTGCTTCACTCAATATGCCAGCAAATTTGGAAACTCAGCAGTGGCCACAGGACTGGAAAAGGTCAGTTTTCATACCAATCCCAAAGAGAAGCAATGCCAAAGAATGCTCAAACTACCGCACGATTGCGCTCATCTCACATGCTAGTAAGCCAGGCTTCAGCAATACGTGAATCGTGAACTTCCTGATGTTCAAGCTGGTTTTAGAAAAGGCAGAGGAACCAGAGATCAAATTGCCAACATCTGCTGGATCGTGGAAAAAGCAAGAGAGTTTCAGAAAAACATCTATTTCTGCTTTATTGACTATGCCAAAGCTTTGGACTGTGTGGATCACAATAAACTGTGGAAAATTCTGAAAGAGATGGGAATACCAGACCACCTGACCTGCCTCTTGAGAAACCTGTATGCAGGTCAGGGAGCAACAGTTAGAACTGGACATGAAACAACAGACAGGTTTCAAATAGGAAAAGGAGTACATCAAGGCTGTATATTGTCACCCTGCTTATTTAACTTACATGCAGAGTACATCATGAGAAATGCTGGACTGGAAGAAGCACAAGATGAAATCAAGATTGCTGGGAGATATATCAATAACCTGATATGCAGATGACACCACCCTTATGGCAGAAAGTGAAGAGGAACTAAAAAGCCTCTTGAAAAGACAGAAGGGCATACATGAAAGTGAAAGAGGAGAGTGAAAAAGTTGGCTTAAAGCTCAACATTCAGAAAATGAAGATCATGGCACCCGGTCCCATCACTTCATGGGAAAAAAATGGGGAAACAGTGGAAACAGTGTCAGACTTTATTTTTTGGGGCTCCAAAATCACTGCAGATGGTGACTGAAGCCATGAAATTAGAAGACGCTTATTCCTTGGAAGAAAAGTTATGACCAACCTAGACAGCATATTCAAAAGCAGAGACATTACTTTGCTGACTAACGTCCGTCTAGTCAAGGCTATGGTTTTTCCTGTGCTCATGTATGGATGTGAGAGTTGGACTCTGAAGGAGGCTGAGTGCCAAAGAATTGATGCTTTTGAACTGTGGTGTTGGAGAAGACTCTTGAGGGTCCCTTGGACTGCACGGAGATCCAACCAGTCCATTCTGAAGGAGATTAACCCTGGGATTTCTTTGGAAGGAATGATGCTAAAGCTGAAGCTCCAGTACTTTGGCCACCTCATGCGAAGAGTTGACTCATTGGAAAAGACTCTGATGCTGGGAGGGATTGGGGGCAGGAGGAGAAGGGGATGACAAAGGATGCGATGGTTGGATGGCATCACTGACTCAATGGATGTGAGTCTGAGTGAACTCCAGGAGTTGGTGATGGACAAGGAGGCCTGGCGTGCTGCAATTCGTGAGGTCGCAAAGAGTCGGACACGACTGAGTGACTGCACTGAACTGAACTGAAATAGGGTTGGCTTTGATTAAAAAAAAAAAAAAAAAGATTTGGGGGTCCTATGAAACCTCTAATATAAACATAACAGGAAATAAGATGAGAGTTCTGGCTACTTAGACAGCATATTAATTAGTTAATTCCAACTAAATTATTTGTAATTTGCACAGTTCTTTAGATAGTCTAAAGAAAAAACAGAAGGGCATACATGAAAGCAGCATGAACAGGTTTATCTAAAAACCTTACCATTTTTATATAAGTACCTAACATATCACTAGATGTAGAAGCAGAAACCACTGACTCTAAGCCAGCCCATAAACTTGCCGTCTGATGCCATGCATTGTGTCAAGTGCAGTCATCCCCATCCAGCCTTCCTCCAGGTGATATGCAGAAGCATCACTCCCCTGAGCCACCTCCTTAGAGCCGTGCCCAAGCGAGAGGTCTCCAAGTCACAGAGCTTCGCAGCACGTTCCAGCTCCTCCTCACTTATGTACACCCAAGAAGTGCATGCAATGTCTTAGGCAGCTTGCCTAATGCATGCCTATTCTTACCTTTTTTTTTTTTTTTCCAGATGGAACAGAAACATCCTGTATCCTTTTCTTTAAAAACATCACTCATGATTTTCTATTTACCTCTTCTCCAATTTTGTAAATACGTATCTGTGGTAACAGTAGGGAGCCTCTGATTGTGATTATGTTTGTGCCATTCTCTAATGCCAGGTTGTGGGACTATTAAGATACTGATTTGAATTCAACACTTCTAAAAAATTTGAAGCCAAATGGGCTCCAGAACTCGTGTCCCTTGCTGGGCAATGTAGTCTCCAAGTCTGAATCTCTGAACAGGTATTGCTGTCACCTACTTCAGGACCAACAGACGTCTGGAATGTGCCTTTCTTCTATTTTGTTGACCCTTGGCAAGTGTTTTCTGCCCATGTGTACTGCACAACATTTATGTGAGAAACTGCTTCTCCAGGTGCTGCAATAACTAATGTATAGATACTTTTGGAGGATTTTTATAATGGTCAAATTTGTTTCAGAAACATTTAAAAAATTAAAGACTTCACTGTTAACTACACACCAAAGTTAATACTATAAGATTTGTCTCTATCAAAGGGTAAGTCTAATTTTAAAATTTACATTGCTGCTGAGAATTACATAGACCAGATTTTCACAATTTTATTATTGATGAGAAATTGTCTTGTGTTTGCTGGGTTCTACTTGTAGGCCAGAACATAGCACAGTTTTTGTTTCTCTCTCTCTCTCTCACTTTCTGTTTTCCCTATTTGGGACTAGATTGAACATTTTAGAATATAGGAATCCCAAGAGGGAGAATTGATATCAGATGATTCAATAAGCTTTAAGGGAGCTATTTTAAACAACTTTGGTTTCCAAAGTTAAGGACATGTTTAATTATTCAACGATATCTTTGGAGACTGGGTATTTACTTTCTGGTATTGTCAAAGTTGGCTTTTATCAGAATTCTAACTTTACCAGCAAACTGTAGTATTAGTATGAGCAAAACAATCTAGTGGTCAGCAGATTGTCAACACAGAATGCTGTCAGGGTCAACTACACTGTTTTGGGGGCTCAGTGAGAAATGAAACTGTAGAGCACCTTGTTCAAAATGCAGGAAAAAAGTACTGTTCAAGGTACTAACACATAGAGGTTTCGCACTTTCTCTGAGGTTTCTGTCTGAGTTCTCATAGTGTTTCAATTTGCTATTTGTCAAAGTAAGAAAAAATAATGTTTTTATTTAGTTAAATGTTAGTTTAATGTTACTAACATGAATTTTACCATTCATTTTTATTTTGTACAATGCCAGATTTATTTTTAATTAATTTTTATTGGAGTATAGTTGCTTTACAATGTTGTGTTAGTTTCTCAAAAAACTAAAAGTATAAATATCATTTGATCCAGCAATCCCACTACTAGGCATATACCCAGAGAAAAACATAATTCAAAAAGACATATGCACTTTAATGTTCATTGCAGCATTATTTACAATCGCCAGGATGTGGAAGCAACCTAAATGTCCATCAACAGTAGAATTAAGAAGATATGGTACATGTAATGCCAGTTTTAAATGCAAATAGAAAAATATTCTACTCATATGCAGAACTGCCCCCAACACCTGACTTGTATATTGCATTGTGTACATACATATGTATACCTACTGAAACAGTGGACATGATGCACAGAACTGACTCAAGTGCTTTCATGTTGTTTCTTTACACATACACAGGCATCCACCACACTCTACCTTTGGCTTACTGATTCTGACGGGGATGATCTGAAAGGGAAGGGACTGCCATGTTATGCTGTCTTTCTGTTTCCTCCTATGTCATGTTTCAAGCTAAGTGGTTGAATTCAGAGGGTTCTTTGATTGTTGATGTTTCTTGGAATGTTATTGCCTTCTTTGTGAGTTCTGTTTCAGGTGCAAAGCGTGGCTTTTTATAGTTGTCAGTATCCAGGCTTACTCAGTCCTAGAACTCACACACACACTTTCCCTGGACTTGTTTTGAATCTTGCTTAACCCTTTTCCTATGGTTCATGGGTCCACAGAGATCCTATGCTCATGAGTACATATGCAAATCAGATGACAGGGAATGTCTGACATGCATAAAAGTGTATCTCCTTTGCTCACAGCTTACTCCATTGCACTTAGATTCCCTTGTAAAACAGCAGTTCTGTGATACAGAACATTATTAGTAATGTTAAGACAGTTACAGAATATTAATCGTAGGGCCCTTCTCAGTACAGGGCTTTATGTTCTTGCATTTTACTGGTCACATGCCCATGAATTCAGCCCTAAATATTGCCTTAATGCAAAGATGATTCAGGAGTAATTTTATTTTTTTTTAAAATTTTATTTTTACTTTATTTTACTTTACAATACTGTATTGGTTTTGCCATACAATGACATGAATCCACCATAGGTGTACATGCGTTCCCAAACATGAACCCCTCTCCCACCTCCCTCCCCATAACATCTCTCTGGGTCATCTGCGTGCACCAGCCCCAAGCATCCTGTATCCTGCATCGGACATAGACTGGCGATTCGTTTCTTACATGATAGTATAAATGTTTCAATGCCATTCTCCCAAATCATCCCACCCTCTCCCTCTCCCTCTGAGTCCAAAAGTCTGCTCTACACATCTGTGTCTCTTTTGCTGTCTTGCATACAGGGTCATCATTACCATCTTTCTAAATTCCATAAATATGTGTTAGTATACTGTATTGGTGTTTTTCTTTCTGGCTTACTTCACTCTGTATAATCAGCTCCAGTTTCATCCATCTCATCAGAACTGATTCAAATGTATTCTTTTTAATGGCTGAGTAATACTCCATTGTGTATATGTACCACAGCTTTCTTATCCATTCATCTGCTGATGGACATCTAGGTTGTCTCCATGTCCTGGCTGTTATAAACAGTGCTGCGATGAACATTGGGATACATGTATCTCTTTCAATTCTGGTTTCCTTGGTGTGTATGCCCAGCGGTGGGATTGCTGGGTCATAAGGCAGTTCTATTTGCAATTTTTTAAGGAATCTCGACACTGTTCTCCATAGTGGCTGTACTAGTTTGCATTCCCACCAACAGTGTAGGAGGGTTCCCTTCTCTCCACACCCTCTTCAGCATTTATTGCTTGTAGACTTTTGGATCGCAGACATTCTGACTGGTGTGAAGTGGTACCTCATTGTGGTTTTGATTTGCATTTCTCTAATAATGAGTGATGTTGAGCATCTTTTCATGTGTTTGTTAGCCATCCGTATGTCTTCTTTGGAGAAATGTCTATTTAATTCTTTGCCTGTTTTTTGACTGGGTCGTTTATTTTTCTGGAATTGAGCTGCAGGAGTTGCTTGTATATTTTTGAGATTAGTTGTTTGTCAGTTGCTTCATTTGCTATTATTTTCTCCCATTCAGAAGGCTGTCTTTTCACCTTGCTTATATTTTCCTTTGTTGTGCAGAAGCTTTTAATTTTAATTAGATCCCATTTGTTTATTTTTGCTTTTATTTCCAGTATTCTGGGAGGTGGATCATAGAGGATCTTGCTGTGATTTATGTCGGAGAGTGTTTTGCCTGTGTTCTCCTCTAGGAGTTTTATAGTTTCTGGTCTTACGTTTAAATCTTTAAACCATTTTGAGTTTATTTTTGTGTGTGGTGTTAGAAAGTGTTCTAGTTTCATTCTTTTACAAGTAGTTGACCAGTTTTCCCAGCACCACTTTTTAAAGAGATTGTCTTTACTCCATTGTATATTCTTGCCTCCTTTGTCAAAGATAAGGTGTCCATATGTGTGTGGATTTATCTCTGGACTTTCTATTTTGTTCCATTGATCTATATTTCTGTCTTTGTGCCAGTACCATACTGTCTTGATGACTGTGGCTTTGTAGTAGAGCCTGAAGTCAGGCAAATTGATTCCTCCAGTTCCATTCTTCTTTCTCAAGATTGCTTTGGCTATTTGAGGTTTTTTGTATTTCCATACCAATCTTGAAATTATTTGTTATTTGAAAAATCATTGCAGTGTACAGTTTCAGCAATAAAAATTAATGTTAATCATAATAATTGTTAGTAGCTGTATACAAATCAAGGAAGCTTGAACAGAACACTAACAGATAGTTATAAACCAAGTTGAACTGCTACCCTGAGCCTAGAAAGCAGCGGGCACCAGCAATTAATTATTTCAATATTTAATTATTTAATTGAATAAGTATATATTGGCATGGATAATTTTTACTCCTTCTAAGTTTTAAATGATTGAATACTTTAGAAAATAACTATCGGTAAATACAAGATACTAGATACAGGCATAAAACTCAAACATTAATGTTTACATTTTAAAAATATAAAGGTTATCTGATTTAGTAATAGACTTCATCTTAGTTTTGTTCTTTTTGCCCCTCTCCTTTAATGCCAGAGTTCTGCCTATGTTGTAGTTTAAAAAATACCAATTTATATTGTCTTTCCTATTGTTATACTTTTTTCTTTCTTCCTGCTCATCCATTAGCTTTAGGAGAAGGTTACAAATTGGAAAGGACATCTGGTGCTATCAAATATTTACTGCTATCCATCAAGGATGTAATGGGTCCACATCTGCCTCTGAGTATGTGTGAATCTCCACTCTCAGTATATGTAACCACCCCAAATATTCCGCATTTTGAGATCTCCATGTTTTGAAATCTTCTTGCCCAAAGCCCAAAACTTTTTAGACCCATTGCCTATGCAGTTTGTCTAAGCCTTTTTCTCCCACTGAGGCATTAGAAAACACTCGAGCTTCCTGCAGACCATAACCAGAACATGAGGAGGATGTGTTGTCCTGAGCTTTCTCTGTCTAATGCAACCATTCCATCTCTCCTGAAGTCCCTACGTGCTGGCACTGTGTTTTTCTTAAGAATCTCTTGTCTCAGAGTTTCAAATGGGAAGCAGATTCTTTCTCATTGGAATTCTCTTGAAGCCTATCATATTTTCCCCAAATTTTGGCAGAAAAAAGGGATGGGAAAGGTCACTGAAAACTCACTCAAATGGAAGGATTTTCTCTTTCGTTTTAGCCCAATTAAATTTCTCCCTGAACTTTCACTCCCACAAAGGAGGAAGGACTTTTGTCTCCTTATATGAAAAAAAAAATTCTTAGCCTTTTGATCATTTGCCCTATTTTATGTCATTTAGGAAACACTTGAAGTTCCGAAAAAAAATTCTCATCTGAAGCAGATGATTTTTGCAATGAAACACCATGCAATATTTTATCTGTAGTCTTTATGCAAATTCTGTTTTGAAACAAAAATATAAACAAAATCTTGTTTCCTGGTTTTAAGAGAGCTTACAAATTGTCATTGGAGGGTCCCATACTCTTCTCCAAATCCATATTGATATCACCAGGGATGTAATGTGTCGATGGCTCTGGGTATGCTCAGATCTCCACTCCCATGGTATGTGTTAGGCAGTCATGACTGACTTTTTGTGATCCCATGAAATGTAGCCCGCCAGGCTCTTCTGTCCATGAAATTCTCTATTCAAGAATACTGGAGTGGGTTGCCATGCCCTCTTCCAGGGGATCTTCCTAACCCAGGGATTGAACCTGGGTCTCCTGCATTGCAGGCAGATTCTTTACCCTCTGATCCACCTGGGAGCTCAGGGTATGTAACTACCCCCCCCAAAAAAAAAGAGGGGATCAGTTCAGTTCAGTTCAGTTCAGTCGCTCAGTCGTGTCCGACTCTTTGCGACCCCATGAATCGCAGCACACCAGGCCTCCCTGTCCATTACCAACTCCCGGAGTTCACTCAGACTCACGTTCATCAAGTCCATGATGCCATCCAGCCATCTCATCCTCGGTCGTCCCCTTCTCCTCCTGCCCCCAATCCCTCCCAGCATCAGAGTCTTTTCCAATGAGTCAACTCTTCGCATGAGATGGCCAAAGTACTGGAGCTTCAGCTTTGGCATCATTCCTTCCAAAGAAATCCCAGGGTTGATCTCCTTCAGAATGGACTGGTTGGATCTCTTTGCAGTCCAAGGGACTCTCAAGAGTCTTCTCCAACACCACAGTTCAAAAGCATCAATTCTTCAGCACTCAGCCTTCTTCACGGTCCAACTCTCACATCCATACATGACCACAGGAAAAACCATAGCCTTGACTAGACAGACACTAGTCGGCAAAGTAATGTCTCTGCTTTTGAATATGCTATCTATGTTGGTCATAACTTTTCTTCCAAGGAGTAAGCGTCTTTTAATTTCATGGCTGCAGTCACCATCTCCAGTGATTTTGGAGCCCCCCAAAAATAAAGTCTGACACTGTTTCCACTGTTTCCCCATCTATTTCCCATGAAGTGATGGGACCAGATGCCGTGATCTTTGTTTTCTGAATGTTGAACTTTAAGCCAACTTTTTCACTCTCCTCTTTCACTTTCATCAAGAGGCTTTTTAGTTCCTCTTCACTTTCTGCCATAAGGGTGGTGTCATCTGCATATCTGAGGTTATTGATATTTCTCCCAGCAATCTTGATTCCAGCTTGTGTTTCTTCCAATCCAGCATTTCTCATGATGTACTCTGCATATAATTTAAATAAGCAGGGTGACAACATACAACCTTGACGTACTCCTTTTCATATTCGGAACCAGTCTGTTGTTCCCTGTCCAGTTCTAACTATTGCTTCATGACCTGCATACAGATTTCTCAAGAGGCAGGTTAGGTGGTCTGGTATTCCCATCTCTTTCATAATTTTCCACAGTTGATTGTGATCCACACAGTCAAAGGCTTTGGCATAGTCAATAAAGCAGGAGTAGATGTTTTTCTGGAACTCTCTTGCTTTTTCCATGATCCAGCGGATGTTGGCAATTTGATCTCTGGTTCCTCTGCCTTTTCTAAAACCAGCTTGAACATCAGGGAGCTCATATATATATACATACATATAGCTGATTTACTCTGCTGTACTATAGAAATTAACACAACACTGTAAAGCAACCATACTCCAATTAAAATTAATTAAAAATAAATAAATAAAAGGTTAAAAAAAAAGCAGTTCCTCCCTATTCTGAAAATGAATCCTGACCAATTATTTCTGAAAGCAGGAGAGTCATCCTCATAATAAAGTTCTCAAAGTACTGTACTTCCTTCCCCTAACATAAAACCCTCCTCTGGAATTGCCTCCATATTTGGAATGAAGGCTCATGTTTAATGGTTGATTTTGTTGTCACTCTACTGTAAGACATGTCTGCAACATCTCTACAAAAGCAAAAGTTTGATAGAGCTATCATTACTATGAGTGAATATCTCTTAAAGGAAAGGTGAAAGCAGGCTGAAAGTTCACAATCTATAGTTTAAAAGCATTTTTAACTATCATGACTGGGAGAGATGAGACTATTAGCATCTGGTGGATAAAGGTTCAGTATGCTAGTCAGCTTTCTACATTGCATAGGACACCTTCTCAGAACAAAGAATCACCTGATGTAAAAAACAATGTCAATAGTGACAAGGTTGAGAAACACTCGCCTGGAAAGCAGATATGGTGCCATTTTTCTAAGTAATTTATGTACCTCAGTAAAATGAGTAAATTAGTTATTTTACCAGGCATATGAAGTCTTTGAAGCCACTACAAGATTAGTGACTTTCTTCAGAGGATTAACACGTTTATGGGAAAGTTCCACTCTATCCAGAAGAAGATAGATTAGAGTTTGAGATTATGGAGATGAATCCTAGTTCAAGATTATGGAG
Source organism: Oryx dammah (assembly GCF_014754425.2). NCBI lineage: Eukaryota > Metazoa > Chordata > Mammalia > Artiodactyla > Bovidae > Oryx > Oryx dammah. The sequence continues at coordinate 8,161,389 of NW_024070187.1, forward strand.
CTTCTGATCATTCGTGTGGGGCTTCCTTGGTGGCTCAGCAGTCAAGAATCCTCCTTCCAATGCTGGAGACACTGGTTTGACCCCTGAGTTGGGAAGATGCCCTGGAGAAGGAAATGACAACCCACTCCAGTATTCTTGGCTGGGAAATCCCATGGACAGAGGAACCTGGCAGGCTACAACCCATGGGTCACAGAGTGGGACATATCTTAGCAACAACAAACAGCTGGTAAGGGGGCATATGTCTGTGTGCTCAGTCACTTCAGTTGTGGTACATGGTACTTGATAAATGGAAAAGCTAACATAAGCTCTGCACCAATTTTACCCAAATATTTTTATGTATGTTTTATGTTTTTTTTTTCTATAAGCAAAAACCATTAGGAATAGGAACTCAGGAATATTTAGTTAAAAATTAATAGTAAATTTAAATCTAAAATACTTTCTTCCTTCTTTTGTTGAGAGAATTCTCTTCCAGATTGATATAAGTCTAAAGTAGATATAAATCTCCCAGGAAAAAGTTTTCAACATTGAGCCTTCTGTAGACTCTTAGATTTACCCTGTGATACAGTCATATTTTACAAGTTTCATAATTTCAGTTTCCTTTTTATAAAAGAGACTTTTCTCCATTAGAAATCTTCTTTTTGAACCCAGAGGAAAGTCACAGTGCTAATATATCTTTTATAACCCTAAAGTATCTTTTAAAAGATATTTTTCACAAATGGTAGAGGATTTATAAACACGTGGGAGTTGACTGTAATAACAGTCAGATGAACAGGGGAACAAGCTGGAATTTAGGAGGTAAACAACATGCTTTATTAATAGCATGGGAACACTAGTCTAAGATTCACTGACTGAGAGCACTCAATTTCCCTTAAGCTTTCTGTAGTCTGGTTGTATATTATTTCAGAATGTCAGTTTCGGCTACTGAAATAAAGGGGCCCTTTCTCTATGTTGTCTTCCTTAAGTAGAAAAATTTGAATGAGTCGGATGATTTAGTTAAAAGTGAAGAGTATGTGAAATTTTAAAAAGAATATCTCGGGTATTTAAAGTAATATGTTTTTTGAAGAGATGATATTCATTATTGATGAACTCCTAATATTTATATTCCATTCAGTTAGAAAGACTTCAAAACTATTAATATTTATAGTAAGACTTTTTCATAAAGCTCTCTAAAGTTTTAAAGAAACACTTCATTCTTCCTCAAATTGAATGGTTATAACTTTCAAAGAAACATCCTGGGAATTGTAATATGTCTCTTATTGACAGTAAGTCACAGTACTTTCATTGTTTGTCTTGTCTCTGTTCAATGATGTATTGTCAGCAGTCAGAAGTCAGAAAGAATAGAAGACCCATATAGATAATGCTTCTATAGCAGTGAGATTTCAGATAAGAGGAATAAAGAATACACAGACAATAAGCCTTTTTTATTGGGATTTGAATCATGATTAATTTTATAGGGTTATATTTAAACTGTTGATAAGTAAGACGTCTTTAAAGATACTATGTAAGTCATATACCATTGACAAAAATTTGCTTATGGCTTTGCTTTATGCTCACATGTCAAAAAATGGCAACATTTTCCTGTGAACAGTTGAGCTCAGTCATTTGTATGGATATGGTGAAGACTTGAATATTACTAGAAATTAGGTAAAGACAGTTTAAACATTTATATTCAGACACTGCAGAGTCAAAAACAATTGGGGTTGAAGTTGCAGATGTATTTTTAGTCACTAATTGTTTTCATATGTGAGTGTATGCAACATGGGGATGGTTTTATACCATTTCAGTTTTTTGTCTCTTTTGCTGATATTTTTTATTTAGCTTTTACTCAATTATTTTTGTTCTACTCATTTTCATGCATTTTAAATTTTGTCCTGCTTCTTAGAGAATTGTATGAGAGTAAAAAGCTACCAATGGTTGTTTTGAAATTATTCAAGTATTTACTTTTATAAAAATGGATGATTAAGACATTTAAAAATCATTTGAATGAATTTTTACATTTTCTGAAGTTTTTTACTTTAAAATTTTGTATTTGAGGAATGGTGGCTATCTTGCCTCTCTAAATATATTTTCACCATTTACCTTGTATTTCTAATTTATAGGTTTCAAGTAACATTTTAAGTATAATTTCTGCCACTCATTTTATAGTTGATGTAATACAATGTCTCCTTTCACGACTAGAGCCTTTGAAGCAATCATGTGCAATCTCAGTCACACTGAGTGGCATGTTTAGACACAGAAAATGAAACTATAATGTAAGAATCTAGTGTAAGTTTTCAAAACTATCTTGGAGTTTCTGAAAAAATGTTTTCCCAGATTTAAATTAAAATGTGAAAATGCTTAAAGGTGCAGTAAGGTAACAAAACTCCTCTGTTGTGCACAATATTTCTAATTATTGAAAGTAAGTAGCTAGAAATCATTGTTGATCAACTTGAAATCTTTTAGTTACATTCATAATTATCCATTTTTGAGTCAACAGTCTGTTTTTCAACTATTTCATTTTGAATTAAATACAATAGGCTATGTTTCTCAGTGCTAGCCCTGCCTGAATATTATGTTTGGCTCATAAAAAAATTCTCCTGAGGAAATTACATTTTTTTCTCTTTATTCATTGAGGTATTGTGCTGAATTATCTTAGAATTCTCAGCTATACTTCAGAAATGAAAGATGTCTAAAAATATATTATTGAATAAAAGTAGCACTTTTCCAGGAATGTATGGTTAGTATTACATTGCTTTCATACAAGAAAAAAAAAAAAAAAGATTAAAAATGTCTATGTGCAGTTGATTATCATTTTCTCAGGATAGGAAATAGTAGTGATAGGAGTGTTCTACCAGCTCTTGGGTCATCCTTCAGCCCCATCAAACTGACACATATAATTAACCATCATGTAGCCCCATGTTGCAGGCTACTCAATACAGTTTTGAGAAAAAATTATCTGCCTCATGACTGAACATTAAGACCATGATTTTAGTATACTTTGCCAATAAAAGTCCATATAGTCAAGGCTATGGTTCTCCAGTAGTCATGTACAATGTGAGAGCTGGACCATAAAGAAGGCAGTGAAAGTCACTCAGTTGTGTCTGACTCTTTGCGACCCCATGGACTATATATTCCATGGAATTCTCCAGGCCAGAATACTAGAGTTGGTAGCAGTTCCTTTCTCCAGGGGATCTTCTCAACCCAGGGATCTGACCCAGATCTCCCACATGGTAGGCAGATGCTTTACCAGCTGAGTCACCAGGGAAGCTCAAGATTACTGGATTGGGTAGCTGTTTCTTTTCCAGGGGATCTTCCTGACCCAGGAATTGAACTGGGGTCTCCTGCGTTGCAGGAGGATTCTTTACCAGCTGAGCTACCAGGGAAGCCCGTAAAGAAGGCAGAGTGCTGAAGAATTGATGCTTTCAAATTCTGTTGCTGGAGAAGACTCTTTAGAGTCACTTGGATTGCAATAAGATCAAACCAGTCAATCTTAAAGGAAATAAACCCTGAATGATCATTGGAAGGACTGATGCTGAAGCTGAAGCTCCAATATTTTGACCACCTGATAGGAATAGGTGACTCACAGGAAAACCCCTGATGCTGGGGGAAAATGAAGGGCAGAAAGAGAAGAGGGTGGTAGAGAATGAGAGGTGGCATGGCATCACCAATTCAATGGACATGAACTTGAACAAACTCCGGGAGATGGTGAGGGACAGGGAAGCCTAGCATACTACAGTCCATGGGATCACAAAAAATTGGACACAACTGAGCAACAAAGCAGAGGACTAAGTATATGTTTAGTGGGGAAGGGAGGAGCCTGGCGGGCTACAGTCCATGGGATCACAAAGAGTCAGACACGACTTAATGACTAAACAATAACAATTTAGTATAATAGTTAAAGTCTTGAAAGTGCAGATGAATAAGTGAAATAGTGTACAGTATTCTTAGAGAGGGAGATTTGACAGCATAGGAAATAAAATGACCTTTAACTATTTTTATACATGTTCCCTTTCAGAATTTGAATAATTAGGAAAGGGGAAAAAGAGATGTTGATATTAATAGGGTAATCAGTATATTAGACTGTCTAAGAATACTGTCAGTTGAAGACCTATGAGATGAACTTACCTTACCAACTTTCACAGCATGTGATACAGAATTTGTAATGTAATCAACATGATTTAGGTATAGACAAGTAAATGAATGAAGCAGAGTAAGCATCCAGAAAGAGATTTCAGGGTACGTGGAAAATTTATATTCAGTATAGCTGTTACCTCCATCAGTGAGAAAGAATGGGTTAGTTAACATATGTTGTTGGAAAAACTGTCAATCCATAAATAATTATGTGAAACTAGACCCTTATGGCAGAAAGTGAAGAGGAACTAAAAAACCTCTTGATGAAAGTGAAAGAGGAGAGTGAAAAAGTTGGCTTAAAGCTCAACATTCAGAAAACGAAGATCATGGCATCCGGTCCCATCACTTCATGGGAAATAGATGTGGAAACAGTGGAAACAGTGTCAGACTTTATTTTTGGGGGCTCCAAAATCACTGGAGATGGTGACTGCAGCCATGAAATTAAAAGACGCTTACTCCTTGGAAGAAAAGTTATGACCAACCTAGATAGCATATTCGAAAGCAGAGACATTACTTTGCCAACTAAGGTCCATCTAGTTAAGGCTATGGTTTTTCCTGTGGTCATGTATGGATGTGAGAGTTGGACTGTGAAGAAGGCTGAGTGCTGAAGAATTGATGCTTTTGAACTGTGGTGTTGGAGAAGACTCTTGAGGGTCCCTTGGACTGCACGGAGATCCAACCAGTCCATTCTGAAGGAGATCAACCCTGGGATTTCTTTGGAAGGAATGATGCTAAAGCTGAAACTCCAGCATTCTGGCCACCTCATGCAAAGAGCTGACTCATTGGAAAAGACTCTGCAGGAGAAGAAAGGGATGACAGAGGATGAGATGGCTGGATGGCATCACCGACTCGATGGACATGAGTCTGAGTGAACTCCAGGAGTTGGTGATGGACAGGGAGGCCTGGCGTGCTACGATTCATGGGGTCACAAAGAGTGGGACACAACTGAGTGACTGAACTGAACTGAGATCTTATCTCAAGTCTTACAGAGAAAATAAATTTGCAATGGATTAAATAATTAATATTTAAAAATGAAAAACCTGAAATAACTTTCAAATAATTTTGAAACTTAGCTCTTATTGAATGAGAAAACTCTTTATTTACAAGGACCGCTATTTTGGTGTGTGACTATAGACTCTCACAGCAGAAAGAACCCAGTGTAGGATCACATTAGTTTCTTCTTGTCTAGGAGGGAAGCAGGGCACCCTTACAGATGGCAGGACTGGAGACTGGAATGTGAAGGTAACGGACTGGAGCAGAGAGGAGTAAGGACCTGGTGCACCCCGCATAAGGATGGTTTGTGTATTGAGATAGGCAGGTGACAAAAAGCTACAGGAAAATCTGCATGGTTGTCCTACTTCCCTGCTGACTGCAAGATGGTACAGAAGAGGAGAGCAGAAAGAGCAGAGAGAATGAAAGCCCGGGCAACAGCACTCTTGAGATTCTCTTGCTCAATGGAGGCCAAAAGACTCCAAAATGTTTCACATGCTGCACATTAACCTGCTGGTGTCCTGGCTTTCTGAGCCGACACTTCCTTCTATTTCTGCTGGTATTTCTATAGACTTTTGCTGCACAGATGGTGGTCACTGGCAATGTGTAAAAAGTGAATGGGCTTCTTTCTTGAAGAAAAATAATTATTTTTTTGTTTTCATATACATCAGGAACTGAGGAGGGTGCCAGGGTACCCCAGGGGGACAGACTGCATAGGAAGTTTGAGCATTACATTGACTGAATAAAATGCCCCAGAATAACTCAAGAGTGAGAAAAGAAAGGGGGAGAAATAATGACTTGTTTAATCTCCTAGTTATTTTTTCCCTTCCGTCAGTGGAAATTAGAATTTGTGAATAAGCTAATATTTGTTATAGAAAATAAGTTCCTTTAGAGATATTTTTGCATGTATGGCTTCTATTATATAAATATTAGTATCATTAGAACTTACTGGAAAATTGTTATTGCTTTTATTTCCCATTTTAATTTTATTGAAACTCTGAACAAAAGCTATTAGACATCAAAGAGGTAAACTCATCTTAGAAAAACTAGTCCTAGTTCCTATGTCTGTATAAAATTTTACAACTGAAAATATTTGTTTGTTAATTTCTGTTTGATATTAACTGTATCACAGGTTTTGCCATCAATTAAAATGAGAAATATATAAAAAGGAAGAAAAATAAATATATATTTATGAAGAAAGCAAAAATTTTTTTCAGTGAAAAAAATAATTGGAAATCATGGCAGAAACACCCTTTGTGATATTTCTGTGACATTCTGTACTTCTGATCTTTCCTTAATCTTTTTTATTGCTGATGACTTTCCTCAGTGTTTGTCTCTGTGTTTGTCGGGAAGTGGGGGCCGAGGTTTTCTTCATGTCACTCTTTGTCTGTTGCTTTTATAGTTTTTCTATTTCTGATTGATCTCTCACGTTATCTGTCCTGAGGCCCCTCTACATTGAGAAATGTAGATGATCAGTATGTTAGGAAAAGGCAGATCATGGAGGGAGCATTTGATTTTTTTAAGATAGCAGAGTCTTGAAAATTTTTGCTTCTTCATAAAGGCAATTCAGTTCAGTTCAGTTACTCATTTGTGTCCGACTCTTTGCAACCCCATGGACTGCAGCACATCTGGCCTCCCTGTCCATCACCAACTCCCAGAGTCCACCCAAACTCATGTCCTTTTAGTCGGAGATGCCTTCCAATCATCTCATTCTGTCGTCCCCTTCTCCTCCTGCCTTCAATCTTTCCCAACATTAGGGTCTTTTCAAATGAGTCAGCTCTTTGCATCAGGTGGCCAAAGTATTGGAATTTCAGCTTTAACCCAGGACTGATGTTCTTTAGGATGGAGTGGTTGGATCTCCTTGCAGTCCAAGGGACTTTCAAGAGTGTTCTCCAACACCACAGGAGCTGTGTCTAAATACTTAAAGAATCATGCAAGAAGGAGAAAAACTGAAAAGAACAGCAACAAAACCCCCACATCATTAAGGAAGAAATGAAACACAATTTGGGCCCCAAATTCCAGGTGAGAGGAAAATCCTGGAGGAGAAAATGCTCACATTTTTCTTTAACCTGAGGAAAGAAATAAACTGAAATGTTACTGGATAGCATGCTCATGGGCATTTATGTTCCTCATTCATATATAACAAATACCAAGTGGGATTCCCAGTGGTTCAGTGGTAAAGAATCCACTTGCCAATGCAGGATATATAGGTTTGATCTCTGGGTCTGGAAGCTATCCTGAAGAAGGTAATGGCAACTCACTCTAGCATTCTTGCCTGGAAAATCCCATGGACAGAGGAACTTGGTGGGCTACAGTCCATGGAGTCACAAAAGACTTGGACACAATTTAACAACTAAACAGCAACAAGTGGAAACATTAAAACTTATTTGATATTCTGGATTTTAGTTTAAATTAGACCCTTTCATATGCAATACTAAAGAATTATTGAAAGTGAAAGTGTTAGTCACTTGGTTGAGCCTAACTCTTCGTGACCCCATGGATGGTAGCTTGCCAGGCTCCTGTGTCCATGGAATTCTTCAGGCAAGAATACTGGAGTGGGTTGGTATTCTCTTCTCCAGATCTTCCTGACCCAAGTATCGAGCCCAGGTCTCCTGCATGAAGGCAGGTTCTTTACTGTCTAAGCCACAGGGAAGTCCAAAGAATTAGTAAATTTCATATAATTAAGTGAGAAAATATACTGTTCCAGAAGACAACAAAAGTAGGTGAATAGGAACTCCTAAAAGTCTTAATGGCTGGGTTCCTGAGTATTGTGTACTTAATTTTGACATTAAGTTACTCAAGGATCTGAATTTTCAATACCTGTCCTAACACATGATCCAGTTCTATTTATCCAAAGCATGATTTTGAAAAAAGACTGCATTACTTGCCAAAGCCTTATTTATATTTTTGTTTATTGTTCATACAGATTCTGAGTGTAAAAATAATTATATGATTTTAGGGAAGATAAATTTGAGGACCAGAGAGATTAAATAAGCTACTGAAGGTCACACATACAATATTTGATGAAAAAAAAAAAAAAAAGATTCAATGCCTATTACTCTTCCTAAATTACAATGTACTTTGGGATAAAAGCTTTGCTCTTCAAGCAACTAGTGTAATATTTATAATTCACAAAAATTCATTGATTGATTACATAAATGAATGATTTATTGATATACTCTGTTAGATTTTCTTTGATATCTATACTTTCTATATAATGTATTTACTATTTTCATAACAATATTTGAATAAGAAGAACAAAAATAATACCCTAATTTTAGGGTATGCTTAGCTTCCCCAAATAGAAAAGTTAATTTGCATTTAAGACACTTGGAATTTTTTGTTTACAATTTTTGTCATATTTTTTCTTTGACCTGTTTTCCTAATCAGTTTCTCTATTCCTTCTACCTTATGTTTGGCTTACAGAGAGAGAGGTAAGTAGGGAAAAATCACCTTTTGTATAGTAACAGGCCTTAATGCCCATTTCATTCCTCAATCCATGGAACAATAAGTCCAGTTTTGGAAAACCACCTCAGATCCAGGAGTGGGTCCTCACTAGTTAAACCCAGTCATGATACCCATCCTTCTTGTCTGTGTTTGGTTCCGTGGTAAGAAAACAGTTAACTCAGCAGGACTGGCTTGCTTCAACCTACATATTCCAGAGAAGGGCATTTGGTCAGCTTTCTGGAAGATAACCCCTGAGTCTTTGGAATATTCCACCTAAGAGGTTTATCTGAGGCCTTGTTGTATGAAAATATGTATATCACAACAATATGATGGATCATGGGTGCAGGTGATGGTGTGTGAGTAGCTGAGGTCAGTCTTATGGGGTACTGCCCCTGTGATGCTATGGCTTGTATGAGCTTCCCAAGTTGGCAGCGTGGTTATTTTGTGTGTGTGTGTGCACTTCCTGGGAGAATTAAGCCCTCCCCCAGGTGACTTAGATGGGAGCTATTTCCAGAATTGCTGGAAACATATGCTGTTTTTTCCTGACTCTGCCACATGAACTCTTTTTGCTGATTTTAACTTGTACCCTTTCACTATAACAAATCATTTAAGAACTACTGATTTCTGTGAGTCCTATAGAATCATCAAAACTGAGGGTTGTCTTGTGGACTCCTGACACATTCAGAAATCCAACTCATGCTATTCACTGCAGTGTTTACTCCTTAGAATTAAATAAGCATGTAGCCTTAGTGGGCTTCCCAGGTGGCGGTAGCGGTAAAGACCTCAGCTACCAATGCAGGAGACTTAAGAGATGCAGATTCCATCCCTGGGTAGGGAAGAGTTCCTGGAGGAAGACATGGCAACCCACTCCAGTATTGTTGCCTGGAGAGTTCTGTGAACAGAGAAGCTGGCAGGCTACAGCCATGGAGTCACATAGAGTTTGACACAACTGAGCAACTAACGCACACAGTCTTTTTCAGCCCAATCAGAATACAAAACTTAAACATCAAACTACTTCTAGATTTTGTGTTATTTCCATATTAAGCCAGTAAGTTTTAGTTTTGTTGCTTGTTTTTTCTGTCTTAGCACTAGAAAACATTCTAAGTGAAACACACAGGATATATTATTCAAGAAGCAGTTCCTTTTGGGTTCAATGATATTTCAAATGGAGAACTTATATGAACTTTAGTATTACCAGAGTTTAAGGGGCTATAAAGGCTATTTTTAAGGTAACATGCTGGTAATTGGATTGCCTCTTTAAATATAGATCAAATATAGATAAACATTTTATAACTATTATAAAGAGTATCAACTTGTGTTTGTGAGTGTGTGTATGCCTCTATGTGTGTATAATTTATATATAATTAACATGCTAGTAAAGTAATGCTCAAAATTCTCCAAGCCAGACTTCAGCAATATGTGAACCATGAACTCCCTGATGTTCAGGCTGGTTTTAGAAAAGGCAGAGGAACCAGAGATCAAATGGCCAACATCTGCTGGATCATGGACAAAGCAAGAGAGATCCAGAAAAACATCTATTTCTGCTATTTAACTTCTATGCAGAGTACATCATGAGAAACGCTGGACTGGAAGAAACACAAGCTGGAATCAAGATTGCTGAGAGAAATATCAATAGCCTCAGATATGCAGATGACACCACCCTTATGGCAGAAAGTGAAGAGGAGCTAAAAAGCCTCTTGATGAAAGTGAAAGAGGAGAGCGAAAAATTTGGCTTAAAGCTCAACATTCAGAAAACGAAGATCATGGCATCCAGTCTCATCACTTCATGGCAAATAGATGGGGAAATAGTGGAAATAGTAACAGACTTTATTTTTTGGTGCTCCAAAATCACTGCAGATGGTGACTTCAGCCATGAAATTAAAAGATGCTTGCTCCTTGTAAGAAAAATTATGACCAACCTAGACAACATATTAAAAAGCAGAGACATTACTTTGCCAACAAAGGCCTGTCTAGTCAAAGCTATTGTCTTTCCAGTAGTCATATATGGATGTGAGCGTTGGACTATAAGGAAAGCTGAGTGTCCAAGAGTTGATGCTTTTGAACTATGGTGTTGGAGGAGACTTTTGAGAGTCCCTTGAACTGCAAGGAGATCCAACCAGTCCATCCTAAAGGAAATTAGTGCTGAATACTCATTAGAAGGACTGATGTTGAAGCTGAAACTCCAATACTTTGGCCCTCTGATGCGAAGAACTGACTCATCTGAAAAAACGCAGATGCTGGGGAAGATTGAATGTGGGAGGAGAAGGGGATGGCAGAGGATGAGGTGGTTGGATGGCATCACCCACTTGATGGATGTGAGTTTGAGTAAACTCCAGGACAGAGAAGGTAATGGCACCCCACTCCAGTACTCTTGCCTGAAAAATCCCATGGACGGAGGAGCCTGGTAGGCTGCAGTCCATGGGGTTGCTAAGAGTCGGACATGACTGAGTGACTTCACTTTCACTTTTTACTTTCATGCATTGGAGAAGGAAATGGCAAGCCACTCCAGTGTTCTTGCCTGGAGAATCCCAGGGACGGGGGAGCCTGGTGGGCTGCCGTCCATGGGATCGCAGAGAGCCGGATATGACTGAAGTGACTTAGCAGCAGCAGCAGCAAACTCCAAGAGTTGGTGAAGGATGGGGAGGCCTGATGTGCTGCAGTCCATGGGGTCACAAAGATTCGGACATGACTGAGCAACTGAACTGAACTGAATTTTCTTTCTGTTTTTTTTTTTTTTTGGCAAAATGGAAAATACTGTGTCACATCCCATTCTATCTATAAAGTGTTGTTGTTCCATCACAAAATTGTGTCTGACTCTTTGTGACCTCGTGAACTGTAGGACCCCAGGTCCCACTGTTCTCTGTATCGTCCTGAGTTTCTTCATATTCACGTCTATTGAATTGCTGATGCTCTCTATCCATCTCATCCTCTGTTGCCCCCTTCTCCTTTTGCCTCTATCTTTCCCAGCATTGGGGTCTTTTCCAATGAGTTGGCTCTTTGTGTCAAGTGGCCAAAGTATTGGAACTTCAGCTTCAGCAACAATCCTTCCAATGAATGTTCAGGGTTGATTTCATTTAGGAATATCTGGTTTGATCTCCCTGAAGCCCAAGGGACTTTAAAGAGTCTTCTCCAGCACCACAATTGAAGCATATGAATTCTTTGATGCTCAACCTTCTTTATGGTCCAATTCTCACATGCCTATGATGAAAATGATAGCTTTGACTATATGGACTTTTCTCAATAAAGTGATGTCTCTGCTTTTTTAATACACTGTCTAGGTTTGTCATTGTTTGTCATAGCTTTCTTCCAAGGAGCAAGCTTATTTTAATTTCATGGCTGTAGTCACTGTCTGCAGTGATTTCGGAGCCCAAGAAAGTGAAGTCTGTCACTGCTTCCACATTTTTCCCTTCAACTTGCCATGGAGTATTGGAATGGGATGCTCTGATCTTAGCTTTTCTCATGTTGAGTTTCAAGCCAGCTCTTTCACTCTCTTTTACCCTCATTAAGAGACTCGTTAATTCCTCTTCACTTTCAGCAGTTAGAGTGGTATCATCTGCATATATGAGGTTGTTGATATTTCTCCCAGCCATCTTAATTCCAGGTTGTGATTCATCCATCCCAGCATTTTGCATGATATACTCTCCAAGCATGCCTCCTAAGTTGCTTCAATTGTGTCCTACTCTCTGTGACGCTATGGACTGTAGCTCCCCAGGGATTTTTCAGGCAAGAATACTGTAGTGGGTTACCTTACCTCTTCTCAACCCAGGGATCTTCCCAAACCAGGGATCAAAACTACATCTCTTATATCTTCTGCTTTGGCAGGCAGGTTCTTTACCCTAGTGCCACCTGGGAAGCCAACGATGTACCCTGCATAAAAGTTAAATAATAAGGGTGACAATATACAGCCTTGTCATACTTCTTTCCTAGTTTTTTGAACCAGTCGATATCCAGTTCTAACGTTTGGCTCTTGACCTGCAAAAAAGTTTCTCAGGAGGCCGGTAAGGTGGCCTGGTATTCCCATCTCTTTAATAACTTTCCACAGTTTGTTGTGACCCACACAGTCAAAGGAATAAAGCAGATGTTTTTTTCTGGAATTCCCTTGTTGCTTTATGATCTAATGAATGTTGACAATTTGATCTCTGGTTCCTCTGCCTCTTCAAAACCCACCTTGTACATGTGGAAGTTCTCAGTTCATGTACTGCCTGAAGGATTTTGAGCATAACCTTGCTAGTGTGTGAAATGAATGGAATTGTATGGTAGTTTGAACATTCTTTGGCATCACCCTTCTTTGGGATTGGAATGAAAACTGAACTTTTCCAGTCCTGTGACCACTGCTGAGTTTTCCAAATTTGCCGGCATATTGAGTGCAGCACTTTCACAGTATCATCTTCTGCATTTTAAATAGCTCAGCTGGAATTCCATCACCTCGACTAACTTTGTAGTAATGCTCCCTAAGGCCCATCTGACTTCATACTCCAGAATGTCCAGCTCTAGGTGAGTGACTACACCATCTTGATTATGTGGGTCATTAAGACCCTTTTTGTATAGTTTTTCTGTGTATTCTTGCCACTTCTGCTTAATCCCTCTGCTTATATTAGGTTATTACCATTTCTGTCCTTTATAGTGCCTATCCTTGAGTGAAATAGTCCCTTGATAACTGTAATTTTCTTGAAGAGATCTCTGGTCTTTCCCATTCTATTGTTGTCCTCTATTTCTTTGCACTATTCATTGAAGAAGGACTTCTTATTTCTCCTTGCTGTTCTCTGAACTCTGGATTCAGTTTGGTATAGCTTTTCCTTTCTCCCTTGCCTTCCACTTATATTCTCAACTATTTGCAAAGGCTCCTCAGGCAACCTCTTTGCCTTCTTGAATTTCTTTTTTCTTTGAGATGGTTTTGATCATCACCTTCTGTACAATGTTATAACCTCTGTCCTTAGTTATTAAAGCATTCTATCAGATCTAATCCCTTGAATTTGTAACCTCCACTGTATAATAATAAGGGATTTGATTTAGGTAATATCTGAATGACCTAGAGGTTTTCCATACTTTCTTGAATTTAAACATGAATTTCTTAATAAAGTGCCCGTGATCTAAGCCACAGTCAGCTTCAGATCTTCTTTTTGCTTCTCCATATTTGGTTGCAAAGAGCATAGTCAATCTGATTTGAGTACTGACCGTCTGGTGATGTCCATGTGTAGAGTCATCTCTTGTGTTGTTGGAAGAGGGTATTTACTATAACCAGTGTGTTCTCTTGACAAAACTCTTTTAGCCTTTGCTCTGTTTCATTTTCTACCCCAAGGCCAAATTTATTTGTTATTCCAGGTATCTGTTGACTTCCTTGTTTTGCATTCCAGTCGCCTATGATGAAAAGGATATCTTTTTTTTTTTTTTTTTTGGTGTTAGTTCTATAAGATGTTGTAAGTTTTCATAGAACTGGTCAACTTCAACTTCTTTGACATCAGTCATTGGGGCATAGACTTGGGGTTACTGTAATGCTGAATGGTTTGCTTTGGAAGTGAACCTAGATCATTCTGTCATTTTTGAGACTACACACAAGTACTACATCTTGGACTCTTGTTGACTATGAGGGCCACTCTATTTCTTCTAAAAGTATCTCCACTTAAATTTTGCACTGCCATAGTATTTTCTACAGTATTCCCGCTTTCAAACATTGTTAAGTAAATTTAACAATAACTGTAGTTTAACCACTGGTGAAGCTAAGAAATTTAGACAAGATTTAATTTGAGCAAGTCTCCTTCTGGGTCTGAATTTCCATTTAGCTATCTGAAATGATGGAGTGAAGCACTTGGATGAAATTATTCCTATAGTTCATTCATATGAAATCTGAAGCTTATTAACTTTATAAAGAAATATGAAAATACTCCTAAAGAGGGATGTTTCCTCTAGGAAAGTGTCCTGATGCAGGAGATATACAATCCTTCTGCAACTTAACATGCATCTATCAGAGAAAAGGCCAGGAATATACACTTTCCATAACTGATTTGTTTAAAAGAAACAAATACAACTCTGTGTAAGGTGACAGTTTTCTCACAAATCACCTGAAAATTGGGAAAATTTTGAATTAAATGAGTAGTTAGCTTACAACCAGATTTGTTCTAACTTCACATAATTAAAAGGGCTCTGGAGTTATGTATGGGTTAGATGGAGAGAGAAAATGTTAATCTGCCTTTGGAATTAAAAGTTAGTTCATTCCAGGTTTTATTTCCTTTACCTGTGTGAATGACTATTTAGAAAGGGATCTTTTGTCTTAAAATAGCAAATTCCAATCAATATTTTGTCATAAATACCAAAATAATACAAGAAGTAAAATCAAAACAAGAATATAAATTTTGTTTATACTTATATAGTTATATTATTTATTCCCCTTGAAACTAATCACATACATTTATTGAAAACACAAGTACACATAAAGTATAGTCATTAATAAGAATGACAATATGGTAAATGTGTCTAAAGTTGTGCAGTGACTGCTCATTGTACACTTTGTAGTAGTTAGCTTACAGGTCTGCATTCTTTATCCAATGGATATATAATTACAGTGATTTAAGATTGTGAATAATAGTATTTATACCAATAAGACAAATCATCTAATTACACATTTTTTGGTTATTGTTTAAAAAAATCCAAAATCCCTGCAGATGGTAACTGCAGCCATGAAATTAAAAGGCACTTGCTCCTTGGAAGAAAAGTTATGACCAACCTAGATGGCATATTAAAAAGCAGAGACATTGCTTTGCCAACAAAGATCTGTGAAGTCAAAGCTATGATTTTTCCAGTAGTCATGGACAGATATGAGAGTTGGACCACAAAGAAGGTTAGGCACTGAAAAATTGATGCTTTTGATCTGTGGTGTTGGAGAAAACTCTTGAGAGTCCCTTGGACTGCAAGGAAATCAAACTTGTCAATCTTAAAGGAAATCAACCCTGAATATTCATTGGAAGGACTGATGCTGATGCTGAAGCTCCAATACTTTGGCCACCTGATGGGAAGAGCCAACTCATTGGAAAAGACCCTGATGCTGGGAAAGACTGAAGGCAGGAGGAGAAGGGGATGACAGAGGATGAGATAGTTGAATGGCATCACTGACTCGATGGTCATGAGTTTGAGCAAGCTCTGGGAGTTGGTGATGGACAGGGAAGACTGACATGCTGCAGTCCATGAGGTCATAAAGAATCAGACAAGATTGAGCAGCTGACCAACAAAACAAAAAGGAAATTGATCAACATTGAAAACTACGTAACACTGAATTTGCCAATGACTTTTGGCTATTAAGTACCTGGAGACATACAGACACACAGGCATAAACACACATCTCAAACCTAGCATCGAAGACATCAGTGAAGACATTCAGAATGGGCTGTAGGTTGTGAGTGAAATTCCAAAACAAATTATGAAATAGTTTCAATAAATAAAGACACGTTGAAAAAACTACAAAACTCACCAAAGAACTCTTTCAAAGTAGCACTGTTTATTCATGTGAACAACCTAGATAATTATTTTTAAAACTGATATAAGGTAAACTTTCAGAAGTAATGGACACAAATTTATCATTTAATGTATATTTTTTCTTCAGAATATATGCTTAATTGTAAAGTTCAGATTTTTCATTGTTTCATATTTTTGTTTAGGGAAAATAATTCAAATGTAAAGTCTTGAAGATAAAAGAGGTTGGTTATTTGCCACATAAAAATAAAAAAGAACAAATGAAACAAAATAGAATATGAGTAACATAAATACTTGATATCTTAGTCCTTTTGAGCTGCTATAACAGAACGCCTTAAACTGGGTGACTTATAAACAACAGAAATGTATTTCTCATAGTGCTGGCGACTATGACTTTAAGATCAAGGTACCAACAGATTCAGTGTATCCTGAGAGCCTCCTTCCTGGTTCATAAAAGTCTGTTTCTTTTTTGGGGGTAGGGTGAGCTGTGTCATCATGTGATGATTACAGGAACTAACTAGGATTTTTTTTTTTTTTTAAACAAGGGCAGTAATCCAATTTATGAGTGTTTGGTTTCACACAGTACAAAATCTTATTGAGATCGTTCTAAATCTGAATAAGTAATGTCTATTACATATGCTCCTGATGTTATTAGAAATTTGAAGGTACTTATTAAGATTTTGTGGAGAAGGCAATGGCAACCCACTCCAGTACTCTTGCCTGGACAATCCCACGGACGGAGGAGCCTGGTAGGCTACAGTCCATGGGGTCGCTAAGAGTCGGACACGACTGAGCGACTTCACTTTCACTTTTCACTTTCATGCATTGGAGAAGGAAATGGCAACCCACTCCAGTGTTCTTGCCTGGAGAATCCCAGGGACGGGGAGGCCTGGTGGGCTGCCATCTATGGGGTCGCATAGAGTCGGACACGACTGAAGCGACTTAGCAGCAGCAGCAGCAGCAGCAGCAGCAGCATTAAGATTTTGAAGTTCCTCAAACAATACTTTCCCTCCAATTCTTGCTAACAGACAAGGTAGTTTCAGGAAGGTAATTCCTGAACTCAACAGCTTAGGAAAAGAATAAGACTGAAGCTCAGCTACATTGACTATTGTTGCCACATCAATCTCTTCAAAAAAGAAAAAGAAATCGTGATAAATTTCCTCCTTTTTCTCCTTCTAAAGACTGTATTTAAGATTTTGTACTTAGTTTGTCATTATATATATATATATATTATACATATATATATATAATCATGTTTTCTTTTCCTCTTACAGCACTTTAAAGAGAGAATTACCTCTTCATAATATTATATTTAAATGTATTAATTTATCTGATCTAATTTTTTTTTTACTTTGTCTCATAAGCACTGTATATTTTCAGATCAAAATTGCATTTCCATAGTAACTTTCTCTGGAAAGCTAAAATTCCTATGAATTTCTGAATATCAGAAATTACTTATACTGAGTTATACCTATGATACCTATCTTTTTCTAGTAATTGATGACAGACTACTAACTAATATATCTTTGGGATCTTAAAAGACTTGTAGGTGACAAAAGGCAAATTGGATAAATTGGACTACATTAAAATATGTGTCAGAAGATACAGTCAATAGACCGAAAAGGTAACCCACAGAATGTGAGAATATATTTGTAAATCATATATCACATAAAATTAATAATAAGAATGTAGAAAGAGCTCCTGCAACTCACCAATAACATAAAACAACCCAATTAAAAATGGACAGAGGACTTGAATAGATATTTATCCAAAGAAGATGTAAAAGTAGTCAGTGTACACATGAAAATTTGCTCAACATGGATCAAGTGGTGAAGAATCCACCTGAAATGCAGGAGATGCAGGTTTGATCCCTGGGTCAGGAAGATCCCTGGAGAAGGAAATGGCAAACCACTCCAGTAGATTTTCCAGCCTGGAAAATCCCATGGACAGAGGAAGATGGAGGGCTATAGTGCAGGGTTGCAAAGACATGACTGAGCACTGCATGGATGCTGATGACAATTGATTTTTGCCAATTGAAAGGCATTAAAAATTCCAAAGAAACTTAGGAACACTATGTTCTGTTACATTTTTATTAACTTATATATTAAAATTTTTTTTATAATTTTTGGTATTAAGTTTTTAAACAGGGTCATCCATATAAGGTTTATATGTTAAATTATTGTCTTTGTATTAGTTAAATAGATAATTCTGTTTTCTAACCATGTCACAAATTATATATATTAACAATCCCAGACTTACTGGCAATCAATGCTATCAGTGTCATAAACCCAATCCTGAATCCAGCAGTATTTTGCATCTTTAAATCATATGCAAAATATTATAGTGAATCACCAACTAGTTTGGTTAATGATCTGTACCTAGACATGAAAATGCAACAGTTCAAAATATTTTCCACTAGAAGGTTTATAATTTCTTGATAATTATTAACATGTCTTCTCTTCTCATTCAACATAAAGCTTCTGAAAGCAGTTGTCTTCATTTTCTGTCTTTAAGATCCTTCAAATGTTTTCCACAAAATGTCCTTTAGTACCTATACAATGTATGTCATCAAGGACAGAACTTATACCACAAACAGATTTCTTACCAGCTATTAAATAATTTATCAAAGGGTAGCAACTGCTATTCACTATGAAGCTTCGCAGATGTGAAGCCACATGGTATTGGTGAAAAAAATCTCATTGCATTCATTCTTAGTGGTAACTATGGTTCTATTTTGAAGAAAAGTCCCACACAAGGATTTCATATTCTTTGAAACATTTTATTGATATCAATAGGCAACCCACTAATATAAATTTCTAAATTTCTAAAGCTGTAACATAATTATACAGACTTCTGGAAGAAAATCTCAATGCTTTATAGTTTGTCTCAAATATAATCATTGGATACTAAACGGTGTGAATATATTTATTACGTTTCCTTCTTATTTTTATTCCAAGTTATATTTTAGGCCTCAAATATGCATATTTTGAATGTTCTTTAAGTAAAACCTAAGTTCATATGGAAAGAAAGATAGAAGAAAACCATAAGCTTTTATTCAGTCACTTATTTAATTATATCCAAACTCGTCTACTCTCCAGAAGAAAAACATGCATTGCATGCTTTCTTATAATTTTTTAATGATTAATTAAAGCTTTTAATTTTTTTAATTTTACAGCTTTTAGTTTTTCTTTGACTCAGAAGAACTTTGTTCTTTTAGTTTTTCATGTGAATTTACTTTATTGGAAGTACAATGTGTGTCTCAGATTTCCACTGTGTACAGTAATGGACATGAAATTATTAAATCAGAATAAACTTTTAATGGTTTAAAATTGTCTTGGTATTGAAATTTAGACTTAATAGTAGTTTTTCTAGAAAGAAAATGCTCTATCAACAAATTTGATGCATTTGAAATAATCCCCAAATCTACAAAAATATGGTCAATTATTTAAAACATATAATACCCCCCAGTTTACAAAGCAGAGGTCATAAAATAATTTTCAACCTGCGCTATAATATTCCATCATAAATATTTATTGACAATTTAAGAAGAGTTGCATTTTACTAGTGCTGGGTTTTAAACTAGTACATAGATGTTATTTGCTTAAACTCAGTTGGGAGTCTCAAAAGATGTAATTTACAAAATTGTCCTGCAATAGAATTGCCAGAATGGAAATGGAAAAATAAAGACCAAAATTTGAACAGAAAGACTTTTGTGATGTTTAAATATTTTACACTATATTCATACATATTCTTATATGTATAAGGAACATTTTATGTATAATTATATCCTATTTTTATACTATTCTTTTATACTATTTTATAATATTCTTCATATACTCTATTGGTAAAGAAAGCTACTAAGACAGCTTTTGATTGTTCTCCAATCCCATCAGTAGTCTAGAGAGCTTGTGTCAAAATCCAGGGAATCCCTTCACATTCTCTAGGCAAAGAGTAAATTGAACTCTGCATTAGGTCCCTAATAGATGGACCTATCATACATTCTGCTAGAACCAATGCCATTTAGCTTTGTCACTTTCTAGGCAGTAAATACAGATTTATTTTGCAAGTGATGCTTATCTAGGATAATTTCTTTCAGCTATAAGTGGATACCATCCTACTAAATATTTATTTTACAACAATGTACAAAATAGGTTATTTGAAAGAGCTAAAAAAAAAAAAAAAAAAAAAAAGCGCACCTTCCAGGAACAATATATTCACATTTTACTTTATTTCACTTGGGGAAGTAATAAAACATCCTCACCCAGTTTGCATCAGGGATTCAACCTAGATTGTTGCAGTAAAAACTCACAAGAAAATATCTACATGATGACATCTGGAAATGCTCCAGACAAACCTCTTCTAATACACAATCCATCTGGCTCTTGCCTATGAGAAAAGCTTCAAAGAGAAGCAGAATACAGTGCAAATATTCTCTCAAGTGACACCCAAAAGGATCTGCAAACTCATCTGGTGTATCTTTGCTTGATTGAATCTTTGCTTCAATTTGGTATCTGTTGGTATGAAACTTCTTTTTGTTTCTTTTAACAGAGTGTCCTATTTATGGAATTTTAGCCTATAAGCTCATTCATTTGTCTGTTTTAGCCTCTATTCTTTTCTTAAAATATTTCCAATATTATTTATTTCAGGATATTCAGTATAATTCCCTGTGCTGTACAATAAGGCCTTATTGTCTGTCTGTTCTATATATACTAGTTTGTATCTGCTAATCTTAAACTAAGACTCCAGTCTTTCTCCAAGCTCTTCTCCACCTTGGCAACCACAAATCTCTCTGTCTGTGAGTCTGTTTCAAGCCTCCATTCTTTCTTGGAAAATGTTATGTTACTTTTTTATAGTGAAACACAAGGAAGAAAAGTCTTTTTTTTTTTAATTGGAGGATACTTGCTTAACAATGATGTTTTAGTTTCTGCTGTACAACACCGTTAATCACCCATAAGTGTACATATATCTCCTCCCTCTTGAGCCGCCTTCCCATTCTCCCCACACTGATCCTGAACCTTCAGGTCATTACAAAGCATCAAACAGCTCCCTGTGATATACAACAACTTCCCACTTCTTTTAAACCTTTAATTTCATATTGTACCTGTTTTGAGAGGATAAAATTGTCCCTACAGAGCTCCTCCTGTCTTGCCTTCATCTCTCTTTGCCTCCTAAATTATTACAAGGATGGAATAGGGTGGTACATATACTGAGAAACTTTTCTTCCTTTTTCTGTTCCCTGAAGCTGTGAAAATGTATCACCTGCTTGAAAATCCAATAGATTTTCACTCACGTTTTATTTCATATAACTTGTACATTTGGTACTCTAAGGCCAAATTTGCATGGTATGCCAGGTGTTTCTTGACTTCCTACTTTTGCATTCCAGTCCCCTAAAATGAAAAGGACATTTACACTTTTGGGGGGTGTTAGTTCTAGAAGGTCTTGTAGGTCTTCATAGAACCATTCAACTTCACCTTTTTCAGCATTACTGGTCCGGGCATAGACTCGGATTACTGTGATATAGAATGATCTGCCTTGGAAATGAACATAAATCATTCTGTCATTTTTGAAATTGTATCCAAATATTGCATTTCAGACTCTTTTACTATGATCACTACTCCATTTCTTCTAAGGGATTCTTGCCCACAGTAGTAGATATAATGATCATCTGAGTTAAATTCATCTATTCCAGTCCTTTAGTTCGCTGATTCCTTAAATGTCGACATTCACTCTTGCCATCTCCTGTTTGACTACTTCCGATCTGCCTTGATTCATGGACCTAACAATCTAGATTCCTGAAAAACTTCAGTTTCATTCCAATCTCAAAGAAATGCAGTTCGAAAGAATGCTCAAACTATTGCACAATTGCACTTATCTCACACGCTAGTAAAGTAATGCTCAAAATTCTCCAAGCCAGGCTTCAATAGTATGTGAACAGTGAATTTCCAGATGTTCAAGCTGGATTTAGAAAAGGCAGAGGAACCAGAGATCAAATTGCCAACATCTGTTGGATCATAAAAGCAAGAGAGTTCCAGAAAAACAACTACTTCTGCTTTATTGCCTATGCCAAAGCCTTTGATTGTGTGGATCACAACAAACTGTGGAAAATTCTTACAGAGATGGGGATACCAGACCACCTGACCTGCCTCTTGAGAAACCTATATGCAGGTCAGGAAGCAACAGTTAGAACTGGACATGGAACAACAGACTGGTTCCAGATAGTGAAAAGAGTACATCAAGGCTCTATATTATCACCCTGCTCATTTAACTTATATGCAGAGTACATCATGAGAAATGCTGGGCTGGATGAAGCACAAGCTGGAAGCAAGATTGCCGGGAGAAATATCAATAGCCTCAGATAGGCAGATGACATGAACCTTATGGCAGAAAGCAAAGAACTAAAGAGCCTCTTGATGAAAGTGAAAGAGGAGAGTGAAAAAGTTGGCCTAAAATTCAACTTTCAGAAAACAAAGATCATGGCATCTGGTCCCATCACTTCATGGCAAATAGATGGGGAAACAGTGGAAACAGTGTCAGACTTTATTTTTTTGTGCCCCAAAATCACTGCAGATGGTGATTGCAGCCATGAAATTAAGAGACACTTACTCCTTGGAAGAAAAGTTATGACCATGGAAACAACCTAGATGTCCATCAGCAGATGAATGGATAAGAAAGCTGTGGTACATATACACAATGGAGTATTACTCAGCCATTAAAAAGAATGCATTTGAATCAGTTCTGATGAGATGGATGAGACTGGAGCCGATTATACAGAGTGAAGTAAGCCAGAAAGAAAAACACCAATACAGTATACTAACACATATTTATGGAATTTAGAAAGATGGCAATGATGACCCTGTATGCAGGACAGCAAAAAAGACACAGATGTGTATAGCGGACTTTTGGACTCAGAGGGAGAGGGAGAGGGTGAGATGATTTGGGAGAATGGCATTGAAACATGTATAATATCATGTAAGAATCGAATCGCCAGTCTATGTCCGATGCAGGATACAGCATGCTTGGGGCTGGTACACGGGGATGACCCAGAGAGAGGTTGTGGGGAGGGGGGTGGGAAGGGGGTTCATGTTTGGGAACGCATGTACACCCGTGGTGGATTCATGTCAATGTATGGCAAAACCAATACAGAATTGTAAAGTAAAATTAAAAATAAATAAATAAATAAAAAGAAAAGTTATGACCAACCTAGACATCATGTTAAAAAGCAGAGATGTTACTCTGCCAACAAATGTCCATCTAGTCAAGGCTATGTTTTTTCCAGTAGCCATGTATGAATGTGAGTATTGGACTATAAAGAAAGCTGATAGCCAAAGAGTTGATGCTTTTGAGCTGTGATGTTGGAGAGGATTCTTGAGAGTCCCTTGTACTGCATGGACATCCTACCAGTCCATACTAAAGGAGGTCAGTCCTGAGTGTTCATTGGAGGGAAACTCCAATATTTGGCCACCAGATGTGAAAAACTGATTCATTTTAAAAAAACCCTGATGCTGGGAAAGATTGAAGGCAGGAGGAGAAGGGGAAAAAAGAGAATGAGATGGTTGGTTGGCATCACCGACTCAATGGACATGAGTTTGAGTAAACTCCAGGAATTGATGATGGACAGAGAGGCCTGGTGTGCTTCAGTCCATTAGGATGCAAAGTGTCAGACATGACTGAGCAACTGAACTGAACTGAACTGTATATTTTGTAAACTTGTATATTTGGAGAGATTAGGTCTAAAATTCTTAACATCATAGACCTTATCAAAATTGCCACAGAGTCATACCATTCAAGCTTCTAACACTCAAAAATTGCAAATTTTGAATTTTTATAAACCATTGGCACCATGATTAGGGTCATAAATGTGTACAATATATTTCCCTAATTAGTAATTAGTACTGAGCACTCAGGAGGCAAGTCTTTTCTAAACTCCTTATATGGATTTTCTCTATATATCAAAATAATTGAAGCTAGTACTGTTATTCTCAATCTACACATAATGAAATGGAAGCACTAGGACTTTATGATAGACGTCCATATTTATGTAACCAATCAATTGTGGAACTGGCATCCAGTTTGCAAAGTGAGCTTAATAGTCTGAAAATCATCCTCTAGGACTGAATTTTCATCTCAAAATTATTTATGTTAACATGAATTAATGAATAAAATCATTAATGTATGAAGCTGAGATTTTATAAAGCATTTACTTTACTTGAATGGTGGGATCCCCTCCATAATTTTCTTTCTAGTACTGTTTATTTCTACAAAATTCATCTTCATATATGTTTATTTAACCTATATGCATTATCTTCATAAATATTTATATATGAATGACTTTTTAGTTTGACAATATTTGGTCTTGACTTCTCTCATTGAGATCTGTTCCAAAGAGAAAACAATGCAATCTCTGCTTTACACCACCTGCCTTTGGAATAATTAATTTCTTCGATGACAGAGAGCACTTATATAGCCAAGAAGAAAATGTCAAGATTCTTGTTCATTGTCAAAAGTGTCTGAAGTTATTGAGATTGAATCTAGAATCTTGACTTAAGTGTGTTCTCTAAGATCTCCTCATCATATTCCTGATCTTAAAACCACTCTCAGGACTTATTGCAGTGTCTTTTTGCTCCATGAACTACAGGAGTAAGCAGCTGCCAAATGTCATGCATGGCCCACAAGGACAAGAAGATGGAGAAAAAATGTGCTATTTCTCTGCATAATGATAAGAATAGCTAAAGTAACAATAAAATAATACCGTGGGAAACAAGATTGTAAGGATTATATGTGATGGACAGCACTAAGAAAGATAAAAGGGAATTATATTAGCAGTATAATGTTTATCTTAGTCGATGGGCAAAGTCCCCCCTTGAGTTAAAGAGGTAAGTTTTTCCAAAACACAAACATACACACACAATTACTCCTTGTTCACCTTCCAGTTGGCTTATAGTATGATAACATATAATTAGTTTGTACAGAATTATTTCTTACCTGGATGCTTTTTAAATTTATTCATCATATCTCAATTTTTTTTTCAAATGAACATGTATTATGTTTTTTACTGTCCATGTTCTTAAAGAGCTCTTTGTAAGTCAGTGGAAAATTCTGAATATAAATATTATTACTATAAAATTAGCTGAAGGAAAAGATGCTGATTTAGAAGCAATGATTTTAGCTAATAGTTGATGCAAAGGGATATTTCAATTGATTTGTAGATCAACTAATAGATTATATTCAGTGCAGTTCAGTCGCTCAGTCGTGTCTGACTCTTTGCGACACCATGAATCGCAGCATGCCAGGCCTCCCTGTCCATCACCATCTCCCGGAGTTCACTCAGACTCATGTCCATCGAGTCCGTGATGCCATCAGCCATCTCATCCTGGGTCGTCCCCTTTTCCTCCTGCCCCCAATCTCTCCCAGCATCAGAGTCTTTTCCAATGAGTCAACTTTTCGCATGAGGTGGCCAAAATACTGGAGCTTCAGCTTTAGCATTATTCCTTCCAAAGAAATCCCAGGGTTGATCTCCTTCAGAATGGACTGATTGGATCTCCTTGCAGTCCAAGGGACCCTCAAGAGTCTTCTCCAACACCACAGTTCAAAAGCATCAATTCTTCAGCACTCAGCCTTCTTCACAGTCCAACTCTCACATCCATACATGACCACAGGAAAATCCATAGCCTTGACTAGACGGACCTTAGTCAGCAAAGTACTATCTCTGCTTTTCAATATACTATCTAGGTTGGTCATAACTTTTCTTCCAAGGAGTAAGCATAATAGATTATATTAGTGGGTCCAAATTTAAAACTGTAACTTATGGGCACATATATTCCTGTATACACACACCCACAGATGCACACAAGTGCTGGCACAAATTTGGAAGTTTTGACATTTCCTTCTCTTTGTCTCCAAATCCACAGTGAATTAACATTTGATAGGAGTGGAACTTCTATTTAAATTTATCGTGTGTTTATGACAAATTGTTTCTGTTGTGTCCCACTCTTTGTGACCCCATGGACTGTAGCCCACCAGGCTCCTCTGTCCATGGATTCTCCAGCCAAGAATACTGGAGTGGGTTGCCATTTCCTCCTTCACAGAGAGTGGGTAGTAAGTTTGAAAATGGTAATGTCTTGAGTTGACTTCTCACTCTGATATTCTGCTAGGCATATTATTGTATTGTAGCTGCCAAACAGAAGTCATCCCCCACACGAGATATTTCCTTGATTTTTTTCCTCCCTATGGGATATAATTCAATCCCATAGATTTCTAAACTAGATTGGAAGTGAAAGGAATCGAGGACGGGGTGGCTGATAGGTATTGGAATGTTAATATAATCTATATTAGATAAAGAAAATTTAAAATCTTATTTAATAATATATGTGTAAATTGTACTAACTGGAAGAATTTTCTTGAAATATTGTTTTGTTCTTACTATGTAGTATTTCCAGGCTTGCAGTCTCCTGACTTGGTAAAAATAAAAGCCTCTTACTTTTTTTAGGCTCACTTGTTCAGCAATCCCACTGCTGGGCATACACACCGAGGATACAAGAATTGAAAGAGACACGTGTACCCCAATGTTCATCGCAGCACTGTTTATAATAGCCAGGACATAGAAACAACCTAGATGTCCATCAGCAGATGAATGGATAAGAAAGCTGTGGTATATATACACAATGGAGTATTATTACTCAGCCATTAAAAAGAATGCATTTGAATCAGTTCTAATGAGGTGGATGAAACTGGAGCCTATTATACAAAGTGAAGTAAGCCAGAAAGAAAAACACCAATACAGTATACTAACACATATTTATGGAATTTAGAAAGATGGTAATGATAACCCTGTATGTGAGACAGCAAAAGAGACACAGATGTTTAGAACAGACCTTTGGACTCTGTGGGAGAGGGAGAGGGTGGGATGATTTGGGAAAATGGCATTGAAACCTGTATACTATCATGTAAGAAATGAATCGCCAGTCTATGTTCGATACAGGATACAGGATGCTTGGGGCTGGTGCACTGGGATGATCCAGAGAGATGATATGGGATGGGAGGGGGGAGGGGGATTCAGGATTGAGAACTCATGTACACCCGTGGCTGATTCATGTCAATGTATGGCAAAACCAATACAGTATTGTAAAGCAAAATAAAGTAAAAATAAAAATTAAAAAAAAAATAAACCTCTTACTTGCCTTCTTGTTCACAGGGCTGAAATTCTTAGGACAATAACCAAGTTTACATATTTACTTCCGTACTCTAAACCACTCTTAGGATTTATTTTCTTAACAACTTTCATATATGATGTACAGCAGTGTTAATTGTATTTACAATGTTGTATAGTACATCCCTGCTGCTTATTTATCTTATAACTGGAAGTATGTAGCTTTTGACCACCTTCATCCAGTTCCCCCTCCCACTACCCCCTGCCCCTGGTAATCAAAGACCTAATCTCTTTTACTATGAGTCTGTTTGTATGCTTGTTTGTTTTTGAAGTGTAATTGACCTACAACACTCTGTTAGTTCTTGTTATACAACATAGTGAGTTTTCTATTCATTTCAAATCATCGCCACAATCGGTCTAGTTATGATATGTCACCATACAAAAGTATTACTTAGTTGACTGCATTCCCCACACATTTCATATGTGTGACTCATTTACTTTCCAACTGGAAGTTTGTATGTCTTCATCTTCCTCAATTTCTTTTCACCCCCTCATCCCCATTCCTTCTGTCAACCACCAGATTGTTCTCCAAATCTATGACCCTGTTTCTGTTTTTTGTTGTTGTTGTTGTTTTCCATTTGTTTTGCTTTCTAGATTTCACATATAAGTGAAATCATACAGTGCAGGACCCTCAGACTGGGAATCCAGATGTGGGGCTCAGGCCACTCACTACTTGGGAAAAATCTCTGCAATTGTAATTACCCTCCCATTTATGTGTTACTTACCTGAGGGTGGTAATCTTCACTGTGTAGCATCTTCACTCCTTCCATTGCTCTTGTTGTGATTTCTTCTTTGTATCTTTAGTTGTATAAGACCTTTTCTCCTGTCTTATGGTTTATCTCATCAGTGGTTTTGCTGTAAATAGTGGAAATTTTGGTTTTTCCATGGGAGGAGGTGAACTCAGGGTCTTCTTGCTCTGCCACCTTGGCCACTCCATTATTTAGTTTTTCACTATTTGCTGAGAAACGTATATGAAATATTGGTAGGCATTTTGTTATTATAAAAATCAAAGTTTATCTATGTGGCAATGTCTTTTTTCTGGTGATTATGCAAAATTTGAATCAAATCTTTAAAAATGGCAACCTGTGGATATGAATTAGTTCATTTTGATTGCTTTTCATCTCCTGTGCTAAGGGCAAAGTTTGAAAACAGCAATAAAAGCAGTGCATTTTCTTTTCCCCATAAGTGTAGCTTCGGGTTTTGGAATCTCTATGTGTGGGTGGATCTTTTATCATGTGCAGGAGAACCAAATACAACTAAACTGATGATTCACTCCTGCTTAGAGAAATGCTGATACTTCAGATTTCACTGCCATCTTTTCAGACTGAAATAGTTCACATTCTGAGCACCAGACAGGGAAACAAACTCAGTAGTAAGAAGAGGATCAGGACGTGAACAGCTGTGCGGACAATAGCACTTTGGTTGTGGGGAAGCTGAGGTATATGTGGGATCTGCTATGGATGAGATGACAGAGCAATAATGGCAAGTGGAAACATATAGGAAATCACACTCGATAGACCAATAATGAAGAAACCATTCAAAATTCACAATGGTTTTCTCTAAGGAGGCAATTACGGTCCTTGTCAAATTAAATGGTTTCTTTTCTTCTTGTCTAAATACTTTCCCAAGGAATCCTATTTTAAAGAATTTTATGTAGATTTTCTCACGTGTTAAACTGATAATCTGCTGTGATCTTTTACCATGTCCTGTTCCCTGTTGCTTAACATTTATTTGTTATTATTTCATTAGTAGTGTAGTTATAATAGAGTACCTTATTAGTAGTTTTATTCACATTATTTTTTCCTTACTGATGAATGACAATCAAAGAACCATCACTGAGTTTTTATTTTAAATTGCCCTAAACTGACTTTTCTATTCTTGAAAATGCTTAACAAACAGGATTCTGTAATCTTATCTGGTACCATACATATTCATGAAGTTTTTTGTTTGTTTTTTTTTCTTTCCATCAAATCCAGATTGCTCCTATTACAAATTATGCCCATTTCCTCTAGGTCACTAAGGATAAATGCAGTAGATGTTTGACATTTGCTATGTACTGACATTAAGGATGAAACTTGTTAGAAGTATAATTGTCATACATGTAGCAGAATGATGAAGAAAAGATGAATGTTTGTTAATATACATCAGGTCAATATGAAATCATTTCAAAAAACTCACAAAAATTTTCTGGATGACACTCCCTAATCTCAGATTGCTGGGAGAAATATCAACAATCTCAGATACCACTCCTTAATCACTTCAGTCCCGTCTGACTATCTGCAACCCTGTGGACCATAGCCTGCCAGGCTCCTCTGTCCATGGGATTCTCCAGGCAAGACTACTGGGGTGGGTTGCCATTTCCTTCTCCAAATCTGATAGTGCTGTACTAATTTACCTTCCCACCAACAGTGTGGGAGGGTTCTCTTCTCTCCATACCCTCTCCAGCATTTGTGTTTTGTGGATTTTTTATGATAGCCATTCTGACCAGTGTGAGGTGATATCTGATTGTAGTTTTAATTTGCATTTCTCTAATAACTAGTGATTTTGAACATCTTTTCATGTGTCTATCGGCTATCTGTATGTCCTTTTTAGAGAGATATCCATTCAGGTCCTCTGCTCAGTACAATTCTATAAAAAGATTGTAGCCTTACAAACTCATTTATTTATTTCAGTTGAACAATTAAATTCAGTCTTAGATGGTAAATAAAACATGGATAATATAATATAAGATTTTCAGAAATTGCTTTTCCCCCATTTCCCAAACAGATGTCATAGAGACTTGAGAACAAGACGGCCCCATGACAACACTGTCAACTGTTTCATACCTCTAGTCTCTAAAGCTAAGACAAATTTACTCTGACTTTGTGAGACAGCTATAGAAAACACTTCTTAAGAAGCCTTTTCATTTTAGCTAACTTCATAAATTTTTCATTTATGAAAGTTGCCATGCAGTTATATGCAAATAATATCTTCTACTGATGTCTTACTTTTTCAAAGCAAAAGGGACATGTTTTGCTATAGGCATATCATTTCCATGAAAAGCCATATGGGGAACCAGACAACAATATATTACTCTTAAAAAACCCTTCTGGTTGGAACAAGATTAAAGTTAAGCACCCTCTAAGCTTGCCCCCATTTATGCTGTGATGTAAAAGTCTGTTTTTAAAAACTTCTTACCAATGAAGTTAATTTGAAATGTATATAGGTCTGTTTATTTTTAGAAGCAAATAAAGTGAAAATTTTGAAATACATCTATTAACAAACAATTTAATGTAGAATATTTTTATTTTTAGAAGTTTACTCTGTAGTAAAGTTTATTTCACATATTAATGCAGGTAACATATTTGAAACAGATCACATGATACATTTATTCAACAATGCATACATATGTATTCATTACAGTTTATTGTATACATATTAAAATAAATTACTTTTTGTCTAATTGATCTTTATCATATAAATTGTTTTGCATTGCACTGAACTTCATATCTATTTAGATGCACATATATTTATATGTATATTAACATATTCATGTTTATGAATATATATGTATATTTCTATTTATATATGTATACATATATTTGTGTTTATATGTACACACATATACATGAAGAGAAATTGAAATAGAGAGGAAGTTAATGAAATTAACATAAGAATTTAGTTCTGGAGGCAGTGATGATAATATAGTGTTTTAATCCAAAGTCAGCATAAACATCAACATTTCAAAGAAGAAAATATATTAAAGAAAAACAAGCAGAAAAAGACAATAAGGATAAGCTACTTTAAAAACAATACATTTCAATAGATAACATTTAATGTTTACAAGGATATGGAGAAAAAAGAAATCAAGAGACAAATTTGTGAAAGGAAGGGTGTGATTGTATGTCTCCACTCTCTATCTCAGGCTTCCCTGGTGGCTCAGTGGTAAAGAATTCACCTGCCAATGCAGGAGACATGGGTTTGGTCCCTGGGTCAGAAGATCCCCTGCAGAAGGAAATGGCAATCCACTCCAGTATTCTTGCCTGGAAAGTCCCATGGACAGAGGATCCTGATAGGTTACAGTCCATAGGGACACAAAAGAATCAGACACAACTTAAAGACTAAACAACAATGACAACATATGATGACTACTAGAATTATAGAGTGTGTACTTTTCTCTTATGATCTACCTTTCTAATATAAGTTTCTCCTTAAAAACCTTTGAAGTAACTACCTGGCTTCATCTATCTAATAATGACACAGAACCGCTTCCACAATAGGATGCTGGAGATACAAACTTGCACCTCAGAACAACTGAAAATCATAAACCATTGAGTAGTGGGGAAATCAGCAGATGTCAGAAATTACTGATAATATATTCAGAGAAGTAAATATCTTCTGAAGTCAGAATCTTATAGTTACCAGTATATATTGGACAATGCCTGTGCTTGTTCATGTTGGTGGTAGGAGACAAAAACACATGTGGTTGATGCAGAGTCTGATTCTATGTAAGTGGAAAGTGAAATTACAGACACCAGAATAAAGTTAGGCCCAAAGAAGTTATACAATTTCAGTGCATAAGCAATAAATGAAAATATAGTGGCCTGATTTATTGCCTTAACTAAAGTTAGACTGAGCAGGAATAAACAAATATATCCCTTGAGACTCCTACCACAACTCTGCCCTTCTGTGCATTTGGAACTGATTCACAGTATCTCAGCCCACACTAAGCATGAATTTGTTTCCTCAGACATCTAGGAAAAAATAAACTCAAAACTAGTTCCTGGATGAATGTGCTGTAAACCTAGGCCTCAGGGAATTTCCAGAGATATATTTCCAAGATCATTTTCCTATAACAAAAAATACAGGAGAACACAATCTACCATTAGTAAACAAAAGCAATTAAAGAAGTACTTAATGTTGTAATGACAGTGTAAAATACATGCAATATTAATATTTTATATGTTAAAGATTGTAATGTATGACTAAAGATCAGGAGACTGTCAAAATTGGCCAGGCAGTTTCAGAAAGTACTAAATAGAGCTTTAAATTTAAATATATAAACATTTATATTAAAAAATAGATTATATTTAAAGCAAGTTATATACAGCTAAAGGAGCCAATTGGACTGGGCAGAAGCACGGCTGAGAGGAGCTACCCCACATCTAAGGTCGGGGCAGCGACCGAGAGTGCCAGGCTGCACTGGCACAGGAGCAGCCAAGAACAGCTACCCCACGCCCGAGGTCAGGGGCAGCGGCTGAGAGGAACAACCCCACGTCCAAGGAGTGGTGGCTGCGCGGGCGAGGAGGGCCGAGAGTAGCTACTCTCGTTCAAGGTCAGGAGGGGTGGCCGTGAGGAGATACCCCTCGTCCAACATAAAAAGCAGTGGCTGCACTTTGCTGGAGCAGCTGTGAAGAGATACCCTACGTTCAAGGTAAGAGAAACCCAAGTAAGATGGTAAGTGTTGTGAGAGGGCATCAGAGGGCAGACACACTGAAACCATAATCACAGAAAACTAGTCAATCTGATCACACGGACCACAGTCTTGTCTAACTCAATGAAACTAAACCATGCCATGTGGGGCCACCAAAGATGGGTCATAGTGGAAAGGTCTGACAGAATGTGGTCTACTGGACAACGGAATGGCAAACCACTTCAGTATTCTTGCCTTGAGAACCCCATGAACAGTAGGAAAAGGCAAAATGATAGGATACGAAAAAGGAACTCCCCAGATTGGTAGGTGCCCAATACGCTACTGGAGATCAGTAGAGAAATAACTCCAGAAAGAATGAAGGGATGGAGTCAAGCAAAAACAATACCTAGTTGTTGATGAACTGGTGATAGAAGCAAGGTCTGATGCTATAAAGAGCAATATTGCATAGGAACCTGGAATGTCAGGTCCATGAATCAAAGCAAATTGGGAAGTGGTCAAACAGGAGATGGCAAGAGTGAACGTTGACATTCTAGGAATCAGCAAACTAAAATGGAATGGAATGGGTGAATTAAACTCAGATGACCATTATATGTACTACTGTGGGCAGGAATCCCTTAGAAGAAATGGAGTAGCCATCATGGTCAACAAAAGGGTCCAAAATGCAGCACTTGGATGCAATCTCAAAAACGACTGAATGATCTCTGTTCACTTCCAAGGAAAACCATTCAATATCACAGTAATCCAAGTCTATTCCCCTACAGTAATGCTAAAGAAGCTGAAGTTGAATGGTTCTATGAAGACTTACAAGACCTTTTAGAACAAACACCCAAAAAAGATGTCCTTTTCATTATAGGGGACTGGAATGCAAAAGTAGGAAGTCAAGAAACACCTAGAGTAACAGGCAAATTTGGCCTTGGAATGTGGAATGAAGCAGGGCAAAGGCTAATAGAGTTTTTCCAAGAGAACGCACTGGTCTAGCAAACACCCTCTTTCAACAACACAAGAGAAGACTCTACACATGGACATCACCAGATGGTCAACCCCAAAATCAGATTGATTATGTTCTTTGCAGCCAAAGATGGAGAAGCTTGATACAGTCAGCAAAAACAAGACCGGGAGCTGACTGTTGCTCAGATCCTGAACTCCTTGTTGCCAAATTCAGACTTAAATTGAAGAAAGTGGGGAAAACCACTAGACCATTCAGGTATGACCTAAATAAAATCCCTTACAATTATGTATTGGAAGTGAGAAATAGATCTAAGGGACTAGATCTGATAGACAGAGTGACTGATGAACTATGGACGGAGTTTCATGACATTGTACAGGAGACAGGGAGCAAGACTATCCCCATGGAAAAGAAAGGCAAAAAAGCAAAATGGCTGTCTGGGGAGACCTTACAAATAGCTGTGAAAAGAAGAGAATTGAAAAGCAAAGGATAAAAGGAAAGATATACCCATTTGAATGCAGACTTCCAAAGAACAGCAAGGAGAGATAAGAAAGCCTTCCTCAGCAACAATGCAAAGAAATAGAGGAAAACAACAGAATGGGAAAGATGAGAGATCTCTTCAAGAAAATTAAAGACACCAAGGGAACATTTCTTGCAAAGATGGGCTCGATAAAGGACAAAAATGGTATGGACCTAATAGAAGCAGAAGATATTAAAAAGAGGTGACAAGAATACACAAAAAAACTGTACAAAAAAGAGCTTCACGATCAAGATAATCATGATAGTGTGATCACTTATCTAGGGCCAGACATCCTGGAATGTGAAGTGAAGTGGGCCTTAGAAAGGATCACTATGAACAAAGCTAGTGGAGGTGATGGAATTCTAGCTGAGCTATTTCAAAACCTGAAAGATGATGCTGTGAAAGTGCTGCACTCAATATGCCAGCAAATTTGGAAAACTCAGCAGCAGCCACAGGACTGGAAAAGGTCAGTTTTCATTCCAATCCCAAAGAAAGGCAATGCCAAAGAATGCTCAAACTACCGTACAGTTGCACTCATCTCATGTGCTAGTAAAGTAATGCTCAAAATTCTCCAAGCCAGGCCTCAGCAATACGTGAACTACGAACTTCCAGATGTTCAAGCTGGTTTTAGAAAAGGCAGAGGAATGAGAGATCAAATTGCCAATATCCACTGGATCATCAAAAAAGCAAGAGAGTTCCAGAAAAACATCCATTTCTGCTTTATTGACTATGCCAAAGCCTTTGACTGTGTGGATCACAATAAACTGGAAAATTCTGAAAGAGATGGGCATACCAGACCACCTGACCTGCCTCTTGAGAAACCTATATGCAGTTCAGGAAGCAACAGTTAGAACTAGACATGGAACAATAGACTGGTTCCAAATAGGAAGAGGAGTATGTCAAGGCTGTATATTGTCACCCTGCTTATATGCAGAGTACATCATGACAAACACTGGGCTGGAAGAACCACAAGCTGGAATCAAGACTGCCTGGAGAAATGTCAATAACCTCAGATATGCAGATGACACCACCCTTATGGCAGAAAGTGAAGAGGAACTAAAAATCCTCTTGATGAAAGTGAAAGAGTGAAAAAGTTGGCTTAAAACTCAACATTCAGAAAACGAAGATCATGGCATCTGGTCCCATCACTTCATCGCAAATAGATGTAGCAACAGTGGAAACAGTGTCAGACTTTATTTTTTGGGGCTCCAAAATAACTGCAGATGGTGATTGCAGCCATGAAATTAAAATACGTTTACTTTTTGGAAGGAAAGTTATGACCAACCTAGATAGCATATTGAAAAACAGAAATATTATTTTGCTAACAAAGGTCTGTCTAATCAAGCCTATGGTTTTTCCAGTGGTCATGTATAAATGTGAAATTTGGACTATAAAGAAAGGTGAGCACTGAAGAATTTATTCTTTTGAACTGTGGTGTCAGAGAAGACTCTTGAGAGTCCCTTGGACCACAAGAAGATCCAACCAGTCCATTCTAAAGGAGATCAGTCCTGGGTGTTTACTGGAAGGTCTGATGCTGAAGCTGAAACTCCAATAC
The DNA here is from genome assembly GCF_014754425.2 of Oryx dammah. Lineage (NCBI taxonomy): Eukaryota > Metazoa > Chordata > Mammalia > Artiodactyla > Bovidae > Oryx > Oryx dammah. Next base: position 8,197,040 of record NW_024070187.1, read on the forward strand.
TTTGGCCACCTCATGTGAAGTGTTGACTCACTGGAAAAGACTCTGATGCTGAGAAGGATTGGGGACAGGAAGAGAAGGGGACGACAGAGAATGAGATGGCTCGATGGTATCACCGACTCGATGGACGTGAGTTTGAGTGAATTCCAAGAGTTAGTGATGGACAGGGAGGCCTGGCGTGCTGCAGTTCATGGGGTTGCAAAGAGTCGGACACGACTGAGAGACTGAACTGAACTGAACTGAACTGAACTGAACTGAAAGGATCCAATTAATATGAAACTTTATTTGTGTACATTACCTAGAATATATCTCAGAGAGTCAAAGAAATAAAAACTATGAAAGACTGAGAGGCATTAAGGATAGTAAAAAGAGTTGAACATGCTTTTCATCTGGATTTCAAAAAGTATAATGGAATATACAAAATCACAAAAAGATTAAAATTGTCCAGTATTTTAAAAGACATCTATTCGTAGAATAAAAGTTCTCTACAAATTTTTAGTCTGAAGTGGTAGCCCGAATTAAGTTCTATTTCAAACATGAGTATAAATAAACATATAAAAACAAACTTAAACTGAGTTTATCACCAACCTTGCACAGAATAATTCCCACAGGATATAACTTGAGAAAAAGAAAAATAAATATTAGATCAGGAATTATGCTTTAAAACTGAGTTAAAATTCATGCTGAGTGAACAATTTTTACCTGCATAAACCTAGAAGAAGTTAAAATTCCACCTATGATTGGAAAAGTAAGACTTTTAACTTTGGAGGGTGAGAAACAGAATTGACTTAGAGAAGTTGAAAGAGATCTTTGGGGTAATGTTCTTTCTCTTCCTAGATGTTTGAATTACACAAGTGTAACCAACCAAGTTTATGTACTTGTGAAAATATTGTTTGCTCATTTTATTATTTATAAATTTAACCTCAACTAGAGTATAAACACAGCTTCCCTGGTGGCTCAGTGGTAAAGAAACTGCCTGCAAGGCAACAGATGCAGGAACATGGGTTAGATCTGTATAGGGAAGATCCCCTGGAGGAGGAAATGGCAACACACTCTAGTATTCTTCCCTGGGAAATCTCATGGACAGAGGAGACTAGCAGGGTACAGTCCATGGGGTCACAAAGAGTCAGACACTACTGAGCATGCACACACACACAGAGTATAAACATATGGTGAAATCTCATTAATGATATGTCTTTGACAGTGTTTAGTGTTGAAATGTACTGATACCTGTAATTTGCTTTGTGCTGTGCTATGCTTAGTCACTCAATTGTGCCTGACTCTTTGCCACCCCATCGAAAGTAGCCAGCCAGGCTCTTCTGTCCACAGGGATTCTCCAGGCAAGAATACTAGAGGGGATTGCCATACTCTCCTCCAGGGGATCTTGTCAACCTAGGGATCGAACCCAGGTTTCCCACATTGAAGATGGATTCTTACCATCTGAGCCACCAAGGAAGCCCTCAACTTGCTTTGGGGAGGTATTAAGATGCAATGATGGGTGGATAAAATAATGAATATATGACTATTTACATGTTAAATAAAATTAATAATAGTTATATAGGTGTTCACTGTGTAACTTTTGACTTTTTTCAATATATATTGGATGCGTTGATCGAATATTGTACCATAAAAATCAAGTTTGTTGGAGGAGTAGGTGGACATGGAGTACATCTCTCTCCACAGATACATCAGGAATACACCTTCAGACACAGAAGTGTATGCAGAACACCATATGAGAGCGAACAGGAGGACCTAAACAGTGGAAAGGAATATATTAGTTCAGTTCAGTTCAGTCACTCAGTCGTGTCTGACTCTTTGTGACCCCATGAATTGTAGCACACCAGGCCTCCCTGTCCATCACCAACTCCCAGAATTCACTCAAACTCACATCCATCAAGTCGGAGATTCCATCCAGCCATTTCATCCTCTGTTGTCCCTTTTTTCCTCCTGCCCCCAATCCCTCCCAGCATCAGAGTCTTTTTCCAATGAGTCAACTCTTCGCATCAGGTGGCTAAAGTACTGGAGTTTCAACTTTAGCATCATTCCTTCCAAAGAACACCCAGGACTGATCTCCTTTAGGATGGACTGGTTGGATCTCCTTGCAGTCCAAGGGACTCTCAAGAGTCTTCTCCAACACCACAGTTCAAAAGCATCAATTCTTTGGCACTCAGCCTTCTTCACAGTCCAACTCTCACATCCATACATGACCACTGGAAAAACCATAGCCTTGACTAGACAGACGTTTGTTGGCAAAGGAATGTCCCTGCTTTTTAATATGCTGTCTAGGTTGGTCATAACTTTTCTTCCAAGGAGTAAGCATCTTTTAATTTCATGGCTGCAGTCACCATCTGCAGTGATTTTGGAGCCCAGAAAAATAAAGTCTGACACTTTCCACTGTTGCCCCATCTATTTCTCAGGAAGCGATGGGACTAGATGCCACGATCTTAGTTTTCTGAATGTGGAGTTTTAAGCCAACTTTTTCACTCTCCTCTTTCACTTTCATCAAAAGACTTTTTAGTTCCTCTTCACTTTCTGCCATAAGCGTGGTGTCATCTGCATATCTGAGGTTATTGATATTTCTCCAGGCAACCTTGATTCCAGCTTGTATAAAGAATATATAGAACCATGCAAAATTCAGTAGGATGAAGGAACTAGGGGGAAAAACAGGAGTATTAATAGGACTGGACCTACTATTGGCAGGTGGGGGAACTGAAGCAGGGGTCCAATCTCCACAGAGGGGGAATTGTCTCAGTCAGAGGAGAAACATTTAAGGCTGAGAGTGGAACAGCTGATCTGTGGCAGCCTAAATGGAATGAGAATCAGATAGTGCTTGCAGCAGCCATAAATATGCTGGGCAGGAATGCGGGTCTCCTGGCAGCAGCTGGGAGCTGAAGTTTAGAGATTGTGGAGCAATCCCAGTGTGAGGACTGCTGTTGACTGTGGAGAGACAGATTGAGGGGATATGAGGATGTGATAGGGCCATAATTCCTGCCAAGGAGGCAGTTTGTGTCCCTGAACAGTTGGCACTGCCAGAGTCCCTGCAAGCCAAGCAGGTGTACCACCTTCATGCTCAACTCTCACTGGGGCAGAGCTGCCACAGGCAAAAAAAAAAAAAAAAATGTGTTTATACATGCAGAGTCGCTTCCATCTTGTCCAAGTCTTTGCGACCCTGAAATGTGGCCTGCCAGTCTTCTCTGTCAGAGAGAGGGTTCTCCAGGCAAGAATACTGGACCATATTGGCCAACACTGTTGCCATACCCTTCTAGAGCATTATATTTCCTGCTGCCTTAGCCACTAATCCCCCTGTGAACATGGTACTGCCAGAACCCCTGTGACCCAAGTAGCTGCACCACGTCCACACCTGGTCCTCACAGGGGCAAACCCAAGCCCTCCAGGGCAGCCTCATGTAGACCCACATGTAGAGGTGGAAATAAAACCACAATTGAAGCCCGGGGCAGTGGGGCTAAGGAAGAAGACCCAAAACCTTCCCACCAGCTGTACTACCTGTAGATTAAATCCACACGATCAACTAAGCAGACTCTGTCTATGGAATATATAAAAGGATACTGAGAGCTCCTGCAAAAGAAAACACACTAGCTCTGATAGCTGTGGACACTGGAGGCAAGAACACACAGGAGTAGGACCAGATTAGGATCTGAGCTGCACCCACAGCAGGTCCAGAGATCAGTACGGTGTTGGAGGGCATCCTAGGAATGTAAGGTAGACTGTGATTCCCAGCGTGGGAAAGATGCTGAGACTCTAGAAAAACATTTATTCTTCTTATTTTTTGACTTATTCTATAGATTCTTTTGGATATTGTTTCTTTTTTTCCCTCCGTCCCCTGTTGTAGTTTTTTATTTTATTGGCAGAAAGAAATCCAATTAAGTTTTGAGCTTTTTTTTTTTTTTTTCCTCTTTCCTTAGTCTCATTTTTGTCACAAACCTCTGCCTCTACATTGGGCTTTTGCACTTCTGAGGAATTTGCTTCTTTTTATTGTTTTTCTCTTTTTTTAATTTTAATTTTTTAAACCTATTATTACTTTTTCTACATTAATTCTTTTGTTTGCTTTACCTACAGTTCTTTACTCCTTGCAGTTAATCTTTAATGTATGTAAATCTTCTTTATCTACCTCTATTTAACTTTGCATATCTTTTCTTTCTTTACTTTCTCTCCTTTTCTCTCAACATATTTGTTAGTTTTATATTCATTGCTTTATTCTTCAATTGGCACCTAGCTTTAGTTTGGTTTTCCAGTTTGTTCTTTAATTAGTATTTTTCTGGTATATATAATTTTTGGTTTCCTTTGTTCACCAGGTCAATGTACTGAACTTAATTTTTGTTGTACTGTTTTGATTTTGTTTATGGGTGTATATGTGTATATTCAGTCACACTTTCTATTGTTATAAACCTCTGGCTCTACCTTGGGCTTTTGCAGTTCTGTAGAGTTTTCCTCCCTCCACTCCTTTTTTTCTTTCTTCTATTTTTTTTCTCTTTTATCTTTTTTTATAATTTTAATTTTTAATTTTTTAAACCTATAATATTTTTTAACATTTCTTCCTTCATTTGCCTTTCATACTGTTCTTTTACCCTTGCAGTTAATCTGTAATGTATATAAATCTTCTTCATCTACCTCTATTTAACTTGGCATATCTATTCTTTCTTTCTTTCCTTTCCTTTCCTTTCAATATATTTGTTAGTTTTGTTTTCAATGCTTTATTCCCCACTTGGCTTTAGTTTTGTTTTCCAGTTTGTGCTTAAGTTAGTTTTGTTCTTAACTGGTAAATATAATTTTTGATTTCCTTTGCTTGCTGGATCAGTTTACTGTACTTTATTTTTGTTGGACTGTTTTTACAGTGCTCATGGGTATCTTTGTATATGTATATATTCCATTGTTTTAATTATTATTTGCCTGATTTTGCAATTGCCATTTGTCTGGGGTTCATCTTTGGTTTCTGTTTTTGGATATTTGTTACTCTTCCTTAATGCCATAACAAACCATTTGAGGAATATTCGATCCTGATCATAGATCAAACCCTGAGCCTTTGGAGTGGGAACACTGACTCCAAGACTCTAGACTACCAGAGAACTAAACCTAGGGAGTATCAAATAGTGAGAACTTACACAAAGGAAACCACTTGAATACAAGACCTGGCATCACCCAACCACCAGTAGCACCCTGTGCAGGACACCTCATCTAAACAACAAACAAAACAAAAATAAAAAACCCAATCATCAAAAGACAGAATTACCACCTCACACCCAGCCTTGCTAACCAGAGGAAAAACAAATAAATAAATACTCAGTACAAATCTCAACCTATATGAAGCTCACACAAATCACTGGACCAACCTTACAGGGCAGAAACCGAAAGGAAAAAAGAATTCAACCTTCTTCAAGGAAAGAATTCAACTTTTCTTGAAGCCTGGGAAATGGAGACCTCAAACACAATAACTTAAAAAGTAAAAAAAAAAAAAAAAAAAAAGAAAGAAAGAAAGAAAAAAGAAAAGGCAGAGAAATATGCACAAATGAAAGAAAAAACTAGAAACAGAGAAGTCCAAATAGGAAATAGGAAAATTACCTGAAAAAGAATTCAGAATAATGATAGTAAAGATGATCAAAAGCCCTGAAAACAAAATGGAGAAAATGCAAGAATCAATTAACAAAGACCTAGACGAATTAAAGAAACATACAGAGACAAACAATACAATTACTGAAATTAAAAATGTTTGAGAAGGAATCAATAGCAAAATATCTGAAGCAGAAGAATGAATCAGTGAGCTGGAAGACAAAATGATGGAAATAAGTTCTGAGGAGCAGAATTAAGTGAAAAGAATGAAAAGAACTGAGGATAGTCTCAGAGATCTCTGGGACAATGTCAAACACACCAACATTCAAATTATAGGGGTCTCAGAAAAAGAAGAGAAAAAGAAAGGGTACGAGAAAATTTTTGAAGAGATTATAGTTGAAAATTTCCCCACCATGTAAAAGGAAATAGTCAATCAAGTCCAAGAGGCACAAAGAGTCTCATACAGGATAAACCCAAAGAAAAACATGCCAAGACACATAATAATCAAACTAACAAAGACTAAACACAAATAAAGAATATTAAATGCAGCAAGGGAGAAACAACAAGTAACATACAAGGAACACCCCATATGCTTAATAGCTTATCTTTCAGCAGAAACTGCAGCTCAGAAGGGAATGGCAGGATATATTTAAAGTACTGAAAGGGAAAAATCTACAACCAAGATTACTGTGTAACCAGCAAGGATCCCATTCAAAATTGATGGAAAAATCAAAAGTTTTCCAGAGAAGCAAAAGTTAAGAGAATTTAGTATCACCAAATCAGCTTTACAACAAATGTTAAATGGCTTATGTAGTCAAGAAATACAAGAGAAGAAAAAGATCTCTGAAATCAAGTAATTAGAAAATAGCAATAGGAACATATATATCAATAATTACTATAAATGTAAATGGATTAAATCCACCAACCAAAAGACACATACTGGCTGAATGAATACGAAAACAAGACCCATATATATGCTGTCTACAAGAAACTCACTTCAGACCTCAAGATACATATATACTGAGAAGATGGAAAAATATATTCCATGCAAATGAGAAGCAAAAGAAAGCTGGAGTAGCAATCCTCATATCAGACAAAATAGACCTTAAAATAAAGGAGATTACAAGAGATAAGGAAGGGCACTACATAATGATCAAGGGATCAATCCAAGAAGAAGACATAACAATTGTAAACATCTATGCATCCAACATAGGAATGCCTCAATACATATGAAAATCACTGACAGACATAAAAGTAGAAACTGACAGTAACACAATAATAGTAGGAGATTTTAACACCCCACTCACACCAATGGACAGATCATCTAAGCAGAAAATTAATAAGGAAACACAAGTCTTAAATGATACATTAGATGAGATGGACCTCATCGATATCCTTGGGACATTCCATTGAAATGCAGAAGAATACACCTTTTTCTCAAGTGCACATGGAACATTCTCCAGGATGAACCACATCTTGGGTCACAAATCAAACCTCAGTGAATTAAAGAAAACTGAAATTGTATCAAGCATCTTCTCTGACCACAATGTTATGAGACTAGATATCAATTACAAGAAAAAAATCTATAAGAAAAACAGAAACATGGAGATTAAACAACAAATTTGTAAATAACCAGCAGATTCCTGAAGAAATCAAAAGAGAATTCAAAAACATTCTAGAAACAGATGACGATGAAAACATGAGAACTCAAAACCTATGTGATTCTGGAAATGCATTTCTAAGAGGGAAGTTTACAGCAATACAATCCTACCTCAAGAAACAAGAAAAATATCAAATAGACAACCTAACTTTACACCTAATGCAATGAAAAAAAAAGAAGAAAAAAATACAAAATTAGTAGAAGGAAAGAAATAATAAAGATCCGAGCAGAAAGAAATGAAAAAGAAATGAAAGAAACAATAGTAACGATAACCCTATAGGCAAGACATCAAAAGAGACACAGATGTATAGAACAGTCTTTTGGACTCTGTGGGAGAAGGTAAGGGTGGAAAGATCTGAGAGAATAGCATTGAAACATGTATATTGTCATATATAAAACAGATCACCAGTCCAGGTTTGATGCATGAGACAGGGTGCTCAGGGCTGGTGCACTGGGATGACCCAGAGAGATGGGATGGGGAGGGAGGTGGGAGGGAGGTTCAAAATGGGGAACACATGTAAACCCATGGCTGATTCATATCAATGTATGGCAAAAACCACTACAATATTGTAAAGTAATTAGCCCCAACTAAAATAAATAAATTTTTAAAAAAGATTAATAAAACTAAAAGCTAGTTCTTTGAGAACATAAACAAAATTGACAAACTCTTAGCCAGACTCATCAAGAACAAAAGAAGAATCAAATCAACACAATTAAAAATGAAAAAGGAGAGGTTGCAGCAAACAATGCAGAAATACAAAGGATTATGAGACTAGTATAAACAACTATATGACAATAAACTAGATAACCCGGAAGAAATGGACAGATTCTCAGAAAAGTTTAATCTTCCAAGACTAACCAGGAAGAAATAGAAATTATGAACTACCCAATTACAAACACTGAAATTGAAGCTCTTATCTAAAATCTCCCAAAAAACAAAAGCCCTGGACCAGATGGCTTCACAGGAGAATTCTATCAAACATTTAGAGAGGAGCTAACGCCTATTCTCCTAAAACTCTTTCAAAAAATTGCAGAGGAAGGAACACTTCCAAACTCATTCTACAAGGCCACTATCACCCTGATACCAAAACCAGACAAAGATAGCACAATAAAGGAAAATTACAGGTCAATATTGCTGATGAACATAGATGCAAAAAAATCTTGACAAAATTTTAGAAAACAGAATTCAGCAACACATCAAAAAGCTCATACACCATTATCAAGTTGGGTTTATTTCAGGGATGAAAGGATTCTTCAATATTCAAAAATAAATCAATGTAATACATCATATTTAAAAATTGAAAGATAAAAACCATATGATCCTCTCAGTAGATGTAGAAAAAGACTTTGACAAAATTCAGCACCCATTTATGATTAAAACTCTTAAAAAAATGGGCATAGAAGGAACCTACCTCAACATAGTAAAGGCCATATATGATAAGCCTACAGCAAACATTATTCTCAATGGTGAAAATCTGAAAGCATTCCCCCTAAGATCAGGAGCAAGACAAGGGTGTCCACTTTCACCGCTATTATTCAACATAGTTTTGGAGGTCCTAGTTACAGCAATCAGAGAAGAAAATGAAGTAAAATGAATCCAGATTGGAAAAGAAGTAAAGCTGTCACTGTTTGCAGATTACATGATACTGTACATAGAAAACCTTAAGGATAGTATTAGAAAATTGCTAAAGCTAATCAGGAAATTTAGTAAAGTTGAAGTATACAAAATCAATACACAGAAATCACTTGCGTTTCAACATACGAACAATAAAAAATCAGAAAGAGCAATTAAATATCTAGGAATAAACTTACCTAAGGAGACAAAATAACTATACACAGAAAATTATAAGACAAAAATGAAAGAAATCAAAGATGACATAAACAGATGGAGGGATATTCCATGTTCTTGGGTAGGAAGAATCAATATTGAGAAAATGATGATACTACCAAATGCAATCTAAAGATTTAATACAATCCCTATCAAATTACCAGTGGCGTTTTTCACAGAACAAGAACAAAAATTCACAATTCATATGGAAACACACACACACAAAAAAGAAGAATGGAGCTGAAGGAATCAACCTTCCTCACTTCAGGTTATACTACAAAGATACAATCATCAAGACAGTATATTATTGGCACAAAAACAGAAATATAGACAAATGAAACAAGATAGAAAGCCCAGAAATAAATCCATGCACCTATGGGTTCCTTATTTTTTGACAAAAGAGGCAAGTATATACAATGGGGCAAAACAGCCTCTTCAATAAATGGTGCTGGGAAAATTGGACAGCTACATATGAAAGAATGACATTAGAACACTTCCTAATGCCACACACAAAGATAAACTCAAAATGGATTAAAGACCTAAATTTAAGACCAGAAACTATAAAACTCTTAGAGGAAAACATGGGCAGAACACTTGATGACAGAACCTAATGCAAGATCCTCTATGACCCACCTCCTAGAGTACAGAAATAAAAGCAAAAGTAGACAAGTGGGACCTAATTAAACTTAAAAGCCTTTTCACAGCAAAGGAAATTATAAGCAAAGTGAAAAGACAATGCTCCGAATGGGAGAAAATAATAGCAAATGAAACGATTGACAAATAATTAATTTCCAAAATATACAAGCAGCTCATACAGCTCAATGCCAGAAAAACAAGCAACCCAATCAGAAAGTGGGAAAAAGACCTAAACAGACATTTCTCCAAAAAAGACATACAGATGGCTAACAAACACATGAAAAGATGTTCAACATCGCTCATTATTAGAGAAACGCAAATCAAACCCACAAGGAGATATCACCATACACCCGTCAGAATGGCCCTCATCAAAAAGTCAACTAACAATAAATACTGGAAAGGGTGTGGAGAAAAAGGAACACTCCTGCACTGTTGGTGGGAATGTAAATTGACACAGCCACTATGGAAGATGGTATGGAGAGTCCTTAAAAAATAGGAATAAAAGGAACATATAACCCAGCAATCCCACTCCTAGGCTTATACCCTGAGGAAACCAAATTTGAAAAAGATACATGTATCACATTGTTCTTTGCATCCCTATTTACAATAGCTAGAACATGGAAGCAACCTAGGTGTCCATCGGCAGATGAATGGATAAAGAAGTAGTGGTACATATATACTATGGAATATTACTCAACCATAAAAAGGAATGCATTTGAGTCAGTTCTAATAAGATGGATGAATGTAGAACCTATTGTACAGAGTGAAGTGATTCAGAAAGAGAAAGATACCATATTCTAACACATATATATATGGAATCTGGAAAAATGGTACTGAAGAATTTACTTACAGGGCAGCAGTGGAGAAACAGACATAGAGAATAGACTTATGGATATGGAGGGGAGGAGAGGGTGAGATGTATGGAAAGAGTGACATGGAAACTTACATTACCATTAATAGATAGCTAATGGGAATTTGCTCTATGTTTCAGGAAACTCAAACAGGGGCTCTGTATTAACCTAGAGGGGTGGGATGGGGTGGAAGGTGGGAGGGAGGTTCAAATGGGAGGAAATATATGTATACCAGTGGCTGATTCATGTTGAGGTTTTACAGAAAACAGCAAAATTCTGTAAAGCAATTATCCATCAATACAAACTTAATTAATAAAAATGTATTGGAATCATATTCCAACATGAAGTGATTTCAAACAAATTTATGTAATGACATGACCTACATTTCCAAAAATCAATCTGGATTTCAGTGGAGAATATTTTAGGATTAGATGTAGAAGCCTATTTGGAGGCTATTGTAAGAGTCTAGGTACCAGTTATGGGGGCCCAGCTAAGGTGGGAAAAGTGGAAGAGAGGAGGGCATGTGTGTGGTTTGAGATCAATTGGGAGTGGGAGCTGCTCTTGAAGAATGAGGACTCCTAGATGGACGGAAGTAGGTACTGACTGAAAATGAAGACTCATTACTGCTGACTTCTAGCTTTCTGGCTTGAAAACCTATGTGGTTTCAATAATACCTTATATTTGAACAGTACTTGAGGGTTGGAGAAGACTCTTGAGAATCCCTTGGACAGCAAGGAGATCCAACCAGTCCATTCTAAAGGAGATCAGTCCTGGGTGTTCATTGGAAGGACTGATGCTGAGGCTGAAACTCCAATACTTTGGCCACTTCATGCGAAGGATTGACTCATTGGAAAACAGTCTGATGCTGAGAGGGATTGGGGGCAGGAGGAGAAGGGGACGACAGAGAATGAGATAGCTGGATGGCATCACTGACTCAATGGACATGAGTTTGGGTAAACTCCAGGAGTTGGTGATGGAGAGAGAGGCCTGGCGTGCTGCAATTCATGGGGTTGCAAAGAGTCGGACATGACTGAGCGACTGAACTGAACTGAACTGAGAGTTAATGTAATACATTATTATTTTATGTATTCAGTCTGTGATCTATATGTCAACTTTGCTATGCAGAAAACCAGAGTTCTGAAAAGCAGTGTTTATCAAAGTTACATTGATATTAAACAGCAATTTCAAAACCTGTGTCTGAGTTTAAGCCCCTTATATCATCCATCACTGCACTACTTTTCTACCATCCCAACCATTTTTCTTCTTCAACAACAAAAATGACAATAAAATTGCTCTCAAATTGGTCATATATGGAATGTGGGTGGGGAGCAGAAAAATATATGGTCTCTTAAACAGTTCAGTGAAGTACAAGGGCAAGAAAACAGGAAGCAAAGTCAGTTGAGTTGTAAACTTTTTGAGTTACTTATTGATTATGGTTTCTGTAAAAGCACAGTGCCCAGGGCACGAAAACGTCTTACAAGCTATTTCAAAAAAAGAAAAATCAAGGCTGCTAGAAGACAGTTTATTTGTTAAGATCTATTTTTGTGTTCTCCTTGACTTTTATCTTCCATAAAATTTTAGGCATTTCAGGACTCCTCGCTGGTACAATAATACAGTTAAACAATAAATCTAAACATGTGCATTGTTGGAACATCTTACCAGAAGTAGAATTCTTTAAATGCTAAAATTTCTTCTATTGGCACAAAAAATGAACATCTTATTACATAAAGTAGAATTCAAAAGCATATATCCAGTGAAATATTCCAAAGTACTAACTGTGAAAATTTGGAAATAAAAGTTCTTTTGTATCTGAAATATCAGCAAAAATAAATGAGTAGAAAGCAAATCATTTCTTGAGTCAGCTAGAACTGAAATTGGCTTCACATTAACAAGATCATGGATATTAGAGAAAGCAGATATCAAGACCTTCTATTTTGAAGGGCTAGATTTCCATCATTTTTTATCTTCATTCTGTATGAATAGTTTTATTGTATTAAAGCATTAATTGTGTTTGGAGGCAGCAAATTATATATATATATATATAAAAATATGTATGTATGTATGTATGATATATATGTATGATAATATATATGAGTAATGATATGATTTCAGATTCATTGTTGCAAATAATATTAAAGACTATGGATGAAAATATTCAGATTTAAATAAAATTATTAGACATTTTGAATATTAAGATGGATGAAAGCTATGACAAAACTAGACAGCCTATTAAGAAGCAGAGACATTACTTTGCTAACAAAGGTCCATATAGTCAAAGTTATGGTTTTTCTAGTAGTCATATATGGATGTGAGAGTTGGACCATAAAGAAGGCTGAGCTTCAAAGAATTGATGTTTTTGAACTGTGGCATTGGAGAAGATTATTGAGAGTCCCTTGGACTGCAAAAAGATCAAACCAGTCAATCCTAAAGGAAATCAATCCTGAATATTCATTGAAAAGACTGATGCTGAAGCTGATGCTCCAGTACTTTGGCCACCTGATGGGAAAAGCCAACTCATTAGAAAAGACCCTGATTCTGGGAAAGTTTGAAGGCAGGAGGAGAAGGGGACAGCAGAGGGTGAGATGGTTGGATGGCATCACCAACTCAATGGACATGGGTTTGAGCAAGATCCAGGAGATGGTGAAGGACAGGGAAGCCTGGTGTGCTGCAGTCCATGGGGGTCACAAAAAGTCGGACACACATAAAGTATTGAGCAAGAACAACAATGGATGAAAATATTTTGAAGATGTATATGATTAAAGACAAATGTCATACTAACTAGAAAGTAGATTTACATAACTCAGAATTACAAAATAGGAGAATAGTGACTGAGAAGATTAATAAAGAATTGAGCATTATTAGGCACTATTATTTTTTTTCTATTTTAAATTTCAGTTTCTTTCTACTTTTTTATGCACAGTCAACATTTCATTTTCCTTTCCTGGTTTCATTGTTACTGGTTTCTATGTTACATGTTTATATATTGGTTAATGTATATTTATATACATTTATGGGGATATGTTTACCTGTGGTTAAAGAGAATGATTTTCAGCCCTCCATGGATGTATAAGTTATTTGTAGTCACAATTTGAGATTCCTGAATTCTATGAGTATTAAGGAAATATAGATAGTTACCAAATTAGAAGTTACCAAATATAGAAGTTACCAAATTTTAGAATTCCCCTGGTGATGTTGACCCAAACCTCACTCTTGGAAATCCCTTGTTATAAAGACATTATATGAGTATTTTTATTTCCCCAGATTATTACCAATATTTGGTGTTGTCTAACTTTCAAATTTTCCCAGCCTATTGAGTACAAACAGCATCCCATTGTTGTTTTAGTTACTATTTCTAATATAAGCAATAAGTATGTACCCCTTTTTCCTGTTAGCCAGCTGAGTTTCTTCTTCTGCCAATTGCAAATTTATGCCTTGATAAGTTTTCACCTAAGGTTTTTTCTTTATTGCTTTGATTTGCAACATTCCCTTTGATATTATAAATATTTCTTTTCATTTTTCTATAATATGATTTGGGTGACTCTTTCTCATAACTTGAAAACAAAGAATACCGTAGGAATTCTGTACCTAAACATCTCTTGAGACTTTTGTTGTTTTCCTAAGTGTGTATGTTTTATTCCTTGTCTTTGCCACTAGGCTTTCCTACTTAACTAAACACTCTTTATGGGCAAGGTTCATACATGTTTCATCTGTGAAATGCACAACATGCTTGAAAAATGTCAGCACAAATTTAACACATTTAATATTTTTATTTGTCTGTTTATAAAATTTTTAATTTCATTTTTAATTGGAGGATAATTGATTTACAATTATGTGTTAGTTTCTGCTGCAAATGGATCAGCTGTAAGTATATAAACACAGGTGATATTTTGACAAAAAAATAACTATATTCGCAATTGATAAATAATTATTAAGAATCATTTTTAAGGAAGGATCATTTTCTATACATATATATATATATATTTATTTATGTGTGTGTATATATGTGTGTGTGTGTGTGTCAATATTTATATATTGATTTGTTTGCCATTGTTGGGTCTTAGTTGTGGCATGTGGGCTCCAGTAGTTGTGGTGACTTAATTGCCCCTTGCCATGTGGATCTTAGTCCCCTGACCAGGGATTGAATCCATGTACCCTGCACTGCAAAGCAGATTCTTAACCATTGTCACAGTACCAAGGATCATTTTCTGATTTTTAGCAGATAACTTAGAAAAGTTCAAAAATTGACCTTGTGACAACAAAACATTTTAATTCATTCTTGCTTGTTTCAATAAAGAATTTTTCTCTACACTACTTCTTTAAAAATGAAAAATAATAATACAATTGTTTAGTTATACGTTATAAAAGGGCAAGTCCGAATACATCAACTATCTATGCCTAAAGATTTTATGGGACACACCATTGGATTCTTGTAAAATTTTAACATTTATTACAGGATTGCATTTGTTAGAAAGCTGAGTCACATTTATTAGTTTCAGTCAATTATTCAGTCATTTGAATAGGAAATGAGTGGATTATATTAAGGCAAATAAATTCTACATTTGTTATTCAGTAGCTCAGTTCTGTCCTCCTCCTTGTAAGCCCATGGACTGCAGCATGCCTGGCCCCCGTGTCCTTCACCATCTCCTGGAGCTTGCTCAAGCTCATGTCTGTTGAATCAGTGATGCCATCCAACCATTTCATCTTCTGTTATCGTCTCCTCTTCCTGCCTTATATCTTTCCCAGCATCAGGGTCTTTTCCAAGAGTCATCTCTTTGCATCAGGTGGCCAAAGTATTGGAGCTTCAGCTTCAGCATCAGTCCTTCCAGTGTATATTCAGGATTGATTTCCTTGATGATTGACTGGTTTGATCCCCTTGCAGTCCAAGAACTCTCAACAGTCTTCTGCAAATTCTACCTAAAATGTGTATAATAGTTGGGTGTGTCAATCTACCATCTGTTACAAATATTAACATCTTGTTTTCATGATCTCCCAAGTCTCACCTATATTTTCCTCATTTAAGATTCACCAGTCATTTGACAAGTATCAGTATACTGTGGGTATGTGTCTATTGTGTTGGAAGAAATTTGAAAAAAGATTAAGTTTAGAGATTATCCATTTATTTATTTGTAAGAGATTCTGCTACCCAATGAAACTGATTATTTAAACAGATATTTTCAGATTGTTAAGCTGCAGCAATTATTTCTAAATGTTTGTTTTATATTTAAATGCTAACTATAAAGTCTTTGTAGCTCAGTTGGTAAAGAATCTACCTGCAGTGCAGGAGACCGGGGTTTGATCCCTGGGTTGGGAAGATCCCCTGGAGAAGGAAATGGCAAGCCACTCCAGTATTCTTGCCTGGAAAATCTCATGGACAGAGGAGCCTGGTGGGCTTCAGTCCATGGGGTCACAAAGAGTCAGGCATGACAGAGCAACTAACACTTAAGTCTTTATGTAATGAACATACTATGTAAAGTTATATTATTTTGTTAATACAAGCAGTAAAACAAACACTATGTTTATATATTCTGGTATACAATATTTTGTTTTCATTTTATATGACAGGTGAACATTCACCATTGCTTCTTTTTTTAGTTTTTTAAAAATTGAAATATAGTTGATTGTGCCAATCTCTGCTATACAGTAGAGTGATTCAGTTGTGCACACATTCTTTTTATTATATATTCTTTTCCATTACTGTTTATCACAGGTTATTGAATATAGTTCCCTATGCTATACCGTAGTAGGACCATGTTGTTTATCCATTCTATATATAATAGTTTGCATCTGTTAATCCCACACTCCCAGTCCTTCCCTCCCACACTCCTTTCCCCACTGACAACCACAAGTCTGTTCTTTATGTCTGAGAGTCTGTTTCTGTTTTGTAGATAGGTTCATTTGTACTATATTTTAGAATAGATTACACATGTATGTGATATTACATGGTATTTTTCCATATGAATTTCTGACATCACTTAGTAGGATAATCTCTAGTTTGATCCATGTTGCTGCAAATGGGCATTATTTCATTCTTTTTGACAGTTGAGTAATATTCCGTTGTATTTATGTACCACATCTTCCTTATCCCTTAATCTGTCAGTGGGCAATTAGGTTGTTTCCATGTCTTGGCTATTGTAAATAGTATTGCTGTGAAAGGTGCATGCATCTTTTAAAATGAGAGTTTTGTCCAGGTACATTCCCAAGAATGAGATTTGTCAATAATATAGTCTTCTATTTTTAAATTTCTGAGGAACCTCCACATTGTTTTTCATAGTGACTGCACACCCTTTCTAGCATTTGTTATTTGTAGACTTTTTAATGATGGCCATCTGACTCGTGTGAGTTGGTACTTCACTAAAGTTTTGATTTTCATTTCTCCAATAATTAGTGATGTTGAGCATCTTTTCATATGCCTACTGGCCATTCCTATGTCTTCACTGGTGAAATGTCTATTAAGGTCTTCTACCAAATTTTTGATGTAATTGCTTGTTTGTTTTTTTGTTGTTGTTGAGTTGTATGAGCTATGTGTGTGTTTAGAGATTAACCCTTGTCTGTCGTTATCTTTTGCAAATATTTTCTCCCATGCCTCTCTTTTTGAGTATGTGTGTATGGTTACATTTGCTGTGAAAAAGCTTGTAAGTTTGATTAGGTCCCATTTATTTAGTTTTGTTTTTATTCCTATTGCCTTGCCATTGGTTTTTCTATCATCAGCATTCTATTGCAGGATAAAGAATCTATTTAAAATATTTTAAGTAAAAAAAAAATCAATAATGTAAATGCTTATGCTATTAATAGACAGGCTAGAGGAATTGTCTTTAGTCGAGGTCTACAAGAATGACTGAAAGATGCTTCAGCAGAGGGACTGCAGCTTCCAGCACTATCAAGAGAAAGGGAGGGAAGAGAGCTCCACAATTTCACACAGTTGTATTGCTGCCAGAAAAACAACCAAGCCAAAATCATTTCTGCCTTCCAAATCTAAATTGGCAGAAACCAATCTCCTGATAAGGGCTTCCTTGATGGCTCAGTGGTAAAGAGTCCACCTACCAATACAGGAGACCTGGGTTGGGTAGATCCCATGGAGAAGGAAATGGCAACACACTCCAGTATTCTTGCCTAGGAAAATCCCGTGGACACAGGAGCCTGGCTGGTTATAGTCTATAGGGTCGCAAAAGAGTCAAACACGACTTACCAACTAAACAGCAACAACAAATCTTCTGATAGGAGTCTGGTAACTATGAGTTTTAACTTTTTACCTTTCCAGGATAAGAAGGCAAGATGAATAAAAGGGTGAAAAATGGGAGAATTAATTCCTCATATTCATCACAATTCTAAATTACCTTTTTTTTCAAATCACTGTTGATTATATGGTCCATGTATAATATCATATAAGAAACAAATAGCCAGTCTAGATTCGATGCAGGATATAGGATGCTTGGGGCTGGTGCACTACTGGGATGACCCAGAGAGATGGTATGGGGAGGGACGTGGGAGGGGGTTTCAGGATTGGGAACATGTGTACGCCGGTGGGAGATTCATGTTGATGTATGGCAAAACCAATACAGTATTGTAAAGTAAAATAAAATAAAATCTGAAAAAAATTAAATTAGAACAGCAAAATGAAAATAAAGACAAACAAATATTCTAATGAGTAATTGTATGCACCTCATGCGAAGAGTTGACTCATTGGAAAAGACTCTGATGCTGGGAGGGATTGGGGGCAGGAGGAGAAGGAGATGACAGAGGATGAGATGGCTGGATGGCATCACGGACTCGATGGACGTGAGTCTGAGTGAACTCCGGGAGATGGTGATGGACAGGGAGGCCTGGCGTGCTGCGATTCATGGGGTCTCAAAGAGTCGGACACCACTGAGCGACTGAACTGATGCATGAAATCAAATTGCTTTATCCAAGAGGAAATACTTTTATTGATGCAAACTTCATTTGCAGTTGTTACAAGATTGAAGTTTTCTAACATGCTAACCTCAGTTACTTTGAATTGCGTGTTAAAACGTATACTAGTTGAAATACTCTAATAATGAACTTCACACTCCATATAGCCTCAAATAGAAGCAAAGGCTTTCCAGAAGCCATCACACTTTGAAAATATAAGAAAATGGAAGGGTATGAGAGTGAAAGAAAAGTAGAAATAAAGAACCTGATTTAGGAAGTGTTTATGCCCACCAACAAAGAGTCACAGGTGTGTCTACAGCCAATTCAATATTGCTGCTCTTTTATGAAATTAAATTATTCTTAGTGACTATAGGATTCTAAGATTTTCCACTTGTCTTCTTGTCTTCTGTGGTCTTCTGCATAGTATCACACAATTGGGTGCATTTTTTTTAATATCACAAATGCCAAAATCAACCCGCTCAGGTGGCATCTTGGGTTTGACTATTTTCTAACCATGTTTTCTTGCACAGTTTGCTTACTCTGAGTTCTTCAATTTCTTCATCTATAAAATGGGACTAATAGCACCTTGCACAGGATTGGTGTAGTGTTTAAATGTGATTCTGTAAAGTTCTTGGTATAGTGAGGACTCAATAATTAATTCATAGCAAATCTGAAGCAATCAGAGTTATTATAGTATTATAATTTGAAAGAAGCATTTTTTTCTTTTTCTCTTTAAGAATTGTGGATTTCACGCCAGTCAGAATGGCTGCTGTCCAAAAGTCTACAAGCAATAAATGCTGGAGAAGTTGTGAAGAAAAGAGAACACTCTTACACTGTTTGTGGGAATGCAAACTAGTACAGCCATTATGGAGAACATTGTGGAGATTCTTTAAAAAGCTGGAAATAGAACTGCCTTATGACCCAGCCATCCCACTGCTGGGCATACACACTGAGGAAATGAGAATTGAAAGAGACACATGTATCCCAATGTTCATTGCAGCACTGTTTATAATAGCCAGGACATGGAATCAACCTAGATGTCCATCAGCAGACGAAGGGATAAGAAACCAGTGGTACATATACACAATGGAGTATTACTCAGCCATTAAAAATAATACATTTGGATCAGTTCTAATGAGGTGGATGAAACTGGAGCCTATTATACAGAGTGAAGTAAACCAGAAAGAAAAACACCAATACAGTACACTAATGTGTATATATGGAATTTAGAAAGATGGTAATGATAACCCTGTACGTGAGATAGCAAAAGAAACACAGATGTATAGAACAGACCTTTTCAACTAGATCTTAAATTGATTCTTAATGTATTGTCAACAAAAGCTCTGGAAGATCTATCAGAGCTACTAAGCCATATTAAAATTAACTTATTTATTTTTAATTGTTCATATCATGGCTCTCTGGGATGTTGCTGTTTGTAAATCTAAATAACCTTTATCTTGGATAATGTAACAGTTGTGTGTCACATTTCACTCAAAAATATAGCTTTTGTGGGTTCAGTTCAGTCACTCAGTCGTGTGCAATTCTTTGCGACCCCATGGACCCAGCACACAGGCTTCCCTGTCCTTCACCAACTTCCAGACCTTGCTCAAACTAATGTACATTGATTTCGTGATGCCATCCAAACATCTCATCCTCTGTCATCCCCTTCTCCTCCTTCCCAGCATCAGGGTCTTTTCCAGTGAGTCAGTTCTTCATAGCAAGTGGCCAAATTATTGGAGCTTCAGCTTTAACCTCAGTCCTTCCAATGAATATTCATGATTGATTTCATTTAGGATTGACTGGTTTGATCTCCTTGCAGTCCAAAGGACTCTCAAGAGTCTTCTCTAACACCGCAGTTCAAAGGCATCAATTCTTCGGCACTCAGCTTTCTTTATGGTCCAGCTCTCACATCCATACGTGACAATTGGAACTTTTGGGGGTAGGAACATTTATGTTCTATTTTCAGCAAGTTTCAAATATAAATACAGTATTATCAGCTATAGTCACCATATTATATTATACATTGAATAATCAGACTTAATCATCTTATAACTAAAAGTTTGTATTGTACATTTTATCAACCATTTCATATTTCTGCTACTCACCAGATCATGAGAACTTATATTCTACTTTTTGCTTCCATGCATTTGATTGATTAATTAATTGCTCTTTCAGATAGGTACATAGATAGCTGTAATATAATATGATATAGACAAATATAAAGTATTTGTCTTTCTTTGTCTGTCTTATTTCATTTACAATAATGATTATTTTCAGTTCACTGATGTCAAAAATAGCAGGATTTCCTTCTTTTTATGGGATGAATAATGTTCTATTCCATGCTTTCTGTATCCATTCGATTGTTAATGGACATTTTGATTTTTTTTTTTTTTTTTTGGTCTTTGCTACTGTAAAAAATGTTACAAGGAACATAAGACTAGAGCTATATCTATGAGATATTGATTTTGTTTTGCATGCAAAAGTGAAAGTTAAAGTGTTAGTTGTTTAGTCCTGTCTGACTCTTTACAACTCTATGGACTGTAGCTCACCAGGCTCCTCTACTCACGGAATTCTCCAGCAAAGAATTCTGGAGTGGGTTGCCATTTCCTACTCTAGGCGATCTTTATACCCCAAAGTGGGATTGCTGGATCATATAGTAATTCTATTTTTTAACTTCTTAAGAACCTTTCATACTGTTTCACATAGTGGCTATACCAGTTTACATTCCCACCAACATTATACAAGATTTCCCTTTTCTCCACATCCTCAACAGCATTTGTTTTCTTCTGTCTACTTGATAATAGGCATCCTAACAAGTGTGCGGTAATATCTCACTGTGATTTTGATTTGCATTTTCCTGATTATTAGTAATGTTGAGCACGTTTTCATGTGCCTGATGGTCATTTGTATATCTTATTTGGAAAATTAGCTGATTTTTTCAATTGAGTTATTCAGTTATTTGCCATTAAGTTTTATGAACTCATTTTTATATGTTAGATATTAACCCCTTGTGAGATATATAGTCTGCAAACATTTACTGTCATTCCATAGGTTGCCTTTTCATTTTGTTGATGGTTACCTTTGCTATACAAAAGTATTTTTAGTGCAATGTAACCCCACTTATTTATTTTGCTGTTGTTGCCTTTGCTTATGGTGTCAAATCCAATAATAATAATAATAATAATTACCAAAACCAGTGTCAAAGAGGTTATCCACTATATCCTCACTTAGGAATTTTATGGTTTTAGGGCTCACATTCAAGTAAGTTTTTAAATATTTTGGAGTTGATTTTTGTGTATGGTGTGAAGTAGGAGTCTAGTTTCATTCTTTGCTTATGAGTATGTTCCCAACACCATGTATTGGGAGACTATGATTTCTTTGTACATTCTTGATTCCTTTGTTGAAAATTAATCAATCAGATATGTATAAGCTTATTTCTAGGGTCTCCATTTGGTTTCATTGATGTATGTGTCTGTTTTTATGTCAAATCCATACTGTTTTGATTCCTATAGCTTTTTAATATAGTTTGAAACTAGGAAGTGTGATGCATTCAGCTTTTTTTTTTTCTTAAGAATGCTTTGACTTAATTTTAAAATTTGTGATTTGGTTTCCTCTGTGAAAGGTTAATAACAATATCTCCTTCTGTACAATTGACATGTATTTGATGTTTAATAGACTTTAAAGTACTAAATATTGTTAGATAATATCTAATTTTCTTGTAAATTTGTTTGCTTACAAGTTTCTACAATGGTTCATTGAAAAGATATTTTTTGAAACTCTCATATTTATCCTCACTGATCCAGGCCTATGGGATAAAGTAGTGAACAAAGAGACAAAAGTCCCTGTCTTACAGTTTATATCCTGGTAGTTGCTGGATTATAGCAGCAATGCAGACAATTATTCCACATGAATGACAAGAAAATGAAAAAGTGCAAACTTGTATAGATTTAAAGGGTGGTGATATATCATGCACTACATGACAGTTTTTTTAGATTTCTAAATCAGTAATTCACTGCAATTGACATGAAGGTAGATTGGATGGGTTTTGATTTACTGATTTATTTCTGTGCCACTCTCATATCCAGGATCTACTTTTTAAACTTATTGTTCACTTGTTAGAACTCATTTTGTCTTCTTTTGATTAGATTATCATCCCTATTCCTATCTGTTTTCTGCACAATTGGCCATGGTTAGTATAAATTTATATAATGATTATGGCTTTAAAAGATTGTTTTGACAATCTATATTAGCTGAAAATTTGTTTAAACAAAGTAGCCAACAAAAGTATCATTTGAATTTTCCTTCACATTTATTATATTTTTGTTTGATATTAAAATGAAATAGAAACCAACTAGAATTTTTTTATTTTAATTTTATTTTTAAATTTTTTCTAAATTTTACTTTATTTTACTTTACAATACTGTATTGGTTTTGCCATACATCAACATGAGTCTGCCACGGGTGTACATGAGTTCACAATCCTGAACCCTCCTCCCACCTCCCTCCCCATACCATCTCTCTGGGTCATCCCAGTGCACCAGCCCCAAGCATCCTGTATCCTGCATCGAATCTAGACTGGCGATTCGTTTCTTACATGATATTATACATATTTCAATGCCATTCTCCCAAATCATCCCACCCTCTCCCTCTCCCACAGAGTCCAAAAGTCTGTTCTATACATCTGTGTCTCTTCTGCTGTTTTACATACAGGGTTATCATTACCATCTTTCTAAATTCCATATATATGTGTTAGTATACTGTATTGGTGTTTTTCTTTCTGGCTTACTTCACTCTGTATAATCGGCTCCAGTTTCATCCATCTCATTAGAACTGATTTAAATGTATTATTTTTAATGGCTGAGTAATACTCCATTGTGTATATGTAACACTGCTTTCTTATCCCTTCATCTGCTGATGGGCATCTAGGTTGCTTCCATGTGCTGGCTATTATAAACAGTGCTGCGATAAACATTGGGGTACACGTATCTCTTTCAATTCTGGTTTCCTCAGTGGGATTGCTGGGTCATATGGCAGTTCTATTTCCAGTTTTTTCAGGAATCTCCACAATGTTCTCCATAGTAGCTGTACTAGTTTGCATTCCCACCAACAGTGTAAGAGGGTTCCCTTTTCTCCACACTCTGTCCAGCATTTATTGCTTGTAGACTTTTGGATCACAGCCATTCTGACTGGTGTGAAATGGTACCTCACTGTGGTCTTGATTTGCATTTCTCTGATAATGAGTGATGTTGAGCACCTTTTCATGTGTTTGTTAGCCTTTTATATGTCTAGATCTTAATTACAGGAGAAAAACTATTAAAAATTCCAACATATGGAGGCTGAACAACACGCTTCTGAATAACCAATGAATCACAGAAAAAATATAAAAAGAAATCAAAATATTCATAGAAACAAATGAAAATGAAAACACAACAACCTAACTAGAATTTTTAAGTCCTGTTGATCTGCATAATGGAGCTCCCCTGGTGTCTCAGGCTGTAAAGAATCTGGCTGCAATGCAGGAGACTGGGATTCAATCACTGGAGATCCCCTGGAGAAGGGAGTGACTACTCACTCCAGTATTCTAGCCTGGAGAATTCCATGACAGAGAAGCCTAGATGATTATAGTCCATGGGGATGCAAAGAGTCGGACATGACTGAGTGACTAACACATTCACTTTTTCTGCTTCATGAATTATTGCACTGAAATACTTATAGTAATTGGGGGACATAAAAAGTATTAGCCCTGTTTAAAAATAATGAAATGAAGTCTCACCAGTTATATGGTGGAATGAAAATTTAACCTTTCTTTATTGGTCTCCATAGCCAGATTGATTTTCTTCCTCCAATCTGACAATGGATAGGTTAGTTTGAGAAAAATCAGTATCTTATTTAGATGCACACTATTACATGTAGATGATAAACTGAGGTTTATTTAAATTTAAATCTAACTTTATAGCAAGTACAGAACACTTAGATTACAAGAATAACATTGGTCCTTGATGAAATCTTTGTGTGATCTTTAAAAATCTCTGGACTGAGCAAATGAAAATGATTCAGCTATACCTATCATAAAATTTTTAAGCCAATGCCAATTCAAAACTTAGTAATTTTTGTTAAAAATTACTTTTGACCAACGTTTTGTTTAATACTTTTTATAAATTCTAGTCTTTTTGACCCACCAGGAATTTAGTGTAGCCCTGTTCATAGGACTTTTCATTGCTCTCTTGTGCACAAACACATGGACCTAAGCTCCTAAATATTTTTCAAGCAACAGCTTCATCAGTCATTCTGACAGTCATTGAGATAGATCAGAGGCCCATAAAGGATTGCATTATGGATGAAAGAACAATGCAGTCAAAAAGTGTTATGGATAAAACTTTTCATTATCCTATATATGACCTACTTGAGTTTTCATACCTTAGGAAAAAGAAGAGGATGAAATGAGCAAGTGCAATGACAGGTGAAGATTGAAGAAATAGGCATGTTTCCAATGTTTTGAAATCTATAAATCTGTTTTTCTGAAACATGTCTTTCACCACACTTTCTTGTTTATTATGGTTTGTATGCTTATATAATTTATTTTTTTCACATTTTCTCATAGAGTTACTAATGATTCATTGAAAATATAATATTTTAGACTTTCCAATATAGAAAACAAGACAGTGAAGAAATTTATTTACTAGTAATAATTGAAGAGAAAATATCTTTCTAAGTGTTGAATTAATGTGTTCTTAATAGTCTCATAGAGAATAGACTTGATACTTACTTATAGAAGAATTACAGGCTCCTAACTTCCTAGGCTCGCAGACACTGTTTGAGGATTTATCTATTCATAGAGTCAACTCAGTTTTCTCATCATGTCTTCCCAAGCTTTGACACCACCAGCAAATACAGATCTGCAAAAGGACTTTCCAACTAATTGTTAAGTAATCTGTAAAGAATCTTATACAAATGGGTGGTCAGAGTTGTCAGCCTGATCAGAAAAGATTGTGGAATCCTCAGAACTATCTTTAACATTTGTCCTTTTCTCACTATAAACATGTTAAGCTTTATATTTCTATAAGCCTCTTTCCTAAGAGACCTTTAATAAGGATTTTTTTGTGTATATGTGAGAGCAAGAATAATGTTGGTTCACAACAGCACTTCAGCAAGTACTCAATGAAATAGAATTAAAAAGACAAACTATGAACATGAGAAGGGTAAAACATATATGTAAGTTAAAATATATTGTAGTGAAAAGGTAAATTATTTTATAATTAATTCATTTTAATTGGAGGATAATTATTTTACAGTATTGTGATTGTTTTCACCATACCTCAATGCCGGGGTCCAGCCCCGGTGGATCCAGGGAATTTGAAGGTGGGGACGGCGTCGGCGTCTTTGGAAAAATACATATTTAATTACAGATATATAGAGAGATTAGAAACAGATAGTGTAGTAGGAGATAGTGTAGTGGAGAAAAGGAGGCTGAATCCAGATGGGAATTCAGCCAGAGAAACGGGAGCAAGAAAGAAGTGACATGGGGGAATCAGTCTTTCTGGAAACTGATCCGATGTCTTTATTTTTGGGTTTGCTTATACACTTTTTGTTACATATAGGGATTAATACAGAGTCATGCAGGGGTCAGCAGTCCTGACCTTTATCAAAATTAGGTGCTTCACATAAATGTATAAAAAAAGGTCTTAGGGATATTACATCATCTTCTGGCCATGAGTGAGACCTGCTGACATTTTATGATCCTTTCTTTCTGATAACCAAAAAACTTATTTTTTCCAAGGGTGTTTTTTCTTAAACCAGGCACCACCCTCCAAATAAAGTTGCATTCCTATAGGGTGAAGGTGTAATGAGTTACAATCAAGAAAGGAATTTATTTAACCCAAGGTTAACATGATTAATCTTAAAGGTTAATACTTATTTCTCCTATATGCTTAAAAGTTAATACTTATTTCTCCTATATATTAGTTATATTCATTATAAGGGCAGGGAATATGGAGATTTAGCAGCAAACATCAGCCCAACAAATGAAAATCCTTTCACCAATGCTCCCCTTAAGATCTATCTAGTCTTAAGATAGTGATGAAGTTACATTTTTACATAGCAAGGACACAGTGATTTATAACAAAGTACAATGATCTATTACAAAAGAGAAAATCCATTAACTCAAAAAGTCTAGTATTGCTAACATCAAAAACTACTATATTTCCTTTTCTATATTCCAAATACATTGATTAATATATTCCCAGGTGCCTAAGGATATGGAGGCCTGGCAGCAATCATTGACTCAACAATGAGAAAAGCCCTATGCTAATTAAGACTCTCAAAAAACAATCATGTGCATAGTGGCAGGAATATGGATAATCCTGTCACATAAGCTAGTCTGTCAGCAGAGAGGTTTGACCTGAGACATCCTTGTCCCACCCAGGGGAGGGAATTAGCAGCAATTATTGACACAACAAATGAAAAAACCCTTCACCAATATAATTCCTAACCAACCCACTATACTAATAATTCCCAACTTCCCAAAAGAATTTGCCTTTAGTAAGTCTAAAACATCTCATACCTCTCAGGTTGGGAGGCTGTAAACAATCACATGTGGCCGAATGAACCTATACAGGTGGGCTAGATAACCTTCAGAGGAGTCCGTAAGCTGAAACACTCTTGTCACACCCGGGAATTTTTATTGACTTGGAGCTGCAAGTTAACTCCTTCTCCGAGATAAATGGTTATGGGGGAGAGCATAAAACAGACTCTGGTTTTGCGGTAGATGCTCGGGAACAGGGGGTTTCCTGAGGCTTGATCACACCTTTGCGTATGCCAAGCCTCCTTCCTCATGACCTTTGCCATGGGCGGAGTTCCTCACGCTGGCCCCCGGCACCTCAACTTGAAGCAATCCATAGGTGTACATATTCAAAGTTCATATTTTAATTAGATTAGTGTCTTTAACTTCTGAGCTAAATAGCATTCACCTTCTAGACCTCCTCACACATTAGTTCCCATCTTGGTTCAAAACTAAGATTCTAAATTTTAAAACATAACATTTATGTAAGTATTTGAATAACTAGTAAAACGTTTTCATACTCACACCTCTATAATTAAGGGACCTAATAATGACTTTTGTCCATGTGCTAGTCATTGTAATAATTTTCCTTCTTTGAGAAGGATTAAAATACTCCAGAACAAAGATAGCAAATTAATCTCTTTTATATATCTTGACTGAAAACAAATAGAATGCCTGTTATTCCTCCAACAGAAAAAAAAAAAAAATTGACTTTATTTGGGATCAGGACAGAACTTCAGTTTGGGATTTATAACCATGGAAAGTCATGTGCAAAAATGGAAAGGAGAGCTGTTTGGTAGAGAGGGAATGGAGGCTCGGTGAACTGTAGTAAACAAAGAATCCAGGCTTTTCAACGACTAAGTTCCACAATCTTTCATTGGCTGAGCCCTTGGCTGTAAAAAAGAGGAGATTTTCTTCTTTCTCTTGGGCTCTGCTACCAACCTAGTGTAGGAGAGTTCCCCACTCTGGTCTCCAATTTCTATATGATTTGTTTCTAACAAAGTTTCTTTGTTATTTTTTTAACATATGCATGATTTAAAATTCTAAGCAGATTTCAGATTTTGAGGTCGCCATGAATAGGAGTCTTGTCGTTAAGTTTGAATAGATTTTTCTTTTCTTTCTTTTTTTTTTTTTTTTTAATTTGAAGTACAGTTGATTTACAATATTGTTAGTTTAGCAAATATAAAACAGTGATTTGGTTTTATACATATGTGTGTGTGTATGTGTATGTGTATGTGTGTGTGTGTGTGTGTGTGTGTGTGTGTGTGTGTTAGTCATTCAGTTGTGTCCGACTCTTTGCAACATGGACTATAGCCCACCTGTCTCCTCTCTCCATGGAATTCTCCAGGCAAGAATACTGGAGTGGATAGCCATTCCCTTCTCCAGGGGATCTTCATGACTAAAGGATGGAACCTGAGTCTCTCACACTGTGGGCAGATTCTTTACTTTCTGAGCCACCAGGGAAGCCCTTATACATACACACACACATGGGAATATATATACAGCAAGAGAGAGAGCTTTCCTGGTGGCTCAGATCATATGGAGTCTGCCTGCAGTGTGGGAGACCCTGGTTCAACCCCAGGATCGGGAAGATCCCCTAGAGAAGGAAATGGCAACCTACTTCAGTATTTTTACCTGCAAAATCCCATGGATGGAGAACCTGGCAGACTATGGTCCATGGAGTTGCAAAGATTCAGACATGACTGAACAGCTAACACTACCTTATACATACATCTATGCCTATGTACATTTATATATGTGTGTGTGTACATATGTATACATGTGGGCATATATACACACACAATCTTTTTATTCTTTTCCATTATATATTATTACAAGTTATTGAATATAGTAGCAATAAATCTTTGTTGTAGTTCTCTTTTATATATGTTCACTTCAGTTCAGTTCAGTCGCTCAGTCATGTCTGACCCTTTGTGACCCCAGGACTGCATCACACCAGGCCTCCCAGTCCATCACCAACTCCAGGAGTTTACTTAAACTCATGTTCATTGAGTCGGTGATGCGATCCAACCATCTCATCCTCAGTCACCCCCTTCTGCTCCTGCCTTCAATCTTTCCCAGCATCAGAGCATTTTCAAATGAGTCAGTTCTTAATATAAGGTGGCCAAAGTATTGGAGTTTCAGCCTCAGCATCAGTCCTTCCAATGAACATTCAGGACTGATTTCCTTTAGGATGAACGGGTTGGATCTCCTTGCTGTCCAAGGGATTCTCAAGAGTCTTCTCCAACACCACGGTTCAAAAACATCAATTCTTCCAGGCTCAGTTTTCTTTTTAGTCCAACTCTCACATCCATAAATGACTACTGGAAAAACCATAGCTTTGACTAGACAGACCTTTCTTGGCAAAGTAATATCTCTGCTTTTGAATATGCTATCTAGGTTGGTCATAACTTTTCTTCCAAGGAGGAAATGTCTTTTAATTTCATGGCTGCAGTCACCATCTGCAGTGATTCTGGATCCCCAAAAATATATTGTTTCCCCATGTATTTGCCATGAAATGATGGGACCAGATGCCATGATCTTTGTTTTCTGAATGTTGAGTTTTAATGTTTGAGTTTTTTAATCTTGAGTTTGCTGTAATCCACGCAGTCAAAGGGTTTGGCATAGTCAACAATACAGAAGTAGATGGTTTTCTGGAACTCTTGCTTTTTCAACGATCCGATGGATGCTGGCAATTTGATCTCTTGTTCCTTTGCCTTTTCGAAATCCAACTTGAACATTTGGAAGCTCATGGTTCACATAATGTTTAAGCTTAGCTTGGAGAATTTTGAGCATTACTTTGCTAGTGCGTGAAATGAGTGCAATTGTGTGGTAGTTTGAAAAATCTTTAGCATTGCCTTTCCTTGGTATTGGAATGAAAACAGACATTTTCCTATCCTGTGGCCACTACTGAGTTTTCCAAATTTGCTGGCATATTGAGTGCACAGCACTTTCACAGCATCATCTTTTAGGATTTGAAATAGCCCAACTGGAATTCCATCACCTCCACTAGCTTTGTTCCTAATGATGCTTCCTAAGGCCCACCTGACTTATATATGTTAGTATGTATATGTTAACCAAAATGGCTGTCTGAGAAGGCCAACCCAGGAGATCAACCCTGGGATTTCTTTAGAAGGAATGATGCTAAAGCTGAAACTCCAGTACTTTGGCCACCTCATGCAAAGAGTTGACTCATTGGAAAAGAGTCTGAAGCTGGGAGGGATTGGGGGCAGGAGGAGAAGGGGACGACCCAGGATGAGATGGCTGGATGGCATCATGGACTCGATGGATGCGAGTCTGAGTGAACTCTGGGAGATGGTGATGAACAGGGAGGCCTGGCGTGCTGCGATTCATGGGGTCGCAAAGAGTCGGACACGACTGAGCGACTGAACTGAACTGAACTGAGGAGGCCTTACAAATAGCTGTGAAAAGAAAAGAAGCAAAAAGCAAAGGAGAAAAGGAAAAATATACCCATTTGAATGCAGAGTTCCAAAGAATAACAAGAGATAATAAAGCCTTCCTCAGTGATCAATGCAAATAAATAGAGGTAAACAATAGAATGGGAAAAAAACTAGAGATCTCTTCAAGTAAATTAGAGATACCAAGGGAACATTTCATGCAAAGATGGGCACAATAAAGGATAGAAATGGTATGGACCTAATAGAAGCAGAAGATATTAAGAAGAGGTGGCAAGATTACACAGAACTACACAAAAAGGATCTTCATGACCCAGATAATCTTGATGGTGTGATCACTCACCTAGAGCCAGACATCCTGGAATGTGAAGTCAAGTCGGCCTTAGGAAGCATCACGACAAACAAAGCTAATGGAGGTGATGGAATTCCAGTTGAACTATTTCAAATCCTAAAAGATGATGCTGTGAAAGTGCTGTACTCAGTATCCCAGCAAATTTGGAAAACTCAGCAGTGGCCACAGGACTGGAAAAGGTCAGTTTTCATTCCAATCCCTAGTAAAGACAATGTAAAAGAATGCTCAAACTACCAAACAATTGCATTCATCTCACACGCTAATAAAGTAATGCTCAAAATTCTCCAAGCAAGGCTTTAGGAATACTTGAACCATGAACTTCCAGATGATCAAGCTGGATTTAGAAAAGGCAGAGGAACCAGAGATCAAATTGCCAACATCCAGTGGGTCCTTGAAAAAGCGAGAGAGTTCCAGAAAAACATATATTTCTGCTTTATTGACTATGGCAAAGCCTTTGGCTGTGTGGATCAGAATAAACCGAAAAATTCTAAAAGAGATGGGAATACCAGACCACCTGACCAGCCTCTTGAGAAATCTGTATCCAGGAACTGGACATGGAACAACAGACTGGTTCCAAATAGAAAAAGGAGAATGCCAAGGCTGCATATTGTCATCCTACTTATTTAACTTATATGCAGAGCACACCATGAGAAATGCTGAGCTGGATGAAACAAAAGCTAGAATCAAGATTGCTGGGAGAAATATCAATAACCTCAGATATGCAGATGACACCACCCTTATGGCAGAAAGGGAAGAAGAACTAAAGAGCCTCTTGATGAAAGTGAAAGAGCATAGTAAAAATGTTGGCTTAAACTCAACATTCAGAAAACTAAGATTATGGCATCTGGTCCCATCATTTCATGGCAAATAGATGCGGAAACAGTGATAGACTTTATTTTGGTGGCGGGGCGGGGGAGGGGGGCGCTCCAAAATCACTGCAGATGTTATCTGCAGCCATGAAATTTA
Organism: Oryx dammah; assembly: GCF_014754425.2. Taxonomy (NCBI): domain Eukaryota; kingdom Metazoa; phylum Chordata; class Mammalia; order Artiodactyla; family Bovidae; genus Oryx; species Oryx dammah. The sequence continues at coordinate 8,228,755 of NW_024070187.1, forward strand.
AAAAAAAAAAAAAAAAAAGCAAAAAAACACTTGTCCTTGGCAGGAAAGTTATGACCATCCTGGACAGCATATTAAAAAGCACAGACATTGCTTTGCCAACAAAGGTCCGTCTAATCAAGGCTGCAGTTTTTCCAGTAGTCACGTGTGGATGTGAGAGTTGGACTATAAAGAAAACTGAGCACTGAAGAATTAATGCTTTTGAACTGTGGTTTTGGAGAAGACTCTTGAATGTCCCTTGGACAGCAAGGAGATCTAACCAGTCCATCATAAAGGAAATCAGTAATGAATGTTCATTGGAAGAACTGATTTTGAAGCTGAAACTCCAATACTTTGGCCACCTGATTCAAAGAACTGACTCATTTAAAAAGATCCTGATACTGGGAAAGACTGAAGGTAGGAAGAGAAGGGGAATACAGAGAATGAGATGGTTGGATGTTATCACCGACTCAGACATGAGTTTGTGTAAACTCCGGGAGATGGTGAAGGACAGGGAAGTCTGGTGTGCTGTAGTCCACAGTTTCCAAGAGTATATATCTATTACTTTAGAATAGGCCATCTTATTTGTTTTCCCATCTTGAGGATATTTTATGAAGTATTTGAGAAAGGCCATAATAATGACAATAAGCAGAAAGCATTAGTTAAGAGCCTTTAGTTTTACATTTTTTATTCTGTTCATGTTATCAAATTTAGGACATTGTAGTAGCCTTCACAAATCTCACAGTATGAAAGATTCTCAACATAATACCCAGAAAAAAATAGAAGCCAATAATAATAATATCCCCTATTGCTAAATCTATCCATGTCATAATATGTTTATTTTTTTGCACAAGCTATTGACAGAGTTAATCTTCTAAAATATAAGTTGGCAAGCTTTATCAACCATATAATGATTATAGTCCACCAAGGTTATAACGGTATTTCACTAGTATCTCAGGTGATAATATTAGATGCAGTATCATCAGCTTGTAGCAATCTGAATCTAAACACAATGTATGTATTTATGTTCATTTCCACTCACATTCAGACCTACAGAGCACAGAATGTATCATTAGCCAAATCACCTAAAAATAAGCAGATGTTGGTTTATTTGTCTGATTTCTATTAAATATCCAGTTCACTCATATGTGAAAGTAAAGTGGCTCAGTCGTGTCTGACTTTTTGTGACCCTGTGGACTGTAGTCCACCAGGCTCCTTCACCCATGGGATTTTCCAGACAAGAATATTGGAATGGGTTGCCATTTCCTTCTCCAGAGGATCTCCCAACCCAGGGATCGAACCTGGGTCTCCCATACTTCAGGCAGATTCTTTACTGTCTGAGCCACCAGGGAACTAAAAATTCAATATAGAAGAAAAAATAATTTATTAACACATTCCACAAAAATTATCTTTCTTTAAGTTTGAACAACTTTGATTTTTTAAACAAAAATATACATATATAAACTTGAAGGAAAGTAAATATAGCTATTTTTGGAATTTAGGATTTTCAGTTTACAATATTACCTCTGTGCTACATATATATTTGTCACCTAGGCAAAATAGCATAAAATAATCCTGAAAATATTTACTGTTTCAATTTTTTAAAATTATATTCTAGACTCTGGAAATAAAAGGATTGATTTTAACAAGGAAAATATTTAGGTTGGACTTTGAATGCACTGGAGTTTAAGACATGTATCCTAAAGGAACTGAAACTCAGGAATGAAAAAAATTGTAGCCTCCAGAGAAGAGTCCACAATATGGCATTTATTGTCTGCCTTCAGTAAAGGCTGTGGAAAACATGAGCTTCTGCAGAGACTAGGGGCATCACAGTGTTTCTTTGACTTCAGCATTTCTGCTTGACAGATACACTGTAGAACTGAAGACCCAAATGTGTCTAAACAATGTATTAACTCTGGTATATAGGAGAGTTGGTATATACTATAACTCTGGTATATAGTATATAATGCTTATATACTATATATAAGTTTTAACTCCTTGTATATAGTATAAGGAATGTACCTTTAAAAAGTATGGTGTATAGTCTAGCAAATATCATACATTCATAAAAGATACAGAAAATAATTTGAAATTGCAAAATTCAACCAGTCAAAAATTAAAGGAAGGCATGACCCAGAAAATATGCAGGTACATATGAAGAAATTGTGGAGAAGGCAATGGCACCCCACACCAGTACTCTTGCCTGGAAAATCCTATGGATTGAGGAGCCCGGTAGGCTGCAGTCCATGGGGTTGCTAAGAGTTGGATATGACTGAGAGACTTCACTTTCACTTTTCTCGTTCATGCATTGGAGAAGGAAATGGCAACCCACTGCAGTGTTCTTGCCTGGAGAATCTCAGGGATGGGAGAGCCTGGTGGGCTGCCATCTATGGGGTTACACAGAGTTGGACACAACTGAAGTGACTTAGCAGCAGCAGGAAGAAATTGGGTAACTGGCATGCGTGGAAGGTGGAATATGTGACGCTGGTAAATGAGAGAAAGAGGAAAGTCTGTTAGCCAGGTGAGTTGGAAACCTGCAGAGATAGAAAGGAAAGCAGATGGTAGTGCCAAGGATGTAGACATTATAGTGATCATCCTTCCACTTGGGGAAAAAAACATTTAATAACCTGTCCAAGGTTATTCACTCACACAGCTAGTGAGTGACGTGGAGTTGAATGTTATCAACGAACACTCTGACTCCACATTTCATACCATCAGCAGCCAGATCATGTTGCAGATATTTAGTGTTATTTTCCTAGATTGTCACTCCTTGTTTTCCCTTTATCATCTGAAGGAAAGAAATACACGTTCTACATTATCTTTCTTCTGAGTCTTTTTTTACCCAATATTTAGGCTTTACCAACAAAGCTGATGTGTTAAAGATGACACTCTGAAGCTTTAAATCTTGATTTTTTTGTAGGTAAAATATAACTTACTTAGAAGCAATAATTTTAGAGACTTTTCTCTCAAGAGGAATATTAAAATCTAATACAAGAAAATAATCAGTAAATGAGATTTTTCTCAAAAGAGAACAATAATAAAAAATAAGACTATGGTGATGATTCATGTTTCAGTTCCAACATACAAAAACTGTGGAAGTCATCATTTTTGTCCCTACAACAAAAAAATCTGGGCAAACTGAAAATCAATGACTTTTCCTGTACCCATAGAGAACTGAGGTCACAGGCAAACCATCCCTTCCAAATGCAATAACTGAGATCTGTTTTCTTGGGGTAGAAGTTGCTGGAGCCAGGAATAGGCAGAAACAAGTAATTTTGACAGCTTGCTGGAGACTTTGTATGGTCTAACATTAAACTGAGAAACTGACAGATGGCCATGTTTTTAGTGAAGCCACAGAAGTTTCTTGGGACTTTTCTCTAGGAGCCTTACAGTGTTCTCACAGTGAGGATCCAATGAAGAGTCTTCCTCATGGCCCTGGTAGGACTGCAACTGTTTAATACATTTCATGTGACTTTTTTTTTTTTTTGGTGTGTTAAATCTTATCCTACTTATACTATCTTGTCTAGAATTGGACATTTCATTACTTTTTAAGGAGCTATTATTTAAAAATAGTTATTATGTCTTTTCAGCATTGAGTAAATGTTGTAGGTTAGATTGCTTGGAAAGCAGCCTCTGATATGTAGTTTAGTCTCTTAATAAAACAGCATGTCTTACCTTTCCTCTCCTTTTAAGCCTTAGCTCAGTTAATGCAATTCTTTCTATAAATATTCTCTTTAGATTATGGAGGGGAAAACATATCAAAACGTTTGAACAGGTTTCATCTAGAAGTATAACCATCTGAGCTGACTTTTGTAGTGAGTGTGGGATGAAAGTGAGCACACTTAAATGTATGGCTAACCTAACTTGTATGCAAATCAATATCCACCAAATTTTAATGCCAGTGGAGAATTATGTATTAACATAGATTTTTGCAATACATCATATCTTTGAAATTTACATATGTGGAAGTGACTAGGAGAATAAAATGGTGATGTTGAATGCGGGGACTAAAGACACCATGCCCAAGTGATTTTATGTAACACTACTCTTCTTCCATTTGAGAGCAAATGCTCAAGTTACGTGTGGCAACATTTCCTCCAGCTCTGGGAGCAAAAGTACATGCAGTAGTTTATAGAATTTGTCATTATGTCTCAGTAGCGTTTTTCTCCCCAGTGGGTTAGAGCTGTGGAAATGTGAGAAACTTCTCACAGACCACAGATTGCGCAGGGAAACTTGAAACATTAGTCTAGGCATATTTTAATTTGCATAGGATACAGAAACTCTGTAAAGCAGAATTTAAACTTTGTCTCAGTCTGGTTCAAACCTGTTCTTGTTTGAATGCTGGAGGGGTGAGATGGGGCAAGGGCTCCAAGGAAAAACTGCACTAGAAGGAGGAATGAGAAATCCTGGAAAACTATCAATAGAGAATTAACTGAGCACAAGACCAGGAGGCAAAACAGAGAATTGCTTCCATGGGCTGTGTGAAATGGAGATGCAGATGGAGGGAGGGCTGCATTTGAAGGAAAGAAGCCTGTCAGTGAGACTGTAATGGAAAGAGGAGCCCCTACCTGGGACGTGTACATTACAGGTTCTTCATGTCAAGCACACACACAAGCACACACATTAGACACATTTAATCTAGCACTTTTAGGTTTCTTTATAACTCAGGATCTGAGACATGAGTCTGGTATAGCAAAGCCTGTAACCATCAACACCTACCTCAGAAGTGACTGCATTCCAGCTTCAGGGAACTGAATCTCCTCCTCTCTTGTGTTTTGACATCAAAGCAAAAGGTTATTGTGTCAGATACTGAGAGCACCGAAACTTGTGCCCTTGTCAGCATCCCAAATACACTCATTGGAGTTCAGCTAGGACTTGAGCAGGAATGGTGGTTAGAAAGAGAAGTGGAAAGTAATTGACAAGACACACCCTTCCTCTTAGGTCATATTACTGCAAAGGATGCTTGCATGCTGAAGCATCCTTTATGAATAGTGTCAAGGGCCTCTTGTCTAGTCCTTTCCTCTCCAATACAGGGTTCCAGTGAAATTCACAAATTAACGACATTTCCAATGGCTGCACATAGTGACCGAGGAGCAAAGGTTAGGATTGCTTGCATGGAATGCTGTTTATTATCTCTGAAAGCATATCAACTTAGTAGGATAGAATACATTTTCTTTAAGTTCGTCTGCTGATTTGTAACTGAAAAATGGGCTTCCTTGGTAGCTCAGCTGGTAAAGAACCGCCTGTGATGCAGGAGACCCCAGTTTGATTCCTGGATTGGGAAGATCCCCTGGAGGAGAGGATGGCAACCCATCCCAGTATTCTTGCCTGGAGAATCCCCATGGACAAAGTAACCTGGTGGGCTACAGCTCAAGGGGTTGCAAAGAGTCAGACACGACTGACTAAGCATACACACATAAACGCAAAATACATAGTAAAAAGATGGTACTGTTTCCATCACTACTGCTCCAAACCCAAACAACTTAGACAGTATTCTTTGAAACAAAGTTGTAACATAGATAGGTCCTTTTCTTGGTACTAATCAATATTATTTTGACAAGATAATGTACAAAGAACAATAAACTGTAAGGTTCTAATTTGTACTGCTCGAGAAGAAAATAGCTGATATTTAAACTGAGCATAATCTGACTAAATTAGGTAGACTATAAAGAAGTGACTTTTTCATTCAAAGTCATTTTTTGCATAAACACACATCATCTCACTGCAGTACAGAAATTGACCAGGTAGTAAGTAGTCTCCAAGAACCCTTTTCGATATCTGTTTGCAGATGTTCAAAGTTAAAATTTGAAGTCTTGTTATGCAAAAAAAAGTTAGATTCTGTGAAAAATGGAATTTAAACTTAATTCAAAGAGAAAAGAAAAGGAAAATGTTGACTGGACTGGCTTCTTCTAGTTAAATGACTGTTTTATTGAAGACCTAAAAAGTCATACATGCTCCCTGCCACTACATTTGAATTTTCAGTGAAATGATATCACTTTGGTAATTCTAAATTGCTTAAATCAAGGAGTCCACTAACAGCTAGAGTTTTGTTTTCCTTTGTCATCCTTACCATTTACACTCTGTGACTGTCAAATAAGACAACTAGTAACTTCTATGCATAACTTTGCATTGGGACCAGAAGAAATTTAAATGATATATGGTAAAAATTAAAAAAAAAAATCACCTTTAATGAAAGTGGCTGGTGCAGGTACAACTGACTGTCAGCTTAAATGATATTAGCACCTTTCTCAGTATGAAATTTAATTTTCTTTTATATGCTGGCAATGTCTAGTGTCATTTGTTATAAACTGGCTTGTCAGAATTTGGCAGCAAACATGTTAAGAGGTATGCTGAAGTTAACCATAAGGAAGAAAAACTATATTATATCTCAGCAGCATATAGATACCAAGAGACCTTATTCTCTACTGTCAATAGGTCTAAAGTTAATTAGAGAAATAGATTATCTTTGTTTAGTCATAAGAACACTTTTAATTTCCTGAAGCAAAGAAGAAAGTATTTGTTGAAATACATAAAATTAAGAGATAAAGGAATGCAAAATAGAGCAAGAGTTGTTATATGATCATGCTCATCCGTTTTACCTAAATATGACATGATTAGAATGAATATGCAGGCCTAATATATTCCATCTTCAAGATGCCAGTCCTAAACCAGCCACTTCCTATGTTCCACCCAAAGATAAACTATGAATACAAAATAGAAGGAAAATTTGTCGATTTTTTTCACTGCTGAATCTCCAGTAACTAGAGTAGTGACTGACTATATGTAGCAGGTTATAGATAATAATCAATTGTATTCATGAACGAAAGAATGAACAACATGGTATCAGTTGAAATGTCAATTGTGAAGATGTCCCCAACTGAGCAAAAGTGAAACATCAAAAGATAAATCATGGTTATTAAATACCTTATAAATGTATTTTAATCCTACCCTTTCTTCTCCATCGCCCTTGCTTTAATTAGAGCTTAATTATTTTCCACCAGGGACCTTGCAGTGCCTTCATGCATGCTCACAATTTCATCCTCCATATTGCAACTAAAATTATATCTTTTTAACTGTGTATATAGTTCTGCTTTTTTGCCTGCCATGCAGTCCCAGTAATAGAAAGGTTGCCATGAAATTCCTTATCATGGGAGGAATTGCAACGTTGCAGTTGTCTGGCTCCAGCTTAGTTTTCAACTTCATTCTAGCCATAGAGTCATTTCCAAAATACCTAACGCTCTTTCACATTTTTATACTTTTACATGAGCTATGCCCTCCCCTAGAAATTTCTGTGCCCATAAGTCAAATGGCTATTATATTTGTCTTTTAAGTTTAGTTCAAATAATCCCTCTTCTGGAAAATAATTTCCGATAACATTTTCTCCTTTCTCTCAAGGAAATTCAACATTTTCCACCCTATGGTTCTAAAGTACTTCATATAAAGAGTCAACATGCTGTTTGTTATATAATGAAGATGTATTATAAATACTTATAAAAAAGTATTTCATATAAATATGAAATACTAAAAGCTTTAAAATGGATCTCATTTGTTCCCAGGAATTTATACTTAGCACCATATAACTTCTCAAAAATATGTATTGGAATAAACAGTAAGTTTACATGGTCATATAATATTTAAAGTACTTGTATTACACAAAGCTTCCTAAATGCTTCTGATATAAAGAAAATAAAAAGACATAGTCCTTATCCTCAAAGAGTTTAGAATCCAGGAAGAAGATACTCATGCAAATAACCTATGAAGAAGGAAATGGCAACCCACTCCAGTGTTCTTGCCTGGAGAATCCCAGGGACAGGGGAACCTGGTGGACTGCCGCCTATGGGGTCGCACAGAGTCCGACATGACTGAAGCGACTTAGCAGCAGCAGCAGCAGCATCATATTATGGGCTCCCCTGATAGCTCTGTTGCTAAAGAATCTGCCTACAATGCAGCAGACCCCAGTTCAATTCCTGGGTTGTGAAGATACGCTGGAGAAGGGACAGGCTACCCACTGCAGTATTCTTGGGCTTCCCTGGTAGCTCAGCTGGTAAAGAATCTGCCTGCAATATGGAAGACCTAGGTTCAATCCCTGGGTTGGGAAGATCCCCTGGAGAAAAGAAATGCTACCCCCTCCAGTATACTGGCCTGGAGAATTCCACGGACTGTATAGTCCATGGGATCACATAGAGTCTGACACGACTGAGTGACTTTCACTTTCACAACATATTAGAGTTGCAGAAATACAGAAAGGTAGTCAATTCATAGTATGAATAGTATCTTTATCTTGGAGAGAAAGAAAGCTTCACATGAGTGACAACATTAAAATTGAGATTTGAAGATAAAGGAATTTGCCTATTGAGGAAAAAATTCCAAGTAGGTGAATCAAGACCCAAAGAGTTCCATCCAAGGAGGAAAGTGAGCTAGAGAAGTTTCTAATTATTTGATGCCATTCTTATTTCAGTTTGAAGAAATAGATGAGGTATTTAGGATAGGTGATTTTATAATAGTATCCTTACCCTTCAAATTATTTCAGAATGAGCATAAGTCAGATGTCATCATTTAGAAAATAATAAGTTTCAACACTGGCACCTATGATATGAGTTGGTAAAAGTGAAAGTGAAAGTGTTAGTTGCTCAGTGGAACCTAAAGGTAAAAATATTCAGACACCATCACCAGCCTCTTGAGTTTTTAGGGTTCATTCATTTGTTGTGAAATGATTCATTTCCTTATAGGTACTGATTAGCTTGGTTATAACTTAAAAATTTGGCATATATGATTAGAAATGTTAAAACTTAAGTGTATTTATTGTCTATCAACAATCATATGTTGTGAACACAAATCAACTAACAAAGTTAGAGTTGATATATTAATTTTCACCTAAAATTGTAAAATAAAAAATTAATTGTCAAATTGCAAAGTAATTTTGATTCATATACTTGATATATTTGATATTTAAGAAGAATTTGAGTTTATATACCCTTCCTACCTGTTCTCTCAATTTTCTGAAAATAAAAGTGTCCAAAAATATATTTTAAAGCAAATAGCTTAAAAAGATTTTGTTTTTGTTTCTGATGACACATTGAAGAATTTTAAATTTGACAAGAAATCAAAGTTCTTCATTATTCCCCAAAGTTTATTTCCAGTTATATCATCATTCTCATGATATTTTAATAACCTGCATTTTTCCTTGCTAGCTAAAACATTTTAGAATTATTGTTTAATTAAATAAAATTAAAAATCTCTTATTCTGTCTTTTTTTCATTTTGAAATTTAGATCTTGCTGAAATAGTCAATTTTCTCTATGTGAACACTACATATAAGAGAGTTTCTTGGAATCAAAGGAACAAGAGAATTAGAAGCAATTATCTTGCATATTGATCTGGTGATGCTGAGTCAAGGATTTCTGTAGGGCAGTAACTCTCTTCTCTAAGAACATTCAGCTCTTCTGGAAAAGGAGCACTGCCAAATCGTCATGGAACTTTACAGAAAAAAAAAAAAATAACACTAGACAAAAAATTATCTAGATCTCCACATTCTTACTCTGTTAACAAAAAGTTATGAAGCAGCTAGAGACCAAAATAGAGTAATGAATTGAGACTCAAATAAAAATAACAGAAGTTAGAGGAAAACTGAGATCATAGAGTAATAGCATTCATGGCCAAAAATGTTCCTTGTAAGTCTCTGTAAAGCAAACAAACAAAAACAGCAAGTAGGATTCAATCAGGAAGAAAAAAAAAAAAGAACTGGACATTAGATTTGGTCATTGATAACACTTGTGTTCAGAAGTAAAGGAGAAAGGAAGATTTCACTAAGATGAAAGTTATCAATAGAGAACTGAACACGTATGTTTTACTCTTCTTATTAGGGCCCGAAACTATCAAATCTATCATCTGTCTGTCACTGTCTATATATCTATTCATCCTTCTATTACCTATGTATCCAGGCATCCATTCATCCCTCTATCATTATCTATCTAATCTGTCATCCATCTAGAAATAGATAAAACTAGAGAAGGGATGACCATCAGAGGAGAAATTAGATGTTAACATAGTTTGAGATATGGGAAATAGTCAGATAAGCACTAAGTGACATAACTTAGACAAAGCTGAAAACCAGCTACCTGTAGAAGAGGATGGCAAGGTGAAACAAGCTGTCTGTGCTGCAGCAAGAACCTGTGGGAAGATGTCTGATGTGGAGGCACTGTAGGAAGGGTGAGGAGTGGACCTAATGACCAGTTTGCATTAAGGACGAGGTTAAATGTCCAGGTTCACCTTCACGTTATCCCAGACAGACAGGTGAATATATCTTCAAGACTAGGCAAGAGATGAATGATTTATCTTCTGTAAAAACTTAGAATAAACCAAGATACAAGAATGCCAAGGATACCTAAGAGTGAGGGTGAAAAACTGTCCTGACACCAAGGAATTAGGTGAGATTCTAACATTTAACCTGTGATTCTGATCCTAGTTGTCTAAACAACTACTATTGTGTGGATACTATAACACCAGGCAACAGATAGAAAATATATCACTGAAGAAACTGATGAGCTGAAGGGAAAACAAACAAACCTAGAGACACAGACCTTAGGAAATCCAAGTAACTTTACTTATTTCACAAAATTTCACTGTAGAGTAAAGCTGTCGATCAACAAGTCCTCCTTACACATAAGCACAAACAGAATGTCAATAGGGTATTCTATTGTGTGTGTGTGTGTTTCCTTCTGTTGTGTTTTAACTGCCTTGTTGAGATACAATTTGCATACCATAAAATTCACCCATTTGCAGTGTACAATTCAGTGATTTTTAGTGCATTCACAGAGTTGTGAAACCATCAACACAATCAGCTTTTAAAATATTTTCTTTACCCCAAAGGAAACTCTACTCATTAGCTTTCACTTCCCATTTTATCCCAATTCCACCAACCCTAGGCAATCACTAATCTACTTTGTCTCTCTAGATTTGCCAGTTCTTGACATTTCATATAAATGAAATAATATATTATGTGGACTTATGACTAGCTTCTTTTAGTTAAGTGTTTTCAAGGTTCACAGAAAAGCTTTTTAAAATATATGTGACAGCTTTATTGAGATATGATTCACATATCAAACATTTCACCTTCTTGAAGTGTAAAATTCAGTGTTATTTAGTATATTCACAGTTTCATATCTCTCACCACAATACATTTTAAAACATTCCATTAAAAAAATATAATAAAACATTCCATTACTCTAAAAAGGGCTTCCCAGGTGGCTCAAAGGTTAAAGCGTCTGCCTGCAATGCAGGAGACCTGGGTTCGATCCCTGGGTTGGGAAGATCCCCTGAAGAGGGAAATGCCAACCCACTCCAGTACTCTTCCTTGGGGAATCCCATGGAGAGAGGAGCCTGATAGGCTACAGTCCACGGGGTCGCAAAGAGTCGGACATGACTGAGCGACTCATTTCATTTCACTTCACTCTAAAAAGAAGTCCTGTTTACACTAACAGTCACAACCCATTTCTCTTTGACACCTCAATGTCTAGGCAATCACTAACCTGATTCCTGTCTCTATAGATTTGTTTATCCTCAACATTTCATCTTAAATCATACAATGTATGGTCTTTGTGACTGTATTTTTTCACTTAGCATAATGTCTCCATGGTTCATCCACATTGTACCATGTATGAGCAGGAGTCTTTTTTTTTTTTTTCAAATCAAGAATAAGCTTTTTAAGACTTAATTATTCAATTATCATTCAACAGCCAAAGGTCAAAAATTAGTTGATGAAATTTTATGATAATGTTGAAGAAATCTTTTAGAAAGGAGTAAAAATTACAAAGATAGAAAAGGAAAGAGAGGAGTAGAATATTATATAAGATTCCCAATAAACTACTAACAAAAATGGAAAATTGAACCAACAAAAAATGGGAAGAAATTATCAAATACTTTGTACTCAAGGGAATCAAAGAAAATTTAATTCCATATCAAAAGATCACAATAATTGGCCTACATCACAGTTGGAAAAATGATCTTCCCAGGGGCAATCATCCAATGATTCAGAATATATGGACACAGAAAAAAATCCTAAGGGATAAAAATAAGCCAGTCATATATAATACAACAAAAAATATCACCAGCCTGTTCAGTAGTGATACTGAAATTCTGGATACAGTGGTGCAGGCCTTCAGAAGGTTGAGACAAACTGATTTAAAACCCAGAACTCCGTACCCAAATAGCAATTAGAGTTGAAGCCATTGTCAAGCTATTTTCAGATATGTAAATATTAAAGAGACATTTCCATTCCCAGGAATCTATTTTGGGGTGAGCAGGCTCCAAAAGAGAGTGGACTAAGAGACAGAGGCCTACCTAAGTGACTCGGTGGTAATGAATCCACCTGCAAAAGCAAGAGACAGCAGGAGACACAGGACACATGGGTTTGATCCCTGGGTCAGGAAGATTCCCTGGAAGAGGGCATGACATCCCACTCCAGTATTCTTTCCTGAAGAATCCTATGGACAGAGGAGCCTGGTGGGCTATAATCCATAGGGTCGCAGAGCGTCAGACATGACTTAGCACACAGGAAACAGGAAGATGCCTGGATCCAGGACTGGAGGATTAGACAGGAGAGAGAAGGCAAGGACGGAAGATGCACAGTTGAGGAAGGGCACCTAGGACGATGACTGTGGCTAGAGCGAGGTCACACAGGACAGAAGCAGCTTGAAGAGAAGTGAATGGGATAAAAATTTCCTTTCCTGGTGGCTCAGTTGATGAGGAGTTCGCCTGCAATGCAGGAGACCCTGGTTGGATTCCTGGGTCAGGAAGATCTGCTGAAGAAGGGAAAGGCTACCCACTCCAGTATTCTTGGGTTTCCCTTGTGGCTCAACTGGTAAAGAATCTGCCTGCAATGCAGGAGAACTGGGTCTGATCCCCAGGTTGGGAAGATCCCCCAGAGAAGAGAAAGGCTACCCACTCCAGTATTCTGGCCTGGAGAATTCCATGGACTGTGTAGTTCATGGGGTCACAAAGAGTTGGGCACGAATGAGCAACTTTCACTTTGATGTGTTTAACTTCAGGGTGAAGAGTTTCAGAGTTTTTTTCTTGCTGTTGTTGTTTTGTTTTAATATACTGTTAGGATGAAGAAAAGGGAACACTGTGGGTGGATAAGGGCTGGGAATTGGGGTTAACTTTTACCTTCCATAGTGTAAAATAAACAGGTTATTTACAAAGTTTAAAAAATAAAATTAAAAAGTAGCAGTATTAGAACATCATTTAGCAGTAAAGAAGTAAATGCTGTAATAAATAGATACTTTGCAAGAAGTTACCTTTGGGACTCAGAACTCAAAGATGAGGATGAGTTGCTTACAGTAATTTTCTTTTCCATTGTCCTCCCTACTTCTCTTCTCCATCCCACTCCCTCCCTACCTTCCCCCTCTTCCATTCTTTCTTCTAATTTCTCCTTCTCCTCCTCCTTCTCTTCCTTTCATATTTGCCATTCATATTTCAATGCTGCTGCTGCTAAGTCACTTCAGTTGTGTTCAACTCTGTGCTACACCATAGACGGCAGCCTGTCAGGCTCCCTCATCCCTGGGATTCTCCAGGCAAGAACACTGGAGTGGGTTGCCATTTCCTTCTCCAATGTATGAAACTGAAAAGTGAAAGTGGAGTTGCTCAGTGTGTCCGACTCTTAGCGACCCCATGGACTGCAGCCTGCCAAGCTCCTCCATCCATGGGATTTTCCAGGCAAGAGTACTGGAGTGGAGTGCCATTGCCTCCTCCGCATATTTCAGTGAGTTACTTTAAAAATCATACCAGAGATAATCCATCAGAAAACCTATCATTCAATAAAAGAGAAAGAACTGTGCATACATTTTTCAGGTTAAAAAAAAAAAAGAAGTGTTGATTGAAGCAATAAAAACTGTTTTCACACACTTGCGAAGAGTACTAAAAGTTTCATCTAAATTCAACTTGAATTAAGAAAATAGACTTCCAAAAATTAGCTTTCCAACTTCCAACCTAAAATGCTCTGACTACCTAAAATGAATGATTAAGGTGCTTTGTATATTTATGTATATTTATAGACATCAGCTATGCAATAAAATATGTAAGGATACACATCAGATTCACCAGTAAGTTTAAAAAAAAAACACAGTATTGTTGCTACATATTAATGCATCTTTGCCTAGTTATAACATAAAAGGCAAAAACACACTATGCCATGTCCCCCACAAAGACAAAACCACATTCATTGAAGTTTCTCTTGTTTGTTGGGTTCTTGATTACTGTGTAGTGTTTTCCACTTCTATAAGCCAGTTATCAATAACTAAAGAAACCCTCAATAGTTGAAGATTAATGTCTATTTCCTCTGAATTTCAAGTAAAAGAAATTAGGTACTATAGTAAATTATAGTAAATTACATTTTCTGAAGCAGGATAACAATTTGGAAGAGAAAAAAAGAAAAACTAAATCCAACTGTTGAATAACAGCATAGCTTGGTACCTATGACTGCAACCAGAATAATATATAAGCCTGTGTCTCCACTGTGTGGCAGTCAGCTGACTACCTTCCTCAATATTTCTGAAATCATCCATTATTATTCTTTCAATTTTATTATATTTGGTTAACTGCCATTTATTTGTCCTTAATTTCTTTTTAGCTGTCAATATGTCAGTGTCATGAAGAATGAAACTACACACCCACCAGAGAAAAAAAGTGATACAAAAAAAATTACTAATAAGTTCCTTGATGCCTGAAATGAGCAGCTTCAACTTTAGCTTATTTAGTATGGAGACTGAATTCACCTTCTATTGATGAATTGGGAGCATTTACAAATGCGTGGTTAGATACAGGATGCTAAATTAAAATGAGTAGACTGCAAAAAAACAAAGCTGGCAAAGCCAAAGCTATTTTGTTCTCTAAATGGATTTTTCTGTAATTGGGGGAAAAAAAAAAAAAAAACCTAAATTAGTCACATTAATGTAATTCAATCTTAATTATTGCCTTAAGAGTGCATTTAAATATTTATGAACAATTCCTTCCAAATGCTTTGTCAGCTCTATTCCATTAAACAGCATTCTATCAATTGTACTTTTTGAAAATAACTTTGTTTTCTTCACTACACTGTGACTCCTGATATTCAAAAATTTTGTACCTAAGAGCAAAAGGCGTCTGAAGCTGGGGTCATTTAGGAACTCAGATACTGCTGGTTTCTGAGACCCCAGACAGTGGCTCTTGGGTGGGGGTCAGGCATCACACAAAAACTAGAAATGTATGTATAAACTACTTGATCCAGCAGTATTTGTACCTGGATATTAAGTGTTGCTCTTCTGCTCAGCTGAAGGTCACTTACTAAGCTGAGGCCACTTGTCTGTCTCAACACAGAAAGTCAGTAAATGTGTGGAGAAGCAAAAATCAACACATCTTCCTGCTCCCTAGGGGAGTGAAGCTGAACTAATATACACCTGACAACTGTGTCAGATTTAACTTACAAAATGTAACATTATTCCTCTCCCTTCACACTCTTTTAAAGAAAATGGGAGGAAATGCTGGCTGTCATATATTTGAGTTTTATCTCATTTATTTATTAGGATCTATTAAACATAATCAGCTATTTTTAACTGCCTGAAATGAACTATATCATGGGTGTTATCAGAGTCTATCAACCATCATTGTCCTAAATGTCATATTGCCTTCTTATTCTCTGCACACCAACACTTCTCTGTGTGTGCATTGTTTTCATTTACTATCTTTTCAAAATTTCATCTTCAAAATAGAGAGAAAAAGAGTTCTATTCATTATGCAAAACAGAAAAAAAAAAACAGTCTTTGGAAAAGTAACAACTCATTGTATACTTTTTTCATCCAGTACCTTGAATTTACAGAAACAAAAGAGGTAAAGCCTCTATTTTTTTAATGTTGGACATACCTAACTGGTCATAGGGAAAGTAGGAACAACTATTTAAAAAGCAAGTGTTTTTGTGAGTTATAAACTATCACAATTTCTAATCTTGTTCTATCCAGCATATCTTAGCAAATAAGGAACCAATTTTTATTTATAGTCTGAGTAATTACAAATTTCCATCTGAATCTGTTATTTAGACTGTAAAACACCAAGATGCAGATAAAAGAATGAAGCTGACTTATTCACTGCTTTTCTCCTACTTTGGTTTATTTTCTTAGAATAAATCCATTTTATTCAACATTGGAATTCTTAAGAAATAGAAATTCTTTTATGAGGAACTAAGATTTAAAGAATCCTATTCTAAATGAAAGAATCCCACCTTTGCCTCCTGTTTGACTATAGGAAAGCAAAGGTGGAAAATCCATTTGTTCTAGAACATTTACCTACTTTCATTTCAAGTGAAGAGTAAGAAAACCCCTGCCAAACCCTCACTAGAGACTCATTCTGACATGACTCTGATACATCCCCACCAGTGATTCAGGCTTGGCCCATGAAAACCTCCATGTACAAACAGATTCATGTCAGCTTGGTCAGACCAAGAGCACAAGAGTTTCAAACAAGGAACAGTGATTCTTTCCCTCTTCTGTTAAAGCTGACTACTTGGAATGAAGGTAGGAGAAATGTGTCTTACTTAGTTTTCTCTAAATCTTTAAAATTTTATCTTGATTGAATAAAAATGATAAATCATCTAGTTATTGCAGTATAATAATAGAGTGTTTGAGCATACATAAACACAGCAGATGTAAAGTCCCTTTTATTTAATCATGTCCGCAGAGCATCATTAAGAAACACCCAAATTATAGCTATGCCTGATCTCAGTAAGTTTCATCCAGCTAAACTACTGCAATGAAGGAATCTTAACCTCTCCTTCTTTTCATTGTTATTGTGTTTTTATGCAAATCTGTACCCACCTTTTCCCCCTCAAATTACTACCTTTACACAAATGTAGTCAAACTCTATTACACCACATAGTGGAATGCTGAAAATGTCATGATGACTTCCCATATGTACCTCAATTGATTTCTCAATGTTTTAAAAGCTCAACTTAATTTCTTGTATTTTCAACATTTGGCACCAAAAATAAATATTCTCTAATCAAAACTAAATTGACTTAGGTTGTCAGCATTTCAAGAAGCAGATTTTAAGTCCGTTTCAAATCTCATCAGCTAAATTCATTTGTATGATGTATATCTATATCTAGCGATATGTTTTGTCAGTAATTTAAACATCTAAGTGACCCAGAAAACAAAGGACACAAATATATATAATATATTGTGGGGGCCTACGTGGGAAAACTTAAAAAAAAGGGGCTAGCTTTTGTGGTAGGAAACTAAGATGGCTTGGGTGGAAGAGATAGGGGCGTGGTCTATGTTACAGTTTTTGATTGGCTCTCTTGATTTCCGTGCACGTGGACAGTGCATGATCACCATAGACTCCTGTTACAATGAGCGTGACGACTTGACCTTTAACGTGATTGGTGCAACCATGGCATATTATAATTTGACCTTTAACGTGATTGGTGTAACTATGTCATATTACAATTTGACCTTTAACGTGATTGGTGTAACTATGGCATATTACAATTTGACCTTTAACATGATTGGTGCAACTATGGGAGGTCCCTCTCAGAACCCCCTTGCTTGTCTATATAAACCAAGAGTTTGTGGCAATTAAGCCGAACTGCTCAGACAGAACCCCTGTTGCGTCTGATTGTCTCTCGCTCGCTGAGGGGTTGGGTTGGTGGACAGCAGACTCACCTCTCCTTGGGACCCCTCGGCTTTGCTGAGGGAAGTTCCACTGCCTCTCTCTTTCTGTGGAGCGCCGCCCCCCCCTGCCCCCCCATATATATATATAATTAAATAAATATATAATTAATATATAATATATATAAAGTGAAAGTGTTAGTTGTTCAGTTGTGTCTGCCTTATTGTGACCCCACAAACTTGTAGCCTGCCAGTGGTCTGTGACCATGGAATTCTCCAGGCAAGAATACTGGAGTGGGTTGCCATTCCCTTCTCAAGGAGATCTTACCAACCCAGGGATTGAACCCACATCTCCTGCACTGCAGGCAGATTCTTTACTGCCTGAGCCACCAAGGAAGTGTATATATATAAGCCTAGGTTATCTATATTTTCATACATAGTTTTCTGTTCACATAGGTCATAATATATTTGAAACAGGTATGAAAGTACAATTAAAGAAAAGGCAATATTTCTACTTTACATGGAATTTGAATTTCATATTTCAGATATTTTAACAGCCTAGCAAGTTAATTTATGGTTCTCATCGATTATGAACAAATTGAATACCATTTTAAAAGTGGAAATTAGTATTAATTGTAGGCTTTCTAGCATATATTCTGCCTTTTGAATAGATTGTGAGTGTTGCTTCAGTTATATATTCTAGGGTTTTCTTGTATTATTTCAGTTTACAAGAAAATATATATTATTAGTTAAAACAACCATTTCACATTAAGTCAGGCATCATTTTTCTTGTTATGCAGGTGGGGAGACTGGCTGAAAGGTTGAATCCAAAACAATAGACCCAAAGAAACACACTGCCAAAACTCAGTATCCTACAATAATATTAATAATTTTTTGTTCTTACTCTTAATTACACAAAGTGGTAAAAATTTAGATATTATAAACCGTAGAACACATGTTCTGGTGGGAGGTGGAAATATAGCACTGGAACATAGAGCAGTGATTAGGAATCATCATATAGATTTTGTACTTTGAACTTTCACGACTCGTAAGTCTATCCTGAAGTTTAAAAATGTGAGCAAATTTGAATGTATAACACAGAAATAGTAGGCATTGAGGGTTTGAGTTTAGGGTTTATGACTTAATGCTCAGATTAAAATACTTAGAAGAAAATTTTAAAGGCAGTAATCATACTCCCTTCTGTTTATACATATGTGAATTAGATTTAAAATGAGTTGAAAGAAGAAAAGAAAGCAGGAAAGCAAGAGAAAGTGAGGAAGCATGTGAACAATACACAGCTTTCTAGTCTCAAGTGACAAGTATGGGTCCTTTAATTTGAACTGATGTGAATTCCAATCCCAAAGAAAGGCAATGTCAAAGATTTTTCAACTACCCAACAATTGCACTCATCTCACATGCTAGCAAAGTCATATTCATATTCTCCAAGCCACGTTTCAACAGTACATGAACCCTGAATTTTCAGATGTTCAAGCTGGATTTAGAAAAGGCAGAGGAACCAGAGATTAAATTGCCAACTTTCATCAGATCATAGAAAAAAGCAAGAGAGCTCCAGAAACATATCTACTTCGCTTTATTGACCATGCCAAAACCTTTGACCGTGTGGATCACAACAAACTGTGGAAAATTCTTAAATATATGGGAATACCAGACCACCTTACCTGCCTCCTGTGAAATCTGTATGTAGGTTAGGAAGCAACAGTTAGAACTGGACATGAAACAACAGACTGGTTCCAAATTGGAAAGGAGTATGTCAAGGCTGTATATCGTCACCCTCCTTATTTAATATATATACAGAGTACATCATGTGAAATGCTGGGTTGGATGAAGTGCAAGCTGGAATCGAGACTGCTGGGAGAAATATCAATAACCTCAGATATGCAGATGACACCACCCTTAGGGCAGAAAGCAAAGAACTAAAGAGTCTTTAGATGAAAGTGAAAGAGGAGAATAAAAAGTTGCCATAAAACTCAACATTCAAGAAACTAAGGTCATGGCATCTGGTCCCATCACTTCATGGCAAATAGATGGGGAAACAATGAAAACAGTGTCAGACTTTATTTTCTTCGACTACAAAATCACTGCAGATGGTGACTGCAGCCATGAAATTAAAAGACGCTTACTCCTTGGAAGAAAAGTTATGACCAACCTAGATAGCATATTCAAAAGCAGAGACATTACTTTGCCAACAAAGGTGCGTCTAGTCAAGGCTATGGTTTTTCCAGTGGTCATGTATGGATGTGAGAGTTGGACTGTGAAGAAAGCTGAGTACCGAAGAATTGATGCTTTTGAACTGTGGTGTTGGAGAAGACTCTCGAGAGTCCCTTGGAATGCAAGGACATCCAACCAATCCATTCTAAAGGAGATCAGTCCTGGGTGTTCTTTGGAAGGACTGATACTAATGCCAAAACTCCAATACTTTGGCCACCTCATGTAAAGAGTTGACTCACTGGAAAAGACTCTGATGCTGGGTATGACTGGGGGCAGGAGGAGAAGGGGATGACAGGATGAGATGGCTGGATGGCATCACCGACTCGATGGACAAGATTTTGGGTGAACTCCGGGAGTTGGTGATGGACAGAGAGGCCTCACGTGCTGCAATTCGTGGGGTCTCAAAGAGTTGGACATGACTGAGCAACTGAACTGAACTGAACTGAACTTTAGTTTCTCTTAATAGAATCTTGCCAGCTGCTGTCATTTGCAAAATCACAGTGTATCTAAACATCCATTAAAGCTTCTTCTCATTCCATTTCACATTTTGAAATTATTCTTTTTGAACCTGATATATCACAGGAAAAGATAAATAAATTTCTATAGAGAGTCTTGCACTTTAAAGAGTGCATCTATTTTCTCAGAGTTTAGTACTATTGATGATTTTTAAATGTGTTTTCTTTGACAGGGAGAATGAGGACATTAATGGAACATTTTTTTACTAAGGTTATAGCACAGGGATTCCCAGGTGGTGCTAGTGGTAAAGAACCCAGAGACTTAAGAGATGCTGGCTTGATCCCTGGGTTGAGAAGATCCCCTGGAGGAGGGCATGGCAACCCACCGTACTATTTTTGCCTGGAGAATTCCATGAACAGAGGAGCCTGGTGGGCTATGGTCCACGTGGTCACAAAAAGTCAGACATGACTGAGTAAATAAGCACAGCACATATGTGCATGTGCATGTGTGTGTGTATCTACAAACACAATATCTTCTTTATCCATTCTTCTGTCGATAGACATTTAGATTGTTTCCATATCTTGGTTATTCTAAATAACACTGTTATGCTCACTGGAGTGCATGTTTTCAAATTAAGGTTTTTATCTTTTCTGGATGTACCCTCAGCAGTAGGATTGCAGAATCATATGGTGCCTATTTTTAGCCTTTAAGGAAGTTCTGTACTGTTCTCCATAGTGCCTGCACCAATTTACATTCTCACTAAGCGAGCGAGAGAGTTGCCTTTTCTGCAAACCCTCTCCAGCATTTATTATTTTTAGACATTTTGATGATGGTCATTCTGATTGACGTGAGGCAGTACCTCACTGTAGCACTGGACATGAAACAACTGATTGGTTCAAAATTCGGACAGGAGTTTGACAAGGCTATATATTGCCATTATGCTTGTTTAACTTATATGCAGAATTCACTTCAGTTAAGTCCCCCAGTCATGTCCAACTCTTGTGACCTTATGGACTACAGCATGCCAGGCCTTCCTGTCCATCACCAACTCAGAAGTTTACTCAAACTCATGTCCATTGACCTGGTGATGCCATCCAACCATCTCATCCTCTGTCATTCCCTTCTGCTTTCAATCTTTCCCAGCATCAGGGTCCTTTCAAATAAGTCAGCTCTTCACATCAGGTGGCCAAAGTATTGGAGTTTCAGCTTCAGCATCAGTCCTTCCAATGAACACCCAGGACTGATCTCCTTTCGGACAGACTGGTTGAATCTCCTTGCAATTCAGGGGACTCTCAAGAGTCTTCTCTAACACCACAGTTCAAATCATCAATTCCTCACTGCTCAGCTTTCCTTACAGTCCAACTCTTACATCCATACATGACCACTGGAAAAACCATAGCCTTGACTAGATGCACCTTTGTTGGCAAAGTAATATCTCTGCTTTTCAATATGCTGTCTAGGTTGGATATAACTTTTCTTTCAAGGAGCAAGTGTCTTTTAATTTCATGGCTGTAATTACCATCTGCAGTGATTTTGGAGCCCCCCAAAATAAAGTCTGACACTGTTTCCACTGTTCCTCCATCTATTTGCCATGAAGTGATGGGACCGGATGCCATGATCTTAGTTTTCTGAATGTTGAGATTTACGCCAACTTTTTCACTGTCTTCTTTCACTTTCATCAAGAGGCTGTTTACTTCTTCACTTTCTGCCATAAGGGTGGTGTCATCTGCATATCTAAGGTTATTGATATTTCTTTCAGTGATCTTAATTCCAGCTTGTCCTTCATCCAGCCGAGTGTTTCTCATGATGTACTCTGAGTATATCATGGGGAAATGGCAACCCACTCCAGTACTCTTGCCTGGAAAATCGCATGGACAGAAGAGCCTGGTAGGCCACAGTCCGTGCGGTCGCAAAGAGTTGGACATGACTGAGTGACTTCACCTTACCTTACTTTGAGTATAAGTTAAATAAGCAGGGTGATAGCACACAGCCCTGATGTACTCCTTTGCCAGTTTGGAACCAATCTTGTTTCATATTTGCTTGTAACTGTTGCTTCTTGACCTGTATACAGGTTTCTCAGAAGGTAGGTAAGGTGGTCTCATGTTCCATCTGTTTAAGAATTTTCCACAGTTTGTTGAGACCCACACAATCAAAGATTTTAGTATAGTCAATGAAGCAGAAATAGATGTTTTCTAGAACTTTCTTACTTTTTTTGTGATCCAGAAGACGTTGGCAGTTTGATTTCTGATTCTCTGCCTTCTTTAAATCCAGCTTGTTCATCTAAGTCATAGTTTCACACATAGTTGAAGCCTAGTTTGAAGGATTTTGAGCATGACCTTGCTAGCATGTGAAATTAGTGCAATTGTATGGTAGTCTGAACATTCTTTGGGTTTGCCTTTCTTTGGGATTGGAATGAAAACTGCTCTTTACCAGTCCTATGGCCATTGTTGAGTTTTCCAAATTTCCTGGCATGCTGAGTGAAGTGCTTCAATAGCATCAGTTTTTAGGATTTGAAATAGCTCACCTGGAATTCCATCACCTCCACTAGCTTTGTTCATAGCAATGCTTCTTAAGGCCCACTTGACTTCAGACTCCAGGATGTCTGGCTCTAGGTAAGTGACCACACCATCATGGTTATCCAGGTCATTAAGACCTTTTTCATAGTGTTTCCATGTATTCTTGCCACCTTTTCTTAATCTCTTCTTCTTCTGTTAGGTCCTTGCCATTTCAGCCCTTAATTGTGTCTGTGTTTGCAAGAAATATTCCCATAGTATCTCAAGTTTTCTTGAAGAAATCTCTAGTCTTTCCCATTCTATTGTTTTCCTCTATTTCTTTGCATTGTTCACTTTAGAAGGCTTTCTTATCTTTCCTTGTTATTCTCTGGAACCCTGCATTCAGTGAGTATATCTTACTCTTTCTCCTTTGCCTTGCACTTCTCTTCTTTTCTCAGCTATTTGGAAGGCCTCTTTAGAAAACTATTTCCCTTCTTGGATTCCTTTCCCTTGGGGATTGTTTTCATCACCACCTCCTGTATATTGTTGCTAACTTTCATCCGTAGTTCTTCAGCCATTCGGCCTACCAGATCTAGTCATGGCAAATAGAAAGTGAAAAAGTGGAAGCAGTGAAAGATTTTATCTTCTTGGCCTCAAAAATCACTGAAGACAGTGACTGCGTCCATTAAATGAAAAGAAGCTTGTTCCTTGAAAGAAAAGCTATGACAAACCTAGACAGCATATTTAAAACAAAGACATCAACTTCCCGACAAAGGTCCATATTGTCAAAGCTATTGTTTTTCCAGTCATCCAGTAGAACTGGATAAAGAAGGCTGAGCACTGAAGAATTGATGTTTTTGAATTGTCATGCTGAAGAAGACCCTTGAGCATTTCCTTGGACTGCAAGGAGACCAAACCAGTCAATTCTAAAGGAAATCAACAGTGAGTATTCATTGGAAGGACTGTTGCTGAAGCTGAAGCTCCAATACTTTGGCCACCTTATGTGAAGAGCCAACTCATTAAAAAAATATCCTGATGAAAGATTGAAGGCAGGAGGAGAAGGGGATGGCAAAGGATGAGATGGTTGGATGGCATCACCAACTCAATAGACATGAGTTTGAGCAAGCTCCAGGAGATGGTGAAGGATAGGAAAGCCTGGCATGCTGCAGCCCATGGGGTTGCAAAGAGTCAGACATCACTGAATAACTGAACAACAACAGTAACAACAATTAGTAATGTTGATCCTCTTTTCATGTTTCTTTTGGCCATCTGTATTTTCTCCTTAAAGAAGTGTCCATTTAGGTATTATGCCCATTTTTTGTTTGGGTTCTTTGGTTTTTAATTTTACTTTTTATTTTTTGGTTGAACTGTATGAACTGTTTGTATTGTTTGGAAATTAATCCTTTGTTGGTGATATCATTTTCAAAATTTTTTTCCTATTCTGTAGGTTGTCTTTGCGTTTTTGCCGTGCAATAGTTTTAATAAGTCCTATTTGTTTATTTTTGTTTTTATTTTTATTATTCTAGGAGACATTTAAAAAATTGTTGAGATTTATGCCAAAGAGTGTTCTGCCTATGTTTTCCTATAGGCATTTTATAGTATTGGCCTTACATTTAGGTCTTTAATCCATTTTGCATTTGTTTTGCTATGCGGTTAGAGAATCTTCTAATTTCATTCTTTTACATGTAACTGTTAAGTTTTCCCAACAGCATTTGTTGAAAAGAAGCTGCATTTTATATTCTTTTCTTCTTTGTAGTAGATTAATTGATCATAAGAATGTGGATTTATTTCTGCATTTTCTGTCCTGTTGTATTGATCTATGTATCTTTTTTCTTTTTATTATTTTTTTTCTTTTTTTTACCAGTACCATACTCTTTTGTAGCTCAGCTGATAAAGAGTCTACCTGCAATGCAGGAGACCTGGGTTCGATCCCTGGGTTGGGAAGATCTCCTGGAGGAGGGAAAGGCTACCCACTCCAGTATTCTGGCCTGGAGAATTCCATGGAGTGTATGGTCCATGGAATCACAAAGAGTCAGATACGACTGAGCAACTTTCATTTTCACCATACTCTTTTTATACTGTAGCTTTGTTTTGTAGTCTGAACTCATGGAGACTGATTTCTCCAGCTCTATTCTTTCTCAAAAATTCTTTGGCTATCTGGGGCCTTTTATGTGTCCACACACATTTTTAAAAAATTGTGTCCTAGTTCTATGGAAAATGGCTTTGGTAGTTTGATAGAGATTGCTTTGAATCTGTAGATTGCCTTGAGTTTTATAGTCATTTTAATGGACCTGATTCTTCCAACTCAAGAATACAGTGTATCTTTCTTAGAAAGGTACAATCTCCCAACATTGATCAAGGAAGAAATACAAATATGAGCAGACCAAGTACCAGTACTAAAATTGAATCAATATTTTTAAATTTTCAAGAAGCAGAAGTCCAGAACCAGTGACTTTAGAGGAGCATTCTACCAAACATTTAGATAAAAATTAACACTTATCTTTCTTAAACCACACCTAGAAACTGGAGTGGAAGGAACACTCCCAAACTCATTCCATGAGGCCACCGTTACCCTGATATTTTACCAAAAACAGACAGATACCACACAGGCCAATGTCACTGATGAACATAGATGCAAAAATTCTCAACACAGTATGAGAATGTATGGAGCACACCAACTCCAATTATACATTAAAAAGATTATATGCCATGATCAAGTGGAGTCATCACAGAGACGCAAAATTTTTCCATATCTGCAAATTAGTTAGTGTGATATGCCACATTATCAAATTGAAGAATAAAAACTATCTGATGACCTCAGTAGATGCAAAAAAAGCTTTTGATAAAAGTTCAACATCCATTTCTAATAAAAATCTCCAGAAAGTGGGCATAGAAGGAACACACCTCAACAGAATAATAATATATAACAGATTCACAGTTTATATCCTACTCAATGGTGAAAAGTTGAAATCACTTCATCAAAGATCAGGTTAAGACAAGGATGTCCACTCTCATCACTTTTATTCAACTTGGTTTTGGAAATCCTAGCCTTAGCAATCAGAAAAAGAAAAAAAAAAAAAGGAATTCAAATTGAAAAAGAAGTAACACTGTCATTGTTTTCAGATGACATAGAAAATCCTAGAGACACTACCAGAAAAATACTAAACCTCATCAGTGAATTATATAAAGTTGCAGGATACAGAATTAATATACAGAAATCTGCTACATTTCTATACACTAGTAATGAAATAACCCAAAGAGAAATTAAGGAAACAATCCTATTTACCGTTGCATCAAAAACCAAAAAACTAAAACAAAGGAAACAAAGACCCTAAGAATAAACCTACCTAAGGAGACAAAAGACTTGTACTCCAAGAACTACAAGATGCTGGTGAAAGAAACTGAAGATGACACAAACACACAAACAGGTAGAAAGTTGCTACTTTTTTTTTTCTGTTTAAAATTTGGTATGATTATGGAGGATTTAAGTGTATAAATACATATTTATTGTATAATATGCTCTAGAAAGGCATTCTAGCTACCCCTCCCCACTTGACTCAGTTAATCTTCCTGAATTAATTTGTTTCAAAAGAGCCATGTGTGATTCTGTAATAATGACATCAGAAACCTGAAGATTCACCATTAAAACAAATAGTGAAAATTACAAACAGCAACAGCAAAGAATACAAAAACTTATATGGTCTTTTTGAGAGAGCCCAAATGTCAGACTTAATAGTCAAAGACTTCAAATGAGCCATTATGAATATTCAATGAATAAATAAAATTATGCTTTGAAAATGTAAAGGAAAGTATAATGATAATCTCTCATCCTGTGGAGAATATCAAGAAAGATATATAAATTATATAAATGAATCAAACTAAAATTCAGTAGTTAAAATTTAAAATAATTGAAATGGGAAGCTCAATAGAGGTATACGCAGCAATAAATTTAAATTGGTTGAAAAAAAAATCAGTTAATTTGAAGATAGGTCAAAAAAGATTATGCAATAAAGACAAAGTGAAAAAGGAGTGGATAAAAAAGGATAAATCCTCAGAGAAATGTGGGCCAACATTACAGGTTTCAACATACAAATAATGAGCCTACCAGAAAAGGAGAAAGAGAAAAAAAAAATTAAATTGATGGCTGAAAACTTTACAAATTTGATAAAATCATTAACCTGCACATGAAGAAGTTCAATAAACTCCAAGTAGGACAAACACCAAGAGATCTATACCTAGACACACGCCAGTAAAAGTGCCTGAAGAGAAAGGTAAAGAAAAAGTTTTGAAAGAAGCTAGGGACAAGCAATTCATTTTGTACAAAATAACTTGATAATATTTTTGACTGACTTCTCATCAGAAACTATGGAAAGCAGAAGTTAAGGGATTATATCTTCAAAGTGCTGAACACTTCATATCCAGTAAAGAAATAATAAAATGATGTTATTTTGATTTAAAAAATGCTTGTGAGTTTAAAATTCAAGAGCATATCAAAGATTCAGTTTCAAAGAAATAGATATTCTACCTTTTTAGCTTCTTTTTAATGAGTATGGAGAAAATATTGCCACCTAACTTATAAAGGCATATGCCTTGAACAATAAAACATCATGTATGAACACACTTAATAGGTAATGCCTAGGTCTATGGAGAAATAAAGAGATTTGTAATGAGACAATGTAGTCGTGAGCAACATCACAGACAGTTTCTTGCCGACAGAAACACTAAGATTTAATCATTCAAAGCTGCTTTTGCAGCCGCTGCCAAAGCCTATTAGCTTCACCATCAGGGAGCTTGATGCTTGTCAAGACCGCAAGAAAAGCAATGAAACTGCTGCCAATGCACTGCTTGCCGACAGAGGATGATCGTAATACACCATTTGTTGTACTTCCGCTCTTGTTTAGTCCTGTGTTATCTATAGAACTTACTGAGCCTCTCTATCACTACAAAAGGACTTCTAGTGGGAAACGATTGCTGTTAAGTTAGGAAAACAGAAAAGCCTATGATTCTTCAGAGTTTAATGAATGAAGCAGTTAATCAGAAACTTTCTACTGAGTAAAGCACATACTATTTTCATCATAATATCAAAAGTTACTAAGCTTTAGAGGAACATAAGTAAAATATTTTGACTTGAAAATGAGTAGGTGATAATAAGATTTCCATGGTTTATACCTAGTCCTATATATTTATATCTAATCCTGTGTATAGTTTCTCAACTTCTAATTCATTAACATCATTGTAACTCAATAATTATTTATTAAATAATTTATCAAATTAATATATCAGTGATTCCATATTATGATTCTTATTTGTGCTGCAAGGATGGAACAATAGAGACAAATTTGACAAATGAGGACAAGAGATGGATCAATAATTTTGTTCAGGGAAAACACACATAAAGATCAAATAGGTTGTGTGTATTAGTCGCTCAGTTGTGTCCAACTCTTTGTGACCCCATGGACTGTAGCCTGCCAGGCTCCTCCATCCATGGGATTTCCAGGCAAGAATACTGGGATGGGTTGCCATTTCTTCTCCAGGCATCTTCCCGGGGATCGAACCTGGGTTTTCTGCATTGCAGGCAGCATCTTTACCATCTAAGCTACCAGAGAAGTTTATCTTCACCCTAAATGAAAGTGAGTACTTGATGAGACAGTGGCTTTTAATTTAAACCTTTGCCAGAAGGGAGAAAAAAAAAGAATCCATCATATGACTGAGTCTCAGAGACCAGAATGTAAAAGCATTACACTGCTCTAATTAAAAAAAAAAAAAAAAAAGGAAAATTTCCCCCACCCATTATTTCAGCAGTTTTTAAGTATCTAATCAGTTTGTGGCACCAGTAAGGTTTTAAATTGCAAATCAGTCCATCCTTAGCCTGAAAACAAAATAGTTGCATAAGATATTGACTTACTCATATTTTAGGTGAAATCATTCAAATACCTGTTTTGGAAATGTTTTAGAAATTCCAGCATTAAATTTTGCTTGATCTGGGGAAGTAACATTTAATTTACTCAATGGTGCTACTAATTTTCACATTTCTCAGTGCTGTAGTCTGGAAAGAATATGACTTTTCAGTCAGGAGAATTTAGATTTGATTCTAGGCTCCAGCCCTTAGGTGTTCCCTGTAGTGCAAATAGGAAAGAATCTGCCTGCAATGCAGGAGACCTGGGTTTGATCCCTGGGTTGAGAGAATCCCCTGGAGAAAGGAATGGCAATCCACTCCAGTATGCTTGCCTGGAGGATCCCATGGACAGAGGAGCCTGGGGGCTACAGTTCGTAGGGTCACAAAGAGTAGGACACGACAGCGACTAACACCACTACTACTCCAGCCTTTATATCTTGCACAATTCAGGCCATAACTTTTAACTTCTCCAAGTGTTAGTAACTTCATCTATAAAATATAGAAAGCAGCAGTTCATGTAAACTTTTGATTAAAGTTGAAATAAAGTATTGCATATTGAAGGGCTGGATATAGTATTTGTTTCATATGTATTGGATTTTTGCTGCTTTCAATCAACCTCTTCACAGAAATAGATATCTAATGACATACTATATAAACACAATAATTTGTAAGAACTCACTATCGAGATCTTTGTGTAAGTACTTCAAATATTATTATGTAACAAAATCAGAGAGGATATATTTCTTCCTTTACATATATTAGATGTTTTGTAATGTGAAGTGCTAAGGGAAATACCACAAATCTTGCTATTATGCTAAATCTTGGAATAATTAAACACACACACACACTCACACTCACTAGACCTTACCAATTTATTCAACTACAGGTATAAAATTATTAACATAGTGTAGTAGGCAGAATAATGCCCCCCCAATTATTAACATCCTAATTTCTAGAACCTGAGCATATGTTTCCATAGATGGCAAAAGGGACTTACAAAGTCCACAGGATTTGGTTGTCAATAACCTTCAGATGGAGAGATTATTCTTGATTATCCATATGAGACCAATCCAATCACATAGGTCATTTTTGAATTGTATTATCACTTGGGACAATAATTTTTATGTCTCGTTTAGTACAAATAATATTATTTTATAATTTACCAATTGGATATATATCTGCACTTTTGAGAGCAGTATAATACATTCTTCCCTTATGACTCAGATGGTAAAGAGTCTGCCTGCAATACAGGAGACCTGGGTTCAATCCATAGGTTGGCAAGATCCCCTGGAGAAGGAAATGGCAACCCACTCCAGTATTCTTGCCTGGACAATCCCATGGATGGAGGAGCCTGGCAGGTTACAGTCCATGGGGCCACAAAGAGTCGGACACAACTGAGCGACTAACACATGCGTAGTACACTAAACATCTTATTTACTACTTCTCAAGTGTAAAAAAAAGAAAAAAAGTGAAGAGAAAACAGTGTCCTCTCCATGATGAGTGACAGCCATAGTCCAAACACTTGATCTGCTGATCACACTTTCTATCCTCTCTCCAGAGAATCCTGAGATTCTCCGTGTTTGGACTGGTGCACCATGCTAAGTGCTGACGTTGGAGAATTCAGTGTGGTACAGACACATTGTTCAGTGCTTAAAAAAGCTCCTTTTGGTAAAGAAGAAAATGTGTTCATGCAAGGATTCCTTAAGGAAATGCTTCTCCAATTGAGGAGAAAAAGAGCTAAACCAACAACGACAAAACTGAC
The DNA here is from genome assembly GCF_014754425.2 of Oryx dammah. Taxonomy (NCBI): domain Eukaryota; kingdom Metazoa; phylum Chordata; class Mammalia; order Artiodactyla; family Bovidae; genus Oryx; species Oryx dammah. The sequence continues at coordinate 8,259,198 of NW_024070187.1, forward strand.
AAGCAAAAAAGATTAGACCTAGGATTTAGTAAAGCAATGTTGTTTATAAGAAGTAAAAAATGTAAAATGTTAAAATGCAGATCATTGAATTGTTGATCTTAACCCAGAAATTATATGCACTGGGGTAATCTAAAGAGAGAGTCTTCTAGGAAGAATAGCCTTTCTAAATATGTCTCTCAAGCAGCAGATTCCAGATGGCATTTTACCGCACTTACAAAACAAGAACACTGGCAGCTCTGTGAGAGCACCTTATCCTAGCAGCCCCTCTTATAGTGCATTTCATGGATTTCCTTCATCTTTATCATCCACTCAAGAGTCTTTTCATAAGATATTTGCTCTGGGCATTCAAGGTAGATGGAAGCAAAGTGAGAGAGATTGGTGTCCAAAAGAGTAAGAGAAGTGGGAAGCTAAGTTGACTACTCATCTCAAATATAATTATTTATACTTATTATGATGCATGATATTATTCATGTTTTATACTTTACAAATGCAATCTTATCTGTCCTCTGATCTTAAATTGTCAGAAATTTTTTCATAATTAATTGCATAGTATGCATAAGGATAATTTTATTATGTGAACCTAATTACCAGTTCAACATTCTCTTTTACCACATTTCTTTCATCCTAAATGCTGAAGAAGCTGAAACATTTGTAGTTCACTAACAAATATCTTACCTCTGTGATGTTCCTCTTCCTTCTTAATCATCTAAAAATCATGTAATACTCCTTTTATGACTGAGGTTTATGACTCCTGTGGGAGGACTTTTACCCAACACAGATTTAAGCTTCTGTTTCCCTGTACAAATTTTTAGCTGTGTACATACAGTCATCAAATATTTTTTAATATTGCATCATGTCATATGCCTGTCAGGCTCCTACTGGAAACCACTGTGGGTATAGATAACATGGTTTTTGTAGTATTTTTTAAATGTTGCTCAAGGCTGAATAAATACACAGTTGTTGAAGAATGAATAAATTGTTTACTCATATAGGAAAAAGATGGAGGTAAGTTATAGTGAGTCTTAGCCAAACTGTAGGTCAAATGTTAGAGTCCAGTCATCATTGATTTTTAGTCAGAAACAAATAATAGTAAACTGATTGTTCTTAGGACTCTCAGTCTTTGGAGGCAAATGAGTCACTATAATAATAATAATGCAAGTAACTTGCTCTTTAAAATTTTTATTTTATTTTGAATTATAGCTGATTAATAATGTTGTGATAGTTTCATGTGGGCAGCAAAGAGACTCAGCCATACATATACAGGTACCCGTTCTCCCCCAAATTCTCCTCCCATTGAGGCTGCCAAATAACATTGAACAGAGTTTTCTGTGCTATACAGTAGGACCTTGTTGATTATCCATTTTAAACATAGCAGTATATACATATCAGTCACAAATTCCCTAACTATCTCTTCCCCCATCCTTCTCCCTGGCAACCATAAGTTCATTCTCTAAGTTTGTGAGTATATTTTGTGTTTTGTAAATAAATTCATTTGTATCATTTCTTTTTAGATGTCACATGTAAGGGGTGCCATGTACTATTTCTCCTTCTTTGCCTGACTTACTTCATTCATTGTGACAATCTCTAGATCCATCCTTGTTATTGTAAATGACATTATTTCATTCTTTTTAATGGCTGAATAATATTCCATTGTGTAAAAGTATCACATCTTCTTTATCCAGTCCTCTGTTGACATTTAGGCTGCTTCCATGTCTATAAATAACTTGCTCTTATCTCCGTACATTTGGGGAAATTATCCAGCCTCTTCCAGTGTCTGTGCCCAAGTATTTCTCAGTCATTCCAGGGAATGGCCCACTTGGGCTCCCAACTTTCTTTACATTTACCTTGACACTTCTACTCTTACCCTGCTCTCCTGTTCCAGCTTCCCCTTTGCAGTATCTTCTTCTTATGAATATACTGGAGTGTATTTCACTGCTGCCATTCCTGATAGCACATACCATGTAAAATCACCAGGAATATTAGCTCTCAAGGGTCCCACAACCATACTCTTCAAACTTCAAAGAAGTGTAGTGATGAGGATGAACTCTTTAAATTTTTACTCCATGCTCTCTTTTGAGCACACTGGGCAGCACTATGATTCCTAGTCCGCCACCATAACTCAGGGAGTTCTCCAGGAAACAGTGCTTTCAGTCTCTGCTGTTCTTGACATGGACTCAAAGTGTAAGAAAAAGAAAAGTCTAGAAAGATGAGAAAGTTAACACCCTAGTGGTCTCTTGGCCAGTAAAGACCTTGAGTTGCTGTAACAAAGTATCACAGACTGGGTAACTTAAAGCATCAGGAATTTCTTGTCTCTTAATTTCAGAGGGCGGAGTCCAGCATGAAGGTTCCAGAAGGGCCGTGCTCCCTCTGAAGCCACCAAGGAAGACTGTTCCAAATCCCACTCCTAACTCCTGAGAACCTCAGATATCCTTTGACTTTTACATCCTTCATTCCAATCCTCCTTCTTCACAAGATACTCTTCTAGTATGTCTTCACATTGTCTTTCCTCTATATTTGCACCCAAAGTTCTCCTTTTTATAAGGACACCGGTTATATTGGATTAGGACCAACTCTTGAGAACTCATCTTAGTCTAGTTAACCTTGCAAAGACCCTATTTCCAAATAAGGTTCCAATCTGAACTACGGAGGGTCAGGTTTGCAATATAGCTTTCATGGGAGACTCAGTTCAACTCAAATGCTTCTAGACATTCTTTCCTTCCCCTACAACCACATAGATCTTCAGTTCAGTTCAGTCTCCAGTTGTATACAACTCTTTGCGACCCCAGGGACTGCAGGACGCCAGGCATCCCTGTCCATCATCAACTCCTGTAGCTTGCTCAAACTCATGTCCGTTCAGTCAATGATGATGTCCAACTACCTCATTATTTGTCATCCTCTTCTGCTCCTGCCTTCAATCCTTCCTAGCATCAGGGCCTTTTCCAGTGAGTTCATTCTTTACATCAGGTAGCCTTCAGCTTCAGCTTCAGCATCAGTCCGTCAAATGAAAACTCAGGACTGATTTTCTTTAGGATTGATTGGTTTGATCTCCTCACAGTCCAAGGGACTCTCAAGAGTCTTCTCCAACACCACAGTTCAAAAGCATCAATTCTTCAGTGATCAGCTATCTTTATAGTTCAACTCTCACAACTATACATGACTACCAGAAAAACCATAGCTTTGACTAGACAGACCTTTGTCAGCAAAGTTATGTCTCTCTTTTTTATAATTCTATGTTGGTCATAGATTTTCTTTGTAGGAGTAAGTGTCTTTTAATTTTGTGGCTGCAGTCACCATCTGCTGTGATTTTGAGGCCAAAAAAATAAAGTCTCTCACTGTTTCCATTGTTTCCCCATGTATTAGCCATGAAGTGATGGGACAAGATGCCATAATCTTCGCTTTTTGAATGTTGAATTTTAAGCCAGTTTTTTCACTATCCTCTTTCACTTTCATCAAGAGGCTCTTCAGTTCCTCCTCACTTACTGCCATAAGGGTGGTGTCATCTGTATATCTGAGATTATTTTTATTTCTTCTGGCAATCCTGATTCCAGCTTGTGCTTCATCCACCCTAGAATTTTGCAAGATGAATTCTGCATATAAGTAAAATAAGCACGATGACAATATACAGCCTTGACGTACTCTTCTCCCAATTTGGAATCAGTCCATTTTCCATGTCTGATTCTAACGGTTGCTTTTTGACCTGCATACAGGTTTCTCAGGAGTCAGGTCAGATGGTCTGGTGTTCCCATCTCTTGAAAAATTTTCCAGCTTGTTGTGATCCACACAGTCAGAGGCTTTGGCATAATCAATAAAGCAAAAGTATGTTTTTCTGGAACTCTCTTGCTTTTTAAAAGGCTTTGGAGTAGTCCAATAAAGCAGAAATAGATGTTTTTCTGAAACTCTCTTGCTTTTTCTACGATCCAAGAGATGTTGGCAATTTAACCTCTGTTTCTTCTGCCTTTTATAAAACCAGCTTGAACATCAGGAAGTTCACAGTTCACGTATTGCTGAAACCTGGCTTGGAGAATTTTGAGCATTATTTTAAAAGCGTGCGAGAGGAGTGCAATTGTACAGTAGTTTGAGTATTCTTTGGTATTGCCTTTCTTTGGGATTGGAATGAAAACTGACCTTTTCCAGCCCTGTGGCCACTGCTGAGTTTTCCAAATTTGCTGGCATACTGAGTGCAGCACTTTCACAGCATCATCTTTCAGGATTTGAAATAGCTTAACTGGAATTCCATCACCTCCACTAGCTTTGTTCATAGTGATGCTTCCTAAGGCCAGCTTGATTTCCCATTCCAGGATATCTGCCTCAAGGTGAGTGATCACACCATCGTGATTATCTGGGTTGTGAAGATCTTTTTTGTATAGTTCCTCTGTGTATTCTTGCCACCTCTTCTTAATATCTTCTGTTTCTGTTACGTCCATATCATTTCTGGCATTCATCAAACATATCGTTGCATTAAAATTTCCCTTGGTATCTCTACTTTTCTTGAAGAGATCTCTAGTCTTTCCCATTCTAATGTTTTCCTCTATTTCTTTGCATTGATCGCTGAGGAAGCCTTTCTTATCTCTCCTTGCTATTGTTTGGAACTCTGTATTCACATACTTATATCTTTCCTTTTCTCCTTTGCTTTTCAATTCTCTTCTTTTCACAGCTATTAGTAAGGTCTCCTCAGAGAGCCATTTTGCTTTTTTACATTTCTTTTCCATGGGGATTGTCTTAATCCCTGTCTCCTGTACAATGTCAGGAAACTCCCTAGTTCATTAAGCACTCTATCAGATCTAGTCCCTTAAATCATTTCTCACTTCCACTGTATAATCATAAGGGATTTGATTTAGGTCATATCTGAATGGTCTAGTGGTTTTCCCTATTTTCTTCAATTTAGCTATGAATTTGGCAATAAGGAGTTTATGATCTGATCCACAGTCAGCTCCTGGTCTTCTTTTTGCTGACTGTATAGAGCTTCTTCATCTCTGGCTGCAAAGAATATAATCAATCTGATTTTGGTATTGACCATTTGGTGATGTCCATGTGTAGAGTCTTGTCTTGTGTTGTTGGAAGAGGGTGTTTGCTACAACCAGTGCCTTCTCTTGGCAAAACTCTTGGGTGGCCCCACAGGGCATGGCTTAGTTTGATTGAGTTAGACAAGGCTGTGGCCCATGTGATTAAACTGACTGTAGTTTTCTGTGATTATGGGTCAGTGTGTCTACCTTCTGAGGCCCTCTTGCAACACCTACCATGGAGGTGATGGAATTCCAGTTGAGCTATTTCAAATCCTGAAAGATGATCCTGTGAAAGTGCTGCACTCAGTATGCCAGCAAATCTGGAAAACTCAGCAGTGGCCACAGGACTGGAAAAGGTCAGTTTTCATCCAATCCCAAAGAAAGACAATGACAAAGAATGCTCAAACTACTGCACAATTGCACTCATCTCACACGCTAGTAAAGTAATGCTCAAAATTCTCCAAGCCAGGCTTCAGTAATATGTGAACTGCAAACTTCCAGATGTTCAAGATGGTTTTAGAAAAGGCAGAGGAACCAGAGATCCAATTGCGAACATCTGCTGGACCATCGAAAAACCAAGAAAGTTCCAGAAAAACATATATTTCTGTTTTATTGACTATACCAAAGCCTTTGACTGTGTAGATCACAACAAACTGTGGAAAATTCATCAAGAGATGGGAATACCAGACCACCTCTTGAGAAACTTGTATGCAGGTCAGGAAGCAACTGTTAGAACTGGACATGGAAAAAGCAGAGACTTTTTCCAAATAGGAAAAAGAGTACGTCAAGGTTGTATATTGTCACCTGCTTATTTAACTTCTATGCAGAGTACATTATGAGAAATGCTGGCCTGGAAGAAGCACAAGCTGGAATCAAGATTGCTGGGAGAAATATCAATAACCTCAGATATGCAGACAACACCACCCTTATGGCAGAAAGTGAAGAGGAACTAAAAAAGCCTCTTGATGAAAGTGAAAGAGGAGAGTGAAAAAGTTGGCTTAAAGCTCAACATTCAGAAAACGAAGATCATGGCATCTGGTCCCATCACTTCATGGGAAATAGACGGGGAAACAGTGGAAACAGTGTCAGACTTTATTTTTTGGGGCTCCAAAATCACTGCAGATGGTGACTGCAGCCATGAAATTAAAAGACGCTTACTCCTTGGAAGGAAAGTTATGACCAACCTAGAAAGCATATTGAAAAGCAGAGACGTTACTTTGCCAACAAAGGTCCGTCTAGTCAAGGCTATGGTTTTTCTAGTGGTCATGTATGGATGTGAGAGTTTGACTGTGAAGAAGGCTGAGGGCCAAAGAACTGATGCTTTTGAACTGTGGTGTTGGAAAAGACTTTTGAGAGTCTTTTGGACTGCAAGGAGATTCAACCAGTCCATTCTGAAAGAGATCAGCCCTGAGTGTTCTTTGGAGGGGATGATGCTAAAGCTGAAACTCCAGTACTTTGGCCACCTCATGCGAAGAGTTGACTCATTGGAAAAGACTCTGATGCTGGGAGGGATTGGGGGCCTGAGGAGAAGGGGATGACATAGGATGAGATCGCTGGATGGCATCACCGACTCAATGGACGTAAGTTTGAGTGAACTCTGGGCATTGGTAATGGACAGGGAGGCCTGTCATGCTGCGATTCATGAGGTCGCAAAGAGTTGGACACGACTGAGCAATTGAACTGAACTGGACTGGACTGAACTGAACTGAATATAGATTATGGATAGAGGTTTGTGACATTGTACAGGAGACAGGAATCAAGACCATCCCCAAGAGAAATGCAAAAGAGTGAAATGGCTGTCTGAGGAGGCCTTACAAATAGCTGTGAAAAAGAAGAGAAGCGAGACACAAGGAGAAAAGGAAAGATAAACCAGTTTGAATGCAGAGTTCCAAAGAAGAGCAAGGAGAAATAAGAAAGCCTTCATCAGTGATCAATACAAAGAAATAGAGGAAAACAATAGAATGGGAAAGACTAGAGATTTCTTCCGGAAAATTAGAAATACCAAGGGAAAATGTCATGCAAAGATGGGCTCGATAAAGGACAGAAATGATATGGACCTAAAAGAAGCAGAAGATATTAAGAGGTGGCAAGAAAGCACAAAAGAACTATACAAAAAATATCTTCACGACCCAGATAAACATGATGGTGTGATCACTCACTTAGAGCCAGACATCCTGGAATGTGAAGTCAAGTGGGCCTTAGGAAGCATCACTACAAACAAAGCTAGTGGAGGTGATGGAATTCTAGTTGAGCTATTTCAAATCCTGAAAGTTGATGCTGTGAAAGTGCTGCACTCAATATGCCAGGAAATTTTTAATACTCAGCAGTGGCCACAGGACTGGAAAAGGTCAGTTTTCATTCCAATCCCAAAGAAAGGCAATGCCAAAGAATGCTCAAACTACCGCACAATTGGACTCATCTCACATGCTAGTAAAGTAATGCTCAAAATTCTCTAAGCCAGGCTTCAGCAATACGTGAACTCTGAACTTCCAGATGTTCAAGCTGGTTTTAGAAAAGGTAGAGGAATTGAAGATCTAATTGCGAACATCTTCTGGATCATTGAAAAACCAGAGAGTTCCAGAAAAACATCTATTTCTGCTTTATTGACTACACCAAAGCCTTTTCCTATGTGGATCACAACAAAGCGTGGAAAATTAATCAAGAGATGGGAATACCAGACCACCTGACCTGCCTCTTGAGAAACGTGTATACAGGTCAGAAAGCAACAGTTAGAACTGGACATGAAGCAACAGTCTGGTTCCAAATGGGAAAAGGAGTACGTCAAGGCTGTATATTGTCACCCTGCTTATTTAACTTATATGCAGAGTATATCATGAGAAATGCTGGGCTGGAGGAAGCACAAGCTGGAATATAGATAGCTGGAAGAATTATCAATAACCTCAGATATGCAAATGACACCACCCTTATGGCAGAAAGTGAAGAAGAACTAAAGAGCCTCTTGATGAAAGTGAAAGAGGAGGTGAAAATTTTGGCTTAAACTCAACATTCAGAAAACTAAGATCACGACATCCGGTCCCATTGCTTCATGGCAAATAGATGGGGAAACAGGGAAAACAGTGGCTGACTTTATTTTTCTGGGCTCCAAAATCACTCCAGATGGTGATTGTTGCCATGAAATTAAAAGATACTTATTCCTTGGAAGGAAAGTTATGATCAACCTAGGCAGCATGTCAAAAAGCAGACATTACTTTGCCAACAAAGGTCCGTCTAGTCAAGGCTATGGTTTTCCCAGTGGTCATGTATGGAAATGAGATTTGGACTATAAAGAAAGCTGAACACCAAAGAATTGATACTTTTGAACTGTGTTCTTGGAGAAGACTCTTGAGAGTCCCTTGGACTGCAAGAAGATCCAACCAGTCCATCCTAAAGGAGATCAGTCCTGGGTGTTCATTAGAAGGACTGATGTTGAAGCTGAAAATCCAATGCTTTGGTCACCTGATGTGAAGAGCTGACTTATTTGAAAAGACCCTGATTCTGGGAATGATTGGGGGCAGGAGGAGAAGGGGACTATAGAGGATGAGATGGTTGAATGGCATCACCAACTCGATGGACATGGGTTTGGGTGGACTCTGGGAGTTGGTGATGGACAGGGAAGTGTGGAGTGCTGCAGTTCATGGGGTCGCAAAGAGTCAGATACAACTGAGCAACTGAACTGAATATAGATTATGGACTTCTCAGGTGAGGCTAGTGGTAAAGAAACTGATTGCCAGTACAGTAGACATCAGAGACACAGATTCTATCCCTGGATCAGGAAGATGCCCTGGAGGAGGGCATGGCAACCCACTCCTGTATGCTTGCCTGGAGAACCTCATGAACTGAGCAGCCTGTCCACAGGGTAACACAGAGTCAGACACAACTGAAGTGACTTAGCATGCACACATGCAATACAGCTTATATAAGAGCAAAATCCCCCTGCCCTTAAGGCAATGTTGTCATTACTGAGTAGCATTTACTGAAAGTCACCAATGCAAAATCATGCAGTATTTTTTCTGCCACACTGCAGCACTACAAGCCACACTTTCTTTGTATCTTGCACTCTCCAGGTCTTGCCACATAACCATAGCCACTGTTCACCAAATGTTTACAGATTAGATCAAAATTTTGCTAACATTACCCACCAGATCTATTTATTACAGTTGAAAGGCGAGGCATAGAAAGCGGAAGCTCTCAGAGCATTGTCAGCAAAGCATTTTTGGCTCAACAAAAATGGGTATCCTAAAGAAAACATAAGGAATTTGACTAACAAGATGGGTGATTGCATGGAAATGAGAACCTCGATATCAGTCATCCAATCACTGTTGTTAAAGCAACATGAAACACTTGGATTTTAAGCAAAAAATTAATATCAGGCCTATTTCAATAAAATCAATTTAGTATTTCTTGTTATCTAATATAATAGCCTTAAACTAAGCTTATATACTAGTGGAGAGAGTGTTTTATTACCAATGTCTTTGCCCTGCCTAAATCAACACACTAAGTCCTCTTATACTGTGAAGTGAAGTGAAGTCACTCAGTCGTGTCTGACTCTTTGTGACCCCATGGACTGTAGCCCGCCAGGCTCCTCTGTCCATGGGATTCTCCAGGCAAGAATATTGGAGTGGGTTGCCATTTCCTTCTTCAGGGGATCTTCCCAACCCAGGGATCGAACCTGGATCTCCCACATTGCAGGCAGATGCTTTATCCTCTGAGCCACTAGGGAATCTTATACTGCAGGATGTGCCATTCTTCCTAACATATTATTGAGGTTTTTGCAAAATTTGGTTTGTTAGTCTGTGCTATTGTTGTTTGTGTACTTGGTGCTATTGCTAAACTGTCTGAAATCAATTATGAAGCAGGCAAATAACAGTGTAAGTTTTTAAGTGGAAGTTGGGAATCATCTCATATACAATTGGTATGTCTGTTTAATATTCTTTCAGAGTAGTAAAGAGTTTAATGGAAATTCTTCCCAAATGCAGTGAGAGAATATCACTTAGACATCTGCCTTCCATTTACATTCATAACAACAGGGTTAAACTCAGCAGCTAGTCCTTCTTTCATTGGAGAGAATGAACATGTGGACATAGTGTGGAAAGAGGAGGATGGGACAAATTAGGAAACTAGGATTGACTTATATACACCACCGTGTGTGAAACAGATAGCTGATGGGAACCTCTATAAAGCCCAGGAAGCTCAGTCTGGTGTTCTGTGATGATGCAGAGGGCTGGGGTGGGGACAGTGTAGGAGGGAGGTCCAAAGGGAAGGGATATGTGTATACATGTGGCTGATACACTTCATTGTACAGTAGAGACTAACACAACTCTGTAAAGCAGTTATACACCTCACATTTCAAATTATTATCTGAAAAAAGCTTGCTGTTTCTGTTCAGACACAGTCCAAAGGGATATGTGGTACCAGTAGAAAAGTTCTGTAACTTTCATTTTAAAAAGTGCAAAAACAGTAGTAATCTGATATGAAAAAGTTATGCCAAAACTTGGCTGGTATAGTAAGTTTTACATGATCCTGAGTTTAAAGAAAATAGAGCAAGAGAAAAAGAATACACTGTAAATTTTCTTTCTCTATCAGTCACACCATGTAAAGAAACTATAAAAGTTTATCATGTGCTAAGTTTTCCACTTTGACTGAACTGTAAACCCAGCTTTAAATGACATTGTGTTCCAAGCTGCTGGCTCCAAAATGTTGTAAAGTGAAGGAGGTGCAGCGTGGGGACAGCATTTTGCTTGTGGCAACACTTGTGTGTTTCAACAGCTTTCCCTTTGTTGAGAGTCACCTTGAGTGGATGGTGATGCTTGAATCCCCACAGACTGAGAGCATCTGTAACTTCCATCCTAATATTTCCTCAGATATAGTCAAAGTTTCATCTGTAAGAACAGAGTCAAAAAAAAAAAAAAAAAAGAGAGAGAGAGAAAGCTGGCGTTCAGAAGTCAGGTCATGGGCAAATCCAAAGTTTAATTAAAATATCACTAGCTAGGATAGCTCTCTGCTTTTTCCATTTGTGAGGACAGATGCCCATGAATTCACAGCCATGTGCAGTATATATTTGAGAGTAGTTTTGTCAAAACTAGACACCCATTCGTTCATTTAATGAAAATGTTAAAAGTGTCCTATGGAATATGGCACCATGCTGTATATTGTAGGATACCATGCTGGTGCAGTTTTCTGTGAAATGGAAGAACTAAACTGCCTAGTCAATTTAAAGATTAAACGTTTTTATTGCCATAAAATGCTCTCAGAGTCTGACTGAGGTAAAACTGTAGTAACAGTGTTAGTAGTATTAATAACAGTAATAACTGTGATTACTACTGTTTATTAAGTAACCATCATAAGCCAAATGTTGTGCTACATCATTTATTGCATTTAATAACTAAGTAAATATGTGTATCCAGCTTCCTCAGCTTGGGTTATAATCAATATCACTGCACAGTGTGACCCCACATCCTCATAGCATGCAGATTAGCATCGAGAACAATTAGTCATGACTTATTCCTCTACTGTGGTATACAATACCTGTGGGCATTTAAACACTAGTCAAGGCTATGACTATTGGAAAAACCATAGCCTTGACTAGATGGACCTTAGTCAGCATATTCAAAAGCAGATATGTTACTTTGCCAACTAAGGTCTCTCTAGTCAAGGCTATGGTTTTTCCAGTGGTCATGTATGGATGTGAGAGTTGGACTGTGAAGAAGGCTGAGCGCCGAAGAATTGATGCTTTTGAACTGTGGTGTTGGAGAAGACTGTTGAGAGTCCCTTGGGCTGCAAGGAGATCCAACCAGTCCATTCTGAAGGAGGTCAGCCCTGGGATTTCTTTGGAAGGACTGATTTTCAAGCTGAAACTGCAGTACTTTGGCCACCTCATGCGAAGAGTTGACTCATTGGAAAAGACTGATGATGGGAGGGATTGGGGGCAGGAGGAGAAGGAGGCGATAGAGGATGAGATGGCTGGATGGCATCACTGACTCGATGGATGTAAGTTTGGGTAAACTCTGGGAGTTGATGAAGGACAGGGAGGCCTGGTGTGCTGTGATTCATGGGGTCGCAAAGAGTCGGACATGACCGAGCGACTGAACTGAACTGAACTGAGGGTAGGTGCTCTTTATTCTCCTAGCTCTCTGGGAATGTGGGCATCCACAGAATTTGTTCAGTTGCTAAGTTATGTCCGACTCTTTGCAACCCCATGAACTGTAGCCCGCCGGGATGCTTTGTCCGTGGATTTCCCAGGCAAGATAGCAGAGTGGGACTCCGTTTCCTTCTCCAGGGATCTTCCCAACACAGGGACGGAATCTGCTTCTCCTGCATTAGCAGGTGTGTTCTTTACTGCTGAGCCACCTGGGAAGCTACTCACAAAATACCAAGGATGTCTCATCCAGGTTCTGGAGGGCCCAGAAACTGCCCTTGCTCTATACACACTTATATCCCAAAAGGATAGAGCAGGAGATTGGCAGGTTTGTGAATGTTGTGACAGGAGCTTGAAGCTTCCCCAAGGAAGCTGACATAACAAGTTAAGGTCAGGCTCCAAAGCACAGCAGCCCTTCAAGCTCTGACCATTGTGGCTGGCCTGGTTATCTTCTATGACAGTCTTTCAGAAATGGACTCCAGTGGAGTACCCCTTTCCTCTACTCACCCTGAAATCTTATTAACACAAGGGACAGAGACTCAGGATCACCCCTGCTGTCTCCACCACCCCTTATTTTCTTCAGTTTTTATGGCTGCCATCATTGAAATGTGGGTTCATAGCTCAGCTGTGAGCAGAGGGGAATGGATATAGTGGGATTAGTTAAGTGAAGCGTTCTGTATATTCTGGGAAAAATCAAAATTGATCTTCAGACCTAGTTACTGACTAGAGTCATAAACAACTGCCTCTCAGGTTAATATTGGTGTCCAACACACTAGAAGATTGTTTCCTTATTTAGGAAACTAAAGTGTAATGCTACTTGCCCAAGTTGTTCTCAATTGCTTTAACATAGTTTATATAGTCAGAAAAAAAAAAGAAATCTAATGCCTAAGAAATAATAGTACCACTTTTTTGCATGCTAGTAAAGATATAATCATGGAATCTATCCTAATTCTTAATTTGAGTCATAAAACATTAACTCAATGTTTTCAGAGGCCCTTGAGGTAGCGTAGTATGTTATTATTGTTGTTCAGTTGCTCAGTCTTGTCCAACTCTTTGCAACTCCAAGGAATGCAGCACACCAGGCTTCCCTGCCCTTCACTGTCTCCCAGAAACTGTTCAGACTCATGTCCATTAAACCAGTGATGCCATCCAACCATCTTATCTTTGGCTGCACCCTGTGCAGCTTGCCTTCAATATTTCCTAGTATCAGGGTCTTTTCTAATGAGTCAGCTCTTCACATCAGGTAGCCAAAGTATTGGAACTTCAGCTTCAGCATCAGTCTTTCCAATGATTTCTTTTAGGATTGACTGGTTTGATCTTCTTGATGTCCAGGGGATACTCAAGAGTGTAGTACATAACCTTCAGTAATATTCAGAGTTTGTCATTTTAATCTCAGGCAGAAACAGTCTTATAGAGAGGCAGCGTTGATGAGTTTGAAAAGTGTCACAAACAGCACACTAATACTGATTCCATCCAGAAATATCTTGCCTTCTAAACAAAGGTGTTTCATGGCTAGGATCAGAATCACAACTCAAACTAGTAAGCAAAAGGGGAGGAAGTTTACTCTTTCCTTAACTGGGAAGTCTGGGGATGATTCAGGCATAACATCCAGGTTCACAAACATGCTGTTGACTTTTTTCTCTCCCTCCGACCCCCCCCCCAATATGTGCACATACAAATACATACAGACACAGATAGATATACGCAGAGAGACAGGCACACACACATGCACACACACACACACAACCTTAATGTACCAGCGATGTTACTGCTGTTGCCATTCCCATTCAGTTCTTATGCAAACAGGATTACTTAACGCAGTCAGGCAAAGTGGTCTGGACAGCTTGGGAGTAGCATCCTTCCAAGGTTATAAATATCTCTGGGGAAAAATATCCTTCATAATATCCATTTATGTTCCTTACAAGATGCTGAATTTAAGCAGGTTCCCTCCTACATGATCTACATTTGAGGAACTACAGAGAACAAATTAGAGGAAGCTGTGAGGCAGCCTAAGGAAGAACTAAATGTTGTTTGAAGTGTTCTGTGTTGGGCTGCAGGCACTGCAGCCTCAGGCAGGGGGTGCATTAAAAAATTAGTAAGGCAGTTGAAAAGCAGCTCTTAGTTCTCCTTGTTGTTGCCTTGGGAAATGACTATTCTTGGGGAATTGGTGCCAACACTCAAACAGCTGTGTATAGGATGTCTAGAAGAGTATAATCAGGGAAGCAGGGAAACATTGGTTGAGAAAGGTTTTGATATAAACTTTTCCCAAAGCAATTTGCTCAAACCTCTACTCCCCAGCTCCTGCTCTTTTGCAAGAGAGAGATTCAATGAAAGGAGGATTTCCTCCTAGTATTGTTTCTTTCTGACTATTCTACATACTGCATTTCATTTTGAGATGTTGAATACACTTGAATTTCTATAAAAGTCTATTAGGACTAAGTGAGATTGTACTGATTCTATAGATCAATTTTGGAGAAAGAGATGTTTAACAATAGTGAGCCCTTAGACCTATGAACAAGTTGTATCTCTCTGTTTAGGCTTTTTTTTAATCAGTAATGTATAGTAGTTTTTAGTGTGTAGTTCTTGGAAAACTTTTGTTATATTTAGTATTTTCACATTCCAATGTTATAAAGATGGTCTTGGTTTTAAATTAAATGTCTTATTGCTTGTAGCTACTATATATAAAATAAATAGCATTTTGTACATTGATTTTCTGTCCTGCAAACTTGTAAAACTCACTTGTTAGTTTAGATAGCTTTGATGTATTTTCCATCGTTTTCTATGTAAAAAATCATATTGTCAACAAATAAAACATATACTTCTTTTTTTTTCCAATTTGGATGACTTTTTAACAGTTTTTTAAAAAGGAACTCTTGTATACTGTTGGTGGGAATGTAAATCGGTGCAGCCACTATGGAAAACAGAATGGAGTTCCCAAAAAGCTAAAAGTAGGACAATCATACAATCTAGTAATTCAACTGCTAGGTATATATATGAATAAAATGAAAACATTAATTCAAAAAGATAAATATACCCAAATATACCCAAATATTCATAGCAGCAATTTTTACAATGGCCAAGATATAGAAGCAAAATTCATGTGTCCTGTTGACACATGAATGGATAAGGAGGATATGGTGTATATATATATACAAAATGTAATATTATTCAACCATAAAAAAGAATGAAATATTTCCATTTGCAGTTAAATTGGACAAACTAGAGAATACTAGACTTAGTGAAATAAGTCAGAGAAAGACAAATGCTAAATATGTATCACATATGCAAAATCTAAACTATAAAACAAATAAATGTATATAATAAAACAGAAACAGATTCACAGATATAGAAAACAAACTGCTAAGTCACTTCAGTCTTGTCCGACTCTGCGTGACCCCATAGAAGGCAGCCCACCAGGCTCTGCTGTCCCTGGGATTCTCCAGGCAAGAACACTGCCGTGGGTTGCCATTTCCTTCTCCAATGCATGAAAGTGAAAAGTGAAAGTGAAGTCGCTCAGTCATGTCCAACTCCAAGCCACCCCTTGGACTGCAGCCTACCAGGCTCCTCCATCCATGGGGTTTTCCAGGCAAGAGTGCTGGAGTGGGGTGCCATTGCCTTCTCCAATGCATGAAAGTGAAAAGTGAAAGTGAAGTCTCTCAGTCGTGTCTGACCCTCAGTGACCTCATGGACTGCAGCCTTCCAGGCTCCTCCATCCATGGGATTTTCCAGGCAAGAGTACTGGAGTGTGGTGCCATTGTCTTCTCCAGAAAACAAACTAGTGGTTGCCAACAGGGAGAGGGAAAGGGAAAGGGGTGAGATATGGGTATGGGATTAAGATATACAAACTTCTTTGTATAATATATGTATATATAGTGAAGTTGCTCAGTCGTGTCTGACTCTTTGTGACCCCCATGGAGTGTAGCCTACTGGGCTCCTCCGTCCATGGGATTTTCCAGGCAAGAGTACTGGAGTGGGTTGACATTTCCTTCTCCAGAGGATCTTCCCAACCCAGGGCTCGAACTGGGTCTCCCACAGTGTAGGCAGATGCTTTACCGTCTGAGCCACAAGGGAAGCGTATATATATGGTACAGCACAGGGAAAAATAGCTATTATTTTGTACTAACTGTAAATGTGTTTCCCTGATGATTTTTGACATTTACCACCTTTTCATATATGTGTTGGTCATTTGATGTTTTCTTTAGAGAAATATTTATTCGAGTCCACTGACCATTTTTTAACTTGGTTTTCTGCTACTGAGTTGTAGGAAATTGTTATACATTTTAGGTATTAATTCCTAACAGATTTGGGGCTTGCAGATACTGTATTCTCATTCCAAAGGTTGCCTTTTCGTTTTATTGATTTATTTTCTTGCTGTGCAGAAGCATTTTAGTTTCTGTAGTCCCAATTGTTAGTGTTTGCTTTTGTTGTCCTTTTAGTGTCATATTCAACAACTCATTCACAAGACCAGTGTCAACAATTTTACCACCTATGTTTTCTTCTAAGAGTTTTTCAGTTTCAAATCTTATGTTTGTCTTTAATCTATTTTGAGTTAATTGTATAGGGTGTAAGAAAAGGGTCAGAATTCACTCTTTTGCCTGTAGCTGTTGTTTTTCCAGCACCATTTGTTGAAGAGATTGTCCTTCCCCCATTGTGTCCTAGCTAATAACCAAGAATACCCCACTGTAATCCTGGCTCTCTTGTTAAAGAACAGTTGACTTTAAATGCATAGGTTTATTTCTGGATACTTTTTGCTTCTTCATTGGTCTAACATGTCTGTCTTTATGCCAGTACCATATTGCTTTGATTACTATACCTTTGTTGTATATTTTGAAGTCATGCAGTGTGGTAATTCTAGCTTTCTCTTTTTCTCAGTATTGTTTTAGCTATTTGGGATCTTTTGTGGTGCCATATGAATTTTAAGATTTTCTTTTAGTTTCCATTAAAATGTTTTTGAGGTTTTTATCCTAATTCTTACCTTACTGTTCTGGCTAAAACCACCAGTACTTAAGTATTGAAAGGAGATATTTTTACTTATACCTAATTTTAGGAGAAAACATTTAGTTTTTCACCATCGAGTGATATTAGGTGTTGGTTTTTGTATATGCTTTCTGTGAGTTTTGAGATGTTTCCTCCTATACTTAGCTTTTAAAGACTATTTTTAAAATATTTCAGATTTTGTTAAATAATTGTTCTGAGTTGATTGAGATGATCATATGGTTAAGTTTCTGAATATGGTGAATTATACTGATTATTTTGGAATGTTAAACCATTACTGGGATAAGTCCTACTTGGTCATAAGGTAATTTTTTGTGCAATTTAGTGTTTCCTAGAAGGAAATGGCAACCCACTCCAGTGTTCTTGCCTGGAGAATCCCAGGGATGGGGGAACCTGATGGGCTGCCGTCTATGGGGTCACACAGAGTTGGACACGACTGAAGCAACTTAGCAGCAGCAGCAGCAGCAGCAGCAGTACTTTTTTGAGCAAGCTGTAAATATTAATAACCTCATATCTTTCTTCTGAAGTTGTTCAATTTCCTTATAGGAAAAAAAAATCCTCTAATCTCATGTTGTAAAGTAAACTCTTATTTAGCAGAGTTTTGTCTATTAGATAAATAGATAATTACTAATCAAAGATATACCTTCTACCTTCAGTCTTAGGAGAAGATTAAAAGAAAATTTATGTAATCAATCTTAATATTGTTTTAGTTCCAAAGGCATGTGTGATATATTTAATAAAAGTTCCTGAAGCTAAAGGGTGTACCAAAAAAAAAAAAAAAGAAAGAAAGAAAGAAATTATTTCAAAGCTCAGGAAGTACAGTTAGACCAATTAGACACCATGGTCTCCCCACATATCCAATCCAAGTAGGCATCTGTCCATCTATCCCTAAATTTTGGGGGATAATAAGGTTTCCCTCTGAAGATAGTGAGCAAGAGATACTCCAGTCCAGGGAGCATTTAACAGAGCAAGGTGCAAGATGTGAACTAGGCAACCATGCCAAAACATGAATATATGAACTTTCCATATTGAATAGTGAGACTCAATTGCTGGTGCCCTCTGGAACTTAGCTGAAAGATTACTGCTAAATAAGAGTTTACTTTTCACCATGGGATTAGAAGATTTTTTTCCTATAAGGAAACTGAACAACTCCAGAAGAAAGATATAAGGTTATTAATATTTATGGCTTGCTCAAAAAAGTACTAAGTCAAATACACCAGTTTCCAAGATCCGCTCATGCATAGAGAGCATCAGTGATCTTGTAATCACCTCATTATTAAACATGTGTTAGTTGCTCAGTCATGTCTGACTCTTTGCAACCCATGGACTGCGGCCCTCCAGATTCTTCTGTCCATGAAATTCTCCAAGCAAGATTCTTCCTGGATCTTCCTGGGTCAGGGGATCTTCCTGACCCAGGGATTGAACCCAGCTCTCCTGCTTTGCAGGCAAATTCTTTACCATCTGAGACACCAGGAAAACCCCATAGTATTAAATAAAAACAGACCAAAGATGAATATGAAACATCTAAGGAAACTCTTCACCATGAAATATTGCAACAAATCAAATAATTAAAATAGAAACACAAAGTAAATTGAGATGATACAGGCAGTATAATAAAATGCCAAAAGAAAAAGTACAGACATTTTTAATAATGTAATAATAAAGAGTTCTTAGAAATTAAAAATAATATAGATGGATTTTTTTAAAGACCTAATTTTAGGGTTGAAAGTTAAAGAGATTCTCTTAAATAAATCTAAATTAGCATCAGAAAATTAGGAAATTAGAATATTAATCCCCAAATTTAAATACCAGACTGAGAGTTACACCAGAAAGAATATACAGAGTAGGAGTAGGAGTGAAAGGAAACACTGAAACTTTATACTTTATTTTTTAATAGTGTCAGAATTCATCAAGGTACTATTTTTCTTCATATAAATCCAGAAAAAAATATAACTTAAATTCACATAATGCTTAACAGATCTCAGAATATTTTTCAACTTCATTTTTCATATTTCAACTGCAATTATCATATTACCTTATGATAATCCCTATGATATTGAAAATAATTTTAGGTATTTTCTTTATCTTTCATGATGGAAATATGAAGACTCCTTAACAACCACAAACACATTAAGTGATAAAAACAGGATCCAACATGTATTTCTTATTTTTTCCTGCTTTTTCTACTGGAAAGACTTAAAAAGTTATGCCATGTTATTCGTATAACATATGGATCTGAGTGGCTTATTTAAACGTCCTTTTTGACAGAAGTCAATACTGTGTACGTTCTGTCTGGTGTCTCACAGTGACCCCTGTGTAAGCTGCATATTTTATGTCATCATCTCTAAAATGATAAATTATTCCACAATGGTTAAAAACTTTTCTTCTCCAATTGGTCTCCACACACTAGAACTTGAGCTTCATTGTTCTTTGAAACTTCCTAGCGTCTTAAGCCTGAAAAGGATGCTAACTCCCTTATTACCCAGGTGCTCACGCAGCCCAGGGATTGTTTCAGTAGCCTATCCTGGCACAGCTGTATTCTTTCTATCCTCACATTATAAAGAAGCTATAAGATCATAATTGGTTATTTCCCAGATATCTTCCAATAGAAACACAGATAAATATCTGGGAAGTATTCAAGTGTGAATAACAGAAATGCCATTTTCATTTCAAACAGATGGATATTTTCCCTCAGGAATAGAATATTTACGACTTGCAGTTGTAAACCATTTGGGAATATACTCCTCAGGAACTTAAGTTGTCATTAACAAAGCAGTGCATTTTGACTCAGCTTTCACTGAGGCAAGTGATGAATTATAAATATGCTATTGCATCCTACTGCCTGTGAATAGCTCACAATCATGTCTTAGAGTCTTAAATAATTAAATTATATCTAGTTGATAAATTTTAAAATGCAATTCATATTTCATTTGATAAGGTCAATTTTTGTGGATACTTACATAAAAAATTCTTTAAAAATTGACAGTGACAGTCACTTCAACAGTAAAGGGAATTCATTGGTATATAGCACTGAGAATCTGAAAATTACTGATTTCAGACAAAGCTTGATACAGTAACACAAATAATGTCACCAAAGACCAAGTTTCCTTCTAGGTTTAAACTCTTTGTTTGTAGTAAATGTGTGACTCTTAAGTTTCACACAGATAAAGTCTCCAGTCTGTATGCTGAGTGGTAGTCGCTCAGTTGTGTCTGAATCTTTGCAAATCCCTGGGAACCTATAACCCACAAGGTTCCTCTGTCCATAGAATTCTCCAGGCAAGAATACTGTAGTGGGTTGCTATTCCCTCCTCCAGGGGATCTTTCTGACCCAGGGATTGAACCCAGTCTCCTGCATTGCAGGCAGATTATCATCTGATACCCCTGTAAAAGTTTCCTTTCATCTCCTAAATTAGCTGTGGTATGTGTTTATCCTTAAATTCATCATTACTGATAGTAAGAGAACCATCAGTTCAGTTCAGTTCAGTTGCTCAGTCATGTCCGACTCCTTGTGACCCCATGAATCACAGTACGCCAGGCCAGAGAACCATACTTGGTGGCTGATCCTACTTCCTTGAAGAACATTTTTCAGAACACAGATATGTCTTATTAGTGGGCTATAAAATCAGTATATCAATTTTCTATACCATTTAAAAGTAATATTCTACAATAGAATAAATAGGAAGTTATGACAGTAAGTGAGTGAAAGTCGCTCAGTTGTGTTCAATTCTTTGCAACCCCATGGATGGTTTAGTCCATGGGATTCTCCAGGCTGGAAGAGTGGAGTGGGTAGCCTTTCCCTTTTCCAGGAGGTCTCTACCCAGGGATTGAAACCAGGTCTCCCTCATTTCAGGTGGATTCTTTACCAGCTGAGCCACAAGGGAAGCCCAAGAATACTGGAGTGGATAGCCTATCTCTTCTCCAGAGGATCTTGAATCAGACTTAATGGCAGTAACTGTATGTGTCTATTATTTTTTGAATAGTAAATATTTTCTGAAATACTTTTGTTTTGTGTGTATGTGTGTGCTCTGTGTTTGTGTGTGTATGAACTTCAGTTCAGTTCAGTCACTCAGTCATGTCTGACTCTTTGTGACTCCTTGGATTGGAGCATGCCAGGCTTCCCTGTCCATCACCGACTCCTGCAGTTTGGGAAGACTCATGTCCATCAAGTCGGTGATGCTATCCAACCAGCTTATCCCCTGTCATCCCCTTCTCCTCCTGCCTTCAATCTTTCCCAGCATCAGTGTCTTTTCCAATGAACCCATTCTTTGCATCAGGTGGCCGAAATATTGGAGTTTCAGCTCAGCATCAGTTCTTCCAGTGAATATTCATGACTGAAATAGGATTCCCTGGTGGCTCAGACAGTAAAGTGTCTGCCTGCAATGCAAGTGACCTGGGTTCGATCCCTGGGTCAGGAAGATCCCCTGAAGAAGGAAATGGCAACTCAATCCAGTATTCTTGCCTGGAAAATCTCATGGATGGAGGAGCCTGGTAGACTACTGTCCATGGGATCACAAAGAGTCGGACACAGCTGAGCGACTTCTCTCTCTGTTGACTGGTTTGATCTCTTTGCAGTCCAAGGGACTTTCAAGAGTCTTCTTCAACACACAATTTAAAAGCATCAATTTTTTGTTACTCAGCTTTCCTTATAGTCCAACTCTCACATCCATACATGACTGTTGGAAAAACCACAGCTGTGACTAGATGGACGTTTGTTGACAAAGTAATGTTTCTGCTTTTTAATATGCTGTTTAGGTTGGTCATAGCTTTTCTTCCAAGGAGCAAGTGTCTTTTAATTTTGTGGCTGCAGTCACCATCTGCAGTGATTTTGGAGCCCAGAAAAATAAAGTCTCTCACTGTTTCCATTGTTTCCCTAGCTATTTGCCATGAAGTAATGGGACTAGATGTCATGATTTTAGTTTTCTGAATGTTGAGTTTTAAGCCAACTTTTTCACTCTCCTCTTTCACTTTCATCAAGAGGGTCTTTAGTTCTTCTTCACTTTCTGCCATAAGGGTGGTGTCATCTGCATATCTGAGGTTATGGATATTTCTCTCAGCAGTCTTGACTTCAGCTTGTGCTTCATCCAACCCAGCATTTCTCATGATGTACTCTGCATATAAGTTAAATCAACAGGGTGACAATATACAGCCTTGATGTACCCCTTTCCCAATAAGTGTGTAACTTACTGTTCTTCTATAGGATATTGTGCAGAAGCTTAACATATTATTTGGCCTTTGAATATATAAAATCAGTGTGCTGTTTGAAAAGTAGAATGGGTATTGTTCAAAACAATCTGAAAGCCACAATATGATAATTTATTTATCACCCATTACTTTTATATGGAGAAGGAAATGGCAACCCACTGCAATATCCTTGCCTGGAGAATCCCAGGGATGGAGGAGCCTAATGGGCTGCCATCTATGGGGTCTCGCACAGTCAGACATGACTGAAGCAACTTAGCAGCAGCAGCAGCACCAGCTTTTATAACATATGCTAAAGAAAAAGCTGTGACAATTCTAAAAATGTTTACTCTTTTGAAACATGTAATTTTGCTGTTATATTTAAATAATTTATTCTGAAACCATTCCATGCCCTCCCCTGTTTTAAATGAAATACTATGTGTGAAACATCAGCATATTGTTTGGATAGCAGAAAGACTAAAGGACTAGGCAGAAACGACCAGTGTCCTCAAGGGAATGATTATTGTTAGGAGCTAGATAAAAATCTAATTACCTGTCTTGGGCTGGAGCCAGCCAGCTGTAAAGGAGGTCTGCATCTTGAACTAAGGGCATGATTTATCTCAGAACCTCAGGCACTGCTCAACCTGGACATGGAGATTTAAAGTTTCCAGCTGTATAGATTGGGCATCCAGGAGCCGGGATTAAGGAAGATTGCTCTATCACAGAAATCAATATAGCATGCAGATCTTGACTTGTATTTGCAATATATAAGTGATATAGAATTTTGCATTTTAAAAATTACTGTAAAGTTTAATGGGACTTAATATTTTCTTTTTTGAAGTCTTTTCAATTCAAATATGATCTAAAATGTGTTTAACCAAGGAAACATAACCAGGAAGATAGAGCATTTCCATAAGAATATCAGCTAACTGCCAGAGCATTTATTTCCTTTTCAGATTGTAGGTTATGTATTTCATACTTATTCTGAACTTGCCTCATATTAAAAAAAAAAAAACTAAATTACAAAGGTAATAAACAATTACTAATGTTAGTTAGCAAACCTGTTCAGGAAGCAATCCTGGTGCAATGGAAATGCTAAGAGATGTAGGAAACTTGTAATGGGTTGGCTGAAATCATGAACACTATTTGAAGGCTCACCATTCTCTTATAAGTAATTATTTAAAAATATTTTTAAGCATCAAAAAGTGAAGAGAACTATAATCACCAAATGAAATTGATATACAGAAAAAGGAATGTATTAAGCCACAAGTATTTAAGAAAACTCTTAGAGTAAAGACATATTTTAAAGTCAGTCTTGAAGCATGGATGGTATCTGTGAAGGTGGATGCAATATGTTATTCTGCATTTTTGGATGTGCAAAAATGCAAAAGTATTGTATTCAGATTAAATGTGGTTCAAGACTAAAGTCACTTGAATGCTGCTATCTTATGCCAGGTTGAACTGGAGACTCTTTGGTTGTGCTCGAAACACGACACCCAAAGTCTCTCCTTGCCAGGTGTTCTAGGAATCAAGCCGTTGTTTTTTGAGATCTTTATCCCTGTCCTGACAGTATTTCTGGTAATGGGCCACCAGCCCATCTCTTTCTTCTCCCACTCGTGGGCTACCCCTGTCTTTTTCACTCTTTCTCTTCCATCCTCAGGATAGTGCTCTCCCTGGTCTCCCCTCAGCCACATAATTAATCCCACCAGTATTTTGGCCTTCTGGGAAAAAAAAAAAAAAAAAGCCAGGAAGATAGGAACTCTATGCACAACTTTTCTGTCGAAAATAAATTCCCTCCTGCCAAGAAAAATAGGCCTGTTGCTTAGAAAAATGAGGGGGGATACCCAAGTATATTTAAAAAGAAAAATTAAACTTTCCAGATATGATCTTTCTATATTTGAAAAAGGATTTGCTTGGAAGTCAAAAAAGGGAAAAAAGTGCCTAAAAGACTGACTGGTTAAAGCACAATTGATACAAAAATTGCCATAATTCCAATAGAGAAAATAGAAATGTCCTAAACTTAATTGAGAAATGTCCTAAACAAAGTTTAGAATATTTGAAGAAAATTTATATATAAAATTCTAGGTAATAAGTTGCATCTTAAGTTTTGAGCAGAGAAAATGACCTAATTAAAGTGATGCTTTGGAAAGAATCATTCCAGGCTAGAATGCGGAATTGATTGAAAAAGGGAAATGCAAAAGGAAGGCAAACTCAGTTGACAGACAAGAGGAGTCACCAAGATGTTTATTTTTGAGTCTTCCTTTTTACAATAATTGTTTGGCACATGTGGCAATTTATTGTAAATGATTATGTCATTGAGTTAACTGGGATGCCTAGAAGTGATCAGATAGCAAAGTAAAGGTGGTGATGGAAAGAATGACAACTTTGAGAAAGCATTCAGAATGCAATAAAGACTTAGAGTTAGGTTTGAGAAGATGATCAATTATATATAAGGAATTTTAAAGTATAAATGATAACTGCACGAAAACACAGAGGTCAACTTTCTGAAATCCTACTGCTGAGAATAGACATTTGGTAAATAAATAAAGCAACCCAAAGTTTCCATGTGAATAAATTGTTTTCAAAGGCTAATGCCATTTGAGATGTAAAAGGTAGCTAAATTTCCACTTTTTGTGTGTGTTTGATTTCTGCTTTTAGAGAATGAATTTTTGTAGTACTAGTGAAATTCTCCACATTTAGAATTATTTTATCCTTATTAGGAATGTGAAGATTTAGGAGATTCCATTTAGGAGAAACTTTAGGATTTTCAGTATTCTCGAATTGTTAGATATTCAGATAATAAAATATTTTCTATTGTTAGGTAGGTAGAATAGGGAAAAGAAGTCCAAAATGGCAGTGGCTAAAAGACAAGGAAGGGAAAAGCTGGCAAAAGTAGGTCCAGGAACAGGAGTGAGGACCTCAAGTAAAACAAACAACACTCCTGGCTGACCCAATTTACACAGGACAGGCCCAGGGAGAGATAAACATATAAATAGAGGAGCCAAAGCTCTCTCTCTCTCTCTCTCTCTCTCTCTCTCTCTCTCTCGCATGCTGGGGCACTCTTCTCCTGTCTTTGGATAGACGTGCCCTCACACCTCAAAGATGGATTTTCCTGCTATCTTTGAAATAAAATAGAGCTGTAACACTGATTTGTCTAAGAGTTATAACATGGTCCATTCGAGACCTGAGAGCTATAACAGTCTATCCAAGACCTGAGAGCTGTGACATGCCAAGGGGGCTTCAATGTCCATCACTCCAAATCTTTGTTGTGATAAGACAAAGAACTGAGGAACATACACTCTTGTGACACTATCTGTGGTAGATCCAAATGCCCAGAAATATTAATGAAGTTTAAAATACTGAAAAGCCTGTTTTCATCAACTAACAAAACACATAACAAATCTCTCTATATACAGTTGGGTAAATGAGTGATAGCACAGGGAAGTCCATTTGCTCAAGAAAATTATTTTTGTTGGGGTGTCCAGGTGGCATTAGTGGTAAAGAACCCATCTGCCAATGCAGGAGACATAAGAGATGTGGTTTACTATCCCTGGGTTGGGAAGATCCCCTGGAGAAGGGCATGGCAAACCACTCCAGTATTTTTGCCTGGAGAATCCCATGGACAGAGGAAACTGGGGGGCTATAAGTCCATGAGGTCACACAGAGTCGGACATGACTGAAGTGACTTAGCATGCACGCAAGAATGTTAGGAAACAGCAAGTGTGTAATGCCATTTTAAAAGTGTATACCACAGGTTATCAAGCTTGGCTTCTAATTGGAATCTCCAACGAAGTTAAAAAAAAAAAAAATACTGATGTCTGAATTCCACCAGAGAGATTCTGATTAACTTGGTATAGAGTTCGGCCTTTACAGCAGGCTGTTTAAAATCTCCTTAGGTGATTCTAATGTGGTGCAAAGTTTGAGAATCATCAGTTTAGACAGGATATGCTATGACTAGAGACAGAAGAATGGGGATCACAGAGGTCTGTTTTAAACCAGGGGACAGTCCCTGCAGGAGCTGAGGGGTCAATGAGCTCGTGTAGAAAGGGTAGCATTTAGATTTTCTATGAATTTTAATAAGATATCTCTCACAGTATGATTTAACAAATTTCAACCTTTAAATAGATTAAACTAAGAAAGTAGAAATTTGCGTTGCCATAATTTTTATCAGCCTCTTAAAATATTAATGAAAATCATAGATTTTATGTAAAAAATAGGACTTAATGATTGAGTTTCACATGAGGAAAAAGGACCTGAATAATTTTTGTTCTTCAGAATAAACTTTGACATTAATACCCACAGCCTGGGACTTACATAACTCCTGGCATCTCTGCTCACCATGGATAGCTCTAATTTCACAAGATTCTCCCTGATTAAACAGCAAGCCTTCTTGTACCACAGCCCAGACCTACTTCAGACTGTTTTCTTGCTCTTTTCTCCACACAGCTAGTGGCCTTTAATGTTAACTGCCATATGGGTTAAAGCAGTATTCCCAAGCATGGAAAATGTTGCTTTAAGAATTCAGAAAAGCATACCAGGCATACCAAGCATACCATAACTTCCATATTAGCTCTGGGATGGGAAAGATGGATTGCTTCATCTTTTGCTTTGGAAAGGCTATCTTAGCATGTCCCTGACCATAGGGCCCTTGAAAGTTATATATCTATCTTTGTACCCCTTTTGGAGTCTGTTTTATCAAGGCCTCCAAGACACTAGTCACTTCTTGCAGACTCAGTCTGGTTATTATATAGAACAATATGCCATTCTGTGGGATGTCCTGTTGCTTTGGACTTTTTCAGATTCTACTATAACACATGACAAGATAGTTTTAAAAAGATGAAAGAGTTAACTTCAATGTAGAGTGTGAATTAAAATTCCTGTCCATCCCACATGAATGTAATCTGGTAATAAGCATGGCTGCTTGTCTGCCTCTAGAGGATCTGAGACAATACCTATCATTAGGTGGCTGTAATGACATCAGTGACAAGTCTACTGCCATGTCCCCGCTGTCAGGGCAAGCACTTTGGATCATCTGCAGTGAAGGAGGGAAGGATGATCAGCCCTTCTGTGTTTTGTGCTGTTAGATCCAAAATGAGGTGAAGGATAGGGGGATGGCTAAGCTCCTTAATCAGACACTGATGTTGGAGAATAAAACAACAAAAATATTATTTCAGTTTCTGGCGTTCCCTTGCTTGCTAGAGCCTGGGAGAAATGGTCATTTAGAAAGTTGTCTAATAGAGGAAAACACTCAGCTTTCCTCCTTGTATCAGTTCCTTCTGCTCATCCAAGACTCTCCCACCATGTACCTTCTATGCTCAGGCACATTGCTGGATTCTGAGAACTTAGAAGCAACAGCTCAGCCTCTTCTTTAGGGAGCTGTCAGTCGGTCTGTGGCTTAGAGAGTTGGGAACTTGTGACCCTGAGGACTCATGCTGAGAAACCACCAAAAGTCAAGAAGAAAGGCAATCTGTCCTAATTCACTGTCAGGTCAAGTGGCAGTCATTTTAAGTTTATGTAGGGAGTAATGTGTCTCTTCCCACTCATCATGCTAGGAGTGGGGGGTGTAAGATCCTGGATTTGAGCCCTAACTTTGGGGCACTTTGAACTGCTGCCCTCTTGACACTGATTCACGGACTCTCAGCAGATGGAGGCGCCGCGGCTCCCGCCTCCTCCCCTTCCCAGGGCGGGCTGGTGCCCACAGGTCCAGATCCCCGAGCCGCCAGGCAGCAGCGGCCGCGGGCACAAGGGCGCGCGAGGGGACAGGCCGCCTGCGCATCGCCCCCGCCTGGATCCTGGCCCCGCGTGGCCGCTGGGATAGCTGGGCGATTGTGAGGAGCTGCAGAGGCCGAGGACCCTGGACGGAGGATCCCGCAGATGCCCGCAGCTCGAGGGAATCACCAGGGGCCAAGCAGTCTGCCAGGGGCCAGTGTGAGGAATCCCGCCCATGACAAGGTCATGCGGAAGGAAGCCTGACAAAATGCAAGGACGTGATCAGGCTTCAGGGGTTCCCCCTGGAATTTCCTGAGCATCCACCCCCCAAGACAGAGTCTGCCTGCTTTTCCACTCTTCTAAAAGTCTCTGGAAAAAGTCAAATCAGGGCTTTAGTCTTCTGCATTTGAAAGGGATGTTTCAGTTAAACCCCTCTGATAGCTCTCTAGCTTGCCTAACAGGCTCCCCCGGACCTCTTACAGTGTGTGAATTGCTTACAGCCCCCCCAGCCACGAGAGGCATAAAGCTTAAAGCATCTTAAGATACAGAGCATTTTCTAAAGAGCTAAAAATCATATTGGTGACAGGATTTCACTGTTGACTCAATGATTACTGCCAGGCCTCCATATTCTTTATCTTTTAGGCACCTGGGAGGGTGTTAATCAATGTAAATGGAATATGAAAAAAGATATATAGTAGTTTTGATGTTAGCAACACTAGACTTTTGAGTTAATTACTTTTCTTTTGTTATAAATCACTGTACTCTTTTTACTTGTTATAAATTGCTGTATCTTTGCTATGTAAGGATGTAACTTTATTTAGTGCTTTCTGAGAGTGGCACCAGACTTTGGGAAGATCAACACAAATAAGTCTGGTTGACAAACCCTTATCAGATAAAAGACTGTAAAATGTTAATTGGCCCTTCTGGCTGGAAGATGATGTAAATCACCTAAGACTTGTATGCAGAGAGAAAAGCCTGGTTTTGGTAAGAGTCTGGGCTGCTAACGCTGCATAACTTTGTGTTACCCACTGATCTCTATGTATAATCAAAAAGTATAAAAGGCCTTCTGAACAATAGAGGACAGGCTAGTCGCTGGACTGGTTTCCCCGTGTCTACTCTTTACTCTAATTTCAGGCTGAATTCCCATCTGGAGCGGGGCGGCTCACCAAGTCTACTTACTTGTCCTGGCTTCTAAGACCCACGCGAAAGGGAGCCTAAGGCGGAGCAACCTTCAATATTCAAGTGGGCACTGGTGGACCAATGTAGATGGTGCAAATCTCTTGTCCTGAGATTTTATTGGTCTTTCCTGTAAACCAAGTTATTCAGCATCCTTTCTCCACTAAAATTTCCTACTATGCTATTTCTTCCTAATCTAATCTTATATTAATAAATAAATAAGTCTTTCCTCACCAACACTGTCCTCGCTTCAAATTCCCTGGATCCACTGAGGCTGGACCCCAGCAGCGGTCCTTGCCCAGACACCCGCCCCCGGACACTTGGAACGCTGACTCCAGAGGTGGCACGCATAGTCAGGACAAGTTTCTTGTGGTTTGAAAAGTAGTTCTGAAACATACTTATTTTATTTAACCAGCTTTTAGTCTCTGGTTTTAAATAAGTTGACTTAAGCAACAAAACAAGAGTTTTTGGTGACTATAGAGTTTTAAATATAATCCAGAAAGTTTTTGCTTCCTGCGGTTATTTACATGTGTCTGTTTATTAACCTGTTGATATTTTGCTAGTCAGATGGTTGAGGTGAGAAAGGTTTGTTTGTTTGTTTTTCTCAAAGGCACATCACAACTTGGCTACTGCTTTGGGAAATGCTATTATTTTCCACTTCTGTCTTTCTATAGTTGTACCCAGTGGATCCTTTGGAAATGTGACACTTTCCAGAACTTTAGCAGGTTGACAGCATTTTGATGGCTAATATGATGAGGTTTCAAATAACAGGAATGCGCCTGTCAGGGCTGGTGCAGGTTACCACAGTGAAGCCTTTATCCTAAGCTGTTGGGAGTTGATACTGCAACGCATATCCTGTTTCTTAAAGCTTTATTCAAGCTCTTTCATCTTTATTCTGATTAAGGGTAATTGTTTATATGTGTCATACACTAACAATGCTGCTGCTGCTGCTGCTAAGTCACTTCAGTCATGTCCGACTCTGTGCAACCCCATAGATGGCAGCCCACCAGGCTCCTCCATCCCTGGGATTCTCCAGGCAAGAACACTGGAGTGGGTTGCCATTTTCTTCTCCAATTCATGAAAGTGAAAAGTGAAAGTGAAGTCATGTCCAACTCAGTGATCCCGACTGCAGCCTACCAGGCTCCTCCGTCCATGGGAGTTTCCAGGCAAGAGTACTGGAGTGGGTCACCAGTGTCTTCTCCGACACTAATGATGACTTAATCTTAAATGCAGGAACTTTTAAAAGAGAAAAAAATCAACTCTATTTTCTCTTAAAGTTAGTCAAAATCATTCAGGATTGAGATGGCATCTATTTTTTTTTTTTTCTATTAGATGCAATAAAAACTTTTAAGTAGGTTTTTTTTGGGGAAAAAAATTTGCTTCTTTGATTTGTAAAGCCTGTTCTTTTATAAGAGGATCTTTTCCTTAAAACTGTGTAAGATTGCAATCAATTGGTAATTAATTTTTCCTTAAATGGTTGAGTAAACAATATGAAAAGTTTTCATTTCTTCCTAGTATTTGAGAAATGAATTTATTTATTTATGACTGCACTAAGTCATCATTGCTGCAGTGGACTTTCTCTTGTTGCCATGAACAGGCTGTGGCACAGGGGCTTAGTTGCTCTGCTGCATGTGGAATCTTCTGGACATGGATTGAACCCATGTCCCCGCACTGGCAGGTGGATTCTTAACCACTGGACCACAAGGGAAGTCCTCATTTCTTCCTAGTTTCTAAATACAAATCAATACAAAATAAATACAGATAAATATAAATATAAACATGCTGCTGCTGCTGTTGCTAAGTAGCTTCAGTCGTGTCCGATTCTGTGTGACGCCATAGATGGCAGCGCACCAGGCTCTCCCATCCCTGGGATTCTCAAGGCAAGAACACTGTAGTGGGTTACCATTTCCTTCTCCAATGCATGAAAGTGAAAAGTGAAGGTGAAGTTGCTCAGTCGTGTCTGACTCTTAGCGACCCCATGGACTGTGAGCCCACCAGGCTCCTCCATCCATGGGATTTTCCAGGCAAGAGTACTGGAGTGAGGTGCCATTGCCTTCTCCAAAATATAAACTTAAATGCTAATAAATACAAAGTAGGTTGCACTGGGGGCTTCCCGGGTGGTGCAGTGCTAAGGAATCCACCTGCCAATGCAGGAAAAGTGGGTTTGATCCCTGGGTCCAGATGATCCCCTGGAGAAAGAAATGGCAACCCACTCCAGTATTCTTGGCCAGGAGAATCCCATGGAAAGAGGAGCCTGGTGGGCTACAGTAAATACGGTCACTAACAGTCTGAGAAACTAGACTGAGCAACTGAACATGCATGCAGGGTTTATTGAAATGGGAAATCATATTCTATTTAATGTATCTAGCCTAGACAATGTCTCAGAGTGCATTTTTCCTACCCTCTGTCTTAAAATGTTCTAGAAGTGGGAGTTTTCTTTGTTGTACTGCAGACAAACTTGCTTCCTATTTGCCTACCATAGCAGAGTTAATTAACTTGATGCAATTTCACACGTTTCACATATTTTTTTTCTCCAAGAAAACCATATTCTCTACTGGATTCTAATATTAATTATTTTCAGCAATTTTATGTAAAAATAAACATTTTTTAATTTATAGTTAATTTTATGAAAGATAGATATTTGTCAAGAACTAATTAATAGATTTTAATTATTGAAAAGCACCTGATGTTCTTTAGTTCCTAATAAACATATTCCAGATGGTATTCTTTTTTTGCTTTCACATTGTTTATTCAATCAACTTGAGGATGATGTTGCTTTACTTGTGATATTTTTTTTTCAGCAAGGTATAGTTTCAGGCATTGGAGGAACCAAAATAGATTACACTGAGAAATATGTGCATCCTCTTGCTGATTTTGCAAAGCTAGCAACCAATACTTTGCAAAACTTTGCAGAATATACTTTGTGCTATATGAATTGGGTTTTATTTCTGTGTATGTGATTTGGCTTGTGCTTCCAGAAAGTAATTAATAACTAGGTTTTTTAAACAGCTTTAAAAAAAGCTAAATTTTCTTGTTGTTCAAGTCTTGAGGATGGAGAAGAAAAAGTATATGCATTATATAATGTCAGTAATATATATGTGTCTGTGTGTATATATATTTCTAGAAACTCCAGAATGGGAAATTTAGATACTCAAGTGAGATTGCATGAAGAGTGCATTATACATCTGAATAAGCCTGATATATGGTAGTTCTGGTAGTCAGTACCATCCACAGTGTTGATATTACCACTGAAGTTTTAAATGAATGTGATTGATGGAAAAGTATCCATTCGTTGAAAGCAGTTTGACTTAAAAAAATACCCTAGTGGCTGAACTCCTATTTGTGGATTTTAGTGATGACTCTGTTCACTTACATATCAGAAGTTCACTGGCTGCTATCATACAAAACTCAGTTATGTCATGCCCTGACATATTATTTATGTCATTTATTATTTAAGAGCCTAGAGAGGTGGATGTGACTTCTTATAAAAGCTTTCCACAGTACACAGATAATCACACAAGTAATTAACTATGGCTGAAATACATGCTACAGAGGAAAAGTAACACTTGGTTGGAGGGTATGTACAGTAGCAGGGAAAACTGATGGATCCGGGTAATCAGGGAAGATTTTCTGAGACAGAAACATTTTAAACTTAAAGTCAGAGGATTGAGAAGATAAAGCCAAAAAAAAAGTGGTGTAGAACATGTCTAGACAAAGGAGCTGGCTATGATAACATCCTGAGGCAGAAGAGATGGACTCACTAGAAGAACTGAAAAAGGACCTCCTTGCCAGGAACTTACAGAGGGTATATCACATAATCATAATCATTTTGAGATATGAGTTGAAGGAGGAGCAAAATGCTCTATAAAACAGGGTAAGGAATTCAAGTAAGCAAGTACGATATGATAATTGTGGGGAAAATACAAAGGAAATATGAAAGGACTGTGAGTTACTGGGTCTTACGAGTTTTGAAAGTCAGAGGTTTCACAGGAGAATTGCATGGAGGAGTGTAGTTTTTCACACATACCTGCTCTCCTAATGAAGTTGCATCAGTGAAGGACTCATGGTTGGCCAAGACCTACCTGCTACAGTGCCATCGTCTTTGGAAGAAGTGACAGCAACTGATAAATCTACAGTGAAGTTTTCAGAGCTAAACAGAGCAGAAATGAGAAGTAGCTATTGCAGGACCAGGTCTCAATAGGCACACAGTTTTCAGGCAGTCTGCATCAAAGACTAAACTGGGCCACAGCACGGTAGAGTTGAATAAGTAATTGTATAAAGTCTGATTTTCAGTTCAGTTCAGTTCAGTTCAGTCGCTCAGTCGTGTCTCACTCTTTGCGACCCCATGAATCGCAGCACGCCAGGCCTCCCTGTCCATCACCAACGCCCGGAGTTCACTCAGACTCGCATCCATCGAGTCCATGATGCCATCCAGCCATCTCATCCACGGTCATCCCTTTCTCCTCCTGCCCCCAATCCCTCCCAGCATCAGAGTCTTTTCCAATGAGTCAACTCTTTGCATGAGGTGGCCAAAGTATTGGAGTTTCAGCTTTAGCATCATTCCTTCCAAAGAAATCCCAGGGTTGATCTCCTTAAGAATGGATTGGTTGTATCTCCTTGCAGTCCAAGGGACTCTCAAGAGTCTTCTCCAACACCACAGTTCAAAAGCATCAATTCTTTGGCGCTCAGCCTTCTTCACAGTCCAACTCTCACATCCATACATGACCACAAGAAAAACCATAGCCTTGACTAGATGGACCTTAGTCGGCAAAGTAATGTCTCTCATTTTGAATATGCTATCTAGGTTGGTCTGATTTTAGGTGAATCTTTAATGTGTTTATTTAAATTCATTGCACCAAACCTTCCTTTCAGTTTTACTAGTAAGTGTTTAAGTACCTACTCTTATGAAAACAAACAAAAAATAAAAAATAAAAACCCAGTTTGAAACATTCATCAATCTCTATAGTGTAAATATTCCCACCTTGGTATTTCAGTTTACCAATCTGTAGTCACTGAATGTGAATTTCAGAAGTGATGGGAAATATTTCTATCACCATTATATTGATAATCATTTTTGTTGACCTTCAGTTTACCATTATGTTATCTTTGCTGACAGAAGTAGATGTGGAATGCTAATTAAAAAGCATATACATGATTCAGTGTCTTTGCATCTTCTAAAAGGAAAAATACCCTCAATGGTTTCCTAGTACCATTCACATATGTTGAGAGAAAATGCATTTCTTCATAATCACAGATAATCTACCAGTGACTTGCCTTTCACTTCTGACATTAAGATATGAACTGAAATGATGGCATCTAAAATGTGAAGTGTTGCAATACATTTTATATTCAGTGAAAAGACACTTCACATAGACATTAAAAAAGCTACAGTGGTAATATAGGCATAGACAGATGTGTGATATACACTGCAATTATAACCTATGATTTTACTGTAACAAGTTATATAATATTAAATGTGCAATACTGTTAAGTGTTATTCATATGAAGAACTTCAATTTCAATCAGATATTCACTTACCTTGGGTTATTTATATTTCCTTAAATTACACAGTCAGGTATATATAGAGCTGTGACATAGCAGTGTCCCTCACATACATTCTATCCATTCCCCACATTTTCTGTTTCAGTATCTAAATTCTATACTCCTTCCAGATTCTCTCTAAGTCTTCTCTCTTTCTGGAACATCATACTAACTGCCCTGGTTACAGTGATCTCTTTCTTCTCTTACCCCATGACAGTTGTTTTTCTCTCCCATCATTGCCTTTGCTTTGTAACTGAAAATGCTTTATAGAATTAAATGGCTGCATGCACACATACATGCACACACACACATACATATATACATATTCATAGACAAATCCTTGTACATTATGTACATATGTATACACACACATATATATGTGTCTATGTCCATGTAAACATGTGTTAAGTGCATTAAATATTCAGTAAGTCAACTGAAATATATCATTTAAAAGTAAATAATATAATTATGTTCATTGAGATATTGAGACATTTTATTTGTTTCAGTTATCTATTGCTCTTATAACAAACCATTCAAAACCTTAGTGACTTAGGCAAGACCATTTCAATATCTCTTATGGTTTCTGTTGATTAACTGAGGTCCACTGAGTACCTCTTTTCCGGGTCTCACTGAGTCTCATGTAGCTCATGTAGCTCATGCAGTCAGATGGGCCTGCGACTGGGTCAAGGGGTCTGCTGAGCGGCTCCTTCTCTCTGTCATCTTCAGAGCATCTCCTCCACCACAGGAGGTCTCTGAGTGTTTTCTCCAGTAGGACAGCTAAATGCTTACATGGAACATGGCAGCTGCCCACCCTTCTTAAGGTTTAGCCAGAACATGCAGTGTCACTTCCTCCACCTCCTATGATTTAAGCAGATATCAGGCCAGCTTTAATTACATTACTCCTTGACTAGGGAAATGGCAAAGAAATGTGTGAGCGTCTTTAATTTACCACAGTAATCTTCACTGAAATTCTATAAATGAAACTTAGCAGAGTTTGGGGGCCAAAGGTTTCCTGGAAATGATTTCATCACATCCCACCCATTTACAATGAAGGTACTGAATAAAGGCATGAGGAGGCAGAGATGGGTCAATGATCCTGATTTAAAGTCATTATACTTTACAGTGCATTTCAGAAAGTGCCTAGCAAATAGTCAGTATGTCCATTTGGGTCCTTAGATAAGCAGAAATCAAAATGGGATTAAATTGTTCAGGAAATAGGGGAAAAACCAGTAAGTGAAAATTGGGCAAGGGAGATGAGAAGAATGAAAAGACCCATTCAACCACTATGCAGGTCTGACCCAGGGTAAAGGAGAGAGGGAAAAAGGAGACCATTTGTTGGAAGAAGCTTTGGTACCATGCTAAGAAAAGGTCAACAAATTTATGAGGAATCCTCAGTTGCCCTTAAACCAAAATCATCATCAGAAGACCCATGAGTCTCCCAAGAATGCCCCACCTTAGTGTCTCTGCCTTGTGTAGTCGCTGGCTGGGGGCGGCCTGTAGGGAATATGGCCCCCAAGCAAACAAGGTGGTACCTCTCAAAGCTTAGCCACTGGGGCTGTCAGGTCATTTTGCTTCATGTAATTGAAGATAGGAGATTTACTTCCATGGCTAACACAGTAGATGGTCTATAAACACTCGATGACATAGAGATTCACTATTAAATACATGCAAGATTCTAATATCTTTTCCTTTAATACGGATCAAATTACTTACTTGTTATAAACTTCCCCTAGTTTTTAAAAGTCACTAAAACTTGAAAGGGTTTTCAGAGAATATTATAGACAATGATTCTACCAATATATATTTAATTAATGATACATACCAACCTTGTGTTCTGTATCCAGAGTTTATATTGTCCCAGGAAATGTTAAATTTCTCACAATCACAAAGAATATCTTCATGCAAAAGAACATAAAGGTATGTATTCACATTTCTAAAACAATAAATTAGATTCTAGAACACTATTTGCAAACTGACCACAGGTTTATTGCTCTAATGAATTCAAAATATAAATGTACTGAATGAAAAAATATATTGTACATTAACTTTTTGGGAAAAAAATATTTTTTTAAGTGGGGGCACTTAATGAAATATTTCTAAACTTTCTGGACTGTTCTGGTGTACATAATCAGGTATAAATAGCTTAGCTAAGCATTAAGTGATGCCTACCTAGATAATAAAATGGTGATATATTGTACAGATACATCTCTGTATTAGTTACAGAATTTGGCGCTCTGCTTGTTGAGATGAAGGAAATTCCTTGTAGGTCAATTCCAAGTCTTTTAAGTAGTGGAGATTGAGACACTCAACAAGGGGCAGGTCTCCACTCTGTTCAGTTTTTGTGTTCCGACTATCTTCTCAAACATGTTCTCCTTCTACGTCCTTCAATGTCTATGCCCAGATGAAGAAGGAAAGCATTTTCCTACTCACCAAAGGCATTATACGATTCTGATAGTATGCCACTTCTGAAGGTTAAGGATTAAGTATTAAAGACTGAATCTTTATAAGCACATTCTACTGTTAGAATAACTTCCCTGGTGGCTCAGTGGTAAAGAACTTGCCTGCCATGCAGGAGATGTGCGTTTGATGCCTCAGTCAGGAAGATCCCCTGGAGAAGAAAATGACAACCCAGTCCAGTAATCTGGCCTGGGAAATCCCATGGACAGGAGCCTAGAGGTCTACAATCCATGGCTTTGCAAAGAATCAGACATGATTTAGTGACTAAACAGCAACTGTTCGTAATACACTTTACCTGAGTCCTGGCCACTCTTGGAATGGTAATAATCAGTCAGTTCAGTTCAGTCACTAACTTGGGTCAGACTCTTTTTGACCCCATGAAACACAGCACTCAAGGCCTCCCTGTCCATCACCAACTCCTGGAGTCCATCCAAACCCATGTCTATCGAGTCAGTGATGTCATCCAACTATCTCATTCTCTGTCATCCCCTTCTCTTCCTGCCTTCAATCTTTCCCAGCATTTGGGTCTTTTCAAATGAGTCGGCTCTTTGCATCAACTGGCCAAAGTAATGGAGTATCAGCTTCAACATCAGTCCTTCCAATGTATATTTAGGACTGATTTCCTTTAGGATGCACTGGTTGGATCTCCTTGCAGTCCAAGGGACTCTCAAGAGTCTTCTCCAACACCACAGTTGGTGGGAATGCAAACTAGTACAGCCACTATGGAGAACAGTGTGGAGATTCCTTAAAAAATTGCAAATAGAACTGCCATATGATCCAGCAATCCCACTGCTGGGCATATACACCGAGGAAACCAGAATTGAAAGAGACACATGTACCCCAATGTTCATTGCAGCACTGTGTATAATAGCCAGGACATGGAAACAACCTAGATGTCCATCAGCAGATGAATGGATAAGAAAGCTGTGGTACATATACACAATGGAGTATTACTCAGCCATTAAAAACAATACATTTTAATCAGTTCTAATGAGATGGATGAAACTGGAGCTTATTATACAGAGTGAAGTAAGCCAGAAAGAAAAAACACCAATACAGTATACTAACACATATATATGGAATTTAGAAAGATGGTAATGATAACCCTGTATGTGAGACAGAAAAAGAGACACAGATATATGGAATGGACTTTTGGACTCTGAGGGAGAGGGAGAGGGAGAGGGTGGGATGATTTGGGAGAATGGCACTGAAACGTGTATACTATCATGTAAGAAACGAATCGCCAGTCTATGTTCAATACAGGATACAGGATGCTTGGGGCTGGTGCATGGGGATGATCCAGAGAGATGATATGGGGTGGGAGGTTGGAGGGGGATTCAGGATTGGGAACTCATGTACACCCGTGGCGGATTCATGTCTATGTATGGCAAAACCAATACAGTATTGTAAAGTAAAATAAAGTAAAAATTAAAATTAAAAAAAAAGAATAAAAAAGTAAAAAAATAAATAAATAAATAAAGTCAAAGTGACCATTTCAAAAAAAAAAAAAAAAAGCATCGATTCTTCGATGCTCAGCTTTCTTTATAGTCCATTTCTCACATCCATACACAACTACTGGAAAAAAACATAGCCTTGACTAGATGGATCTTTGTTGGCAAAGTAACATCTCTACTTATTAATATGCTGTCTAGGTTGGTCATAACTTTCCTTCCAAAGAGTAAGAGTCTATTAATTTCATGTCTGCAGTCATAATCTGTAGTGATTTTGGAGTCCCCCAAATAATGTCTGCCACTGTTTCCACTGTTTCCCCATCTATTTGTCATGAAGTGTTGGGACCAGATGCCATGATCTTCGTTTTCTGAATGTTGAGTTCTAAGCCAACTTTTTCACTATCCTCTTTCACTTTCATCAAGAGGGTCTTTAGTTCTTCTTCACTTTCTGCCATAAGGGTGGTATCATCTGCATATCTGAGGTTATTGATATTTCTCCCAGCAATCTTGATTCCTGCTTGTGCTTCTTCCAGCTTAGCATTTCTCATGATGTACCCTGCATAAAAGTTAAGTACACACGGTGACAATATACAGCCTTGACATACTCCTTTTCCTATTTGGAACCAGTCTGTTGTTCCATGTCCAGTTCTAACTTTTGCTTCCTGACCTACATATAGGTTTCTCAAGAGGCAGGTCAGGTGGTCTGGTATTCCCATCTCTTTCAGAATTTTCCACAGTTTGTTGTGATCCACACAGTCAAAGGCTTTGGCATAGTCAATAAAGCAGAAATAGATATCTTTCTGGAACTCTCTTTTTTGATGATCCATCGGATGTTGGCAATTTGATCTCTGGTTCCTCTGCCTTTTCTAAAACCAGCTGGAACATCTGGAAGTTCATGGTTCACATACTGCTGTAGCCTGGCTTGGAGAATTTTGATAATTACTTTACTAGCATGTGCTGCTGCTAAGTCGCTTCAGTCATGTCTGACTCTGTGTGACCCATAGACGGCAGCCCCCCAGGCTCCCCTGTCCCTGGGATTCTCTAGGCAAGAATACTGGAGTGGGCTGCCATTTCCTTCTCCAATGCATCAAAGTGAAAAGTGAAAGTGAAGTCTCTCAGTCATGTCCGACTCTTAGCGACCTCATGGACTGCAGCCTACCCGGCTCCTCTGTCCATGGGATTTTCCAGGCAAGAGTACTGGAGTGGGGTACTAGCATGTGAGATGAGTGCAATTGTGAGGTAGATTGAGCATTCTTTGCCATTGCCTTTCTTTGGGATTGGAATGAAAACTGACCTTTTCCAGTCCTGTGGCCAGTGCTGAGTTTTCCAAATTTGCTGGCATGTTGAGTGGGACCAAACTATGGTGGAGGTAATGAAGATAATGGTGACCTCCTTCAAAAGACCTCATACGTGTACTGCTACCTGCAGTGCCCCCAACCCTGCCTAATAATGGTAACATTTTTATATGATTTATCAGT
The DNA here is from genome assembly GCF_014754425.2 of Oryx dammah. Taxonomy (NCBI): domain Eukaryota; kingdom Metazoa; phylum Chordata; class Mammalia; order Artiodactyla; family Bovidae; genus Oryx; species Oryx dammah. The sequence goes on from NW_024070187.1 coordinate 8,299,321, forward strand.
TTAAATTTATACACCTTGGTAACTCACACATGAAATTCTCTGAGATGGCTTTACACGTGGGTTGTGGTGATTTTTGTCACCTTATAGAGACTATTGTTTCCTTAATGAGAGACCTCAGTTTCTGAGTGTTTGCAGACAGCTGGAATTCATCTTTTTTTCAAGTCAAAATTTTGGTTTTGAAATCAATTAGATTTCATTATCAATTAAAATGGCTCTGGAAAAGGGGGAGCTTCCAACAATGAAAAATTAACTACATAAATATGTATTTCAGTGTTTATGGCCTCATCTGAATACATGTAAATTTGAATCCTTGAGACCAAGTTATCTTAAATAACCATTGTTGGAGTCCACAAAACCAATGACAAAGACTTACCAGAGCTTACTGTTGAAAGGTTTCTCTTTTTCCACTTACAGATATCTTGCTGTAGCAGATGTTTATTTTCTTTCTCTGCTGCTCATTGTGACCAAATATTTTATGTGTGGTGATACTACTTTACTTGAATTGACTGGAAAAAGCTTTTCTTAGATAAATCATTATCCAATCATGAAGTAATGAATAAATAGTATTTCCTCAAAACACAGAAATTCCTTCTCTCCCATCTCAAAAAGTTTGCTACTATCTCACACTCTGGGCTTTAAAATTCAGTGAGTGGTTTTTGTTTGTTTGTTTGTTTTTGCCAGCAACTTGATTTTTGGTTGGAAAAGAACATTTTCATAGATGTCATCTCCTCCCTTTCAGGGAAGTACCTGACAATTTTTGGATAGGTTCATTGTCAATAATGATGATCTTTGAAGGAACAGAGGAAACAACTTTGATCGCCAATCATGTTAAGGTAGGTGTTGGTTACCTCAGTAGTTAAAATGTGACTTAATTTCTCTGCCTCAGCTCAATCTAAGATCATATATCTCTCCCTGAATTGTGAAAAATAAAGGCAGTATAAAAGCATATAGTGTGTCCTGATCTTAAAACCATTTTCTGTATGGATCCACAATTACAAAATGGACATCATTTTTAAGAAGTGCCTTTTTGAAGAAACTACTATTAATCATGTTACTGGTCTAATCAACTTAATTATGAAATCAAGATCAGTACATTTTGATAACAATTATGTACATAGTTTTTATGAATTAAAATTTGTGCATATGGCAAAATCAGAATTTTGGGTAAGTCAATTATACTGTTTATTTCTGTTTTTTTTTCTTTCTTTCTTTCTTTTTGAACTCTGAAAATTATCTTAGGTAGGCAGATATATGCACATAAAGCACCTTTCTACATATGTAAGCATAAAGATTTAAATTTAGTTTCCACATTTATGAAGCATTTATGAAGGTACACATTTATGAAGGTACACATATGAGGACCATTGTGCTTTATTTAAATTACATTTTATCTCTCATCATGTAAAACTGTATGCAAACAAATAATTTTAAAAGATTTTTAGTATTTTAATGTATTTTGTTGCATAATGATTTGTAGTTTATTATTGATAACAAATTATTAATAATAACATTAAACATATAACAGCTACAGTTATCTGTTTATATTCAAATCATTGAGTGATCTTACCTGTTTTATTCTATACACTGATTACTCACAAATGCAAGCAGAGATATTTGAGTCCTAATCTTTATTCTGTATGGCTTTGTCAATTTTGGAGAATATCAAGGATCAAATTGATTCAATGGACATAAGTCTGAGCAAACTTTGGAAGCTGGTGATGGACAGGGAAGCCTGGCATGCTGCAGTCCATGGGGTTGCAAAGAGTCGGACATGACTGAGTGACTGAACTGAAATGAAGTATCAAATTGGGAAGCAAAATTATATCTTGCTAAAGATGCATTTTTTTTTTTGTCTAGGTATGAAATATCTCCCAAATATCAGTGATGTGAATTCTTTTGTTAAATATATTGAGAATACGCTAAAAATGTTACCACCCAAGTGTGCAAAGACTAAAAAAACAATTCCAAATACTCTGTAATATTTCAGTCTCTCCCCTTTAACATAATAGAAAATAATAATGAACTTATATTCAAGATTTTATTTAGTTATTTAAAAAAATCAAGTACTGTATATGCAGCTGAAGAAAAGATTCAAATGCATTATGTGCTGGAAAAAAGAATATATATATGGCTTCCCCTGCCCCAAATGGCCATTTCATACTATTGTGTTAAAAAGTTAAAATTTTTCATTCATATGCTGTTATTTGCTGAAATTTTAGAATATAGTATCTTGGCCATTAATGAATTTCTATGCAAATGCAGTTTTCTTTTATTTTTATGCAAATACAAAATGGGCTTTTTTGCTCTTGAAATTCTTTCCTAAGAGTGTGCAGTGCTAAAACGCTACCAGACACACTCTGGAGGAATTGAGCTGGTGTAACTTACTTTATTACCTGCTTATCAATATGTAGAGAGGTATGCTTGAAATTACATAAAGACTACAAAAGATATGTTTTGAAATACTTGAGATTTTATCTAATTTTTAACTAATTTTATTAGTTGAAATAAATCTAAGTATTTGATCTAATTCTAAATCACGTATTTCTGACTGTAACTCAGAAAACTAATTCTGTGGATAGGGAGCTTCCAGTGATGGTTGGGATCTTCACAATCTTGGGCCTAAAAGTTGAAATTTTCAGCAGTTGTCATTGCCATGCCATGTGCCAGACACAGGTGATTACTACTACTATTACTACTAAGTCGCTTCAGTCGTGTCCGACTCTGTGCGACCCTATAGACGGCAGCCCACCAGGCTCCGCCGTCCCTGGGATTCTCCAGGCAAGAACACTGGAGTGGTTGCCATTTCCTTCTCCAATGCATGAAAGTGAAAATTGAAAGTGAAGTTGCTCAGTCGTGTCTGACTCTTAGCGACTCCATAGACTGCAGCCTACCAGGTTCCTCCGTCCATGGGATTTTCCAGGCAAGAGTACTGGAGTGGGGTGCCATTGCCTTCTCTACAAGTGATTAACATGATACAATAATTAGTAGACATGACTCTAATTTAAAGGGCTTATTGAAGGAGATGGATTGATGGTTAGATACAAAATAAACAGATTGGTATAATGCATGTGTCATAGTAAAAATATACTTTAGTATTGTTGAAGTAGCAGAGAATGCTGTGGGAAGGTAAGTGTAATTTTTGCTGTGTTCTAGAAATCATACATATGAAGAATAGAATTTGAATACAAGATTATAGTAATATAATAAGTCAACATCCAATCAGAGAGGTTCAGACAAAGATGTAACATCTTAAACCTAAAAGAGGGGTAGCAGGAGTGGAGAGTGAAGAAAAGCAGAAAAATTTTGGGAGTCACATTGGAAGACCATTTTGATGATTGTATGAATGATATTTGTAATACTTTGATGTTTGACTCTGTTGCTGAAACTCGGCCTCTGTTCACTGGTGTCTAATAGAAACATGGAGACAGAATTTTGGGTGAAGTAGAAAAGAGTAGCTGTTACTGCTTTGCCAGGCAAAGGGGTCCATAGGAGGTTAATGCCCTCAAGACTGTGTGACCCACCCTGAAATGGGTACTGAGGATTTTTATAGTCTTCAACGAGCAGGGTGTGATCGGCTCCTGGACAATTCTTGGATTGGTTGGCATCAAGGTGAAATTTTCAAGCATCATCAACCTCCTGGTTTCAACCAGTCTACAGTTTATGTTCTTGCTGTCAGCAGGGGTCTGCTTCTTGGAAAAAACAATTCAGGAGTCAGACCTTTATTTGTATCTTTCAGGGAACTGGGAGTTCGGTGATTCTGCCATGTGGCAGAATTATAGTCTAAATTGTTCCCAGTTCCCAGCCCAACAGCTATTCTTTGTTTCTACATCTTGACATTTCCCAGTCATTAACTCTGGAGTCAGTATTTTACTTCAAAAGACAAGGACACAGGGGCTTGTCCACCATTTCAACTGAAAAAAAAACAAACAACAAAAAAAAAACAGCTCCTGACCAGACTTCTCCAGTGCCTCTCACCTGGGCCTTATGAAAAGGAAGCCCAGGTGTTCCCTCTTTAGCACTAATAGATGATTCAAGTCAGCCAATCTCCTGCCTCCCAGCCCTGCCCCCACAATAAAGGCCTCAACCCAGCCCAATTTCCTGGCTCCCGCCAGCCTTCTCTGGCCTGTTGGTGACTGTTCTGCTTATCCCAGAGACCTCCATTATGTAAGTTATAAATCTTTTCATACTTTCTTGGTGTGTGTATCATCTGCCTCGACATTCAAACCAACTTTTGGGTGAAGGTTTCTCCAGTTTTTGCAAAGGGTCCTGGCTACAAAATTGTTGCAGAGACTTTAACCGAGAAACTTCCAGATATTTACTGTAGTTTACTAGATATTTATGTTTTGTTTGATTCTTAAAAAAAAAAAAAGAAAGTGAAATGGGCTATAATCATAGTGAAGCTCTTCAGTTCAGTTCAGTTCAGTCGCTCAGTCATGTCCGACTCTTTGCAACCCCACGAATCAGGCCTCCCTGTCCATCACCAACTCCCGGAGTTCACTCAGACTTGCGTCCATTGAGTCAGTGATGCCATCCAGCCATCTCATCCTCGGTCGTCCCTTTCTCCTCCTGCCCTCAATCCCTCCCAGCATCAAAGTCTTTTCCAATGAGTCAACTCTTCGCATGAGGTGGCCAAAGTACTGGAGTTTCAGCTTTAGCATCATTCCTTCCAAAGAAATCCCAGGGTTGATCTCCTTCAGAATGGACTGGTTGGATCTCCTTGCAGTCCAAGGGACTCTCAACAGTCTTCTCCAACACCACAGTTTAAAAGCATCAATTCTTCAGCACTCAGCCTTCTTCACAGTCCAAGTCTCACATCCATACATGACTACTGGAAAAGCCAGAGTCTTGACTAGACGGACCTTAGTCAGCAAAGTAATGTCTCTGCTTTTGAATATGCTATCTATGTTGGTCATAACTTTTCTTCCAAGGAGTAAGCGTCTTTTAATTTTTCACTTATGCCTGTTGAATTTAAGTTTCAATTGTGTACTCCATTTTTGGCTTTGGAATTCAGGAGAAAATATAACAGTCAAGATCACTTTAATATAAGAAACAGCTGAAAGCATGAGAAAGTTCAGAGTCAGCCAGGAAAAAAAAAAAATTTTTTTTTGTACTAAAAGAATGGAATCATTCATAATTCATACAGTTTAGCTTTTTCTTTTAAATTTTCTTCATGGATATAGTGGAAGCAACCTACTCTCTTTTACCTATTAATTTGAAATGAAAATGCCATTGAGCATTAAATTTAAAGAACTAATCTTAACAACAGATGAGGTCTCTCATTTTACATATCTATATAGCCACTTCTCAAGTTTTTTTTTGTTAAGTGTTTTAACTTCAGAACTAAACTAGGAGCTTACAACATATGTGCTAATTATAAATATTCCTTTGCATTTAAAATGTTTTAATAGTATGGATTATGCAGAACTAAATACTGGTTTTCTCACAAATCTATGTAAAGTTTGTTGATGGTGGTTTAGTTGCTAAGTTGTGTCCAACTGTTTGGGACCCCCTGGACTGCAGCCCACCAGGCTCCTCTGTCCATGGGATTCTCCAGGCAAGAATATGGGAGTGGGTTGCCATTTCCTTCTCCAGGGATCTTCCTGACTCAGAGATTGAACCCAAGTCTCCTGCTTTGCAGGCAGATTCTTTACCCACTGCTACAAGGGAAGACTGCACCCATTGTTGAATTAACACAGTAATAAAAATAGAATCTTTGAGTCTGTATTCCACTTTAGGCAATGCTGACACGTATTTCACCAAACCATATTACAAGGTGGGAAAGAAAACACAAAAATGAGGGTAAAGTTTCTCCCCTGATATTACATTGCTGTGTAAGACTGAAAATGTTTGAAATACAGAGCCCTTCTCCACATTGAGTGAACCTCTACTCAGATTATTTTGTTCTTCCTTATTCTTTCAGTCACTTAAAAGTATTTGGTTTTAATTACTTTCTTTTTCAAAAGCAATTCTGCCTCTGAGCATATTGTCTTTAGATAGTACTATGCCGCTGTTCATTTGATTAACTCAGTTCTATTCTCTGATTAACTTATTCAGATGATGGGTAATTAAATTTCTTTGGGCAGTAAGGTCATTTTGGTAAACAAGGGGAGCACCACAGCAACCTAAAGTTAATGTATTTTTTATTACTTTTGAGGAACAGTTCTAAAAAATATGAAAATGTAAAATTAAATGGTATACCTATGTAAAACAATTATTTTTAAACTTAGTTCCATTCCTGCCAATTATAAAAATATTAAGATATTAAAATCTTAATTATAATTAAATGACAAGCACTTTTCCTGTATTTAATGTTAACCCTCATATTTATCTTTTTTACTTACATGAAAAAGTCTTGAAGTCGAAAATTAGACTACTTATTCTTTTATTAAAGTTTAACTTTTATTAAAGTTAAACTTTAATAACTCATTGCCTCTTTTTAAAATCTGAAATATTTAGAATCAAGTTTTTACAAATACATGTATAGAAATGAAGCTAGTTGATTTCTATCAGATTCCCTACACAATCCCAGGTGAAAAATACTCTGTCACTAGAAATAATCCATATCTAAGTCAATCCTCACTATCATATATGAAAGAGGTACTTGAGTTCAATTACAGAAGATGTTTCTGTTACTCAGAGTAAATGAACAGAGTTAGTATACCAATTGCTCTCCTGAGAAGTTGGCACATATATCTTGTCTGAACAGGTTTTGAAAATATCCTGAAAACAATTTAGAGAACATTGTATACTTTAACTGAAATCATCTGGCAGTATAGGTCATCATAACAGGATCACATAAAGGGAAAAGCATAATGAAAATGTGATTTTAAATAGAGTGTATAGACTTTATTCTGGTTAGTTTTTCCTGGGAGAGGCCTTTCTGGGGAGAATAGAGTGTTCTGGTTTCAAAACCATGCCTTTTCTCAGCTACCTGTTGTAAGCTCAGCAGATATTCTATCAAGTTCACTGGGAGAACCTGGTGGAGCTTATGAAGGTAGGTCCCTCAAAGTCGTGGGAGGCTCCCAGTGACTGGGTACCCTTGTCATTTTTAACTCCAAATCTCCTATGCTGGCCAGCTGCATTTGTCTATTCCCGTTCTGGCTTTCCTTACCCCAGTGCTACCCTAGTGCTAGGAGGAATAGACTCTCAAAATGAACATTGGAGAAAATTCCCCTTGTACTTCTAGCAGAATATCAAAGACTCTATTTTGAAATACACTAGAACACTCTAGTCTCCTTAGCAAGACCTGCCCTCAAAAGTTAATTTACCAGAGATTAACCTTCTTGGGTAGTATCAAAGTCTAACTGATCTGGGGAAAGGAAATTACCCAGCCCCAGCCCCAGCCCACTGTATCCATGCTGTCCCATTTAAGGAGTGTTGACTTAATAAAAGATGCACAAAGAACCAGCTTTTGGCTTTGTTGATTTTTGCTATGGTCGTTTTTGTTTCTTTTGCATTTATTTCTGCCCTAATTTTTAAGATATCTTTCCTTCTACTAACTCTGGGGTTCTCTGTTTCTTCCTTTTCTAGTTGCTTTAGGTGTAGAGTTAGGTTATTTGACTTTTTTCTTGTTTCTTGAGGTATGCCTGTATTGCTATGAACTTTCCTCTTAGCACTGCTTTTATAGTGTTCCACAGGTTTGGGGTTGTTATGTTTTCATTTTCATTCGTTTCTATGCATATTTTGATTTCTTTTTTGATTTATTCTGTGATTTGTTGGTTATTCCGCAGCGTGTTGTTCAGCCTCCATATGTTGGAATTTTTAATAGTTTTTCTCCTGTAATTGAGATCTAATCTTAATGCATTATGGTCAGAAAAGATGCTTGGAATAGTTTCAATTTTTTTTTTTTTTAATTTATCAGGGTTAGATTTATGGCCCAGGATGTGATCTATCCTGGAGAAGTTTCCGTGAGCACTTGAGAAAAAGGTGAAATTCATTGTTTTGGGGTGAAACGTCCTATAGAGATCAATTAGGTCTAACTGGTCTATTGTATCATTTAAAGTTTGCGTATCTTTGTTAATTTTCTGTTTAGTTGATCTGTCCATAGATGTGAGTGGGGTATTAAAGTCTCCCACTATTATTGTGTTATTGTTAATTTCCCCTTTCATACTTGTTAGCATTTATCTTACATATTGTGATGCTCCTATGTTGGGTGCATATATATTTATAATTGTTATATCTTCTTCTTGGATTGATCCTTTAATCATTATGTAGTGGCCTTCTTTGTCTCTTTTCACAGCCTTTGTTTCAAAGTCTATTTTATCGGATATGAGTATTGCTACTCCTGCTTTCTTTTGGTCTCTATTTGCATGGAATATCTTTTTCCAGCCCTTCACTTTCAGTCTGTATGTGTCCCTTGTTTTGAGGTGAGTCTCTTGTAGGCAGCATATATAGGGGTCTTGTTTTTATATCCAAGAAACAAAAGAGACCATAGCAAAAATCAACAAAGCCAAAAGCTTGTTCTTTGAAATGATAAATAAAATTGACAAACCATTAGCCAGACTCATCAAGAAACAAAGGGAGAAAAATCAAATCAATAAAATTAGAAATGAAAATGGAGAGATCACAACAGACAACACAGAAATACAAAGGATCATAAGAGACTACTATCAGCAATTATATGCCAATAAAATGGACAACGTGGAAGAAAATGACAAATTCTTAAAAGTGCAACTTTCCAAAACTGAACCAGGAAGAAATAGAAAATATTAACAGACCCATCACAAGCATGGAAATTGAAACTGTAATCAGAAATATTCCAGCAAACAAAAGCCCAGGTCCAGACGGCTTCACGGCTGAATTCTACCAAAAATTTAGAGAAGAGCTAACACCTATCCTACTCAAACACTTCCAGAAAATTGCAGAGGAAGGGAAACTTCCAAACTCATTCTATGAGGCCACCATCACACTAATACCAAAACCTGACAAAGATGCCACAAAAAAAGAAAACTACAGGCCAATATCACTGATGAACATAGATGCAAAAATCCTTAACAAAATTCTAGCAATCAGAATCCAACAACACATTAAAAAGATCATACACCATGATCAAGTGGGCTTTATCCCAGGGATGCAAGGATTCTTCAATATCAGCAAATCAATCAATGTAATTCACCACATTAACAAATTGAAAAATAAAAGCCATATGATTATCTCAATATATGCAGAGAAGGCCTTTGACAAAATTAAACATCCATTTATGATAAAAACTCTCCAAAAAGCAGGAATAGAAGGAACATACCTCAACATAATAAAAGCTATATATGACAAACCCACAGCAAACATTATCCTCAATGGTGAAAAATTGAAAGCATTTCCCCTAAAGTCAGGAACAAGACAAGGGTACCCATTTTCACTGCTACTATTCAACGTAGTTCTGGAAGTTTTGGCCACAGCAATCAGAGCACAAAAAGAAATAAAAGGAACCCAAATTGGAAAAGAAGAAGTAAAACTCTCACTGTTTACAGATGACATGACCCTCTACATAGAAAACCCTCAAGACTCCACCAGAAAATTACTAGAGCTAATTAATGAATATAATAAAGTTGCAGGATATAAAATCAACACACAGAAATCCCTTGCATTCCTATACACTAATAATGAGAAAGTAGAAAAATAAATTAAGGAAACAATTCCATTCACCATTGCAAAGAATAGAATAAAATACTTGGAATATATCTACCTAAAGAAACTAAAGACGTATATATAGAAAATTATAAAATACTGATGAAAGAAATCAAAGAGGACACTAATAGATGGAGAAATATACCATGTTCATGGATTGGAGAATCAAAATAGTGAAAATGAGTATACTACCCCAAGCAATCCATAGATTCAATGCAATCCTTATCAAGCTACTGGCAGTATTTTTCACAGAGCTAGAACAAATAATTTCAAGATTTGTATGGAAATACAAAAAACCTCGAATAGCCAAAGCAACCCTGAGAAAGAAGAATGGAACTGGAGGAATCAACCTGCCTGACTTCAGGCTCTACTACAAAGCCACTGTCATCAAGACAGTATGGTACTGGCACAAAGACAGAAATATAGATCAATGGAACAACATAGAAAGCCCAGAGATAAATCCACACACCTATGGACACCTTATCTTTGACAAAGGAGGCAAGAATATACAATGGATTAAAGACAATCTCTTTAACAAGTGGTGTTGGGAAAACTGGTCAACCACTTGTAAAAGAATGAAATTAGACCACTTTCTAATATCATCAGTTCAGTTCAGTCACTCAGTCGTGTCCAATGCTTTGTGACCCCAGAATCGCTGCACGCCAGGCCTCCCTGTCCATCACCATCACCCAGAGTTCACTCAGACTCATGTCCATCGAGTCTGTGATGCCATCCAGCCATCTCATCCTCGGTCGTCCCCTCCTCCTCCTGCCCCCAACCCCTCCCAGCATCAGAGTCTTTTCCAATGAGTCAACTCTTTGCATGAGGTGGCCAAAGTAATGGAGTTTCAGCTTTAGCATCATTCCATCCAAAGAAATCCCAGGGTTGATCTCCTTCAGAATGGACTGGTTGGATCTCCTTGCAGTCCAAGGGACTCTCAACAGTCTTCTCCAACACCACAGTTCAAAAGCATCAACTCTTCGGTGATCAGCCTTCTTCACAGTCCAACTCTCACATCCATACGTGACGACAGAAAAACTATAACCTTGACTACACGGACCTTAGTCAGCAAAGTAATGTCTCTGCTTTTGAATATATTATCTAGATTGGTCATAACTTTTTTCCAAGGAGTAAGCGTCTTTTAATTTCATGGCTGCAGTCACCATCTGCAGTGATTTTGGAGCCCCCCAAAATAGAGTCTGACACTGTTTCTACTGTTTCCCCATCTATTTCCCATGAAGTGATGGGACCAGAGGCCATGATCTTCGTTTTCTGAATGTTGAGCTTTAAGCCAACTTTTTTGCTTTCCTCTTTCACTTTCATCAAGCGACTTTTTAGCTCCTCTTCACTTTCTGCCATAGGGGTGGTGTCATCTGCATATCTGAGGTGATTGATATTTCTCCCGGCAATCTTGATTCTACTTTGTGTTTCTTCCAACCCAGCGTTTCTCATGATGTACTCTGCATAGAAGTTAAATCAGCAAGGTGACAAAAAAGAATAAAATACTTAGGAATATATCTACCTAAAGAAACTAAAGACCTATATATAGAAAATTATAAAATACTGCTGAAAGAAACCAAAGAGGACACTAATAGATGGAGAAATATACCATGTTCATGGATCGGAAGAATCAATATAGTGAAAATGAGTATACTACCCAAAGCAATCTACAAATTCAATGCAATCCCTATCAAGCTTCCAGCAATATTTTTCACAGAACTAGAACAAATAATTTCAAGATTTGTATGGAAATACAAAAAACCTCGAATAGCCAAAGCAATCTTGAGAAAGAAGAATGGAACTGGAGGAATCAACTTGCCTGACTTCAGGCTCTACTACAAAGCCACAGTCATCAAGACAGTATGGTACTGGCACAAAGACAGAAATATAGATCAATGGAACAACATAGAAAGCCCAGAGATAAATCCCCACACTTATGGACACCTTATCTCTGACAAAGGAGGCAAGAATATACAGTGGAGTAAAGACAATCTCTTTAACAAGTGGTGCTGGGAAAACTGGTCAACTACTTGTAAAAGAATGAAACTAGATCACTTGCTAACAACGCACACAAAGATAAACTCAAAATGGATTAAAGATCTAAATGTAAGACCAGAAACTATAAAACTCCTAGAGGAGAACATAGGCAAAACACTCTCCGACATAAACCACAGCAGGATCCCATATGATCCACCTCCCAGAATTCTGGAAATAAAAGCAAAAATAAACAAATGGGACCTAATTAAAATTAAAAGCTTCTGCACAACAAAGGAAAATATAAGCAAGGTGAAAAGACAGCCTTTCAGGGAGAAAATAATAGCAAATGAAGCAACTGAAAAACAACTAATCTCAAAAATATACAAGTAACTCCTGCAGCTCAACTCCAGAGAAATAAATGACCCAATCAAAAAATGGGCCAAAGAACTAAATAGACATTTCTCCAAAGAAGACATACAGCTGGCTAACAAACCCATAAAAAGATGCTCAACATCACTCATTAATAGAGAAATGCAAATCAAAACAACAATGAGGTACCACTTCACACCAGTCAGAATGTCTGCGATCCAAAAATCTGCAAGCAATAAATGCTAGAGAGGGTGTGGAGAAAAGGGAACCCTCCTACACTGTTGGTGGGAATGCAAACTGGTACAGCCACTATGGAGAACAGTGTGGAGATTCCTTAAAAAATTGCAAATAGAACTGCCTTATGACCCAGCAATGCCACTGCTGGGCATACACACTAAGGAAACCAGAATTGAAAGAGACACATGTACCCCAATGTTCATCGCAGCACTGTGTATAATAGCCAGGACATGGAAACAACCTAGATGTCCATCCGCAGATGAATGGATAAGAAAGCAGTGGTACCTATACACAATGGAGTATTACTCAGCCATTAAAAAGAATACATTTAAATCAGTTCTAATGAGATAGATGAAACTGGAGCCGATTATACAGAGTGAAGTAAGCCAGAAAGAAAAACACCAATACAGTATACTAACACATATATATGGAGTTTAGAAAGATGGCAATGATGACCCTGTATGCAGGACAGCGAAAAAGACACAGATGTGTATAGCGGACTTTTGGACTAAGAGGGAGAGGGTGAGATGATTTGGGAAAATGGCATTGAAACATGTATAATATCATGTAAGAATCGAATTGCCAGCCTATGTCCGATGCAGGATACGACACGCTTGGGGCTGGTACACGGGGATGACCCAGAGAGATGTTGTAGGGAGGGGGATGGGAGGGAGGTTTATGTTTGGGAACGCATGTACACCCGTGGTGGATTCATGTCATGTATGGCAAAACCAATACAGAATTGTAAAGTAAAATAAATAATAAATAAATTAAAAATAAAAAAAAAATAAGCAAGGTGACAATGTACAGCCTTGACGTACTCCTTTTCCTATTTGGAACCAGTCTGTTGTTCTATGTCCAGTTCTAACTGTTGCTTCCTGACCTGCATACAGATTTCTCAAGAGGCAGGTCAGGTGGTCTGGTATTCCCATCTCTTTCAGAATTTTCCACAGTTTATTGTGATCCACACAGTCAAAGGCGTTGGCATAGTCAATAAAGTAGAAATAGATGTTTTTCTGGAACTCTCTTGCTTTTACCATGATCCAGTGGATGTTGGCAATTTGATCTCTGGTTCCTCTGCCTTTTCTAAAATCAGCTTGATACACAAAAATAAACTCAAAATGGATTAAAGATCTAAATGTAAGAACAGAAACTATAAAAATCCTGGAGGAGAACATAGGCAAAACACTCTCCAACATAAATCGCCGCAGGATCTTCTATGAGCCACTTCCCAGAATACTAGAAATAAAAGCAAAAATAAACAAATGGGATTTAATTAAAATTAAAAGCTTCTTCCCAACAAAGGAAAATATAAGCAAGGTGAAAAGATAGCCTTCTGAATGGGAGAAAATAATAGCAAATGAAGCAACTGACAAACAACTAATCTCAAAAATATACAAGCAACTCCTGCAGCTCAATTCCAGAAAAATAAACGACCCAATCAAAAAATAGGCCAAAGAACTAAATAGACATTTTTTCAAAGAAGACATATGGAAAACTACCAAACACATGAATAGATGCTCAACATCACTCATTATTAGAAAAATACAAATCAAAACCACAATGAGGTACCATTTCACACCAGTCAGAATGGCTGCGATCCAAAAGTCTACAAGCAATAAATGTAGGACAGGGTGTGGAGAAAAGGGAACCCTCTTAAAATGTTGGTGGGAATGCAAACTAGTACAGCCACTATGGAGAACCATGTGGAGATTCCTTAAAAAGCTGGAAATAGAACTGCCTTATGACCCAGCAATCCCACTGCTGGGTATACACACTGAGGAAATCAGAATTGAAAGAGACACGTGTACCCCAATGTTCATCGCAGCCCTGTTTATAATAGCCAGGACATGGAAACAACCTAGATGTCCATACGCAGATGAATGGATAAGAAAGCTGTGGTACATATACACAATGGAATATTACTCAGCCATTAAAAAATGCATTTGAATCAGTTCTAATGAGGTGGATGAATCTGGAGCTGATTATACAGAGTGAAGTAAGCCAGAAAGAAAAACACCAATACAGTATACTAGCACATATATATGAAATTTAGAAAGATGGTAATGATAACCCTGTATGCAAGACAGCAGAAGAGACACAGATATATGGAATGGACTTTTGGACTCTGAGGGAGAGGGAAAGTGTGGGATGATTTGGGAGAATGGCATTGAAACATGTATAATATCAGGTAAGAGACGAATCACCAGTCTAGATTCGATGCAGGATACAGGATGCTTGGGGCTGGTGCATGGGGATGATCCAGAGAGATGATATGGGGTGGGAGGTGGGAGGGGGTTCAGGATTGGGAACTCATGTATACCCATGGCTGATTCATGTCAATGTATGGAAAAACCAATACAGTATTGTAAAGCAAAATAAAGTAAAAATAAAAATTAAAATAAATAAATAAAAGATGCAGAACACGAGAGTTGCAAGTTTAGTTTTATTTGGGGCAAAATGAGGACTGCAGCCCAGGAAGCTGCACCTCAGATAGCTCTGAGAAACTACTCCAAATAATTCGGGGGGAATGTCAGTATATATGAGAATTTGGTGAAGAGGAAATACATGCAATCAAGCACATATTTTTCCAGGTTTCTGGTTGTCTTGTGAAGCTTTTGCTAGGCACAAGGAACCGTTGTCACCATCAAATATTTTAATATTCTTCTAGTAATGGGGAGGTATAAGAATTGGGCTCATAAAATCAGCTCCTGAAATTATCTAACTTATCTGGAGACCTGTCCTGTCAGTTCTCCCACCTCCTCTGAGCACAGAGTGCCTCACTTCTGCTCTCCACTCTGAACTGATTTCAGAAAGTGTTGAGAATCAGCAGCTAATTTATTTAATCAGTGCATGATTTATTTAATCCTTGTAGAGGCAGTTTGCAAATGCCAATTTGTAGTTGACAAGAGAGAGGGAAAAAAAAATACTTATGGCTCAGAGTCCAGAGGCAGAGTCTCAATAAAAGACTGATATTTAATCACATTTTTATATATATGAAATAAATGATCTAGAGGATGGAAAGAGGAATTAGGATTATTTATCACTGAAAGATATTCTCACTACTCCTGAATTAGTATCCTGTAATTTGAATTGCATTAGTTGTAAGTGTATATAGCAAACTCAAGGGCAACCACTAAAAAAAGTGTATTTTGCTTTTCTTTTTAAATGACTGATATACAAAGAAATAAATAATGGAATCATAAAATATTTAAAGCCATAAAAGAAAGAAAGAATAATGTCAAATACAAATAATAGGTAAGTAGTTAGAATAGGAAAAAAAAAAAAAAAAAAGAGTCCAAGATAGTGGTGGCTAAATGACAAAGAAAGGAAAAAGCCCATGAAAATAGAGCAAAACAAGGTCCAAGAACCAGAGTAAGAAGCTCAGGTGAAACAAACAACCTTCCTGGCTAGCCAAATATACATAGGACAATCTCACGGGGAGGAGACAAAAAATATAAAAAGAGGAGCCAAAAATTGAGCCTCTCTCTTCTCTTTGCTTCTTTTCAGTCGGCCAACCCTCATGCCTTGAGGATGTATTTTCCTTTGCTTGCCAAATAAAACTGAGCTGTAACTGAGCTGGAACATTGGTCCAACATTTAAACTGAGCTGTAACCAAGCCATAACGCTGGTCTGTCATTGAAACTGAGCTGTAACAGAACTTTAACACTGGTCCAGCACTTCAATTTTTTGCTGCAGCAAGACAGAACTGAGGAAATTACACACTCTTCCAACATCTCTGGTGTCATTTCTCGGTTTTAACCCAGCTGAAACAATCTTGGCTTGATCCTCGCGAGGTGGAAGCCAAACACATCAGAGGCCCAACTTGGTAAAAGGACCCACAGTGGAAGCTGAACTTGAAGAAAACCCAGTGCAGTGGAAGTGACAAGAAGCCCAGTGAAAATTGGGACAGCTAAAAAAAAACAAACAACTTGGCAGAAAGCTCTTGCAGCTCAGTCTTAGATTCCATAAGACCTCCAGTTAAGGTAGGAGGTCCTCGCCCCTATGGCTGGAAGGACATATGGCTAAAAATCTTAATTCCTTTACAGTCTCTCATGTCTTGTTTCCTCGAACCCCCTGAGAACAGGCGAGCAGCAGCAGGTGCAATTGAGGGACTCTGGCAGGAGCTACTCCCCAGGGTGTCCCAAAGGTTCTCTTATCTGCTGTGCCTTAGTAGCTGTTGCCCAAGTGGGTGACGGTTCTTCTGTCCTTAATCGTCTTTGTGCCAAGGATCAGGCCAATGAAAACTGTGAGCACAGGTCAGGTATTTAGCAGATTTTCCAGCAGGTTATGAAGGGGATTCCTTGGCATGTTTTTCCCACTCTTTTTTCTTCTGTCCTTCAGCTCCTCTCTCGACCTAAGCCACTGCTTACAAGGTATTGAGTAGGTCATCATCTTTCCATTTCTCAAAGTTGTTTTGAAAATATTTATATAAGATTGGGACTCAAACTTACATGGCAGGTACTCTGTGCTATGCTTAGTCACTCAGTTGTATTTGACTGGGACCTGAACCCGGTCAAAACCCAGAGTCCCAGGTCTTAGGAATTAATGAAGCTCAAGCTCCTGATGTCTCATTGCAAAAAAATTCAGTGAGAGACACAGATATAGGTAAGAGGTGGATTTGTTCATTTTAGAGAGAAGCCAAGTCCAACGAGCAGCGGCTACACAGGCACAGGAGGGCCAAGAGGAGCTACTCCACGTTCAAGATCAGGAGGGGCAGCCGTGAGGAGATAGCCTTCATCCAAGGTAAAGAGCAGCGGTTGCCCTTTGCTGGAGCAGCCATGAAGAGATACCCCAAGTCCAAGGTAAGAGAAACCCAAGTAAGATAGTGGGTGTTGCGAGAGGGCATCAGAGGGCAGACACACTGAAACCATAACCACAGAAAACTAGTCAATCTGATCACGTGGGCCACAGCCTTGTCTAACTCAGTGAAACTAAGCCATGTTGTGTGGGGAAACCCAAGATGGGCGGGTCATGGAGGAAAGGTCTGACAGAATGTGGTCCACTGGAGAAGGGAATGGCAAACCACTTCAGTATTCTTGCCTTGAGAACCCCATGAACAGTATGAAAAGGCAAAATGATAGGATACTGAAAGAGGAACTCCCTGGGTTGGTAGGTGCCCAAAGGCTACTGGAGATTAGTGGAGAAATAACTCCAGAAAGAATGAAGGGATGGAGCCGAAGCAAAAACAATACCCAGTTGTGGATGTGACTGGTGATAGAAGCAAGGTCCAATGCTGTAAAGAGCAATATTGCATAGGAACCTGGAACTTTAGCTCCAAAAATCAAGGAAGTGGTCTAACAGGATACGGCAAGAGTAAACGTTGACATTCTAAGAATCAGTGAACAAAAATGGACTGGAATGGTGAATTTAACTCAGATGTCCATTATATTTACTACTGTGGGCAAGAATCCCTTAGAAAAAATGGAGTAGCCATCATAGTCAACAAAAGAGTCTGAAATGCAGTACTTGGATGCAATTTCAAAAACGAAAGAATGATCTCTGTTCATTTCCAAGGCAAACCATTCTATATCACAGTAATCCAAGCCTATGTCCCAACCAGTAATGCTGAAGAAGCTGAAGTTGAGTGGTTCTATAAAGACCTACAAGACCTTTTATATTTTTTAAAATATTTTAGTTTTACTTTATTTTACTTTACAATACTGTATTGGTTTTGCCATACATTGACATGAATCCACCATGGGTGTATACAAGCTCCCAATCCTGAATCCCCCTCCCACTTCCCACCCCATATCATCTCTCTGGATCATCCCCATGCACCAGCCCCAAGCATCCTGTATCCTCTATCGAACATAGACTGGCACTTCATTTCTTACATGATAGTATACATGTTTCAAAGCCACAAGACCTTTTAGAACTATACCCAAAAAAGATATCCGTTTCATTATAGGGGACTGAAATGCAAAAGTAGGAAGTCAAGAAACACCTGGAGTAACAGGCAAATTTGGCCTTGGAATATGGAATGAAGCAGGTAAAAGACTTATAGAGTTTTGCCAAGAGAACACACTGGTCATAGCAAACACCCTCTTCCAACAAGACAAGAGAAGACTCTACACATGGACATCACCAGATGGTCAACACTGAAATCAGATTGATTATATTCTTTGCAGCCAAAGATGAAGAAGCTCAGCAAAAACAAGGCCAGGAGCTGACTGTGGCTCAGATCATGAAATCCTTATTGCCAAATTCAGAATTAAATTGCAGAAAGTAGGGAAAACCATTAGACCATTCAGGTATGACCTAAATCAAATCCCTTATGATTATATGGTGGAAGTGAGAAATAGATTTAAGGGACTAATCTGATAGATAGAGTGCCTGATGAACTATGGATGGAGGTTCGAGACATTGTACAGGAGACATAGATCAAGACAATCCCTATGTAAAAGAAATGCAAAAAAGCAAAATGTCTGTCTGGGGAGGCCTTACAAATAGCTGTGAAAAGAAGAGAAGTAAAAAGCAGAGGAGAAAGGAAAGATATAAGCATCTGAATGCACAGTTCCAAGAATAGCAAGGAGAGATAAGAAAGACTTCCTCAGTGATCAATGCAAAGAAATAAAGGAAAAGAACAGAATGGGAAAGACTAGAGATCTCTTCAAGAAAATTAGAGATACCAAGGGAATATTTCATGCAAAGATGGGCTCGATAAAGGAGAGAAATGGTATGGACCTAACAGAAGCAGAAGATATTAAGAACAGGTGGCAAGAATACACAGAAGAACTGTACAATAAAGATCTTCATGACCCAGATAATCACGACGGTGTGATCACTCACCTAGAGCCAGACATCCTGGAATGTGAAGTCAACTGGGCCTTAGGAAGCATCACTATGAACAAAGCTAGTAGACGTGATGGAATTCCTATTGAGCTATTTCAAAACCTGAAAGATGATGCTGTGAAAGTGCTGCACTCCATATGCCAGGAAACATGGAAAACTCAGCAGTGGCTTCAGGACTGGTAAAGATCAGTTTTCATTCCAATCCCAAAGAAAGGCAATGCCAAAGAATGCTCAAACTACTGCACAATTGCACTCATTTCACACGCTAGTAAAGTAATGCTCAAAATTCTCCAGGCCAGGCTTCAGCAATACATGAACCGTGAACTTCCAGATGTTCAAGCTGGTTTTAGAAAAGGCAGAGGAACCAGAGATCAAATTGCCGACACCCGGTGGATCATGGAAAAATCAAGAGAGTTCCAGAAAAACATCTTTCTCTGCTTTATTGACTATACCTTTAACTGTGTGGCTCACAATAAACCTTTGAAAATTCTGAAAGAGATGGGAATACCAGACTACCTGACCAGCCTCTTGAGAAACCTGTATGCAGGTCAGGAAGCAACAGTTAGAACTGGACATGGAACAACAGACTGGTTCCAAATAGGAAAAGGAGTACGTCAAGGCTGTATATTGTCACCCTGCTTATTTAACTTCTATGCAGAGTACATCATCAGAAATGCTGGGCTGGAAGAAGTACAAGCTGGAATCAAGGTTGCTGGGAGAAATGTCAATAACCTCAGATATGCAGATGACACCACCCTTATGGCAGAAAGTGAAGAGGAACTGAAAAGCCTCTTGATGAAAGTGAAAGAGGAGAGTGAAAAAGTTGGCTTAAAGCTCAACATTCAGAAAATGAAGATCTTGGCAGTTGGTCCCATCACTTTATGGGAAATAGATGGGGAAACAGTAGAAACAGTGTCAGACTTTATTTTTTTGGGGGGGGCTCCAAAATCACTGCAGATGGTGATTGCAGCCATGAAATTAAAAGACGCTTACTCCTGGAAGGAAAGTTATGAACAACATAGATAGACTATTAAAAAGCAGAGACATTACTTTGCCAAACAAAGTTGCATCTAGTCTAGGTTATGATTTTTCCAGGGATCATGTATGGATGTGAGAGTTAGACTGTGAAGAAAGCCGAGCACTGAAGAATTGATGCTTTTGAGCTGTGGTGTTGGAGAATACTGTTGAGAGTCCTTTGGACTTCAGAGAGATCCAACCAGTCCATTCTAAAGGAACTCAGTCCTGGGTGTTCATTGGAAGGACTGATGCTAAAGCTGAAACTCTAATACTTTGGCTACCTCATGCTAGGAGTTGACTCATTGGAAAAGACTCTGATGCTGGGAGGGATTGGGGGCAGGAGGAGAGGGGGACGACAGAGGATGAGAGGGCTGGATGGCGTCATCAACTCAATGGACATGAGTTTGAATGAACTCTGGGAGTTGGTGATGGACAGGGAGTCCTGGCGTGCCTCCCAAGAATTGGATCCTTGAGGAGGTTGAGGCATGTTGACCTCCTGGGACCGTAGGATTGGCAGATCCCCGAGCAGATTAAGGGATGACAACCTCCCAAGGACCGGATCCTAGGCAGGTGGAAGCAGGTCAACCTCCTGGGACCCTGGGCTGTGGATCCCTGAGCAGAGGATCTGATCTCCAGGAGGCTGTCATGACTCAGCCTGCCTGGGGATCTTCACCCTGACCCTGGGACTGCCAGCTCTCAGATTGCAACAGTACTGGGTAGGATATGCTTCAGAAAGACTCACCACTAAGGAAGTCTGCTCACAAAATAGAAGGAAGCCTATTACTTGTGAGACTGTGCCCGGGTCTCAGCAATAACTCAGGAGCCTAATGAGAACCCCATTGACTTTCTGGAAAGGCTAAAAGAGGCCCTCCAAAAGTTTACCAATCTGGGCTTAGACTCTTATGAGGGACTGGTGATTTTAAAGGACAAATTCCTGTCCTAATGTGCATCAGACATCAGGATAAAGCTAACAACTACAGCAGCAGGACCCTACTGCCTCTTTAGAAGAGATGATCTGGACAACCATCAATACTTTTTATAACAGAGAACAGGAGAAGGAGGCCGAAGCCCAGGAAAGGGAGAAAAGGAAAGAGACAAGGCATGCCTAGATCCTAGCTGCTCTCCAGGGAAGCCCTATGGCAAACCCCGAGTCCTTGAAGGACTAGGCATGAGGCAAATGCCTAATCTGTAGACAGATGGGGCATAGGGCCAAAGAGTGTCCAAACCGTGACAAGTCTCTTAAAATGGCTTGCTACAAATGCCATCAGTTGGGACATTGTGCAGCACTCTGCCCTCAGGATGTAAATGCCTCCAGGTCAAGTGCCAAACCTTCCCTCACTATGGGTCAACAGAACTGAAACAGCCCACTCCAGCCAGCCCACCTGTCACAGATAACCATCATGGAGCTGGAGCCAAGGGTGCAACTTGATGTGGCAAGTAGGTCCAAGAATTTCTTGGTTGACACAGTGCCTACTTTGTCCTGACCTCCTACTCCAGAGCCTTCTCCTCCCAAACCTGTACCATTTTGGGTGCTACAGTAAAAACAATTATAAAAAGATTCACCCAAGCACTTCTTTGTTTCTGGGATGGACAAATGTTTCCCACCAGTTTCAGTTGGTTCCTGAGTATCCTACTGCCTTATTGGCAAGAGATCTTTCCCTGCCTTATAAATCTTGCAGCTATTGCAGTCCTGATAGAAGATGCTTTAAAACTCTCCTTTGGTGGTAAACTAACCAATTTTACCAGCCACCAACTGAAATGACTCCTGAATGGGAGAGGCCATTTATGGTTGTCTGAGCAAAGAATCCTCAGATGTCAGGTAGTGCTGATGGAAAATCCAGGCCTGACTATATCCCCTTGTGAGGTTCTTAACCCAGCCACACTCCTGCCTACCCCTGAGGGCTCTCTTCCCATTCACTCTTGCCTAGTAACCTTGGACCACTGGACAAAACCCTGAGAGGGATTGTCAGAAGATCCTCTGACCAATCCTGAGGAAATCTGGTACATTGATGGAAGCAGTTTTGTCTTGGATAGAAAAAGAAGAGCCAGATATACAATAGTCTCCAATTTTGAGACCATAGAGGCTAAACCTTTGCCACCAGGTACTTCAGCCCAATTGACTGAACTTATAGCCCTGACTTGAGTGTTCAGTTCAGTTCAGTTCAGTTGCTCAGTCGTGCCTGACTCTTTGTCACCCCATGAATCGCAGCACGCCAGGCCTCCCTGTCCATCACCATCACCCAGAGTTCACTCAGACTCATGTCCATCGAGTCCGTGATGCCATCCAGTCATCTCATCCTCGATTGTCCCCTTCTCCTCCTGCCTCCAATCCCTCCCAGCATCAGAGTCTTTTCTGATGAATCAACTCTTTGCATGAGGTGGCCAAAGTACTGGAGCTTCAGCTTTAGCATCATTCCATCCAAAGAAATCCCAAGGCTGATCTCCTTCAGAATGGACTGGTTGGATCTCCTTGCAGTCCAAGGGACTCTCAAGAGTCTTCTCCAACACCACAGTTCAAAAGCATCAATTCTTCAGCGCTCAGTCTTCTTCACAGTCCAACTCTCACATCCATACATGACCACAGGAAAAACCATAGCCTTGACTAGACTTGAGTGTTAGAGCTAGGCAAAGGAAAGAGTAGCCATTTCCACTGACTCCATATATGCCTTTCTGGTGCTACATTCACATACTGCTATTTGATCCCCAATCAAATATGGTGATCAAATTCTTAGATTCTTGGATGTAGTCCATCTGCCCACTGAGGTTTCAGTCTTCCACTGTAAAGGACACCAAAAAGGAAGCACAGAAGTGGCACAAGGGAACCAAGAAGATGATCAGGCAGCTAAGAGAGCAGCATCACAGAACAGTGACCTAATAGGGATTGCCACCTTAGTTCCACAAACTGATTTGCCAGAAACTCCTTCATTTACTGAAGGTGAGACTCTTAAAGATAAGTGTGAGGGCTTTCAAGAAGATCATATAGGGTGGTTCCAAAAGGAGGGACTCCTTTTTCTGCCTGAGAACCTCCAATGGAAGTTGGTTAACTCGTTACATGCCACCACTCTTTTAGGGGAAAAGGCCCTCCAAAGATTACTAGAAACTTCCTTCAGAGGAACAGTCTTCCAAACGACTATAAGGCAAGTGGTCTCTTCTTGTCCCACTTGTCAATTTAACAACCTCAAGGAGCTCGAAGACCCCAGCTGGCCCAGCCTGTCCAATGATGTGGGGCCTACCCAGGAGAGGACTTGCAGATGAACATCACCCAGATGCAAGTTTCTCAAGGGTATAAATACCTATTAGTCATGATAGATACGTTCACAGGATGGGTTGAAGGCTTTCCCACACACACTGAGAAGGCTAAGAAGGTGGTAAAAAAATAAAAAAATAAAAAACTGGTCCATGAAATCATTCTGAGATTTGGTCTGCCCAGGTCATTACAAAGTGACAATGGGACATCATTTACTTCTAAGGTCACCCAAGAGGTCTCTAAAGCATTGGGCATTACTTATTACCCCCATTGTGCCTGGAGGCCTCATGCTGCAACAGTGCAGCAGGTAGGGATAGAAAGTGGTTGATGTACAGTTTGGGAAAAAGAAACTAGAGAGAGAAGTTTTAAATATGGGACTGGGGGACTCAAGACCTCTTGGATTAAGAGCCCGTTCCTCAGAGCCACATCACTTATTTAGTGTCTTGGCAAGCAGAAAGTATCTCTTGTGCTTCGATGAAGTCACCCTTCTCTGTCCCCGGTCATGTCTCCCATTTTATTGATTATTTTTGTTATTTTCTTGTACAAGGACTAACACATAGCAGGAGGCCATAGATCCACATATGCCTTGGGAAAACATCTTAGGGCGTGTACAAGCAGCATTCTGAACTTGTGCTGACCCGGTGTTCCAAGATCCACACTATGCTAAGATCCTTAGCTTAGCAGGGTATGATGACCCCATCTAATCAACCCAATGCACTTTTATTTGGGTTATACTGTATTGCTATATTTGGCATTTATTCTTTTTCCCATGGTTATTTCTCATGGCTTAGCCAGAGCAACAGGCAGCTGACTATTAACCACTGCAGCCTCAGTCTTCAGGAAAAGTAGAAAGAGCCAATCAATTCTTAAAATCAGCAATAAAAAAGATAACCAGGAGACTTCCCTGGGGTGGAAGGAGGCTTTACCCATAGCTCTCCTCTGCACCCGTATTGCCCCTAAGGAACAGGTTGGTCTTTGTCCTTCTGAGATGCTATATGGGAGACCTTTTGTTTATGTTAATGACCTCTTCCTAACTCCAGAGGCTCAGACCCTCTGGTCTTAAACCATGGCCCTTGGGCAATTCCAACAAGATATACACTTGTGGGGTGTCAACCAGGGCCCAGAAGATTCTAAAGAATGCAGCATAAAGAATGAATACAGCATACACCACTGTATGCTCCAGGGACTCAAGTCTTAATTAAAATCTGGAAAGATGGGTCCCCAAAGGCTCAACTCCAGCCCACATGGAAGGGCCACTATCCTATAATACTTTCTACCCCTACAGCAGTCAAGGTACCAGGACACGATTCCTGGATTCACTACTCAGGAGTCAAGCCATAAAAGAAAACAGAAAAGGACACCCAATACACCTGTGAGCTCCTGGGAGATCTCAGATACCTATTCAGAATTACAAATGAGTGTCATTCTAATGAACACCCCCAAAATTAAGTTTCTGGGGATCAGATTTCCCAGGATAGCTGTAAAGAACCAACACAGCTTGGCAGAAGTTGTACTCCAAAATAGACAGGAGATCTCCTAATCCCTGAACAAGGAGAGACTTGAACCATCTTGAAAGAGACGTGTTTCTGGGTATATACCTCCCACTAAGTTAAAGAAAGTCTCACAGTCCTCAAGAAAAACATTCAGATCCTACAGGATCTCAAAGAATGAGTTGAGTTCTTGGGGTGGCTATAATCTCTCTTTTGGGGAATCCTTCTCCTGGCAAGGGGGGAATTTGGAGTTGGCTAATGTCCCTACTAATCCGTATTATCACCATATTGATGCTGCCTATGATTGCCCCATGTATTATCAGTAGTCCAACCTGTTTTGTCTCTGCCCTGACATGCTGCAGTCCATGGGGTCACAAAGCGTCAGACACGACTGAGGGACTGAACTGGCTGAGGTCAACAAGCTACCTATACCTTCATTGCAGTGCCAGTTCAATGAAGATATATGCAACTACACCTGACCATGGAAAATATCACTCATCTTCAGATGAGTATAAGGACTCTTACACCAGTATAAAGACTCTGAGGCCTGAGACTAGCAAGAGGGGGAGGCCCAGTGCCCCTCACCATATCAGCCCAGCAGGAAGTAGCCAGAGAGACCTCAATGCCCCTATTTCCAAATAATTGGGCCTCCCATCTCTAGAGGGGGGAATGTTAGGGAGTTAGAATAGGAAAAAGGAGTCCCCGATAGTGATGGCTAAAAGACAAAGAAAGGAAAAAGCCCGTGCAAATAGAACAAAGGAAGGTCTGAGGACTGGAGTGAGAACCTCAGGTAAAACAAATAGCCCTCCTGGCTAGCCCAGTTTACATAAGGCAGGCTCAGGGGAAGGAGGAAAAAAAAAAAAATTGAGCCTCTCTCTTTGCTTCTTTTGGGTCGGCCTGCCCTCATGCCTCCAGGATGTATTTTCTTTTGCTTGCCAAATAAAACTGAGTGTAACCAAGCTGTAGCACTGGTCTGCCATTTAAACTGGCCCGCCACTTCAAATTTTTGCTGTGGCTAGATAAAACAAAGGAAATTATATACTATCCCAAGAGAACAAAGGCAACAAAGAGAAAACAGTAAAGAATATGGTTGGTAGTAATCCAATTATACCTATCACTTTTAAAATGTTATCAGAGTGAATCAAAAAACAAATCAGGTATATGTTGTCTTCAAGAAGCTTACTTTAAACATAATGGTACATGAAATTAACAGCAAATGGATGTAGAAAACATACATTGTTAACACTAATCAAAAGAAAATCTGACTAGCTATTTCAGACAGAACCGACTTCAAAGTAAGAAAGTTATGCTTGGGGCTGGTGCACTTGGATGATCCAGAGAGATGATATAGGGAGGTGGATGGGAGGGGGCTTCAGGATTGGGAACTCATGTACACCCATGGTGGATTCATGTCAATGTATGGCAAAACCAATACAGTATTGTTAAGTAAAAATAAAATAAAAAATAATGATAAAAAAGAATCCACCTGCAATGCAGGAGATCTGGGTTCGATCCCTGGGCTGGGAAGATCCCTTGGAGTAGGGAAAGGTTCGATTCCTGGGCCCTGAAGTTCCTCTGGAGAAGGAATAAGCTACCCACTCCAGTATTCTTTGGCTTCCCTGGTGGCTCAGCTGGTAAAGAATCCATGCAATGCGAGAGACCTGGGTTCAATCCCTGGGTTTTGAAGATCCCCTGAAGAAGGGAAAGGCTACCCACTCCAGTATTCTGGCATAGAAAATTCCATGGATGTCCATGGGGTCGCAGAATCAGACACAACTGAGTGAATTTCACGTTCAAGATAGTCCATGCACTTTTTAAAACACAGTTCAATAAGTCTGGGGGCTCTCTTTTGTCACAGGAGAGATGTGTGGGCTCACCAATTTCTGTAACATTTTTTTTCCCTAAATGCAGTGAAACACCATTCAGAACATTTGCAACACTCTCAGGAAGCATTGTTCATGACAAGAGAGAACCTAATATGGAACACACCTTGCACCTGACATTTTATAAACCTTTTCCTTCCTGCAGCAAAATCTTAAAATTTCAGAGTCAGATGAATTTATCTGCAGTGACCTTTACATTTTAATTAACTTCATTTTTGCTATCAGCAAAATGGGGAGAAACATATCTGCTGCTACCCTACAATGAAAAAAGAATGGATAGCTTGACTTCCTGGGGAAAAAGGCATTCCAAAGAGCACAGGGTAAGTGCTGGTGGAGAGAGAATAAAAGCTTCCCAAGTAACTTACAATCCAAGAGACTAAGATGGGCCAAAGTCTACAACACAAGCCCAGAGACAACTCTATTCATTTATATTCCAGAAGAAGACCTCTATCTCCCTTTCCTAATTTCCCAAGGTGCTTAGCACATTTTTATGTCCAATAAATGTGACTATGTAACTAAATGAAAAAATAAAAAATAAAAAGAATAATATCACATTAGCCAAAGGGTACATTTCTCCTAGGACACAAAACAATTCTTAATGAGTTTGTACCTAACAAGAGTCTAACTACATGAGTCAAAAACTGTTAGAACTGCAGGAAGAAAGAGATAAGTCCATTAATAAACTGCGTACTTCAACATTGCTCTCTCAGAATTAGATTCAGCAGGCAGAGAGTCTACGAGGACATGATTGCACTCAACACCATCACTCAGTCGGATACAGTTAACATCCATAGGTGTTGATCCACTATGGATCAACAATAGCAAAATGCACATTCTGAAATATAGCTGTCCATTTGTTTTATTCTGTTAGGCTTTTTTTTTTTTTTTTCTGTATTAGTTCCTTACTCAACTATCTGGTAATGACCAATCCTATTCTCGAATGTGAAAATGAAGTGTTAAAATGCTTATCGTAATGTTATTGTATTTTATGTATTTGTTTACTTGTGGATTTGTTCTGGGATAGAATTACTAGACAGTTCTATTGAGATCTCTTTCTCATATTCCCTGCCCTGGGAGAATAAAATAAGGGAATTGGAATCGTGAGCTTAATTTCAAAATCTACATGTTATTTGTAATAGACTTAAATTCTAAAGTTTTTTGTTTATATAATTGAGAAAATGAGAACTTGGAGCTCTTGTACTTTACAGGGGCTTGTGAGAGTCACTTGTTCCTAAACGTTTATGTCTTTTAGTAATAATCCTGCCATATACCCTTGTGGCTTCCTTTACCTTATTAGAACTTATCTTCTAGTGACCATTTCCAGATTATTATTTACAATTGCAGTTTCATTTTTTCTCCTTAGCATTTCTCAGTTTCTAAGCAAACTATGTGCCTATTGTGTTTTTGTCCTCTAATTAGGATACAAGCTTTATAAATACAAGAATTTTTGTTTCTTTTCCACATTGTTGCACCTAAAGCTGTTGTGGGCATATAAATATTCATGGAGTATGTGAATAATAATAGAAAATATTAATAATAGTTAACTTATTGAGAAATTAATATTAGGGACACATAAACCTTTATATTTTACTGTAATGTAATCAAAATTAAATTGACTCTGTTAAAGAAAGAGTGAAAATTTTCTGCTTGATATTGACAAAACATTAATATATTTATAAATACTTCAGAAACATAAAAATACAAAACATCTATAGATTTCTAAATGAAATCCTCTACTTGAAATATACTAATATATTTTGAGTCAATATTATTTTACATTTTTATTATAAAATTCATTTTATCTTAATTGTGTTTGTATATGTAATTAGCTAGGAAAATGCATATCTAATTAGATTTTGATAAAACCAGGAATATTTTATCTATGCATTATTTTTCCCTCTACATTTGTAATAAACATTGTCAATGTTAAATATTCTCTTAAACTTCTATTTTAATGATTCTTTATAGCTATATTTGCTAATATTATATTTCCTCCTATTCCCACATATTTTGTAGTTATCAATCTAATTACTGCATTTGAACTGCATAATGAAGCTTTATATACTCATATCTTAAAAGTATGAATAATAATTTTATATATAACCTATCAGGATATCTTTCTATAGTATGCTAAGGTTATTTAGTGTTACTCATGTAAAAATTAAATTTTTGTGTTCAATTTACTCAAAAAGTAAATTAACTAGGATAGGGAATTAACTTATTTTTTCTGCCTTTAGTAACTGAACTTTATAATTTTATTTTTTTTTTTGTAGAAAAATCAGGTGTAGTAGGTTTTACAGTTTTAAAAATGTCTGTGTCTTAATCTTTTCATTTTCTCCACAAGCCTCAGTTTTCATCTCTCACTCTCCTTTACTTTGGATTTCACTTTTTCTGAGATTGCCTATGTTGACCAAATAAAGAAATACCAGATTGTTCTTCATGTCAGAGATAGAAAAATGGCAAATAGTGCCTTGGGAACCCATGCCTCTAGCTGAGAGACTTCAGTATGCCACATAAACCACTCAAAATAAATATACTTTGTTCTACCATCTCCAGTCTTTAGTTCATCTTTTGTATTGAGTCTCAGGCACTGATATTAGTATCCTGGGTATTTCAAACACTTGTCTCCTGTAGCACCAAAGTGCGTAGCAGGATCTGTGAAGTTTAGTTGTTTTAGCAGTGTTTCAGAAAAACACTTCTCCAGTATTTTATCTCAGAAACTTGGAGATATGTATTTATTATATGGTTTATGTAAAAGAAAGCAAACAAAACTATGTGTCTTTGTTATTTTATTCTTCATTCTAGGTTATAAAATTGCATTCTCTTTCAGGATCCCTTGGTGTAGATAGTTGTTATTGTGTAGTCACTAAGTCGTGTCCAACTCTTTGCGATCCCATGGACTGCAGAATGCCAGGCTTCCATGTATTTTGCAATCTCCTAGAGTTTGCTCAAACTCATGTCCATTGAGTCAAAGATGCCATCCAACCATCTCATCCTCTCTTGTCCCCTTCTCCTCCTGCCTTCAGTCTTTCCCAGCATCAGGATCTTTTCCAGTGAATTGGCTCTTTGCATCAGGTAGCCAAAGTATTGTAGCATCAGCTTCAACTGATCATTCTGGTTGATTTCCTTTAAGATTGACTGGTTTGATCTCCTTGCTGTTCAAGGGACTCTCAAGAATCTTCTCCAGCACCACAATTCAAAAGCATCAATTCTTTGGTGCTCAGTCTTCTCTATGGTCCAACCCTTTCGTTTATACATGACTACTGGAGAAACCATAGCTTTGACTCTACGGATATTTGTCAGCAAAGTGATTTCTCTGCTTTTTAACACACTGCCTAAGTTTGTCATATCTTTAGTGTAGATAAATATGGATAAATATACAGTTTTGATATACTTTGAATTTAAGCTCGTGGCTCTCTGGTTACCCACTCTTAAGATTGTGATCACAAGAAAAGCAAAGATGTCATGCAAATAAACATCATTCATTACACCAAATACAATAGCAGGTTAATGGATTTAATGGATGTTAAAAGTATGGAGAAGGAAATGGCAACCCACTCCAGTATTCTTGCTTGGAGAATCCCATGGACAGAGGAGCCTGGTGGGCTACAGTCCACGGGGTCGCAAAGAGTCGGACACGACTGAGGGACTTCAGTTCACTTCACTTCGCTTCAAAAGTATTATTACAGTATTTGCCATCAAAGGAAATGCCTCATTATTACTAACTATTAGAAAAAAATGGCTGCATTAGAAGCTTGTACCTACTGTTCATTGGTTCATCAGTTTCATGTATAGATTAGAAAGTCAAAATAATTAGCAATAAAATATACGAAAACTATTCTGATATGAAAAATGTTTTATTTACTTCCCTTGTTCAAAATACTGCACAAGGGTGAATTGTATAGCTGTTGATATTGGACTGAAGATTTGAATGTATAAAAGTACTACAGTTACTTTTTTAGAGGATAATATTACTTCTGTGCATTACTCTATATTTCTGTGCATCACTATTTGACTTGGACCAATTGACTTAATATAACAAATAATGTTATCTGGTCATTTCCTCGACTTTATAATCAACACCATCAAAGTTAGATCTCCTGAATTTAATGTTTCAGAACTTAATAGGCTATATTCTTGATCTTTATAACTTCAACTTTAAAAATATTCTGTTATTACTATTTAAGCTACCATATTTGAGAATTTAAAGAACTTTTCCAGTTTTATGCATTTTCTTGTGAATTAGTTATCAGAGACTATATGTATGCAAGTATAATATATCTGTTTATTCATGGCATTTTAGATTTTTTTGCTGTTTTTATTTATATAGGTACTGATTTAATAAAACTTCATACATTAGGTCAGTATGCAAATTGGCATGAGACTAAGTCAAAATATTACAAATGTAGATTTATATGAGCCTAGAGGCATAACTTCAGAGAAGGCAATGACACCCCACTCCAGTACTCTTGCCTGGAAAACCCCATGGACGGAGGAGACTGGTGGGCTGCCATCCATGGCGTTGCACACAGTCAGACACGACTGAAGTGACTTAGCAGCAGCAGCAGAGGCATAACTTAAGATAGATGTAGGAAATAAGTGAAATATTTACTTCCTCAATAGTTCAAAAAATACAAAAGGGGAAATGAATACCTGCCTAAAACAACTTGTGTCCAAATCATAAAACTATATAAATAGCATTGTGTCTGGAGAAGGCAATGGCACCCCACTCCAGTACTCTTGCCTGGAGAATCCCATGGACAGAGGAGCCTGGTGGGCTGCAGTCCATGGGGTCGCTAAGAGTCAGACATGACTGAGCGACTTCACTTTCACTTTTCACTTTCATGCATTGGAAAAGGAAATGGCAACCCACTCCAGTGTTCTTGCCTGGAGAATCCCAGGGACGGGGGAGCCTGATGGGCTACCGTCTATGTGGTCGCACAGAGTCGGACACGACTGAAGCAAATTAGCAGCAGCAGCAGCAGCAGCAGCATTGTGTCCTCTCCCTTCTGAGGTTCTATGAAGACTGTCATAGTGGAGTTCTGTGGGTTCCGTACATTTAGACTTGTGTAGTCAACATACGATTCCAGTGCATGTTTGTGGACACAGCTGTTAGCAAACCTAGAGATTCCAGTAAGATCCAGTCATGGCCTTCTTCTCACCACTCCAGACTCAAGACCCTTGACTTGAACCAAACAATTTCTCTAGGCTGATCTAACCTATTTTGGTAATTCTAAATAAAGATCATTTAGAATTACAGTGGCTATTTGGGGGGTACTTTTGATAGGAAACATACTCATTTAGAAAACAATTTGAGTAATAAAGAAGATATATATATGTATTTTAAAAAACGTATATTTTATTAGAATATTTCAAAACTTTAGATTCCAGAATCACTTCCTTGAGATTGTTTACCAAGTCCCATGAAGATGCAAAGCATCTGAAACTATACTACTTTAGCATACTCCAAGTCACAACTTGAGTCTAATGGCTTTAACCTCACTATTTTCCTATTCTGCAGTATTCCATTACCCTCTTTCTTTCTTTCTTAATAGAAAGAAGTGATAAGCTTAATTTCTTAATAGAAAGAAGTGATAAGCTTAATTTCTTTCAGTAGAAAGCCTAAAGTTCACTTGCTTCTTCACATTAAAGTTTTTGAAGAAGACACACTTTAATTTTAAATTCTAGTCTCATTATGAACCAAAAGACATTGTCTAAAAATTTTCAAACTTAAGCAAGGACGATTCAGAGGACTTTAGAATAATAGTAGGCAATCTAGAGGTCACCTGTCTATATTATTTCTTATGTTATGAAAGGCAAGTTATGGAAGGATAAAGCAATGTAGAAAGACCCTGAGAAAGAGCTAATTTCATGAAAAACCAGAAATGTTTAGAAAAGCCATGCTCTTTGACAAGCTGTTTGGGAGATTATTTATAAAGCCTTTCCAGCCAAAATGGATTTTTCTGATCCTGAGAGGAGGGAAAATAATGAATGCATGGAGTTTTCAGCAATAGGTAAAACATTATACATTACACAGCAAGAGATCCTAAAGGAAGTTCAGTGTTTCCTCACTTTTATGAATGACCTTAGCTATAAATAGAAGCTTTGAAATGAAAGTAGGAAATAGAATGGAAAGTAGTCCCATTGCTGAATCACCAGCTCATTAGTGTACATTTTGAAAATGCCCTAGAACAAAATGTTAAGACCCAGAGTAAACTGATAGTCTCAAAGTTGAGCTTCCCTGATAGCTCAATTGGTAAAAAATGGCAGATGTATGGCAAAACCAACACAGTATTGTAAAGTAAAATAAAGTAAAAAAAAAAAAAAAAAAAATCTGCCTGCAATGCAAGAGAACCTGCTTCAATTCCTGGGTTGGGAAGATCCCCTGGAGAAGGGATAGGCTACCCACTCCAGTATTCTGGCCTGGAGAATTCCATGGACTTACAGTCCATGGGGTCACAAAGAGTTGGACACTGCTGAGTGACTTTCACTTTCACTTTTTCACAGTTGAAGACTATTCTGGAGACACCTGATAGTAAAAAGATCCTTATAGATACTTTAAGCAGAGGGATATTGTAGAAACTATTGTGGTGTACTAGCTAAGAAAACTGAAGGAAGTAAAATTGATGTTCAAAGACAATTCTCTAAGGAATAAGTACCCAATTTCTCACTTGATAGTCACAAGGACTTTTAACAAATAGAATAAATATTTTTCAAAAATGTTTTAAAAATATATCTGTAAGTCTGTTCCTTATCCTACAATCTTTTACTTTCATTTATATGCTGTATCCACTAATTGTCAAATGTTCCTCTAAGATAATAAGCATTACTCTAGCATCCAAATGTAAAAAATGCTCTTCCCTTTGTTGTGACTCAGCCCTCACTAAATAGGGAAGAATCTACTCTCTTTATTGGCTGAAACCCTAGTAGAGAAAGAAGCCATCATAATGGTTCTGATAATTCTTCTATGTTGTCGTGTTTAGTAGCTAAATCGTGTCTGATTCTTTGTGACTATATGGACTGTAGCACACCAGGCTTTCCCATCCTTCATTATCTCCCAAAGTTTGCTAACACTTCTGCCCATTGAGTTAGCAATGCCATCCAACCATATCATCCTTTGTTCTCCCCTCCTCCTGCCTTCAGTCTTTCCCAGCATCAGTTTATTTTCCAATGAGTCAGCTCTTCACATCAGGTGGTCAAAGTATTAGAGCTTCGGCATCAGTCCTTCCAATGAAAATTCAGGGTTGATCTCCTTGCTGCCTAACCAACTCTTAAGAGTCTTCTCTAGCACCACAGTTCTCCTATGATTTTATTCAAAAGCAAACAACAGAGAGTATAGAGACATATGCAGGACTTCAGGGTCATAATGTGAATTTTTTGAGACTGCTGTTATTGTCAGAAATCTGCCATAGCCAACTCCTACCAATGAAGAGTTCAAAGAAAACATCTTAATTAATCCTAACTCTAAAATATACTTTATTTCAAAGTCAGTTTTTTCACTGATATTTTTTATATCAATATAAAGAAGCTATTAGGAACTTTCAACACAGAACTGGTAAAAGAAAAAAGAATAATATGTGCCTATGTAACAGGAGATGTTTTTCTGATTTTATTTTTCTTGACATATAATTGATTTATAATGTGTTAATGTCTGCTGTACAGCAAAGTGATGGTTATACATATGTATACATTCTTATTTTATGTTCTTTTCCATTATAGTTTATCCCAGGATATTGAATATAGTTTCATGTATTATACAGTAGGACCTTGTTGTTTATCCACTTTGTGTATAATATTTTGAATCTGCTAATCCCAAACTCCTAATCCATTCCTCCCCCAGCACATCTCCACCTTGGCAACCACACATCTGTTTTCTATGTCTGTGAGCCTGTTTCTGCCTCGTATATAAGTTCATTTGTGTCCTACTTTAGATTTTACATATAAGTGATATTATATGGTATTTATCTTTCTGACTTAATTCACTTAGTATGATAATTTGTAGGTCCATTTATATTACTGCAAATGGCACTATATCATTCTTTTTTATGGCCGAGTATTATTTTATTGTGAGCTTCCCAGTTGGCACTAGTGATAAACAAATTGCCTGCCAGTGCAGGAGGCATTTGAGATCCAGGGATCAATTCCTGGGTCAGGAAGATCTCCTAGAGGAGGGCATGGCAACCCACTCCAGTATTCTTGCATGGAAAATCCCATGGACAGTGGAGCCTGATGGGCTACAGTCCACAGGAGCGCAAAGAATTGTACACGATTGAAGTGACTTAGCACACACAGTATTCCGTTGTGTGTATGTGCCATGTCTTCTTTATCCATTCATCTGTAAATGAACATTTAGGTTGTTTCCATGTCTTGGCTATTGTGAATAGTACAGCTATGAACTTCTTGTTTGGATGAGTTCTTCCTAAACTTTTTTAAGAGTCTGCATCTAAAATTTTAAAATAGTTAGCTATGATTGAATTGGATATATCACTTACTATCTTCAGTATTTTTGCAGCTTAATTTCACAATTTTTGTGTAGCTTAATGGACTCTGAGAAGTCACCACACAATACAAGACAGAAAGTACTTGGAATTCTCACAGATACAATATTGTCATAAATATTTTTGAGAGTCTAAATTTATATAAAAGTTATAATCGTATAAGCAATGAAGGAATAAAAAGTATTGAGTGAGCTTGTGTATTTGCCAGTAAGAAAGTGACATTGCTCAAACTTGGGCCATAGTTGATGTCACTGATAGGAAACACAAATAAAGTCACTAATATTCTGTTCTCAGAGAAATACCTGCTACTGCATTGGAAAACTGGTGTCTCTAAGAACAGTGCAGACTGCAGAGTATAAATACATTTTTTTAAATACATTTTTTAATCCTAATGCATAGCCAGTCTCAGAAGATAAGAGAAATGGTGAGAGAATGATAGCTTTGATTTGTTAAATCAGTTTCATTACTACTATCATCAGGTTTGACACATGGTTCTTACTGGTGGATGGTTATGTAACCCTGGGGTAAGGTACAAACTTTACTGTGTGCCAAGTTTTGTGCCCACTCCACATGTATCATCTCAGTTACTCAGTTTACAACTTCTACTTTACAGGCAGGAAGCAGAGGCATATATACATATATGTGTATATATATATATGTATATATATAATGAAATGTATGTAATAAATATATATGTTTTAAGTAAGTCTTAAATCTAAAAAGGAAATTGAGGGTATTATGTGTACCTTGATATATGTCAACTTTTTAAAGCATATGCACTGAAAATATTAAATTGTTATACATTCCTTGGAAAATTTCAGTAACAAAAAGGAATTAGTAAACAGCCACAGAGAGCAGAAGGTACAGTTTAGGTACAATGATGTAAGGATATAGTTTGGACAGTTAATAATTTTTATAACTGGCACTTTTTGATGATGTACCATATTGACTTTTGCTAGCAATTTGTGTGTTTAAGAGTGGAAGAAAGGAGAGAGATAAAGAAAAAGGAAAGCATATTGCTTTAAACCAAGGAAAACCAATAAATATACACAACTGTAAATAGCATTCAGAAGACAGGTACACAGTACTGAACATGATTTAGATATTTGGCTCCTGGCTGGAAAATAAGCCTTAGCAGTGAATTCACAGACTCTTTTAAATTCCTCTGGGGTTTAGCATTGCAGAAAGCTGTTCCATCATTTGCTTGTATGCCCAGGAAGCCAACTGGCTGGTTTGCAAATTTATGCAACTTTAATACCTGGTAAATTGGGTGAGTACAGGTATGATGGAGAGGAAAGAAGATTTAATTTACTCAGAAGTATAATTCATGCTTAATAAAATGTAACAAGCATCAGTAACTAGAAGCTAAATAAAGCCAGAGGCAAAATAGAATTATGTTTTTCCACTTTAAATGTGCTTAATTAGCACAGTCCCTCCTCTTAGGGATGGAAAACCTCAAGTCCATGAAAACCATTGCCTCTAAATGACAATAGAGCAGCAAATTAATACAAGTGGAAGACACCCCTCCTTCATATGTTAAGAATTGGGTTGTCAGTTGTTTATGTTCAACTAGAGGAGATAAAGAAAATAAAAGGAGCATTTCTCTAATTCAGTGTGTTTTCCTAAGAATTTCTTTTTTTTTTTATTTTTTAATTGAAGGATAATTGATTTACAGTTTTGTTGTTTTCTGTCAAACCTCAACATGAATCAGCCATAGGTATATATATTTCCCTCCCTTTTGAAACTCCCTCCCATGTCCCTCCCCATTCCATCCCTCTAGGTTGATACAGAGCCTGTGTTTGAGTTTCCTGAGCCATACAGCAAATTTCATTGTCTATCTATTTTACATATGGTAATGTAAGTTTCCATGTTACTCTTTCCATATATCTCACCCTCTCCTCCCCTCTCCTCATGTCCATAAGTCTATTCTTTATGTCTCCTCCATTCAGTTCAGTTCAGTTCAGTTCAGTTCAGTTCAGTTCAGTCGCTCAGTCGTGTCCGACTCTGCCACCCCATGAATCGCAGCACGCCAGGCCTCCCTGTCCATCACCATCTCCCGGAGTTCACTCAAACTCACGTCCATCGAGTCGGTGATGCCATCCAGCCATCTCATCCTCTGTCATCCCCTTCTCCTATTCTCCCCTATCCCTCCCAGCATCAGAATCTTTGCCAATGAGTCAACTCTTTGCATGAGGTAGCCAAAGTACTGGAGTTTCAGTTTTAGCATCATTCCTTCCAAAGAAATCCCAAGGCTGATCTCCTTCAGAATGGACTGGTTGGATCTCCTTGCAGTCCAAGGGACTCTCAAGAATCTTCTCCAACACCACATTTCAAAAGCATCAATTCTTCAGTGCTCAGCTTCCTTCACAGCCCAACTCTCACATCCATACATGACTACTGGGAAAACCATAGTCTTGACTAGACGGACCTTTGTTGGCAAAGTAATGTCTCTGCTTTTCAATAAACTATCTAGGTTGGTCATAACTTTTCTTCCAAGGAGTATGCATTTTTTAATTTCATGGCTGCAATCACTATCTGCAGTGATTTTGGAGCCCCCACAAATAAAGTCTGACACTGTTTCTACTGTTTCTCCCATCTATTTCCCATGAAGTGATGGGACCAGATGCCATGATCTAATTGCCTCTTATAATCCTTTGTATTTCTGTATTATCTGTTGTTAACTTCTCTTTTTTCATTTCTAACTTTGTTGATATGATTCTTCTCTCATTTTTTCTTGATGAATCTGGCTAAAGATTTGTCAATTTTTTCTTCTCAAAGAGCCAGCTTTTAGTTTTATTCATCTTTACTATTGTTTCTTTCATTTCTTTTTCATTTATCTCTGCTTGGATTTTTATGATTTCTTTCATTCTACTAATTTTGGAGGTTTCTTTGCTCTTCTTTTCCCAGTTGCTTTAAGTGTAAAGTTAGGTTGTCTATTCGATATTTTTCTTGTTTTTTTTTGAGGTAAGATTATATTGATATAAACTCCCCTCCTAGAACTGCTTTTGTTGAATCCCATAGGTTTTGCATTGTAGTGTTCCCATTGTCATTTGTTTCTAGAAATTTTTTGATTTCCCTTTTGATTTCTTCAGTAACTTGTTGGTTATTTAGAAATGTATTGTTTACTTTCTGTGGCTTTATGTTTTTAACAGTTTTTTTTTTTTCCTTGTAATTGATATCTAATCTCATAGGGTTGTGGTTGGAGAAGATGCTTGATATGATTTCAATTTTCTTAAATTTACTGATGTTTGATTTGTGACCCAAGATGTGGTCTATCCTGGAGAATGTTCCATGTTCACTTGAGAAGAAGGTGTATTCTACATTTGGATGGACTGTCCTGAAGATATCAGTGAGATCCATCTCATCTAATGTATCATTTAAGACTTGTGTTTCCTTATTAATTTTCTGTTGTGATGATCTGTCCAGTGGTGTGAGTGCAATGGTAAAGACTTATACTATTATTGTGTTATTGCCAGTTTCTCCTTTTATGTCTGTTAGTGTTTGTCTTATGTATTGAGGTACTCCTAAGTTGAATAGATATTTACAATTGTTATGTCTTCCTCCTGGATTGATCCTATGATCAATGTAGTGTCCTTTCTTATCTCTTATAATATTCTTTATTATAAGGTTTATTTTTTCTGATATGAGGATTGCTACTCCAGCTTTCTTTTGCCTTCCATTTGCATAGAATACATTTTTCCATCCTGTCACTTTCAGTCTTTATGTGTCTTTATGTCTGAAGAGAGTTTCTTGGAGATGGCATATCTATGGGTCTTGTTTTTGTTTCCATTCAGCTAATCTGTGTCTTTAGGTCAGAGGATTAATTGTTTACATTTAAATTAATTATTGATATATATGTTCCTATGGCCATTTTCTTAACTGGGGTTTGATTTTTGAGATCGTTTTCTTCCCTTGTATTTCTTGCCTATATAAGTCCCTCTAACATTTGTTGTAAAGCTGATTGAATGGTACTGAATTCTCTTAACTTTTGCTTCTCTGAAAAGCTTTTCATTTCTCCATCAATTATGAATGAGGTCCTTACTGGGTACAGTATTCTTGGTTGTAGAATTTTCCCTTTCAGTACTTTAAATATATCCCGCTATTCCCTTCTGGCCTGTAGAGTTTCTGCTGAAAAATCAGCTTGTTAAGGGTATGGTGTTTCCCTTGTATATTACTTGTTGTTTTTCCCTTGTTACTTTTAATATTCTTTCTTTGTGTTTAATCTTTATAAATTTTATTAGTATGTGTCTTGCCATGTTTCTCCTTGGGTTTATCCTGTATGGGACTCTTTGTGCTTCTTGGACTTGATTGACTATTTCCTTTTCCGTGGTGGGGAAATTTTCAACTATAATCTCTTCTAAAATTTTCTCATACCCTTTATTTTTCTCTTCTTCTTTTGTGACCCCTACAATCCGAATGTTGGTACATTTGACATTGTCCCAGAGGTCTCTGAGACTATCCTCAGTTCTTTTCATTCTTTTCACTTTATTCTGTTCTTCAGAAGATTTTCCACCATTTTATCTTCGAGCTCACTGATTCATTCTTCTGCTTTAAATATTCTGCTATTGTTTCCTTCCAGAATATTTTTAATTTTAGTAATTGTGTTTTTTGTCTCTGTATGCTTTTTTTTTAATTCTTCTAGGCCTTTGTTAATTGATTTTTGCATTTTCTCCACTTTGTTTCCAAGGTTTTTGATAATCTTTACTATCATTATTCTGAATTCTGTTTCAGGTAGTTTGCCTATTTCTTCATTTATTTGGACTTTGGTGTTTCTAGTTTGTTCTTTCATTTGTGTAGTATTTCTCAGCCTTTTCTTTCTTTCTTCTTCTTTTTTTTTTTTTTTTTAACTTTTTATGTTTGAGGTCTCCTTTTCCAGGCCTCAAGGTTAAATTCTTTCTTCCTTTTCATTTCTGCCCTCCTATGGTTGGTCCAGTGGTCTGTGTAAGCTTTGTATAGAGTGATATTTGTACTGAGTTTTTGTTTTGTTTGTTTGTTTTTCCTCTTATGGGCAAGGCTGAGTGAAGTGGCAATCCTGTCTGCTGATGATTGGGTTTGAATTTTTGTTTTGTTTGTTATTTAGATGAGGCATCCTGCACAGGGTCCTACTGGTGGTTGGCTGATGCCGGGTCTTACATTCAAGTGGTTTCCTGTGTGTGAGTTCTCACTATTTGATAGTCCCTAGGGTTAGTTCTTTGGTAGTCTAGGGCATTGGAGTCAGTGCTCCCACTCCAAAGGCTCAGGGATTTATCTCTCTCTTTTGGTCAAAAGGGAGCATCATCTTGGAATGATTTTGTGTAATCATTGAGTCTTTTCTTTGTAATTTTCTCCAATTCATAGAGATAAACCTTTTCTTCTTTTCCTTTGTGGTTGGTCCAGCTTTTCTTGCTCACAGGGTGCCCTGGCTAGAAACCTTGGCCTGGCCCTTCAGACCTGAGTTCCTAGTGCCTAATGGCTGCACAGAGGCCTCAGTTTGTTGCTGTGTGCAGAGGTCTGAGCAGGATGCCCTAAGACTTTCTTTTTTGAGGTCAGTTTTAGGTTCACAGCAGAATTAAGGACGTATGCTTGTGTGTCCATCCCCATATTTGCATAACATTCTTCATTATCAATGTTCCCCATCACAATGGAACGTCTAACAGTTTGTTAGAACTGTTGAACCTACACTGACACATTGTAACTGCCCCAAATCTGTGTTTTCTTGAGTTTACTCTTGGTATTGCACATTCTAGGGGTTTAGACATATGTATAGTGTGAACTGTGTCCACCACCATCGTTTCATACAGGCAAATTTTACTGCCCTAAAAATGCTCTGTCCTCCCATTAAGAGCCCTCACAGACCCTGGCAATCACTGATTTTTTTTTTTTTCTTTCTATCTCTGTAGTTTTGCCTTTCCTAGAATGTAATCTTGACTAACAGTTCTTTAATGTGAGATGTCCTTTGCAAATAGTCCCCCCCACCCAGTTTGTGTCATGTCTTCTGACTCTCTTGTCATTGACTTCTGATGCACAGAAATTTTTATTTCAATTAATTCCAGCTTACCAATTATTTCTTTTATGAACTGTGCCTTTGTTGTGTTTAAAATGCCATTGCTATACCTAGATTTTCTAACTTTTAGGAATTTTATGGTTTTGACTTTTGTATTTAGGACTGTGATTTATGTTGAGCTAATTTTTTGAAGGGAGTAAGGTCAGTGTCTACCTTCATTTTTTGATATGTGTATGTTGTCTGGTTTTTCCAGCAACATTCATTGGAAGATTCTCTTGTTCCATTGTCTTGCCTTTGATCATTCATCAAAGATCAGTTGACTAAATTCATGGGAGTCTATTTCTGAGCTCTCTATTCTGTACATTGTTCTTTATTTTTATCTTTTTATTTTTTAAATTATGAAATATGATAACACAGTTACAGGAGACTTGGAAAATACAGAGAAAATTACATATAGTTCCACTGTATATTACAGTTGTTTCTTTTAAGCAGATAAATTAATATTTTTCCCAAAGAATCCTCCTGCTGATGCAAGAGACCCAGGTTCAATCTCTGGGTTGGAGAGATTCCCCACTTCAGTATTCTTGCCTGAGAAATCCTATAGACAGAGGAAATGGCAGACTGCACTCCATGGGATGGCCAAGAGTCAGACATGACAGAGTGACTAAACAATAAACATATTTTGTTTGTTTTAGGCAGATAAATTTACATTTTTAGTTGGAGTTTCAATACCAAACTCTCAGAAATTAATTGAATGAATGTACAGAGAAGTAGAAGAATATAATAGGCCTGAAAAGCATTATGAATCAATTTGACATTATTGATTTATACAATTTTCACACAGCAGTAGATTTCAAATTCTATTCAAGTTCCCATAGACTATAAACTAGGAGACACTGAAACATATCCAGACGCATAAGACCAAGTGCAGAAATTTCATGATCTACAGGTATTGAAATCTTACCGAGTCTGTTCTCTTATTCCTGTGGAATTAGTTCCACTGTTCTATTTAGTCTGTACTTTGACCACACTGTCTTGATTACTCTATGTTTGTAATCTTCAAGCCAGACAGTGCTACCTCCAACCATCTTCCTTTACTTATTTATTGTGATGGTTATTCTGTGTCTTTTTCCTTCCTCATACAGTTTAAAGTCAGTTTGTCAATATCCAGAAAATAACTTTCTGGGGTTTCAAATGGGATTGAAATGAATTGAATCTACAGGTCAATTTGGGAAGACCAAACATCTGACAATATTCAGGTTTTCTATCCACAAATACAGAATATCTTATTTATAATTACTTCTTTAATTTTATTCATCAGAGTTTCATAATTTTCCTCATGTTGATTTTGTATATATATAGTTATATTTATACTCAAGTATTTCAATTTGGGAGGTGGTAGTATAAATAATACTATGTTTTTAATTCCAAATTCCACTTGCTCATTCCTAGCATATAGGAATGCAGCTGACTTTGATGTAATAACCTTTGTATTTTGCAATCTTCCTATAATCACTGATTAGTTCCAGGAGTTTGATTTATGCAAATTTTCTATATAGATAATCAAATCCCCTGTCAACAAGTCAGTTTTATGTCTTTCTTCCCAGTATATATACTTTTTATTTTATCCCATTTATTTGCTCTACTAATACTTCCACTAATATACTGGAAAAGATGTATTGAGAAAGGACATCCTTACCTTTCTCGAGTTTACTGAGAAAACCTCAGATTTCCCAACATTAACTAAAATGTTAGGTGTGTATGTTTTTTAAGTAGATATTCTTCATCAAGTTGAGGGTGTTCTTGTCTATTCCTAGTTTATTGAGTTTTTATCATGCATGAATGCCGGATTTTTGTCATGCTTTTTTCTACAT
Source organism: Oryx dammah (assembly GCF_014754425.2). Lineage (NCBI taxonomy): Eukaryota > Metazoa > Chordata > Mammalia > Artiodactyla > Bovidae > Oryx > Oryx dammah. Next base: position 8,342,315 of record NW_024070187.1, read on the forward strand.
CTGATAATCTAATCATGTGATTTTTCTTCTTTTGGTCTGGTATAAGATGGATTACAATAATAAATTCTGAACCTGCTTTGCATACCTGGGATAAACCTCATATCATAGTTTATACTTATTTTGTGTTTTTTTGGATTCAACTTGATAATATTTTGTTGAGGATATTTGTCTCCATGTTCATGAAATATATTGCTTTGTAGTTTTACTTTATTGACATATTTTTCTAGTTTTGGCATTAGAGTAATGCTGGCCTCACAGAATGAGTTAGAAAGTAATTCCTTTGCTTCTATATCTGAAAGAGATTGCAGAGAATTAGTAAAATTATTTGTCAAATGTTTGGTAGAATTTATTGGTGGATTCAACTGCATCAGGTGTTTTATGTTTTAAAAGGTCATTAATTATTGATTCAATTTTGTTGGTACATATAAGCCTATTAAGATTACCTATTATTTTCCTCTGTGAATTCTGGAAGCATATGTCTTTAAAGAAATGGACCATTTTATCTAGGTTATCCAATTTGTAGGCATAGGGTTGTTTATAGCATCCTTTTATTAGCCTTTAAATTTCCACAGGATCTATAGTAATGTTCTGTTTTATTTATGATATTAGTAAGTCTTTTTTTTTAGTAGTGAGCTTGGCTGAGGTTTATTGATTTCTATTGATCATCTTTTCAAAGAGCAGGTGTTTGATTTCAGTGATTATTTTTTGTTGTTTTTTCTCTATTGTTTTCAATTTCATTGATTTCTTCTCTAATTCTTCTTTCCTTCTACTTATATTGCATATAACTTGCTCTGTTTCTAGTTTTTTGGATGAAAGCTTAAATTATTGTAGATTTTTTCTAGCATATGCATTCAGTGTTATAAATGGCTCTAAGCACTGCCTTCATTTACTGCATCCCACAAACTTTGATGGGACACATTTTCATTTTCAATTACTTCAAAGTATTTCCTTTCCTTTGACATTTCTTCTTTGACTTATGTGTTACTTAGAAATGTATTGCTTAATTTTGGGTATTTGGAATTCCAGTTTTCTTTGTTATTGATTTTTGGTTTAGTTCCATGTTGGTCTGAAAGGACGTATTGTGTGATTTCTTTGTTCCATGGCCCAGAATGTGATCTATTTGGTGAATAATTGTATGTGAGCTTGAAAATAATGTGTATTCTTCTGTTGGATAAAGTAGCTTATAGATAATAATTGTATGCAGTTGAATGATGGTATTGTTGAATTCAGTATGTATTGATTTTCTGCCTGCTAAAAAAATCTATTTTGGGGAGAGAGGTGTTGAAGTATATAACTAATAGTAGACTCACCTATTTTCCATGCAGTTCTATCAGTTTTTGCCTCATGTTGTTAAATGGTCTGTTAGATGTGTGCTCATTAAGGACTGTTATGTCTTATGGAAGAAATGTCCCCCTTTTCATTTTGCTACATCTTTCATTATTCCTGATTAATTTTCCTTGCCTTGAAGTCTACTTTCTGAAATTAGTACAGCTAGTCCTACATTCATTTAGGTTAATTTCTCTCTTTGCTTATTCTTAATCCACATGCATTTTATATTTAAAGTAGGTTTCTTGTAGTTCACTCACATTTTTTTGATCTACTCTGACAGTCTTTGTCTATTAGTTGGTATATTCAGATCATTGATACTCGAAGGGGTTATTGATAGAGATGGATTAATATCTACCATGTTCATCACTATATTCTTCTTGTTGCCCTTGTTCTTTGTTCCTATTTTTGTCTTCAATTTTTTCTCCTTTTGTGGCTTTGAGAATTTTGTAATTCCATTTCATCTTCTTTCTTAGCATATCAGTTATGCTTTTATAAAAAATTTAGTGCTTACCCTCAAATTTGCAGAATATATTAACAACAAATCCAAGTTCACTTTCTAATTACAGTTTACTACTTGAAGGGCACTTTGAGTACCTTATACCAACCAAATCAGTCTCATTCCTTTCTCTCAACCCTCTGGTTACTGCTGTCATTCTTTCACTTTTATAAACATACATAAGCATATGGAGAAGACTCTTGAGAGTCCCTTGGACTGCAAGGAGATCCAACCAGTCCATTCTGAAGGAGATCAGCCCTGGGATTTCTTTGGAAGGACTGATGTTGAAGCTGAAACTCCAGGACTTTGGCCACCTCATGCAAAGAGTTGACTCGTTGGAAAAGACTCTGATGCTGGGAGGGGTTGGGGACAGGAGGAGAAGGGGATGACCGAGGATGAGATGGCTGGATGGCATCACTGACATGATGGACATGAGTCTGAGTGAACTCTGGGAGTTGGTGATGGACAGGGAGGCCTGGCGTGCTGAGATTCATGGGGTCACAAAGATTCAGACATGAGTGAGCGACTGAACTGAACTGAACTGAAGCATGTAAATTTTATATATATAAATATACATAATAAAGTACATGTTGCTATTATTTTGAGCAAGCTGATGTTAGATCAACTAAGAATAATAAATTTATTACTTTCACTTCATCTTCAGTGCTCTTTGTTAGGACCTAACAAACGCCATGATAGGCTTCAGGGACTAAGGTAGGACTCATGGCAAAAGCTGAGTCATTGCCCAGTGAGGTCATTCCCGCAGATGCCAGGACTTGTCTAATCAGCATACTCCCCATAAACTGGTTTGAGTTTATCAGGACGTAAAAGACATCCCCCTGCAGCCAATAGCCAATTAGTAAATACCAGGAAACCCCTGCAGCCAATAAAGATTAGCCAATTAGTAAATACTAGGAAACTCCTGCAGCCAATCAGCCCTTGCCAACTCTCTGTTCTAAAACCTATAAATACTGCTGTAAATCTGGGCTCAGGGCTCCTTGCTCCACTCCACTGCGTTGGATGTGGTGGGAGCCCTAGCTGGAGCTAGAAATAAAACCCCTTCATGCTTTTGCATTACTGTGGATGTCTTATTCTCTCAGTTTTGGGAACTCAGACTCTGGGCATAACACTCTTCACTTCTTTATATAGATCCAGGTTTCTGAGATATATTTTTTAACATGCTTTATAGGTATATAAGACAGTGATTCCCAATTTTAAAGGTCATACTCCACTCATCAGTGCAGTTCAGTTCAGTCGCTCAATCGTGTCTGACTCTTTGCGACCCCATGAATCTCAGCATGCCAGGCCTCGCTGTCCATCACCAACTCCCGGAGTTCACTCAGACTCACATCCATCGAGTCGGTGATGCCATCCAGCCATCTCATCCTCGATCGTCCGCTTCTCCTCCTGCTCCCAATCCCTCCTAGCATCAGAGTCATTTTCAATAAGTCAGCTCTTTGCATGAGGTGGCCAAAGTACTGGAGCTTCAGCTTTAGCATCATTTCTTCCAAAGAAATCCCAGGGCTGATCTCCTTCAGAATGGACTGGTTGGATCTCCTTGCAGTCCAAGGGACTCTCAAGAGTATTCTCCAACACCACAGTTCAAAAGCATCAATTCTTCGGTGCTCAGCCTTCTTCACAGTCCAACTCTCTCATCCATACATGACCACAGGAAAAACCATAGCCTTGACTAGACGGACTTTAGTTATTTCAAATTATTGGCTATATTCCCTGTGCTGTATAATTTATCCTTGTAGCTTATTTATACCTAACAGTGCATTCTCTTTAAAGAGCTGCTTTTCACATTTCTTGCATGACAGGTCTACTGGCAACAAATTCAATTTTTGTTGGAAAAGTTTTTTCTCCCTTCACATTTGAAGGATAAATTCATAGGGTACAGCATTTTAGGTTAGTGGTCTTTTTCTAACCATTTAAAGTGGTTCACTTTACTCTTTTATTTCTTGCATGGTTTCTGAAGAGAAGTTGGATGCAGTTCTCATCTTCATTCTTCTATATGCTTATAGACTATAGAGGAGCTTTTTTATCCTCTGGCTGTTTTCAATATTTTTTTTATCTTTGGTTGTCTATATTTAGAAAATGATATGCTGCTGCTGCTAAGTCACATCAGTCATGTCCAACTCTGTGCGACGGTAGCCCGCCAGACTCCTCTGTCCCTGGGATTCTCCAGGCAAGAATACTAGAGTGGATTGCCATTTTCTTCTTCAATGCATGCATGCATGCTAAGTTGCTTCAGTCGTGTCTGACTCTGTGCAACCCCATGGACAGCAGCCCACCAGGGTCCTCTGTCCACAGGATTATCCAGGCAAGAATACTGTAGTGGGTTGTCATTTCCTTCTCCAGAAAATGATAGGTTGAGGTATAATTTCTTGGGCATTTATGTTGCTTGCTTTTCTGTAACCCTCCTTCACCTGTCATTATGTGTCTGACATTAAATTGGGGAAATTCTCAATCATTATTATTTCAAATATTTCTTTTGTTATTTTCTTTTTCTACTCCTTCTGATATTCCCATTACACATATGCTGTAACTTTTAACTCCAGGAGATAATGAAGGACAGGGAAGCCTGGCATGCTGTAGTCCATGGGGTCACAAAGAGTTGGACATTACTTGGAGGCTGAACAGCAACAACAGTAACTTTTATAGTTGTTTTCTTTGTCTCTTAGTCATTAGAAATTCTGTTTTGTTTCTGTTTTGTTTTTTCCCCATTCACTGTTCTCTTCACTTTTCATTATTGGAGGTTTCTATCGATGTATCTTCAAACTCAGAGATTCTCTCCTCAATTGTATCCAAAGTGTACTCTTAAACCCATCAGAGTCATTCTTCATTGTGAAAGTGTTTTTTATTTGTAGCATTTCTTTTTGCTTCTTTCTTAGTATTTTCATTATTTACTTGTATTGCTCTTGTGTTCTTGCATACTGATGAGCATGTTAGAGTATATTAATCATACTTGTTTTAAATTTGTTGTTGTGTTGTTGTATAGTCACTAAGTCATGTCTGACTCTTTTTGTGAGCCCATAGACTGTAACCTACCACGTTCCTCTGTCCATGGGATTTCCCAGGCAAGATACTGGAGTGGGTTGTCATTTTCTCCTCCTCATCTTCACAACCTAGGAATTGAGCTTACATCTCCTGCATTGGCAGGTGTATTCTTTACTACTGAACCTCCAGGGAAGCCCTTGTTTAAAATTACTGGTATGATAATCCCAACTTTCCTGCCATGTCTGGTTCTGATGCTTGCTCTGTCTCTTCAAATTTTGTTTATTATCTTTTGAAGCACTTTGCAGTGTATTCTTGATTGCTGGCCATGATGTACCAAGTAAAAGGGACTGCTGCAAATAGATCTTTTTTACTGAGGTAGTGAGGTGTGGGGGGAAGGGAATCCTCTATGTGTGATTAGGTTTCAGTTTTTATTGAGTCTGATCTGTGGTCTGTAAGGAACACTTGTGAAGTTCAGTTTTTTCCACCCTCCTTAATAAGTGGGATGGGATGGCTAGAGTGGGCTGAAGTTGAAATTTACCCTTCCCGAGGTCAGTTAGACTGTGATGATTTCCCAGCACATTGGACTGTGGCTTGTTTATCCCGAGGGCAGACTTTGTTAAGGAGAACACTGTGATCTTGTGTATTTCAAAGTGATTCCATTTACCCTTCATCTATCACAAGTCAGAGAGGATTTTTTTCTGTGATATTTGCATGGGAATCTGGTTGAGTTCCTGGAAGCAAATCTTGTAATACAGCAGGGATTTCCCTATGACTGGGTCCCCCTGGATTTTAATTTTTATTTATTTTCAATTTTATTTAAGCATTTATTTTTGACTGTGTGGAGTCTTCATTGCTGTGTGGGCTTTCTCTGTGTGGGCAAATGGGGGCTACTCTCTAGTTGTGGTGTGTGGACTTCTCATTGCAGTGGTTTCTCTTGTAGAACATAGGCTCTAGGACCATGGGCTTCTGTAGTTGTGGCTCCCAGGCTCTAGAGCACAGGCTCAGTAGTTGTGGTGCACTCTTAGTTGCCCTGTGGCCTGTGGGATTTTCCCATGTTTCCTGCATTGGCAGGCAAATTCTCTACCACCAAGCTGCCAAGGAAGTGCTCCCACCCAGACTTTTAGATTTCAGAGTTGCTGCACTGAGCTCCTGGCAATTTGTCAATCATACTTTGGGTTTCCTAGCCTGGCTCTGGTTCCAGAGGCCGCTTCCTCCCCTACATATCTTCTCTGATGAGTTTTTATTCCCTATATTTGTTTGTCTGTCTCTCCAATCATGAGGGCAGTGGTTTGCCCCTGTCTTCTTCCCTGTCTTATGGGTTCTTTCAGTTCAGTCACTCAATCATGTCTGACTCTTTGATACCCCATGAACTGCAGCATGCCAGACCTCCCTGTCCATCACCAACTCCTGGAGCCTACCCAAACTCATGTCCATGGAGTCGGTGATGCCATCCAACCATCTCAACTTCTGTCGTCCCCTTCTCCTCCTGCCCTCAACCCTTCCCAGCATCAGGGTCTTTTTAAATGAGTCAGCTCTCTGCATCAGGTGGCCAAAGTATTGGAGTTTCAGCTTCAGCATCAATCCTTCCAATGAACACCCAGGACTGATCTCCTATAAGAGATGATTATTTTCTTTTTTGACTTTGTTCATATTTTCATTTCTTAGGATGAAGTAGCAACTTCCAAGTTCTTTATATGCAAAACTAAAACAATCTTGACATATGCTTTCATATTCAGAAAACAGTGAGGTGATGTGGAGGCCTTATGCAACTTCACCAGCTCTTGTCTCACTTTGCAGGGCCCCATGGTACAGTCATAATTTGACAAAAGCTTCATATTTCTCTTATATGTTGCATGATTTTTTTAGCTAATATATATAAGGTAAAAAACTAAAAAATATAACCTACTTTTTCTTGATATTGCTGTTCAATTCCTAAGTCGTGTCTGACTCTTTGTGACCCCATGGGCTGGAGTATGCCAGGCTTCCTTGTCCTTTACTATCTCCTGGAGTTTGCTCAAATTCATGCCCATTGAGTAGGTGATCCTATCCAACCATCTAACCCTCTGTTACCCACTTCTCCTCCTGTTCTCAATCTTTCCCATCATCAGAGTCTTTTCCAATGAGTTGGTTCTTTGCATTACGTGGCCAAAGTATAGGAATTTCAGCTTTAGCATCCATCCTTCTGATGAATATTCAAGGTTGATTCCCTTTAGGATTGACTGGTTTGATCTCTTTGCAGTCCAAGGGACTCTCGAGAGTCTTCTCCAACACCACAGTTCAAAAGCATCAATTATTTGGTGCTCAGCCTTCTTTATAGTTCATTTCTCACATCCATACATGACTACTGGAAAAACCATGGCTTTGATTATGTGGACCTTTGCTGGTACAGTGATGTCTTTACTTTTTAACACACTGTCTAGGTTTGTCATAGCTTTCCTTCCAAGGAACAGGCGTTTTTTAATTTCATGACTGAAGTCACCATCCTTAGTAGTTTTACATGACACTTAAATATCAAATATTTAAGTAAAAGATCCTTTGTAAGTAAGGCTCTTATAAAGCCTTTTAAGGGCTCAAAGCAACAGCAACAAAAAATAACAAATTAATATATAAAGTATTTTGTCTTTATTTTTAAAATACTATGGATAAGATTTGACCACTATGAAATCTATGATTTAACCACTATGAAAACTATGACCACTATGAAATCTATCAAGACTTCCTCTTGATAACTGAAGTCATGGTGTTTTGTTTGTTGTTCACATCGTCAAAACATACAGTGATTTTTCTTTTGTGTTCTTCTCATCTCTTAATATATGGCAAATATAACATATCTGTGCCTCTGGTCTTATTAGAAGAATGGTGAACAAAACAAAACAAAAAAAACCAACAATGGGTCTTATATGCATAATATTTATATGCACTAAAAAACAAATACCATGAGCTTTTCTTTTCATTTTCATGTCTTGAGTATTATAGATCTGAATATCAAAAAGGTTCAGTTGTAAGTTTTAATTAATTTTGCAAAAAAAACACTTTATTTATACAATTATTACTCTGGTTTAGCTTTTAAATTGGAAGATATAAGACACAT